>NC_140583.1:187733019-188933019 GCF_964204655.1 Triturus cristatus
CCATGAGCTGTTGCTATGGTAGCAGGCAGAAGTCAAGTTGGGGGAAGGGTACATTTGGAAAGGGGTTGAAGTTTTCAACCAATAGAAATGTGTGATTTTATTTTAAAAAAAGTGGGAAGCACTGAGATTTGAAATTAACATGTATATGTGTGAAAAAAGAGAGGGAAACATTGCCATTTACTGGTTCTGGAGAGAGGAGAGAGGTGTAGAGCTCTGATATTCTGACTCTGATAGTCTGCTGTTTGAGTGGCACATTTCTTTCACAACTAACTAATTTTAAAGGTGAGTTATGAGTTTGAGAGGGGAAGTATGTGGTGATTTTTGAGATAAATATTAGAATTGTGAATCTTCTTCAAAAGTTATGTTTTACATTTTGAGGTTTGGGAGATATTTAACTGTCTTGAACTTGTAAGATATTATGGAGTATGTTTTCACCATAAGTTAATGTGTACTGGTAACAATGAGGAATACTGTTTTGTGCCTACCATCAAACCATGAGTCTGTGTGCAGAGAAGAATTGTTGACAGAGATTTAATTTGTGTTGCTGTTGAAAAGTAAGACTTGCAGTTGAAAGAAAAGGACAGCTTCTTTTTAATTGTGATGGTTAGGATTTAGCAGAAATCACTTTGAAAGAAAAGAGAGGAAAATGGCAACACATTTGAAATTAGCATTAGTTCTGTAAGAATTGCAGTCCCAGGAAAGGGGCAGTCTGTGTTTTGTGCCTACAAACACAGAATGAGTCTGTGTGCATATAGGAACTGTTGTCTGAGATTTAATTTGTGAAGTTGTTGTTCTGTAAGAATTGCAGAGCCAGGAAAGGGGCAGTCTGTTTTCAAAACACAAATTAACTCTTACCACACATGCACTGTTACATACATCCCAGCAGTCTTCATGCAGTTTTGGAAGTCTCTTTGCTCATCTGTCTTGCACCAGACAATACACAGTCTCCAGAAACACACTCTTGGCACACACGCAGCAGCTTCTCCAACACTCCCATGCGTAGTACTCAGCTCTGTGTGCTGTTTCAGATAGCACTGTGTAACGCAAACACATTCAACGTCACCAAGGCTCATTTCCTTTGCTCTAGTGTAGTCACTCACCCAGGTTGCACAAGCTCATGGTATGAAGTAGCTGTTACGACATGTGCTCTTTTCTGCCTCTGTAATCTACAAGGAAAATGTGTCAGGCTGTAACAGTAATTATCACTTGCTCTACCACAGTAGTAAATGTGCTTTGAAATTGCCAATCAAATTCTGTTTTCGGCTTAGAATCACACCATGAGGCTGTGTGCGCACAGGAATTGTGGCCAGAGATGTAATTTGTGTTGCAGTTGTTCTGTAAAACATGCACTTGCAGGAAAGGGACAGCTTGTTTTCTTCAAATGTGGTGGTTAGCACTCAGCAGAAATCACTAAATCGCAAATGAGAGGCAAAAGCTAAAACATTTGAAACCATCAGGGTAGATTTTCCTTTCAAAATAGCAAAGGCACAGGTAGTTGCCATATGTTCAAAACTGAAATTAACCCTTAGCACACATGCACTGTTACATACATCCCAGCAGTCTTCATGCAGTTTTGGAAGTCTCTTTGCTCATCTGTCTTGCACCAGACAATACACAGTCTCCAGAAACACACTCTTGGCACACACGCAGCAGCTTCTCCAACACTCCCATGCGTAGTACTCAGCTCTGTGTGCTGTTTCAGATAGCACTGTGTAACGCAAACACATTCAACGTCACCAAGGCACATTTCCTTTGCTCTAGTGTAGTCACTCACCCAGGTTGCACATGCTCATGGTATGAAGTAGCTGATAGGACATGTGCTCTTTTCTGCCTCTGTAATCTACAAGGAAACTGTGTCAGGCTGTAACAGTAATTATCACTTGCTCTACCACAGTAGTAAATGTGCTTTGAAATTGCCAATCAAATTCTGTTTTCTGCTTAGAATCACACCATGAGGCTGTGTGCGCACAGGAATTGTGGCCAGAGATGTAATTTGTGTTGCAGTTGTTCTGTAAAACATGCACTTGCAGGAAAGGGACAGCTTGTTTTCTTCAAATGTGGTGGTTAGCACTCAGCAGAAATCACTAAATCGCAAATGAGAGGCAAAAGCTAAAACATTTGAAACCAACAGGGTAGATTTTCCTTTCAAAATAGCAAAGGCACAGGTAGTTGCCATATGTTCAAAACTGAAAATAACCCTAAGCACACAAGCACTGTTACATACATCCCAGCAGTCTTCATGCAGTTTTGGAAGTCTCTTTGCTCATCTGTCTTGCACCAGACAATACACAGTCTCCAGAAACACACTCTTGGCACACACGCAGCAGCTTCTCCAACACTCCCATGCGTAGTACTCAGCTCTGTGTGCTGTTTCAGATAGCACTGTGTAACGCAAACACATTCAACGTCACCAAGGCTCATTTCCTTTGCTCTAGTGTAGTCACTCACCCAGGTTGCACATGCTCATGGTATGAAAAAGCAGTTAGGACATGTGCTCTTTTCTGCCTCTGTAATCTACAAGGAAAATGTATCAGGCTGTAACAGTAATTATCACTTGCTCTACCACAGCAGTAAATGTGCTTTGAAATTGCCAATCAAATTCTGTTTTCTGCTTAGAATCACACCATAAAGCTGTGTGCGCACAGGAATTGTGGCCAGAGATGTAATTTGTGTTGCAGTTGTTCTGTGAAACATGCACTTGCAGGAAAGGGACAGCTTGTTTTCTTCAAATGTGGTGGTTAGCACTCAGCAGAAATCACTAAATCGCAAATGAGAGGCAAAAGCTAAAACATTTGAAACCAACAGGGTAGATTTTCCTTTCAAAATAGCAAAGGCACAGGTAGTTGCCATATGTTCAAAACTGAAATTAACCCTTAGCACACATGCACTGGTACATACATCCCAGCAGTCTTCATGCAGTTTTGGAAGTCTCTTTGCTCATCTGTCTTGCACCAGACAATACACAGTCTCCAGAAACACACTCTTGGCACACACGCAGCAGCTTCTCCAACACTCCCATGCGTAGTACTCAGCTCTGTGTGCTGTTTCAGATAGCACTGTGTAACGCAAACACATTCAACGTCACCAAGGCACATTTCCTTTGCTCTAGTGTAGTCACTCACCCAGGTTGCACATGCTCATGGTATGAAGTAGCTGTTAGGACATGTGCTCTTTTCTGCCTCTGTAATCTACAAGGAAAATGTGTCAGGCTGTAACAGTAATTATCACTTGCTCTACCACAGTAGTAAATGTGCTTTGAAATTGTCAATCAAATTCTGTTTTCTGCTTAGAATCACACCATGAGGCTGTGTGCGCACAGGAATTGTGGCCAGAGATGTAATTTGTGTTGCAGTTGTTCTGTAAAACATGCACTTGCAGGAAAGGGACAGCTTGTTTTCTTCAAATGTGGTGGTTAGCACTCAGCAGAAATCACTAAATCGCAAATGAGAGGCAAAAGCTAAAACATTTGAAACCAACAGGTTAGATTTTCCTTTCAAAGTAGCAAAGGCACAGGTAGTTGCCATATGTTCAAAACTGAAATTAACCCTTAGCACACATGCACTGTTACATACATCCCAGCAGTCTTCATGCAGTTTTGGAAGTCTCTTTGCTCATCTGTCTTGCACCATACAATACACAGTCTCCAGAAACACACTCTTGGCACACACGCAGCAGCTTCTCCAACACTCCCATGCGTAGTACTCAGTTCTGTGTGCTGTTTCAGATAGCACTGTGTAACGCAAACACATTCAACGTCACCAAGGCACATTTCCTTTGCTCTAGTGTAGTCACTCACCCAGGTTGCACATGCTCATGGTATGAAGTAGCTGTTAGGACATGTGCTCTTTTCTGCCTCTGTAATCTACAAGGAAACTGTGTCAGGCTGTAACAGTAATTATCACTTGCTCTACCACAGTAGTAAATGTGCTTTGAAATTGCCAATCAAATTCTGTTTTCTGCTTAGAATCACACCATGAGGCTGTGTGCGCACAGGAATTGTGGCCAGAGATGTAATTTGTGTTGCAGTTGTTCTGTAAAACATGCACTTGCAGGAAAGGGACAGCTTGTTTTCTTCAAATGTGGTGGTTAGCACTCAGCAGAAATCACTAAATCGCAAATGAGAGGCAAAAGCTAAAACATTTGAAACCAACAGGATAGATTTTCCTTTCAAAATAGCAAACGCACAGGTAGTTGCCATATGTTCAAAACTGAAAATAACCCTTAGCACACATGCACTGTTACATACATCCCAGCAGTCTTCATGCAGTTTTGGAAGTCTCTTTGCTCATCTGTCTTGCACCAGACAATACACAGTCTCCAGAAACACACTCTTGGCACACACGCAGCAGCTTCTCCAACACTCCCATGCGTAGTACTCAGCTCTGTGTGCTGTTTCAGATAGCACTGTGTAACGCAAACACATTCAACGTCACCAAGGGTCATTTCCTTTGCTCTAGTGTAGTCACTCACCCAGGTTGCACATGCTCATGGTATGAAGTAGCTGTTAGGACATGTGCTCTTTTCTGCCTCTGTAATCTACAAGGAAAATGTGTCAGGCTGTAACAGTAATTATCACTTGCTCTACCACAGTAGTAAATGTGCTTTCAAATTGCCAATCAAATTCTGTTTTCTGCTTAGAATCACACCATGAGGCTGTGTGCACACAGGAATTGTGACCAGAGATGTAATTTGTGTTGCAGTTGTTCTGTAAAACAAGCACTTGCAGGAAAGGGACAGCTTGTTTTCTTCAAATGTGGTGGTTAGCACTCAGCAGAAATCACTAAATCGCAAATGAGAGGCAAAAGCTAAAACATTTGAAACCAACAGGGTAGATTTTCTTTTCAAAATAGCAAAGGCACAGGTAGTTGCCATATGTTCAAAACTGAAAATAACCCTTAGCACACATGCACTGTTACATACATCGCAGCAGTCTTCATGCAGTTTTGGAAGTCTCTTTGCTCATCTGTCTTGCACCAGACAATACACAGTCTCCAGAAACACACTCTTGGCACACACGCAGCAGCTTCTCCAACACTCCCATGCGTAGTACTCAGCTCTGTGTGCTGTTTCAGATAGCACTGTGTAACGCAAACACATTCAACGTCACCAAGGCTCATTTCCTTTGCTCTAGTGTAGTCACTCACCCAGGTTACACATGCTCATGGTATGAAAAAGCAGTTAGGACATGTGCTCTTTTCTGCCTCTGTAATCTACTAGGAAAATGTGTCAGGCTGTAACAGTAATTATCACTTGCTCTACCACAGTAGTAAATGTGCTTTGAAATTGCCAATCAAAATCTGTTTTCTGCTTAGAATCACACCATGAGGCTGTGTGCGCACAGAAATTGTGGCCAGAGTTGTAATTTGTGTTGCAGTTGTTCTGTAAAACATGCACTTGCAGGAAAGGGACAGCTTGTTTTCTTCAAAAGTGGTGGTTAGCACTCAGCAGAAATCAGTAAATCACAAATGAGAGTCAAATGCTAAAACATTTTAAATTATTGAAAAGCTAAAAAAAAAATTAAATGAATTATAATTACAAAAAGGTATTTTTTTACAGTTTCTTGCAGGTATTGCTGAGCAACAGTGAAAAAATAAAAAAATGCCTTTAAGGACAAGAAAGAGGAAAGAAAAGCAACAACAACTATATCTGGACAAAACTGGAAAAACAAAATAGGAGGAAAAGCTGGTGATGGCAAAAAGAAAAAGTCTACTGGTAAGCAGAGTAGAGATTTCTTAAAAAAGATCTTCAAAAAACAAAAAAATAAATGTAAAACAAACAGTGTTTTAGGTACAAAGCAACAACAGAGTCAACAGCAAAAAACAAAAGCTAATGTACAATCAGAAGTAAGTAAAAGTGATTTAACACGAAAATTAGATTTTAAAAACATTCGTCGAAAAATGTTTCATAGAAGAGTGATGTTAAATTTGCTAAAGGATGTGAAAAAATATAAGAAAAAAACAAAATTTATTAAGAAAAAAAAATGTATAGAAAATATTGTAAGTAAGGCTTTGGAAATAAAAAGAAAACTTTTTATTTTAATTTTGAATAGGATGCGTAGATTAGATAAATTAGTCAATGCAATGAAGTCACAAAGCAAAAGGAAAAGAGAAGTGAAAAAAAGTAACTTTTGTAAAGTGTTCTTGGGAGAATGGAAGCACAGGTCAAGTACTGAACCATTTTTTAATGAAGAGAGTTATCTTCAAAGTAATAGCTTGTTGCATGCAGTTGACACCAATGGTAGAGCATATGAAGTTAGAGATGGTTGTGTGATGGAAAAGGAGAAAATGGTTCCAAGAAATGAGGAAGAAGTGATGGCTGCTGAGGCTATGGGGAGACGTCCAAAAGCCCCAGTGTACACTTGGAATTGTAGTAGTATTTGTACTGTGCGTCAGGAATCTATTGATAAATTACGTGAGTTTCTAAGAGAATATAGTAAAAAGAGTGTAAAACAGAAGATTAAGGTGCTTCAAAGACTAGATCCATGCAGAGTGAGAGAGAATACTGGTTTGCAAGGACATTCTCTGGCTTGTCTATCTAGGAAAGTGTGTCAAAGTGTTTTTCACCATTTTAGGATGCTGGCTGTTCATCATACCGAAATGAGAAAGTTTGTGAGAACATTGTATTTTGCTAAAAGTCCAGCAGTAAAGTTAAATGAGTTAAATAATGCTCTGTTCCGTGGATCTGTATCAGATGTAGTGAAGGTTACTGATGAGATTCAGTTTTGTTACTTCGGTCCAGAACAAGAAAGTGCAGAAAAGGACACAGTTAATGAGGAAAATGTGGAAGAGAATATAGAACTCACTGTTACTAAAAATTTTGAAGATGAAATGACAAAATTTACTATCATCTCCAATGAAAGACCAAATATTACTTGTATTTGTTGTCGGAGAAGCCATTACAAAATTCAAACAAGGAATGTTGATCTGTATAAAAAAAGTGAAAATGAAGATAATTATAAGTGGAAGGATTTTGCAACATATATATTTCTGGAAAATTGTTTTGAATTGGGTGAAGATCAGCGTATTTGTAAATACTGTTATAATAAGTTAGAAGAAAATAGAATGCCAACCAGAGCTGTACATAATAATTTAGAATTGGATGCTATTCCTGCCGAACTTTCTGATTTAAATACATATGAGTCTATACTCATTCAATGTGTTCATCCGTTCCAGACCATAGTACGTATGTAGCCCAAAACTGGTAAATTACCTCCTTCAGATTTACTGAGAGGTTTAAAAGGAAGAGTGGTGTATTTGCCATTGGATTTGAAAAAAAATATGGAAACTATTGATGTAGATAGTTTGGAAACTGAACCATTAGTTATTCTGGTTAATGGTGTACCTACAAAGAATAAGAAGATTTGGCAGGAGCTGGTAGATGTGCGGAAAGTACAAAGAGCAAATTTATATTTGAAAAGGAATAATAAATGGTATGAATCAATTTATATAGATGATGATGAAGAAGATTTACAAGAAGACACAGAAACACCAACTGGGCAAATTGAAAAAGTGGACAAGTCAAAAGAAGAAGAAATTTATGAACATTTTAGCATACATCCTCTTCATTCTAAAGAAGTTATGGGAGACACTATTGATCTGTTTCAGATGAAGAAAGCAAAAGGAACTCCCGTTAGTGTATGGGAGAAGAGCTTGGAAGCTCGATGTTTTCCCCAGGTGTTTCCTACAGGAAAAGGTGGACGATACGATGATCGCCCAGAACAGATTCCAGCTTCTGAGTATCGGACTACAAGATTATATGCAGAAGATTCAAGATTTCGTCAAAGTATTCCTTTTTGTTTCATCTTTTATTTGAAAGCGACTTGTCTGCACTATCTTATGCAGTAAATCACATTTTAAAAAGTGGAGTACATCTACATAATGTGTCTGCTAAGGATTTTATGGACAAAGTGCAGCACCGAGATGATCATTTGGAAACACAATTGATCAATCTGATGGCTTGTCAGCGTGGGACGAATGAATATTGGTATCGACGCCATGGAGAATTAAAATGCATGTTACGGAATTTAGGAACTCCAACATAGTTTCTTACCCTAAGCTGTGCCGAGTATGCTTGGGATGATTTACTGGATTTTCTTCGAGAGGCAAATTCTAACATTAAAAACATCCAATACAAGACAGCAGGAGAATTGTGCTCATTGGATCCGGTTAATGTTTGCAGATATTTCAATCACAGATTTGAGGCTATGATGTCCTTCATCTGCAATAAAAAAAATCCACCTCTTGGAGAAGTTATGGATTTCTTTTGGAGAAAAGAGTACCAAGCAAGAGGTGCTCCTCATATTCATATGCTGTTGTGGATCAAGGATGCCCCAAAATTTGGAACAGATGCAGATGAAGCAGTTTTAAGTTTTATTGAAGAATATGCAACATGTGCTATACCTAAAAGCACACAAGAGAAAAAGTTAAAAGAGCAAGTTCTACGTTTTCAAAATCATCGGTGTGGAAAATACTGTCGAAGAAAGTACAAGAGCAAAGAAAAATTCTACACAAAATGTCGATTTGGATTTCCAAGACCTGTCCTTTCAAAAGGAAGGGTAAACAGTTTTATGTCAGCTGTGCGACATACTATTACAAGAAAATCGCCAAAAAATACCTATAACCTAAGAAGAAAAGAAGAGTCGAAATACATAAATGACTATAACCCAGTCATTTTATCCATGTGGAATGCTAACATGGATATTCAGTATGTGGCAGACAATTCTATTGCTGTTGCTTGGTATGTCACATCATACATCACTAAATCTGAGAAAACAGAATTGAAGGAAATGTGGGAAGAGATTTCTCATGAGAAGACTGTCAGTAAGAAGCTATACAGTTTCAGTTTAAAGATGTTATCGCATCGAGAAATTGGATCCTACGAATGTTCAGATAGGTTATCATCTGCAAGTCTTTACTCGAAATCCAGAAGAATAATTTGGGCAAGTTTAGGTCTTGCAGGAATGCGAAATCGGGTACTGAAATCTATTCGAGAAATTGAATATTTAGCAGAGTTCGAACCAGAAAGTACAGACATTTTAAGAACAAACATGTTGGACACATATTACCCACAAAGAAGTCATCACCTTGATAACATGTGTCTCTATGAAGTGCAGCAGAACTTTATGTTTAAACGGAATGTTACAGAAGATATCAACAATGGAAAATATAAAGTCATTGGTGAGGAAGGATGTTTGGTGAAGCAAACAAAAGGAAGTTTGATAAATCACCGGAAGCTGAGTTGCGACACTCCTGATAAAAAGGAATTTTACTACTTGGCACTTTTGCAGCTGTTTAAACCATGGCGTTCAGAGGACGAACTTCTTGGAGAATTGAAGATTCCTTCAATGCTAGGAAAGACAGCATCGAATGTAGTACTTTCACAACTTATGTTCAAATGTTAAATGAAGAAATTGAACAAGAAGCAACAATTGCAGCTGAAGTAGCTAGAGACAGTTCTCAAGACAGTCAAAGTTCTAGGACATTCAGTCAAGATCCTCTAGGACAACCGATCATCGAAAATGAAGCAGCAATAGCTATGAACGAAGTGGAAACAGCTATGAATCAAGCTCAAGAAGATTTAGTAGACTTAACATGTTTGGAGGAGCAACTGAATGAAGAACAAAAACTAATTTATGAAGAAGTCAGACAAAAAAATTATCACGGATTACTACATGAAAATAAAGAGTGCTCATGTACATCTTTTGAACCAATAAGAATGTATGTAAGTGGACAAGCAGGAACTGGAAAAAGTTTCTTAATTAATGTAATTAGAAGCTACCTACAGAAGAAAATGGAATCCATTTTGTCTTGTGTTGTTACTGCTCCAACTGGGTTAGCAGCGTATAACATCAAAGGAGTTACCTTACATCGTTTGCTAATGTTACCAGTAGAGCATGAGAACAAAATACAGTACCACAAACTAGCAGGAGAAGCATGCTTGGAAGTTTCAAGAGTATTGAAGAAAATGAAAGTACTCATTATTGATGAGGTAAGCATGGTATCAAACTTAATGCTTGCCTTTGTGCATTTAAGAATGCAGCAAATTCGGAAGACAGACTTTGACGTCCTCTTTGGAGGAAAACACGTCATAGTTTTTGGAGATCTTTTGCAACTTACTCCAGTTAAAGGACAACCGGTATTCCATACTCTTACACATGAAGACACGAAAAAGTCATTAGGAAGTATAGGCAATGTAAATATTTGGACATATTTTGAGTATAAGGAACTCATTACCAATATGAGGCAAGCCAATGATGAGGACTATGCAAGTATTCTGAAAGATATAAGAATTGGACTACTCACAGAACATGGCAGAAAAGCATTACAGAGTCGATTGCTGAGTAATTTGTTTCCAACAGAACAAATAGTTCCAGAGAAAATATACAAGGAAATTGCAGAAAAAAATACTGTAATCTGCTTAATGCCAACACTACATGAATGCAATGCTCTGTATTCAATGAAGAACTTTTGAAATTGGAAAATGAAGAGATCATAAAACTGGAAGCTGTGGATAAAATAGAACATGAACGAATAACTGTTATATTGACAGGCAAATTGGGTACTAAATTGGATTCTCTGGAGAAAAACATTTCAAAACAGCTGGTTTGGAAAAGAATCTTTATGTGTGTATGAACTGTAGAGTAATTTTAAGACGTAATTTGGATGTAGAGAAAGGTTTAGTGAATGGAGCTATGGGAAGAGTTGTGGGTTTTATTAATTACCAGAAAAAAGTTGGAATTGAATGTTTAAAAATAAAATTTGATCAGATACAAGAGGTTAAAGACATTTGTCGTTGTTCAGTTCGTTTCTTGCTTGTGAAAGACTTATATGTGCGTAGGAAGCAGTTTCCGTTTTCTCTAGCATATGCTGTAACTATTCACAAATCTCAAGGATTAACTGTTGACAGTGCTTTTGTAAACATTGGATCTACTGTGTTTAAAGAAGGTATGGCATATGTTGCTTTGTCACGCGTGAAAAAATTATCTGGGTTATTCATGATAGACTTTGATGATTCAAAAGTAAGTGCTGATGCAAACTGTGTAAAGGAGTATAATAGATTAAGAAGGAGCTATGCTCCTCATTTAGGTCAGTATCCTGTGTTTGAAAAACGTGTTGTTTGTCGGAAAAGGAGATTTGAGAATATCTGTAATGAGGATGTACAGAAGAGAAAACAAATAGAGAGTGATGAGACTGCAAGCAAAAAGAAAAAGGACAGTGTGGAAGAGGTTGTTGGTTGTCATTTTGAAAATAGCTCTGGTGTCAACTGCTACGCAAATGTAGTGCTGAATGTTGTATTTTATCTTGATTTTTTGCAAGAGCAGATAATACTAAATCATGAAAAAAGATTCTGTTCTTTGCTGAGTCTCCTCTATGAGAAGCTGAGTAATGATAAAACTAAAATAGAAAGTGCTTCTGATGTTAGAAATCTTTTAGATGTATGTTCAGGAAGTTCACAGTTTAGTCAAAATGTCCAGCAAGATGCACAAGAATTCTTAATATATATGCTGATGGTACTTGAAGATGAAGGAGTAGAAGTAGAAAACTTATTTGGTGTCTCTTATAAATGGGAACATTGCTGTGAAAACTGTATGAACACATGCAGTAGTAATGTTGATTCTGAAAGGTTCATATATTTACTATTACCACAAAGTAAATCAGTGACTTTTAGTAAATTAGTTAAAGATGCCAATCATAACATGGAATGTTCTGAATGTAAATCTGACATGTTTTCCACGTTATTTTTACAGAAATACGGTCAGTATGTTATTTTAATGATGCAACGTTGTAGAGCTGATGGTTCTAAATTGGATACTTTAATAAAGAAGTTTATAGGACAACAATTATCAATTTCTGGAAAAACTTTTGTTACAGTTGCAATAATTTTTCATGAAGGACCTACTGTAACTTCGGGACATTACACAGTTTATCTTATATGTGAAAAAGGCTGGACATTGTGTAATGATTCCCAATTGATTTTCAAGCAACGTTTGCCTTATGATTTACCCAATTCTTACTTAATTTTTCTGAAACCTAAATTTAAAAAAATAAAAACTGCTTCTGAAGAAAGCATTTTTTGAAATTGTAAAGGATTATAATTGAAGATATCACTTAAAAAGGATTTTGAAATTACTATTTGGACTAAAGGAAAAGTAATAAAAGGATTTTGAAATTACTATTTGGCCTAAAGGAAAAGTAATAAAAACAATTGTGCACTTCTTTGATAGATATTATTTTGGCATATGTGCTTTTGCAACAAGGTTTAAAGACGGAATATCTAAAAAAAATGTATTCATCTAGAAAGGTATTTGTAATATATATGTAATATTTGTAACAAGGTATATTTTAGTGTGGATAGTTTTGGGGCTTTTTTAAACAATCTTTCTGATTGTTTTTTTTTTGCCCGCTGTTAAATGATGAATAAAATTGTTTTCACTATTTTAAGTGAAAATTAAAAAATTCTGAAAACAGCAAAAAAAGGGCAAAAAATTGCTTTGTAAAATATGTAAAAGCATGTACTGCTTTATAAAATGTATGATTGAATATTAATATTTTTTTTCTTTTTTTTCAGAACTTGAAAGAAAAATTAAAAAATGAAATTCTGTTTCCTTGCAAATTATTAAAAATGTTTTTTATCAAAAGAAGTTTTTTTAAAAATAAGATAAGTAAAAATATTTGTATTTCTTAATCCTTCCTTTTCATGATTCCTTTTCTTCACCTCTCTTTGTTCATTCAAATAAAAAAAAATTAAAAACATTTTAAAAAACCTCCTTGGGTGCCCGCAGCGTGCGCGCACCCCAAAAAAAAATTTTTTTTAAAATTCCCCCAAAAATATTTTTGGGCTTAGTTTTTAGGTGGCTCTGAAAAGAGCCCTTGAGTTAATGTAGGGAAACAGGAAGAGAAAAACGAAAAAAAGAAAAAACATCTATGCAGTGCTGCGCATCAAATTTTCGTTGAAGGAGATCAAGACTGGTCTCCCCCACAGAAATAAGACTACCGCAATCAGTGCACCGTGTAGACAACCTCGCCAAACAAGGTGGACCAACAAGAGGAGTAGAAAAGGGTGAAGGCACCATCGCAGTAGAAGTGCTTGCCTGAGCTGCCGAAGAAGTGCTAGGCTGAGCTGCTGCAGATGTCGTCGGCTGAGCAGGTGGAGGGTTTGCTCCAGAAGCTCGACGAAAAGATACTGGATGCATTGCCTCAACATGCCTCGTCATTGTGTGTATGCTAAAAGAATACTTCTTGTTAGCATTCCCACGTGATAAGACTTTTTGACACAATACACAAGTAACTTTCGGTGCATTCACTTTTTTTTGTCCCTCAGGGAAAGTAAAAAACTGCCATATAAAGCTGTCTTTCTGCTTCCTGTTCCTCTGTCTCTCAAGAGTGTCCTGTTCACTCTCTGAAGATGGTTGCTGCTCAGCCATTGTCTCTCAACAACAGATTAGCTCCTTCTCCAAGGGAATCAGAACTAATAATGAAGAAAGTGGGAGTGGTGTTGAAAGAATCTGGAACTGAAAGTACTTCAAACCAATCAAAAGTCATTATTGTGGATCACATGACTTGCAATGAGGGGATTGGGTGTGGTGTTGAAACAATCAGAAACTGAAAGTAATGAAAACCAATTAGAAGTGTTGTTTTATTATGAACATAACCCGAGGTGCGCGCACGGAGCAAGCTAGGAGCGCGCACCCGGCAATTACGCATGCGCAAACGCATACGAGCGCATGCGCATACGTGGTATGCGCGTACGTAACGCGCATACGTAGCACACGCGTATATGCGAACGACAGCGCGCGTACTCTACGCGTATACGGAAGTATACCGCGTGGAGCACATACGACGCACGCACGCATGCGTACGTACGCATACGTACGCACGCATGCGTACGGTCGCATGCGTACGTACGCGTACGTACGCATGCGTACTGGGTGCGCGCTCCGGGCACGAAAGAAAACGTATGTATGCGTACGTAACTAACGGAAAACAGAATTCTTAATAAACTTACGCAAACGTACTAGGTGCGCGCTCTGAGCGCGCACCCTAAGAATTAATGAAAAAAAAAAAAAAAGGACGTGACCTAATAGAAAATATTAACTATGCTGTTCAACTTTATCCTAATTGCAAATTTTTAAAAAAATGAGCCAAACAAAATTAAAGGATAAAGATAATATATAAATGAATACATAGGAATTTTTTTTAAAAACAAATATTTTAAAAATATAAATAAAAAAAACATAACTTAGCATTTAAGAAACCTTGCAAATTCACTGAAAAAACCATAGGTTTCACAAACGTTATAGTTAGGAATTAGCATTTAAAAAACCTTGCAAATTCACTGAAAAAACCATAGGTTTCACACGTTATAGTTAGCTGCACATTTCACTCGTACAAAACCAATGAAATTCCCCCGTTATAGTTAGTTCAGCTAACTATAACTCGCGCGACCGCAATGCACTGCTGATGACGTCACATATTACATCACTCATGACATGGTCAGTGACATCACTCATGACATCACTGATGACATCTCAAATGACATCACTGATGACATCATCCTTGTGATAGAGTGGCAGACCTCCTCTCCCCCTAATATAACCTTTGATACACACATTCAAAAATAGAAACTAAAATTTTCAAAACAATGAACATACTAATATCAGTTACAACAACCTATTCATTATTCTAAGATCCACATCCACTCATTCACCAACAGTCCTATAGAGTCACTCATACATGTACTCAGTCATCATATGTACTCATACACCTATACATCCTGTTACACAATGCCACTCATCCATAGAGTTACTCAAACACATAGTCACTCATGCAAATAAAGAATCAAACATCCATTTACTTGCATATACAGTTATACACACACCACCACACTTACTTTTACAGAAACTTACACATACTTAGTCTTTTAAACAATCACTTATAGAAACACATACTTATTCATACAGGAACTCTTTCAATCTCTCACTCTCACATATACTCACTTATATACACCAATAGTCACATATACTAGTTTAAAACATATGTAGTTACTCATAAAGACACTATTGATACAGTCATTCACTCACTAACACACCCATGCACACACTCATCCACCCATACAGTCCTGCACACATGCTGTCTTCAACACATACAAACAGTGAGTCACTCATTCATGCACCTATGCACTACGTAATACCCCCCACCGAACCATACAGACACTCAGACACTCATACTGATACTCAAAAAAACAACTCATAACCTATATAGACACTCATGTAGCTACTCACCAACCCATGCAGCCACTTATACACAAAGGGAGAGACTGATACAGATATTTACATATTTAAACATTACTCACTAAGCCATGTATTCACTAAGATACACTTAATCAGTCAGATATACAATCAATTTTTCAAAAACAAATCATCCATTTAGACACTTATATAGCCATTTATTCTTTCATCGACCGTTAGATAAACATATATAAAACATATGTAATTTTCAGAAAAACACACATTCACTGGATGATGTCATCAGTGATGTCATTTGAGATGTCATCAGTGATGTCATGAGTGATGTCACTGACCATGTCATGAGTGATGTAATATGTGACGTCATCAGCAGTGCATGGCGGGCGCGCGAGTTATAGTTAGCTGAACTAACTATAACGGGGGAATTTCATTGGTTTTGTACGAGTGAAATGTCCAGCTAACTATAACATGTGTGAAACCTATGGTTTTTTCAGTGAATATATATATATATATATATATATATATATATATATATATATATATATATATAACGGATATTCCAAGATTCCCAAGTTATATATTACTAAGGCCTCCCAAACCCCTCACTTACCCCTTATGGTCCCCCGGGGTATGGTCATCACTCTCCCCCTGGGGGCAGCCAAACATCTCCTCCCTAGCAAATGGAGTACAGAAGTTATTCCGGCACATCTAGATTGGCTACACAAATTGTGGGATATAATAGGCATGGAGAAGCTAACAGCAGTGACAATGCAGCGTCTTTTCCGTTTCGACACAATGTGACAACCCTGCCTTACGTACCTCTCTACTAAGTTCTGAGAACTCTCATGCCACCGCAACCTACGAGTTCTGCATTTAGTGCCAATAGCTGCACCCACCGATCACTCTGCTACCTGATTGCATCTTCTAGACTTTACCGCTCGTGAGTAACAGTTCCTTTCCTCCCCCCTCTCTCTGTTCCCTCCTAGACTTTTCTCTCTTGTTCACTCTCTTAATTGACTCTATAATATTTGCGCCGACAATCCTCCTATGAATTCATATTTAAGCCACCAACAGTCAATGGATGTAGGTGGGCAGTGTTGTACTGAGTCTCATTTGAATAATAAAAAACAGATTAAATCCTAAACCCATTACAGGGATCTAGTCCACTGTCAACAATGAGGGCATGCATGGTGGGTCCATGAGGTCACAGGACAGGTCCAGGCGGACTCATAGTGAGAGACAGTCCCAGGCCTTTTCATAGACACTTAGATGAGCTTGATGCCAGGGCCAGAATAAAAAGTCAGGATACCAGATAGGATAGACATGTGTCAGGCACTCAGGAGAACACGCCTATGTAACAAGCAGGGGACACTGCCATCCCAACAATGGGGCATATCTACAAGGAGATGGCGCGGCTCTGCGGCAGTGTTTGCAGCGTTGGAAGAGAAGACTGGGTCGAGCGTGTGTCCTGCTGCCTTGGTCGGAGACATGACTAGGTGTTTGAATCCGATGTTGGCGAGGTTCTCCAGAAGGGATACAGTGTTCAGGTCATTGCGGTTTTCCAGGTGAAAGTTGAGGTTGCAGAGTAGGATGTAATTGGTAGATGCGAGAGCCTGGGGTGTGATGAAGTTGATGGCGTAGGTGAAGGGCAGGAGGGGGCCATGAGGTCTGTAGATGAGGGTGCCTCAGAGGGTGGTGTTGGGGTTGGTCTGGACATGGAAGTGGAGATTTTCCATGTTTGTTGTTGGGTCGTCTGAGTCGGTGTCAGGTTGAGGGATTTCTTGTGGACGATGACGATGCCTCCTCCTGGTGGATGGTGAGGTCCTTACGGGTGATCTTGTATCCATCGGTGATAGCAGTGGCGATATCCGGGCGGGAGCTGGGGTTCAGCCATGTTTCCGTGAGGAAGGCACTGTCAGGGGAGACGGAGTCAAGGAGGTCCCAGATTTCCATGGCGTGTTTGTGGAGGGAGTGCATGTTCAAGAGGATGCTGCTGAGCCTGACGGTTGTGGAGGTGGGTTAGGTTGTAGCTGCAGTTTTGGCAGGAGAAAGGTCGTTGGGTGTTCTTAGGTGATGCGTGGTAGCAGGCAGCATGGTGTCCAGTGTTGAGGGCGAGGAGGATGCTGGCATCACATCAGTGGAAGCTCAGAGAACCAAGGTTTGCAGTGCTGTCCAGACGCTGACGGGCGCAGACAGGCTTGCCTTAGGCACACCGGCTGAGCGGCCGCACTTCAGCCACCATTAAGCAGTGTGAGAGGGAGGGCCTAGAGGTGTGAAGCATGGTAACGCAGCGCTGGAAGGAGGCGGGGCTGCGGGGGTCAAGGAAGGGCAGGGGCATGGTGCAGAAAAAAAGTGAATGAAAAAAGTATGCAAAAAGGGGAAAACGTAAAAGAGAAAAAGCAAAACGAGTGCAGAGAAGGCAAAAGAGGCAGACATAAGGCCAACCAGCAGCAGAGCAAAGATGCTCCCTACAAGACCACCAGGGATGAGGCGCAGGTGGGAGCCTGTGGGTGGAAGAGTACCTCAAACCACCAACCAACAAGGGTCAGTGGACCTGCAAGGGGCAGCACCTACCATTGAGAGCTACACAGGGGGAGAATCAGATCACTGACAAGGTTAGTGAAATTGCTGCTTTCCTGGCACAGCTGCCACCATTAAGTAGTTTGTGAGGGAGGGCGGGACAACTGGGAGGCGGAAAATGCAACGCTGGAAGTCGGCGGGCCGCGGGGTTCAAGCAGCGGCAGGGGCACGGTGCAGAAAAAAAAGAAAGTGAAAAAAGTATGCAAAAAGGGTGAAAAAGAAAAATGTAAAAGACAAAAGGTAAAAAAGTAAAAAAGAGTGCATTGAAGGCAAAATAGGCGGTAGCACAAGGACAGAAGGCGGGCCAACAGCAGAGCAAAGATCCAAGTGTTTGATCCATCCTTTTAGCATGCATCAAAATGGTGATTAGTGATTCTGGAAAAAACATACTACAGGAAACCTGATCTGTATAAACTTTCCCCACAAAGGATTCCACTACCTTTAACAAAAGAATGGCATTACTAGTATGCCAAATCCCATCCGGTGAATGTCATTTATGGGCTCATAAAAGCCTTTTAGTTCTAAGTTACAGAGGGATATGTGCCCTTTTTCTTACACCATCGGGTCTACCCTTTATTTGGTTTTAATACCGGCATAACTCTCCACTTTTTTTCTCTTCTTTCTTGACCCCTATTGCTATACCCACAATGGTTCCTCTTCTTTCTCTCTCAGATATGTTCTCCTCACCTCATTGTCTGCTGTTGCCTATTGCTTAGTGCCTCTACTTTTATCTATATTCTTGTACCTCTAGCCTAGTACCATATCACTTCTATTCTACCAATATCCTAGTATGCATGGCTATACCTCAGTTTCTCTACTCTTGCTTACTGTAGTATATTTACCTCTGTTTGCCTGTACCCTAGTACCCCTGCTGACAACCTAGTTTCTCTACTTCTGTAGACTCTAGTACCTTTACCTTTGTGTATAATATAGCACCTCTGCCCCACCAGCACCATAGTACCTCTACATATGCTACTCCTGCCCCCCTTAGCATGTCATCCTTAGCCTACATCCTAGTACATTTACCTCTACATATACCAAAGTACCTATAACATGAGTTTATGACACCTCTGTAACTTGGCGCCTCTTAGCATTTCTGTCATACTTGAAGGGGCTGCCAACAACACCCTGCTACAAGACTTAAGCAATACCGCTCTATATATAAAAAAATATTTTTGTGGGGCCACATTCCTATTAAGAACACAACACATATACATAATGGTATCATGGATTTAATCAGAGGCATTGCTATAAGTGGTACTGCAGGAGCAGTTCCAATGGGGCCCTGGAAGTGATGAGCACACTGCACCATAATAATGATTGTCTTATAGTGCCAAAATGATTTTCAGGGGCCCAATTGTCTTTGTTTGAATTAGATACATTGGCACTTTGATAAATCATGCTAGGTTACTATTCTAATCAACCGACTCTAGAAGAAATTCTAGCAAAAATGAATACAGTGCAAATATTCTCCCCATATGGTATGTTAGAAGCAGTAACCAACACCGAAACATTCCCTACAAAGGAAATCGGTGACATTTCATGTAAAAAATGACTATCTGTTGGCTGTAATACAGAGAAACAACAATCCACCCATAAATGCCTATTGATTTTAACATTCTTTTCCCAATCAATATGTCGGGGCTAATGTGTTGATCATATCAGACCTATGGCAACACAAATATGATTTAATTGGGAACCATTCAGGCCTGTTGCTTTATTATTTACTTTTTGTGCCATAACCACCTGAGGACTCTTGTGCTGGGCGTAACAAGGCAACCATCAGGCATACAGTCATAAAGTTATGTAGTGTAAAAAGGTGGCAATGTAAAGTGCTAATTCCTTTAAGAGGGCCTAACAAAGATTCCGACTGTACAGATTTCCAATACCCAGAATTGGTATCTCCAACCATCTCATGCAAAGACTACAGACCATGCAAAACCCTGCTGCCAGACTCATCCTAGAATTCCACAGAAATGCTGACATCACTCAGTATATTAATGAACTCCACCGGCTATCCACCCAGAAACGCTGTAAGTTCAAGCTAGTATCCACACCTCCAAGGTCCTCCTAAAAAAAGGACCGGCTTAGCTGAGTGATCAATTCCATCTCTACTATCCCACCGGTCAAGAATGCTCCACCTCTCTCTCACTTGCATGAATACTGCACAATCGCAGAAGCAGGAAAGAAGTGTGCATCTTCTCTTTCATGGCTGCAAAAAACTCCAACGAACCTCCTCTGCACATCAGAACTGCTACTCCACTCTTAAACTTCCACAAGAAGCTGAAGACCTGGCTGTTCAACTAAGAGCACCGCTGGGCCCACGCCCCTGCTCCAGTGCTTGGATACCCTCAGGGATGATACGTAGTGCTGTACAAATCCATATAACAAAACATAACAAAACAGAGTGTGTCAGAAGGGGTAACAAGCACCAAAACTCTTGCCTATTATGGAAATCTGTGAGATTCCATGTAACAAAATATGATCTGTAGACTTTATTACAGAGTAATAATCTACTCTTTCATGCCTAGTTACTTTAATGCATGATTTTCCTATTCAATAAATCTGGCCTACTGCCTTCATCATAGATTTTCAGTATAACCCATTAGGCCTAGAAACGTTTACATTGACTTGCCACCATAACCATCTCAATCCTAGTGTTGGTTCATAAGCCTTATCGCAAGACAGAAATCAGGTATACCACAATTAAATTACAAATATGTACAAAATACAGTTGACATAACAATATAAAATCCTTAATAATAGAGCCTAATTAGGCTTACCATAGTGTAAATCTGATGTCTCCATATTTCCTATAGACTTAAGCGCAGTGTAATAACAATCCACCCTCAAAAGCCTATTGCCTTTAACACATGCTTCTCACAATAAATAAGGCCTATCATAACTTTTCAGTAGAAACAGATCACACCTAAAAAATCTGACATAACTTTTCGCACTGAATGGATAACACCTCTAGCCTTTGTCAGCAACTTGTCATCATAACCAACTCAAGCCGACAGTACTGAACATAAGCTTTACAGAAGGCAACCGTCCGGTACACATTCCAGGCTGCCTGAGGCCCGGAAGAGCCCGGAAGAAGGGTCCCCACCATCTGCTGAGGAAGGCGACGACTGATGGCCCTTCTTGTAATGATGGAGCGGGTAAAATAAAATATTTTGGTATACCCAATCCATTTATATAAGTTTTATTAAAATGACTAAAGAACTAATTCTAATGAATAATAATGTGTGGTAATTGAATTAATCAACCTTATTAACCAAGAAAATATATGTGGGAATGCATTTGGATGGCTAAAATAATAAGTGAACTTAGTTTGTACGCATATTAAATTTATATGTTTAGCTTAAGCACTGTTTATGTGATTTTGTGCTTAAATAAATCAGCATTAACGGCTTTAAATGTCGCATATGGCTAGATAAATGAATACACATAAGGGTATTAGTGAGGGAATAACATTGTTTATTCATTTCTATGTATTAATTACGTTTTGTGTTTCTTTTACCTTAAGTTGACTATTTCGGCCTACTAAAAGATGGCTGCCGACTGAATCCTCACTAAAGTACATGACTTCATGCAATTGTCAATGAAGGAAGGCGTCTGCACTGACTACGTAGTGCCCTCTCCTTGAACTTCCAAGCCAGGTCCATGAAGACTACTCTGGGCGAGATGCCAATGTCCCTGAACACGGAAGAAATGTTGCAAACTGGGAACCAAAAGCCACCTATTCACAATAGACTGATACTTTCCTGACCTGGGAACTATTTTCCCATATGCCTAGTTTATACATCATCCACATGAGAACTTTTTTAATTGTTTCTTTAAATTTGGGACGGGGCTGAATTCAACCAATAAGCAGCCTGGAAATAGAGGAAATGTAACATGAATATGTAAAATTTGGTATAAATATTAGTAGTCTAGAGAGGGAAATGAGGTTACCACCCAATGAGCTCGAGACGCACCCTGATCGATGCTACTCTATGCGGCACTCCACGCTGACAGCAGAGGACGGGACGGTAGAATCTGTGATGAATTTCTGAGGACCAGTTCTGACTTAGAGAACGACAATTAGCCAGAATAGGTAATTATGACAAAAGATACTATTGCATTTGTTAGGATTTTAACCTGCAATTTAATTAGATAAAGAAAAAGTATTGTTTGAAGAACTGTGTCGGGTAGTTATTTCCTTGAAATGTTTATTGATTAATATAAGAATTGAAGATTTTCCATCAAATTACTAGAACAACTAAATGACCCGATTGACCTCCGGATGGAGGAATTGTTAGGGTAAAATTTTAATAGATATGGTTTCCTCCATCCAAGTAATAGAACTGTAGTTCGGGATAATTGAAAATACCTCTGTATGCACGGATAGCTGGATAAGAATGAATGTTGGTGTTATGGGCCCCACCAGCGTGTGATGTGTGTATGTGCGTGTGACTGTGGAATCATCCTGTCCGTGGAAGTAGAGGGAGATTTTGTGTTCTGAACTGCACCAGTATTCTTGGTAGATAGAGATGGTTTTTATTGTTTTAGTTTGATGATATGGCATGTATATATAGCTTTTCGATTATTGATTGGTATTAATGTATGTATTAACACTATATGTTGAAGTCGTATTGAGTTCTATGTCGTTTGTACGGCTTCTGGGATGTAAGAAGTCGGTGACAGTTCCGTAGTAGGACAGAGGTAAGCACTGTTCTCAGAAAAGACGGGATTGTGGTTGCCCGTAGGTACACGGGAAAAACGCGTAAAAATTTAAGTTGCGCGTCGCATTGTCTGGGTTCGATTCGGTGACATTGCTGTGTGTTGCCATTAGAAACAATTTCTGTGTGAAAGAAGTGCATATGATAGCAAAGAGTTATCTGTGAAAATTTAGTCTAAAGTACCAGGAAACCAATTGGTATGCCGATAACGCTTTTTACTGAAAAGGTAGCAGGTGTTCTCTGAGCTTGTTAGAAGAACAAAGGAGAGGTAAGCGCTGCTTTGTTAACATATGTTATAATTCTGTAGTAGGACAGACTGTTCGCTGTTCTCAGAAAAGCAGGATTCTGTGTGAATGAACGGTATTTCCTTGTGTGAAAGTGTGTGAATGAAATAGCATTCGGGTTAATTGCGAAACTCTGGTTTTATTTCTCAGGAGCATTGCGTTTCCAACTATGTGTTTTAATTCCGGAGAGAACAGTTAATTGATGCTTGATAGAAGGGGGAAGTAGAGGGATGCGCTACATTGCCAACGGACGTAATAATTCTGTAGTAGGGCAGAGGTAAGCGCTGCTCTCGGGAAAAGAGGATTCTCGTGGGAAAGGTCTTTTGCTATTCTGTGGTTAGCGGAGCAGACAATGGAGATGTTTGTACGTTGTGACTAACAAGTATTGTAAAATTGAAACAAAGTCTATCGCGTAGTTTTGTAAAGGAGGGGTAGACTGAGGACAGGAGTCAGGAGCAGAAGCTGCGGCAGCGACTGTAGACGTCAGAAGGACCGTGCTGGGATTGGACAGCTAGTCAGTGACGTAGACGCTCCAGGATTGGTGCGTTAGTGTGAGTCGCGCAAGGATTGGAAGTTGTGACAACGACGTAGACGCTCCAGGATTGGTGCGTTAGTGAGAGTCGCGCTACTATTGGATTAGAGATCGTACAGTGGTAGAAAAGACTAAAGAGTTCACAAAAGACAGGAAAATGTATTATCATTCACCCGAGAGAAAGAAAAAGTCTGTGTTCAGTAAATTGAAGAATTTGTTTGTGAAGGACAAGAAGATTGTGACTAGGGAAGGACAGTTACTCCCTCCGGCAAAGACCCCCGCATCCTTCATGGTTGCGAAATATGGGTACCATACCTGTATCTGGTTAGACAATTGGGCAAAGTATACAAAGGAAGACAGAGTTCTAGCGTTTCCAGAGGATGGGTCTTTTAATTTGGCAATATTAAGGAACTTATGGGAGAGGATGATGAGCTTAGATCCGCGACCTAGGCCTACCCAGTTTGAGGCATTAACGGAATGGGAAGATGAGATGCATGAGCGAGAAAAACAGAGAAATGGCAATAGGTATAGGTACATGTTTGGACGGCCAAATGATCGGGAAACTCATAGTGATCGAATGAGAAGATGGCGAGATGCTAGTATGACAGAAGGATTATTTCCTGTTAGAACAGAAGGAGAAAGTGGAGGAAGAAAATGCCTAGAAAAGAGAAATCATGTAGAAACCCGGAGGTATGGGGCTAATGAAACTGACGATAATGTCCTAGATGATATGTTTTACAAGAGCCCACCTCCGTACAGACAGAAACCAGAAACGCCAACCACAGGCACACCAGTAAGGGAGATTCTGAGAATCATTAAAACAGAAGTTATGACCCCAGAAGTGAAAAGAAGAAATTCACTTAAAGAAAAGGGAAATAGGGTCGAAAACAAAAATTCTAGAGAACTAGCAGAAACCACATTGGAATTGACAGAGAAAATAAGAGAATTAACGAAAAATCTAGAAGCAGTTACAGTCCCTGTGACCATAGGTCCTGTTATGCCTATTTTTGAGAAGCAGAAAAACAGTGAGCATGGGCTAACAGTTCCGTATGTGAACCAAAGACAGGCAGAACAGCCCCCTATGAAAACGAAAGAAAGTTCCTGGGGACCTGCTATGGGTAAAGGTGAACTACCTATGTCATCGAATCCATTTTATTGTTCCGATACTGCTGAGAGAAGCAGAAGAGTAGAAGGATCGATGTTAGAACCACAGAGACTGACAGAACCAGGGAATGCAGAGAAGTCAGTGAGCATAACTACTGAAGAATTGAATGACTGGCTAAAGGGTTTGCAGGAGAAAGAAAAAGAATCTCATACCATTGATGTAGTGAAATTACGGATGGTGTTAGAAGAGTTGATTGTAGGGACTATTCCCACAGAGAAGCTGAAAAACTACCAAGATGAGGAACTACTGTTCCTCTGTAAAAGTGTCACTTGGAGAGCAAAGAATTTACATGACAGACTAGCAGAAATAGCGAGTGAAATGGGAATTGACATGGACAAGGTAAAAGCTTTACAGAAGCCATACGAATGGATTTTACAGAAAAAGACATTGAGAATCTGAATGCTGCAGGAAGAATAGGGCAGATTAGGGACATAATCACAGTATTAAGGAAATGGGGAGATGTGGACAAATGGAAAAGCAGGTGGTATAGGAAGCGGGATGACACCTCAGACAGAACATTTCCAGCATTTCCTGTGAGAGAAAAGGAGAAAGTAATGATGGAGCTTCCTATGAGAGAGATTCCTAGAGGGGGATATGTGCATGTCCCATGGACCAGACAGGACATTTTGTCATTTACAAATGACTTCCCTAGATTACGGGAAAAGCCGGTCGAGTTGTACAGACAGGTAGACAGATTTGTGAAATTATCCAAAGTGCTGTGGATTGATTTGAATAGTCTGTTTGATATAATAGTGCCAGCAGACTTGCGGGCAGAATGTAAGATAGTCATAGACTGGCCCACTAAAGAATACCCGAGAGATCCCAAAACAGGAGCCCCAGACCCGGAGGTCATGAAGAAATACGAACAGGTTATGGCCTTCCTGAAGAACAAAGTGCCTCCAAAAGAAATAGATTGGGTTAAGATAGATCGAACACATCAGGAAGCAAAAGAGTCAGTCCACGCATACTATGAGAGGTTAATTTTGGCTTTCAAACAGTTTAGTGGGGATGACAGTCTGGGAGAAAAGGACCTGAGTCATTTTGTGTACAGATTTGTGTATGGTCTGCGTCCTGGGATTGGGGACATGATCAAGCAGCACACTGTGGACTGGCAGAGCAAGAAAATAGATGAGATCCTGAGGCATGCTAAATACTTTAGTGATGAAATCGAGGCAAAGCAGCGGAAACTAAAAGAAACGGCAATGTGGGCTCAAGTAAAGGTTGCAGAGAGACAGGAAGCTCAGCTAATAGAACAAGCAAATAATCCAGGTATAAAATCAAAGTTTGGTCCAGGAAAGGGAAAGGGTAACATAGAAGAAGCCAAGAAAAAGTTCCCCTGTGACAACTGTGGCAGATTAGGGCATTGGAAATCCGAGTGTAAAAATCCACCTCTTGCTAATGATGAAAATCCGTCATTAAATCCACAGGTGCAGTGTGAGGGGAGTGGCCCATCGCCGCAGCAGCAGAAGGCTGTTAATCTACAGAATCAGGTGCCAAAACCACCCTTACCACAGAGCCGAAGTACACAGAGATATAGTAAAGAAACGGGATTCTACAATGAAGAACAGGTAAACAAACCGCAACGCGCGAGCGCTGTGTCACAATATTGGATGCAAAATGACGAAAGTGAGCCAGAAGAAATTTATTGACGGTGCCGAAAAGAGGAAGCAGAGTGCATACTTGGCGCATCTCTAGAAATAGATCAGACAGGACCATTTGTAGATGGGAAAGTTAATGATGAAAACATTACTTTTCTAGTAGACACTGGAGCTACACGATCTACTGTCAGATCAGCAGATGTGAAAAATCTTCCTCTTTCGGATGAAACAATCCAAGTAGTTGGTGTGTCCAACACCCAGATTAAAACGTACCTTACTGATCCTGTAAAGGTCAGAATAGGGAAATTTTCAGACATGCATAGATTTGTGGTGTGTGACACCAGTCCTGTGAATTTACTAGGAAGGGATCTATTGTGCAAGATGAATTGCACCATATTCTGTACACCAGACGGAATAGCCTTTGAAACACCAGATGAAGATGTTCTGTACAAAATAACCATAGCTAACCGAGAGTGTGAGGTTGCTGGGACCTATGCAGTATTCAATCCAGATGAATTACCCCCAGAATTGAAACTGACGGTGAAAGCAGCGGTCTGGGATTTCACTGGGGAAGATGTAGGCCTGATGAGAAATGTAGACCCAGTGAGAATCGCTGTAAAAGAGGGAGCTGTTTACCCCAACATTCCACAATACAGACTGACCCCAGAAATAATAGCAGGGGTAACCCCTTTGATTGAGAAAATGATCCAGCAAGGAATGTTGAGGGAGATAATGAGAGTCCATGTAATTCGCCTATTATGGGACTGAAAAAGCCAAGTGGGAAATTCAGGATTGTGCAAGATTTGAGAAAGATTAACAAGAATGTCGTCTCATGTTGTCCTATTGTTCCAAATCCCTCAGTAATTTTGTATCAGATCCCACATGATGCAGAATGGTACACAGTAATTGGTTTGTGTCATGCTTTCTTTTCCATTCCATTGCATCATGACAGCCAGCCACTTTTTGCATTTCGGTTCGGAAACCGTATTTTGGCATGGTGCCGAATCCCACAGGGGTACACAGAGAGCCCCTCTATTTTCAATCAGTTGTTAAACAAATCTCTGGAAAGTCTTACTATGCCTGAGAATTCAGTTTTAGGCCAGTATATTGACGACCTATTAGTAGCGTCAAAGACACGTGAGGCTTGTGAAACAGACACCATAGCTTTGCTAAATCATTTGGCAGATGGAGGGCTTAAGGTATCTCCAACAAAATTGCAATACTGTAAGAAGGAAGTGACATACTTAGGTCATAATATTGAGAAAGGCCTGAGAAAAGTAACCATAGACAGAATCCGAATCATTAGAGGAATGAGAGCTCCAATGACCCAAAGAGAAGTGAGAATGTTCCTAGGAATGGTTGGTTATTGTCGTCAGTGGATAAGTAATTTTTCCCTGATTGCCAAACCATTAGTGAAATTGACAAAAAGTGAGGTGAAAGATCCCCTTGAACTGAACAAAGAAGAATTGGCAGCCTTTAAACAGTTGAAGAACAGTCTTTGTGAAGCCCCTGCACTGGGTATGCCAGACTATGAAAAGGAGTTTGAGCTATACCGTAGTGAGCGAAATGGGTGTGCACTTTCAGTGTTGATACAGAAACATGGAAGACAAAGGAGACCAATAGCCTATTTTTCGTCAATGCTAGATCCAGTGGCGATAGGTCTGCCAGGATGTCTGAAAGCTGTAGCGGCTACATGCCGAAGCCTAGAGCAGAGTGAGGGAATTGTGATGGGGTATCCAGTAAGAGTGTTTGTACCCCATAGTGTGGCGATTCTTTTAACAAGGAGTCGAACACAGTTCATGTCACACAGTCGGCTGACTAAGTATGAAAAAGTCGTTCTAGGTGCAAACAATGTGAGTCTGGAAAGATGTGTGAATGTGAATCCAGCTACACTTTTGCCTGATGCAGAGAGAGTGGAGATAAGAGAAGAGGCTGATCATGATTGTCTGGATGTGCTTGATTACTGCACGAAACCTCATCCTGATATAAGAGATCTACCACTGCCAGAGAGTGATCATGTGTTTTTTGTGGATGGATCCTGTTTGAGAACGGAAGAAGGAGTGTTGAGCGCAGCCTATGCAGTATGTACAGTTTCAACAGTTATAGAGGCATCGCCCTTGAAAGGAGTTAGATCCGCTCAAGTAGCAGATGAAGTGGCATTAACCAAGGCATGCAAGATTGGGAGGAATGCGAGAGTGACTGTGATGACTGATAGCCAGTATGGCTTCGGAGTTGTCCACGATTTCGTCCAACTATGGCTGCAAAGAGGTTTCCTGACCTCAAGTGGAACTCCCATAAGAAATGCAGAAGTGGTTGGAAAATTGCTTGAGGCAATACAAATGCCCAAAGAGTTGGCTGTGGTAAAATGTGCAGCTCATGGACAAGGTAGTGATTACATCACTACCGGAAACCGGTTTGCCAATGACATGGCTCAGTATTGTGCCCGAAACAAATATTCCATTAATCGGCCAAAGGAAAAGGAAATGTCGTTTTGCTCCATAATGTTTACTAACGTTGTGGGAACATGGGATGAAGTGAGGCAATTGCAGGATGAGGCAGGGGATGAAGAAATGAGGCAGTGGGTAAGAGCAGGATGTGCACCCAGGGAAAAGGATCATGTGTGGGTTTATCGAGATGGAAGACCAGTAATGCCTGATAGCATGATGTCAACCATGGCACGGATGTATCATGGCCAAGGACATCTGGGAAGGGATGCCATGATAAGGGCCTTTAAACAGACCTGGTATAATCCAAAATTCAGGCTGATTGCAGAAAGTCTCTGTCAGAGATGTTTGACATGTCAGCAGTACAATCCTGGAAGGAAAACAGTGGTGAGTCTGGGTACCATAGGTCATGAGGGAGGACCTTTCACCAGAATGCAAGTAGATTTCATTGAAATGCCCCCTTATAACAAACTGAGGTATGTTTTGGTGGTAGTTTGTCTGTTCTCTAGGTGGGTGGAGGCATACCCAACCAGAAGAAATGATGGAATCACAGTGGCCAAGCTATTGTTGAGGGAATTCATCCCAAGGTACGGGTTCCCAATAACCATTGAATCAGACAGAGGAGGACATTTCTACAATGAGATCATGAAACTAATTTGTGAAGCATTGGGTGTACAACAGAAACTACATTGTGCCTACCGACCAGAGGCTTCTGGTGTGGTCGAGCAAATGAATGGTATCATCAAAAATAGAATTGGAAAAATGTGTTTAGCCACAGGTTTGAAATGGCCTGATGTCTTGCCTCTGGTTTTGATGATCATTAGGTCTACTCCAGATAGAACTACAGGTTTGAGTCCACATGAAATCATCATGGGACGCGCCATGAGACACGTGTTTGTGCCAGTCAACAAGCTGATGACTATAACTGATGGCATGATTTTGGATTACTGTAAAGGCCTGGCTGACGCAGTTCATTCTGTGTTTCACCAGGTTGGAGCGGATGCCACCACACTTGAAAAGAAACCAGCCCATGATTTGAGCCCAGGGGACTGGGTAAGGATAAAGGTACACAGAAGAAGAAATTGCCTGGTTCCAAGGTGGGGAAGGCCAAGACAGGTCATTTTGACCACAACAACTGCTGTAAAGTGTGCAGGACTGTAGAACTGGATACATGCTAGTCACACACTGAGAGTTCCAAATCCAGCAGACGGCATCGGGAAAGAATACTTTGACGAATCAGAATCAAGTGATGAGTCAAGCAATGAGAACCTAAAAACAAAAGAAAATCCCGAAAGGGGGGAGAATGAGCCAAGACTAGTTCAGACCCCCAGAGAAGAAATTCTGAGAAAAAGATTGCAGATTTCAGATACTTCAGATTCTGGAGATGAGCAAAACGCTAGCGGTGAACACAGAAAGAAGAAAATAAAAGAAAAGAACATCCAGTCAGAAGTAACTTTTACACCAAATGAAAGAGTAGAAGAAATTCCACCTGAGAAAATACTGGAAGAAGAAGAAGGGACAGTTGCAGAAAGAGAGGGACAGATTGCGGAAAATCCCCGAGGAGGTGTAGGGAACTGCAACACCCAGATAGGTGAAGGGACAATTAGTCAGCAAGAAGATTGCGTGCCGGAGACCCGAGGAGGGACAGAAGTAGGGTCAACCCAAGAGGTGGAAAAGGAAACTTCTGAAAAGGAAAAATCAAATGAAACAGAATCTGAAGACAGTGAAACAGAGATACCAGAAGGTCGAGCTCTGAGAAAGAGAACTTGGATCGAGGAAAGAAACGGCAAGGACGGCAAAGCAAAAAGGAACGCCAAAGGAGACATTTGGCCAAATAAAATTAAGAAACTAAGATACAGATTGATACGATCTAAACCCTCAGAGGCTGAACAAGTGAATGAAGTAACTAGTCAGCGTCCAGAGAAAGAGGGAGAAACAGAAGTATCAGAAGTAAACAAACGAGCAAGAAAACCAAACCAGAAGTATAAGTCACCTGAATGGACATATGTGGCACTGCCTGAACAAGGAGAAGAGGCAGATAGTCAAGGAAATCCAGAGGAGACTTGGCTGAAATTGATAAAAGAAGAAGAAACTGGGGAAATCCTGAGAGTTATCTTATCCGACATTGGAGAAGAAGCGGAAGATCAGGAAATCCTGCATGTGGATGATGAGAAAGAAGTGAAAAACGATGAAAAGCCAAGCTGAGTAATTTGTATTGATCCTTGTAGAAATACACAGGATTAAATAAGAAAATTGAAATATTTGGACAAACCTGATAAGTTTTAGCTCTTAAAGCTATAAGAGGCGGAGTAGAAGAGGCTAAGTCAAAAGACACGGTTAGATCTAGCAAGATGGTTAACATAGATGATAATAAGAGTAGATGTACCTTCATGAGAAGATGGTGCAAGACATGTTGCTGTTGTACAGGACTATTAATGCTTCTTTGGAGCATACTCGCTCTGTTGATCTCTTTCAAAGTAACTTTAGATACATTAGCAGGACATACTGAGAATATGACTAATATAGTGAACAACTCACAAAAAGAAATACCGGTTAGAACAAGCACAGAGCATGTGCATCAGGATAGGTCAATAAATGATTTCTCTAGTAATGTGTTTTTAAAATTGTTGTATGAATATGTTAAAACAATGGAAGTAAGGAATTGCTACGTCTGCATGCAATTACCTGCATCTGTTTCAGAAGGGGTGATTTATCATCACCTCCCAGCAACTTATGGAATAACATGTAGCGTCTTAACTAGTATATTTTATCAAGTAGGAAATTTAGAGTAAAATTTGTCTAACATAGATAATATTCTTGGACGATTGCCCATGAATAAAGAATTAAATCCAGCTAAAGAAGCTAATACATTAGGAGACATTTTTATAGAAACTAAAGGACTAACTCTAGAATATATTTTTAAGAATAATTTAACTTGCAGCTTGAAACCAGAAGAGAAAACATTCTTGGATATGGTTGAGGAGAGAAGGTTAAAAATACACAAGAATGCAGAAGGACATAAAGAAGGGGAAAACATTTGGGCAATAGATGGGAACAAGGAAACGCAAGGTGATGTTAGACCAACAATAGCTATAGATTCACCACAGAAAGGCAAATTATGCATCATGAGAGAAAGATCCCAGTATGATTACATATACATAGGGACCAGTGAGTGTCATGATACATATTTCATTGTATCCGGATGGGGATTTAGAGGTGGAGAAGACCCAGTTTTTCCTGGATTGTATTATATTTGTGGGAACAAGGCTTATTATAGGCTGCCTGACCATTGGTATGGCACATGTTATGTAGGCCTGGTCTTTCCAAAGATCTTTCACATGGATAGAGTAGAAAATAGTGGACCAAATAACCTACTAATGCGTAGCAGAAGAGAAACTTGGTTAGAAATTGTAGGTGATATTTTTGGAGCATTGATACCAGCAGTGGGAATATCTTTGAATGCAAATAATATTCGGAAGCTGTCCACCATAGTGGATCGTTTGTCAACAAGCACAGCTGGAGGATTTCTATTGGTAAACACTGAATTAGTTGCAATGCGTGCTATGATTATGCAAAATCGACTTGCCCTTGATATTTTATTGGCAAAAGAGGGTGGAGTCTGTGGAATGCTGAAAGTTCAACATTGTTGCACTTACATTCCTGAAGAAAGCAGAGATCTAAAAGTCTATATCAAAAATATTACAGAATTGCATGACGAAATAAAACCACTGGAGGTTGAAAGTATCTGGACTAGAATTAGTAACAAGATGGCTGCTATAAAAGCTTTCTTAGGTAAATTAGGTAGTACCATAATAGGGAAAATATTATTTCCATTAACCTGTGTGATTTTCGTATTATTACTACTTAGATTAGGATGTATATGTTGTAGATATAGAAGAAATAAAAAGAAGGTTAAAAGAGAAATTTACAAAAAGAGAGAAAAGAAACCAGAAAAAGATCTCAATGAAATAGAAATGGAAGAGTGGAAGGAGAGTATGTATGATAAGACCAAGAGAGAAGATGAAAGGGAAACAGAATTTTAATTAAGCAAAAAGACATTTCAAAGTTTCCGCAAAAGGGGAGATAAATTGGAAATTTTGGTGGGTTGTTTTGGTGGTGATAAAATCACCAAAGGGGGGATTGATGGAGCGGGTAAAATAAAATATTTTGGTATACCCAATCCATTTATATAAGTTTTATTAAAATGACTAAAGAACTAATTCTAATGAATAATAATGTGTGGTAATTGAATTAATCAACCTTATTAACCAAGGAAATATACATGGGAATGCATTTGCATGGCTAAAATAATAAGTGAACTAAATTTGTACGCATATTAAATTTATATGTTTAGCTTAAACAGTGTTTATGTGATTTTGCGCTTAAATAAATCAGCATTAACGGCTTTAAATGTCGCTCGCATATGGCTAGATAAATGCATATGACAACAAAGAAAGTTGTGCAGTTCCTACAAAGTGGAAGGTCTGGGGGAGAAGGGTTATCCAAAACCAGACTCTCACCAATGGAATGTGAGTGCACAAGGGATGGGGGTCCCTTAAGGGTGGAACTAAAACCCTCACACACCCAGCAAGCTAGGTGTCATGCTTCATCATCTGGGTTTGCTCCTCGTCGGGTCGGCGGTGCAATACCCGACGGGCACCCATAAAGGGGCTCTTTACCGGAGATCTTTTGTTCCCTGCTGTTTGGTGCGTGCGTGTGAGGGCCCATGTGTGTGAGTGAGTAAAAAAGGTTGTTTAGTCTGAAATACGACTTTATTGACTCAGTAAACCACCTTATTAAAAAGGTTGAGTGGCGTTAAAGCTAAAGTGCTCACAAAGGGAGGAGTGGCTAGCTGCGCTCTACTCTTCTGGTCAACATGTTTCGCGCCCAATGGGTCAGGAGGATCCCTTGGCGCTTCGTCAGGACCGGTGATACAATAGTGATATGTGCAAGAACTATCTACAGTGTGGTGTACTAGGGTGGGTGTAAATTGACTACCCACCCACTACTGGTTCCCCTATTTGTCTGTATTCTGATATCAAGGGGGTAACCTAATCCTAATATAAAAACCTCATCATCTGGTACATGGCGCGTCGTCAAGGGGAGAAACACATTCGTTTCAGTTTGTAGTCCCCCTGGAGGTCCGTTAACCTGCCCTACCGGTTTCGGCGACGTGGGCAGGTTAACGGACCTCCAGGGGGTCTACAAACTGAAACGAATGTGTTTCTTCCCTTGACAACACGCCATGTACCAGATGATGAGGTTTTTATATTAGGATTAGGTTACCCCCTTGATATCAGAATACAGACAAATAGGGGAACCAGTAGTGGGTGGGTAGTCAATTTACACCCACCCTAGTACACCACACTGTAGATAGTTCTTGCACATATCACTATTGTATCACCGGTCCTGACGAAGCGCCAAGGGATCCTCCTGACCCATTGGGTGCGAAACATGTTGACCAGAAGAGTAGAGCGCAGCTAGCCACTCCTCCCTTTGTGAGCACTTTAGCTTTAACGCCACTCAACCTTTTTAATACGGTGGTTTACTGAGTCAATAAAGTCGTATTTCAGACTAACCAACCTTTTTTACTCACTCACACACATCTACACGCACGGGCCCTCACACGCACGCACCAAACGGCAGGGAACAAAAGATCTCCGGTAAAGAGCCCCTTTATGGGTGCCCGTCGGGTATTGCACCGCCGACCCGACGAGGAGCAAACCCAGATGATGAAGCATGACACCTAGCTTGCTGGGTGTGTGAGGGTTTTAGTTCCACCCTTAAGGGACCCCCATCCCTTGTGCACTCACATTCCATTGGTGAAAGTCTGGTTTTGGATAACCCTTCTCCCCCAGACCTTCCACTTTGTAGGAACTGCACATCTTTCTTTGTTGTCATAGCTTAGGGCCTATGTGCAGGACCTCAATAAAAATAGCCCACCCCTTTCTCTCCTCCCTTTGGTTGACATAGATAAATGCATACACATAAGGGTATTAGTGAGGGAATAACATTGTTTGTTCATTTCTATGTATTAATTACGTTTTGTGTTTCTTTTACCTTAAGTTGACTATTTCGGCCTACTAACAGATGGCTGCCGACTAAATCCTCACTAAAGTACATGACTTCATGCAATTGTCAATGAAGGAAGGCGTCTGCACTGACAACGTAGTGCCCTCTCCTTGAACTTCCAAGCCAGGTCCATGAAGACTACTCTGGGCGAGATGCCAATGTCCCTGAACACGGTAGAAATGTTGCAAACTGGGAACATAAAGCCACCTATTCACAATAGACTGATACTTTCCTGACCTGGGAACTATTTTCCCATACGCCTAGTTTATACATCATCCGTATGAGAACTTTTTAAATTGTTTCTTTAAATTTGGGACGGGGCTGAATTCAACCAATAAGCAGCCTGGAAATAGAGGAAATGTAACATGAATATGTAAAATTAGGTATAAATATTAGTAGTCTAGAGAGGGAAATGAGGTTACCACCCAATGAGCTCGAGACGCACCCTGATCGATGCTACTCTATGCGGCACTCCACACTGACAGCAGAGAACGGGACGGTAGAATCAGTGATGAATTTCTGAGGACCAGTTCTGACATAGAGAACGACAATTAGCCAGAATAGGTAATTATGACAAAAGATACTATTGCATTTGTTAGGATTTTAACCTGCAATTTAATTAGATAAAAGAAAAATTATTGTTTGAAGAACTGTGTCGGGTGGTTATTTCCTTGAAATGTTTATTGATTAATATAAGAATTGAAGAGTTTCCATCAAATTACTAGAACAACTAAATGATCCGATTGACCTCCGGATGGAGGAATTGTTAGGGTAAAATTTTAATAGATATGGTTTCCTCCATCCAAGTAATAGAACTGTAGTTCGGGATAATTGAAAATCCCTCTGTAGGCACGGATAGCTGGATGAGAATGAATGTTGGTGTTATGGGCCCCACCAGCGTGTGATGTGTGTATGTGCGTGTGACTGTGGAATCATCCTGTCCGTGGAAGTAGAGGGAGATTTTGTGTTCTGAACTGCACCAGTAACAAATGGACTCTCTGCGGGTGACAAGCGATTGGGTATTTTCCCATATTTGTTGCCTAGAATGCACATGCAGAACAGAGAATCTGTTGCAAGGAGAAAATCAGTGAGACCTAATTGTTTTGACAGGGCCAACCACCGCTACAACCCTTGCGCTTGCACCTTCATTATCCCTGCTCGTCTGGTCGCCTGGTCGTTACTCCTTCACCCATGGGTTGTTACTGTCTCCTCCCTGTTTTCCTGGAATGTCTCACATGGCTGTACTGTATTTTTGACAAACAAAATCACAATATAAAAAAAGAAAGGTTGCAAAAGAGAAAGGTATTCGAAAACACAGTTGGGTATGCAAATTACAATCCCTCCTAAGACAGCGTAACATAACTTCTCACAGAAAAAACCTTCTATATCCATGGTTTATCACTGGGTGACCAACACATTGCCTGCTAAAGTAATCTGAGATTCCATGTAACATGTCATAGCAAGTCAGACTTAAATGGCTATCAACTTTAACATATCATTTTACCAATAAATACGTCGGGCCTAGTGCCTTTATCATAAAATTTCATAATAAACAGATCAGGCCTGTAGCTATGATAATTGGCTTGCCACCATAACCAACTCAGCCTGTGATATTAAGTACAAACTTTGTCACGAGCCAAAAAGTGCAATACAAGCAGTCTTTTTGGAGGTAGCACAAACATTTGGCCCACTCAAATCCTGAAGTCAGTGGTACCAATATGTGGGTGGAGCCTAAGCCCCTCCTCTCTCAATGGACTATGAAAGCTCTTTTTTGTTGATCACATAAGGCTGAGTGACAATTTAACTGACAAGCCAGACAAAAATGCATTCTGAAGTTTCAAGTTTATGCCATGTGTGTGCTCCTGAATTTCAAGCTCAGACACTCTGCTCCTGGCATTTGGATACATAAGTAAAATGATTCCGTCTGCATGGAAGGCAAGCACTTTTTTTGCGGAAGCACACAACTTCTGCCAAATCAAATCGTTTACTCCTGGCTACCAAAATGTAGCAACTGGTAGTGTTTCTAAAAGGCCTTTTTTAGTCTAATTACAAAATGTCTGCACTGTAAAGCCAGACCTAAAAACAGTAATTGCTTGGAGAAAACAAACAGGACGGAACCCCCAAAGTTATCAAGTTTACAGGATTCAGAAATCAATACTCGATAGGGCAGCCACACGTGGTAACCAGTGTTAGATTCCTTAGCAGGCAGACATATGGGATTCAAACACAAGGAATATGCTTCGTGCTTCCCATGTAAACAAACTGCGCTCTTAACCATCTATGGTGCTTTGAGGATATAATTGTAAAGAAATGCCATGGACTGAAAACAAACCTTGCCTAAATTGCAGAAGTGTTCCCTTGAGGGAGTTTTCAAATGGAGGGAGGGCCTTGGCCTCCTAAAGTAACTTACGCTGTTTTCGGGGAGAGCACATTACAAGAAGTGTTTGCGTCTGCTGCAAGGAAATGACTGTGAATTCGTTTCGGTTCACCACCGTGTTCCCTGCATGCTTTATTATTCAACAAGGAAGCCTGATAATGGTTTGTTAGCCACTCTCTGCACTACTCATGGACATTCCAGGAACATCAGACAGCCGTGTGAAGAACTAGCGCGCATTACTGTAAACAGGATTCAGAGCTATTTCCTTGGCACCAATTTGCAGGAGACACTTGCAATTAACAATTATCCAATGCAAAAAATGAATGCATTACTCACGGTGCTTATTTCATCCATGTGCGGGATTCCTAAGTGCTTCTCGAGTACATTTGGATGGGTCTTCATTTCATCTTCCCTTGAATATTAACCGGACGGACCAGCTTAGCCAAAATATGCCACAGTTATACATTTTTAGATGTGTAGTAATCTAATCAGCACATCCAGAGTTTCCACAATGTTTGTCTTAAGTTCAGCAGCTGAACAGAAGCACCCGGGGGCATATTCTCAAGAACGTATGATAACCATCTCAAAAGTTACTTAACGCAACCTTTAACATCGCAGTCTATCGCGGGAAACGTACGCCGTGTTAACCAAGTATTCACAACACGGTGGTACCATGTGATAGTCACCAGATAACGCTTCAAATGGCCGCGTTATAATCAACGCCATGCCGCAAAAATGCAAAACATGAACGCAAAAAAAGCTGCAATGAGGCCAAGCGCGATACAAAAAGCTGCAAAAACCAGCCACAGCCCTGCAAATCCCACACGTCTGGCGGGAAAATGCACTATAAAAGCAGAACAAGAAAAACACACCAGAAACAATCAAAAGTGCGTAGCAACATGGATGCACCCTGACCGAGCGCAGAGGCCAACGCGAACCCCACAAGCCCCACAGGCCACCAGCAAGGAACAACGGGATCGGGGAATGCCAAGGAGAAGAGGGAAAGGAAGACGGAGTGCAGTCCGCAGGTAAACAAGAACAGCGTCACGGAGGTGACCAAACACTACCAGCAACTGACCCACAATCAGACTACCTTGAATGCAGCCGAAGTGTCGAGGAGGCTAATGGAGAAGGCCAAGAGGCGCTGGCATGATGTGAAAACCCAAACCAGGCCCACAGCCGCTGCCAACAGGAAGACAGCAATGGCGACAGGAGGTGGGAGTCCTACGCCACAGGAGGAGCTGGAGGAAATGGAGGCCAGTCGTCAGTGTGGAGACGGTGCGAGGAGCTGGGAGTACGGACACAGCCCGAGAGGACCTGATACAACAACAACAGGGTGAGTAACGACCAGGGACTGGGAGGATGGGGGAGATGGGCACAACGGCACACATGCACAATTAAGTATAGCACACTGCACACCCACAATAACCCAGTATCATGTCCCTCATCCCGTGGCACACTGCAGCACACACACATAGCAATAACAGCACATTCACATTGACGACAATGTGGTACAATGTGCAACACCGACACTGCAGAACAGGGGACACAACCGGGTTCGCTCATGCTCAGGAACAGGCCAATCACATTTGACAGAGCAGGGAACTGTGAGATGCATATGTACGGGTACAACCTCACATCCTTCATGTAGTCCAAATGTTCACTGTCCCGCCTTAAATTTCAGCACCTCCCAAACAGTCACAATATACATTGTCATACAGGCTGCATGTAAACAAGAACAATGCGCCAACATACATGTCAACACAATGTCAACATGCATCTCCCCTTCACATTGCAGAGGGACAAACCACACCTCCGGCAGGTCAGACCAGACAACCCATCAGCGATGCCTGAGACGACCACCACACCTTCGACACTAACGCCCTACAAAAGCTCATGGACATCTCAGTCAACCCACCCCCAGGAGCAGGACAGCCAAGCTACATAGAGGAGACCCCAGCCCCTGCACAGACCACACAGCAGGAAGTACCCGCCACCACAGCTTGCTCCCAACACTCCACCCTGGCACACATCGCATTCCAATGTCAGGTGTCAGAATGCCAAAAGGAGGTGGCTGAACAGGTGCGGTGGGGTCAGAGCTCATGATAGCCTAACTTCCTCACATACGTGGTGTCGAAGTCCCCTCAGGGACCCCCAACTCCTCACAAAGGAGACCCACTCTGCAACAGAGACACATGCAGGTGCACATTTCCAGTACTGAACTACTCCCAGAGCCCCGTAATTACCATCCACACACCCACACTAGTCCTCCATACGACGGCCCAGTGCACCCCTCTTATGAATCGAGTGGCTGATGACAAAGCTAAATCTCCAAGCTCTAACCCGCTGTCTGTGATTACATGGTTTGCGTCCGCTGTACACAGCACAATGTAATGTTGCAGGGCCCAGGGCCCTCGTGCACACATCATGACCACACGGACACACGCAGATAGTTTTTGCAACTGGCTACGGGCACGTGCCCCCGGCCCCTTTATTGGCAGGGTCACATGTACAGTGACGCCTGTGCTAGATGTGTGTGGGCTGAGTGCAAGCCAGCCCTCAGGGAGTTGTTGGTGCTGGCAACAAATACAACAGTGAACACTATGAATACAGAAACAGACAACACCAGCATTACAGGGAAAACTGCGGAGCATCATGGAGGTGGCCGGAGCAAGTCCAGAGGTCCCACAATGAGCAAACAGAAGTGTCCGTGAGTTGCAGTGCACTGAGGTTGGGGCACTAGAGCTGAGCGCGCTCATGTGAGGAAAATGTCTAGGATTGTGTCCCTTCGGGACATTCCTGATGCAGCTGCAGGGGTGTCACATCTGCATCATCTCCATCATCATTGTCCCAGGTCACCCACACTGCCTGAGGTGACATTGCTGCGTGAGCTCTCCACAGCACATAACCAAAACAGTAATGGACGCTGATTCGTGGTACACTGAGTTAGCGCACCTGTAGTGCTGAGCAGGGTATCAGGCAGAAGATGGCATCCACGACAGGTGTGAGCAACTCCGTCATTCTGCCAGTATGACCGTTTCAACACTGACAGTTGGCGGTTGAAGTTGGTCCTGGTGGTGGTGGCGTGTGCCTCCTGCGGTGATGCGACGTCTGGGCCGGTCAGGACTTGATTTGATGTGTGAGCCCTGGTGGGCCACAGTTGAGGCCAGAGGCAGCGGACAGCGCAGGGCCACAGACACATGGCGTTGATGACCCCAAGGCCATCGCCTCAGAGGCCATCCAATATCTCAGAAGAAGGGGTCCCTGACCTGACCAGCACAGAGTTAGTGGCCCCGGCTGCACAGCAGCCGGCACAGGCACCACGGGACGGTGACTTGTGGTGCACTGAGGTAGGGCCACGCAGACTGAGTGTGTCCTCATCGATGTCCGAGGTGAATGTGGCAGGGGACAGTGGAGGGTGTCCTCCAGGGCATGATGCAGAGGGCAGTAGCCATCTGGAAGCAGCAAATGGAGAAGTGGAATGCTGCAGCCTTGTTTTCACCACCATTTAGGTATCAGCTACATGATGATGATGATGACAACCACCAGTCCATAGACTCAGCCGCCACCAAAGTTCAACCAGAAAGTGTCCATGGCTGTCGGGGAACAGACTTAGTGGCACCGGGGCTGTGAGGGGATGCAGTCTGCGATGATGCTGGTACAATTATATGCTTTCCGCCATTGCTAAATCAAGACTCAGTTCCAAATGTGTGACCTACTTGACCACAGTGTAGGCTGGAGGCAGTGGTCAGCAGTGGCCCACAGCAACGTGTTGTTGGCTCGTGATGCATAGAGTTAGTGACACCAGGGCAGTTGTCGGTAGTGTTCGATCACCTCCGTAATGATGATCCTATTCCCTCCAGACTGCAACGCGTCATCCACTTACACCTCTCCTTGCGTGCAATGATATGTACTCTGCCATTGAGAAATTGATGCTCAGTTCCAATTGTGTGACCTACTCGCCGAGAGCAGTAGTCCGCGTGGGCCCAAAGAATCTTGCAGTTGTGATGTACCACTAAGACCTGGTGGCACCACATCAAAGGGAGTATAGTGACATCAAATCAGCCATAATGATGTTCCCTGCCATAGTGTAATCAAGACTCAGTTCCAAATGTGTGACCTTCTAGTCCGCTGTGTATGCCAGTAGAGTACGTCAACGAGAAAGGAGTACTGCGGGCCTTGCTCGCGGAGGCCGTGATGGTCGTAACAGGTTGCCAGGTTTGCATGCCTCAGGATTGGAGCTTGCACCGGCACGTGGTTGGCCCTCTTTGACCCACGGTGGTGTCAGCAGGTGAGCAGTGTGGCCTGGGTGTGCAGGGGCAAGCAGAATGGGTTCAGGGACCTGCGGCCCGGGAAACAGCAGAGATGGAGACGGAGACGGCCTTGTGGCGGGCTGAGGGGACGCTGCCCTGGCAGAGATATTTGCAAAAACAACAATTGATGGACAGAATGCAGAACAATGTCATACATTCACCCCAGTACAGAGATCTGGGCCTAAATCCATTGTTTTTTTGCTCACTATGCCGTTCCAGTTTGAACCCAGCCATATGCAAATCAGTCTTGACCCTGTGCCTCATGGGAACAGTCCAGCCCGAACTGCCAATCCAGGTCCTCCCTGGACTGGAAACAAGCATCCTAGGACCGGTTTCGGGGTTTCACCCCTCTTCAGCCAGGATAGCTTGATTCCAGTGGCATGGAGAGCAAGGGACCCACGTCTGGCCATACCCTTCCCACTCAGGGTGACAAATGCAAAAACAACAATTGATGGACAGAATGCAGAACAATGTCATACATTCACCCCAGTACAGAGATCTGGGCCTAAATCCATCATTTTTTTGCTCACCATGCCGTTCCAGTTTGAACCCAGCCATATGCAAATCAGTCTTGACCCTGTGCCTCATGGGAACAGTCCAGCCCGAACTGCCAAGCCAGGTCCTCCCTGGACTGGAAACAAGCATCCTAGGACCGGTTTCGGGGTTTCACCCCTCTTCAGCCAGGATAGCTTGATTCCAGTGGCATGGAGAGCAAGGGACCCACGTCTGGGCATACCCTTCCCACTCGGGGTGTCAAATGCAGAAACAACAATTGATAGACAGAATGCCCAGACGTGGGTCCCGTGCTCACTACGCCACTGGAGTCAAGCTGTCCTGGCTGATGACGGCTGATAGCCAGAAACCGGTCCTAGGATGCTAGATTCCGGTCCAGTGAAGACATGGCTTGGCAGTTCGGACTGGACTGTTCCCATGAGGCACAGGGTCAAGACTGATTTGCATATGGCCATGTCTGAACTGGGGTGGCGTAGTGGGCAAAAGAACGATGGATTTAACTCAGATCTCTTGACTGGGGGAGAATGTCTGCATTCTCAGCATTCCGTCCATCATTTGTTTGTTGTAACGCTTTTCGCCCTAAGTGGGATGGGTATGCCCAGACGTGGGTCCCATGCTCATTATGCCACTGGAGTCAAGCTATCCTGGCTGATGACGGCTGATAGCCAGAAACCGGTCCTAGGATGCTAGATTCCGGTCCAGGGAAGACATGGCTTGGCAGTTCGGACTGGACTGTTCCCATGAGGCACAGGGTCAAGACTGATTTGCATATGGCCATGTCTGAACTGGGGTGGTGTAGTGGGCAAAAGAACGATGGATTTAACCCAGATCTCTTGACTGGGGGAGAATGTCTGCATTGTCAGCCTTCCGTCCATCATTTGTTTGTTGTAACGCTTTTCGCCCTTAGTGGGATGGGTATGCCCAGACGTGGGTCCCGTGCTCACTACGCCACTGGAGTCAAGCTATCCTGGCTGATGACGGCTGATAGCCAGAAACCGGTCCTAGGATGCTAGATTCCGGTCCAGGGAAGACATGGCTTGGCAGTTTGGACTGGACTGTTCCCATGAGGCACAGGGTCAACACTGATTTGCATATGGCCATGTCTGAACTGGGGTGGCGTAGTGGGCAAAAGAACGATGGATTTAACCCAGATCTCTTGACTGGGGGAGAATGTCTGCATTGTCAGCATTCCGTCCATCATTTGTTTGTTGTAACGCTTTTCGCCCTAAGTGGGATGGGTATGCCCAGACGTGGGTCCCGTGCTCACTACGCCACTGGAGTTAAGCTATCCTGGCTGATGACGGCTGATAGCCAGAAACCGGTCCTAGGATGCTAGATTCCGGTCCAGGGAAGACATGGCTCGGCAGTTCGGACTGGACTGTTCCCATGAGGCACAGGGTCAAGACTGATTTGCATATGGCCATGTCTGAACTGGGGTGGCGTAGTGGGCAAAAGAACGATGGATTTAACCCAGATCTCTTGACTGGGGAAGAATGTCTGCATTGTCAGCATTCCGTCCATCATGTGTTTGTTGTAACGCTGGCAGAGACGTTGGGCATTCCAGAAGAGGACCATGCCCAGAGCTACATGCTTTTTATTCACACCCATACGCTGGCCTGGCATACGCCGGGCCAGCCCACTCCACACACGCTTACGGGGGGGATGTAACAAGATGCATTTCCGAGATCTCCCCCACTGGCTGGGGTGACATGGTTGCATCCACTGTCCACTACACTCCATACACCAGCGGTGTATGTCAACATGGTTATGTGTGTTGTTTTCATACTGCAGTCTGACCATCACATCCACGCCACACTTGGCAATGGGTACCTTCTCATTCATGGGTCACTTGCCTCCATCGCACATGCCTGGTTCCAATCTCTCCCCACATTCAGCGTATTGTGTGGCTGAAGTGCCATCACGTTGATAGCTCATGTACATGGCTGGCCCAGGTTCCCAAAGTAAGTTGTGCTGCCGTGTGAGCATGTTGTTTGACATGTTGTATGTGAGTTTGTGACGTGTGCATGCCCAGTGGTGTGCGTTGCATGATTGTGGAGTTGAGGTGTGTGTTTTGTTCCATTGGTACTTGCCAACGAGCAGTGCATTTCCTTAGGTGCCATCCTGGTAGCGCTGGTTGCTGATGGACTGTCGGGAGAGTCAGAGTCATGCACACTGCCCGGGTGGTTGTCGTCGACGTTTGAGGAGATGTCCCGGTGGACCGCTATTGCATGTACATTGATGGGATGCGTGTGCTTTCTGTTGCGGATATTGTGTGCAGTGTTGCCAGGGGGCACCAGTGGGACACGTGTGCAGTCAGTTGCACCCACAACGTACAGGAAGCCAGCTATGGCGTAGACGCCTTGCTATGTCTCCAGCTCTTCCTGCGCAGTGTGTGGGAAGTATGGGTACTGGGGTGACAAGCTGATGATGGCATCCAGGGCAGGTTTGTGGTACTTTGATAGGGCTCCTCCGACTCTGGCAGTTGTTGGTTGGTAGGTACCAGAGGCCAACAGGTGCAGCACGGCTAGCAGCTATGTCTGCCTCAGTGTTGGTCTGGGGGGTGCGGTGGGGGTCCGGGGGGGTGGGGTGTGGTCCTGGGGGTTGGCAGTGGGTGTTGTGGCCCTCTTGGGTGTCCGGCCCGCATGATCAGTGGCTCCATGGCATCTGTTGGTCTTCAGGTGGGACTGTGGGCTGGGCTCCCTTTTGTGGTGCTGGCTGTCGTCCGACTTTGCACCAGGTCAGAGCAGGTGTTAATTTCCTGCAGCTAACGTGCCATATCGCATGTTTTGTGGACTTATCACCGATCTGGCTGGTCGTTCACAATGTTGCGGTGTTATGTTCCATGATGCCCCCTTGCTACAAAGCATTTATTGCACTAAGAAAAAGGCACCTTTCTACCATAGAACACATTTCACCTGGCTGGTAATTACCATGTGCCATGTTGCATTGCTTTCCATCACTTTGCACTGCCACAAAGCTTTAGTAAACTGGCCAGTGCCTTTGAAATTAAAGTACAGAATGCATTGTCTCCTTATCTTTTTTGTCCCACTCCTTACCCTGTAAGTTGAGCAGTTATCTTCTCAAGCCATGTAGCCCTGAAAAAGCTCCCTAAATCACTTTGTGAATCACTTCAAGCAGTAGACATAGGGCCTAATTAGGATGGCGGTCGGACCGAGCGGGTTGGAAACGGACAGACATGTCCGGTTCCACCCCACCCAATTAAGATGAAGGCGTGAAGGCCGGTGGAAACATCCCTTTTTCCATTGCGGCTTGTGCTACGGCCTGGAAAAATGTGCTGCTGTGGAAAAGGGGATGATTTGAAACATCCATGCCTCCCTCAGCCAGGCACCACATGGCACCTGGCACACAGGGCATGGATCTTTGGGGGGCATCTGAGGTGCCCCCGGGCCTCATAGCGGAGGCCCAGGGTGACGGGGGGCCTGCTAGGTGCCCCCATAACCATTTCTGACCGCCTTTCTATGGCGGTCAGTCAGCCAAAGAGAAGCTGACGGAAAGGGGCATTGTAATCCCTACGTAGGGAATCGATCCAACAAACGGTCTGACTGGCTCCTTGAGCCGTCAGAAACATTAGTCGGTTCCTCCAAGCGATGCAGTCAGACCGATTCTGCTGGATGTTGGTGGGGCCACCACCGATGGCCTGTTGTTGGCAGTCCCACCAATATACTAATCAGGCCCATAGTTTGACCAAATTCTCCCAAAGGCTAATTCTTCAAAATGCCCCCATAAAGCTTCCAAAGAGAAGTGAAAACCTTATAGAAAACTCGTGGGTATTCATGAGATAATCATCCAGAAGATACTAGTTAAACGAAAGGTTATCATCAGACTTCCTTCCTGTTGCCATCAAGTACTATTGTCTTGCTACTGGAATACTTCTTCATTCTACTTTTCTATAAGGGTTAATGCAAGAACAATCTAAGACAAAACTATAAGAACTATAGCAAGAATCATCTAAGAACAAATTAAAGAACGATAGCAAATACTTTTCTTTTTATTCACAAAGGGATTTGCAAATCTTCTGGTAAGAACAATGTTTTTTCTTAGAAACTAAGGAGATCCCTCAGTAAGCAGTAGGAAGTAACTCTAGATTAGGGTCCACAAGACCAGGATCACATGCCTCTTTCTAAGTTTGGACTACAGCTCACTTTAATAAGTACCCAAGTCAAGGCTCAAGGCGTTTTTTTTTGCCTCATTCAAGGTCTGGGCCTTGGGCTGTCTCCATTCTCCTGCATGTCCCATGCGTCATTCTGGGCTTCATCCACATTTGTGATTAACTCTGTGTGAATCTCAGTTAGGTCATGCACAATGCCTCCCTCATGCCTCACTAGAGTCTCACCACCCCTTGAGGTTCTGCTGTGAAGCATACTAGGGCTACAACTATCAAGGTGTTGTGCCACTACGCAAGGGGAAGCAATGGCAATGCAAAACCTAAGTGAGATTTATTAAGCCATGTAAGGCCACCTTGCGTGACCCTGCAGGGCTTGATAAATCTGGAGTAACGCAAAGCAGCGCAAATCACTGCCCTGCGTTACTCAGCCCCAGGGAGGCATACCACGGGTGGAGCATGGGTGTTCCCATGCAGTCACCCATGGCTATTGCCGTATTCCCAGATTTAGCATTAGTGGTAGACCTGGGAATGCATAAAAATCGTACACTTCCCCAGCTGAGGCGTAACAAGGAGAAATATATTTATTTCTCCTCGTTTTATTCCTCTTTCTACATGTGCTGCATTTTGCAGCACACGTAGAAAGAGGAAAATGCCTCTGTGGATTGTTTCTGCACAAAAACAATCCTGCCTGTAAAGCAGGCACCCTTGCCCTTGCACCATGATGCAAGGGTGCCTGCATTGGTGCTAGGCAGCCAAAAGTACGCCAGGGCTAGGAAAGGACAGGAATGCACCATATAATGTTAAATACAACCCATTCCTGCCATTTCACACAGCGCCACGCAGCAAGGTGGCTTGCTGCATGAAAAAATTATAAATATGGATCAAAGGGGCATATGTATCAAAATCCGTTATTGAGATTCTCAAATAGCGATTTTTTGAGAATCGCTATTTGAGAATCGCAAAACGGGATGTATTTAAAAATTTGCCAATATTTTACGATTTCTTGTTATTCCTTAATTGCGATTAGCAAATTGCAAAATCGCAATTAAGGAATACCTTCCCATTCATTCCTATGGGCCAGGAGGCCCATAGGAATTAATGGAAAGTAATTCTCAATTTGCGATTCGCAATTAGAGAATCGCAAATTAAGAATAATTTCAAGGGTGCAAGGGTGTCATAAGGACACCCTGATGCACCCCTGAAATGAGCATGTGTGCACATATGGCGCACATACATGTCCTAAGGGCATGTATGTGCGCCACATGGCACTTTGAACAATGCCAAAAAGTGCATTTTTCAAAGAAATCGCAAATTACCACCAACTTGAAGTTGGTGGGAATTTGCGATTTCTTAAGGAGAAATCGCACAAATTGGGTGCTTGTTACATAGCATTTAAGGAATCACAATTTGCGATTCCTTAAATGCTTACGCAAAATTAAGAAATCGCAAAATTAGCGATTCCTTAATAATGCGATGCGAAAATGGCTCATACATCGCGTTTTGCGATTTTGTATTCTCAAACGCTGTTTTTTTGCAAATCGCAGCGTTTGCGAATACAAAATCATTTGATACATTTGCCCCTAAGTGTACAAGAGCAACACTTGCAGCTGCTGTGCAGGTTTCCCTCAGTGACAAAACAAAAACAGTTGTTTTTTTAAATGTACCTTAATCTCGCCGTATCGCTGCTCTTCTGGCTCCACTGCAGGCATAGGCTCCCAGACTGCCCTGAGGCCAATCCTGATGCTGCTATCACAGCATGACAGCAGCATAAGGATTGGCTTTAGCGCCCTCTATTTGAGCTCCCAGGGAGACTGGGAGCCTGTGCCTCCTGACTCCAACTCAGCAACGCAGCTCGGGTTGGAGACAGCTTCAGTGTGCATGAAGGTTTGACCATCCGGAGACGGCCGGCCAAACCTTCATGCGAACTGACAACAATGCACCTACCACTCCTTATCCTGCCTGTCATCCCCATGGCCCGCCCCCTAGACTCCTTGGTATAGAAAAAAATAAAACGATAATAAACATGCTTTATTAGTGTTTTATTTCTTAGGTTTTGCAGCTGCTGCTGGCAGGGGGCGTGATCCTTCTCTGTCATAGAGGAGGAGCCACCGCTAATGGCAGCACCTCCTCTCACGTAATAACATCAGAGGACTAACCGCACACATACACACAGGAAGACCTTGGTCAAACTGCAGGCTTGTGGCTCTCAGGGACTTAACTTCGGAAGGGGTGTCTGGGGTGTTGCACCCTCCCCCCATAAAAAGAAATTGTAAATAGCTAGGTACAGGAGCTTTCAGTCGGGTATGGTAAGGTGTCTGTTGGATTTTACCTGGGATTTTTAAATACACACTCAGCCACAAACACACTCTTCTGTTTTGAAGGTCTTAAAACATTGTTATTTTACAAAACACTGTGTTTTGAGTATCCCTCACAATTCACACTCCTTTCCCTTTCCATTTGCTACTAAGCCCTCCTCATGCGCTGCTTCTCATATAATAATGAACATGATATGCCCGGGTGATTATCAGAAAATCTGAAACGTACCCCTCTCTCCCAGTATTACTGACCAAGTTACACCCCTGGTTGATCTGTCGTCTTAGCAGCAGTGATAGGATAGATATAGGGATCAGTGGAGTGGGTGAAGCATAGATGGAAGAGGGGTGGGTATAGATCAGGGATCGGGGTAATGGACTGACCACTTAGGCATATGGCGGGTGGGATACAGGAGAGGTCCCGCGAAGAGACCAGGAGAGTGCTCTACTGAGGACAGGCATGGTTCTTTGCCAATGTGTGAGGACTGTGGTAAGGGATGGACAGGACCCATAAAGGATTAGAAGGTAATGTTTGCTGACTGCTTGTGGGGCGGATGAGACACAGAGAGACACTTGGGAGCAGAGGGAACAGTGATGGGTGGGAAGATTGGATTTAGGGATTGGGTGAGGGTAGACTGAGTACAGTAATATGGGTAGGAGTGACTGGCTAAGATTGGGGTGAAGCAGATTGAACACTGGGGGTGAGTGCTCTGGGGTACGCGTAAACAAGAATTGGGGTGGGCTGGAGGAGAGAGAATCACATTCATGGTGATAGAGAGCTCGGCAGTGGAACAGTGGGGGTAGAGCAGGTGCTGTGCCAGGTTGGGCTCTGGTGATGTGCTGAAACTTCTTGACCGTACATCACAGTAGGGCACATGACACAGTGTGAATTTGCTTTTAATGATATTGTAAGATAGTATTAATGAAACCTACACCCACTTGGATGTATTTTACCAAGTATGATCTTTGTAGAAGGGGCCTTATCATCATTAAGCTAATAGAAATATTCATTGATTCTGATGAGATAAATTGCTTTATATTGAGGCTGCATATAAGAGCTTTCCATATAAGTACTGACTGCAAAATAGGATAATTGACGATTTAGATAAAGGATTGTTAGCCGCTTAAGGAAATAGAAATCAGCCTTAAAATGTCAGTTTTACCATATAAGAAGAAATGTGGCAGGAGGTGAGGATTACCCTACCTGACGGTCCAGGTTACAAGTGTACCCCGGTAGTTCCTACATTTTTCAGCTTCATCGGAGTAATGTCCTTGACATCCCAGGGAGAGAACGTCGTTGGATGAGGACACAATGGGCCTCATTTATGAAAAGGGATGCATCACTGCGAGAAAACAGCGATGCGTCACTTTTCATTGCGCCCTCCTTGCGACACCAATGATGCATCATATTTACAGCATGACGCATCATGTCGCAAGGAGTTACAGATACGTCAGTATTTCTGATGTATCTGTAGGAGCAAAAATGGCGCATTGCTGGAGTGTGTCACAAAAGTGACACAACTCCAGCAATGGTTGATTACACATGGGCAAGTCCGATGTGAAATGTGCCTGCGTCAGTCTTACGCCTGCCATGAGGCAGGCGTAAGATATTGACGCATTTGCGTCCTAAAAGTGGTGCAGTGAAATCTTATAGATTTCACTGCGTCACTTCTACGACCCTTTCTTGCGTTGGGACGCCCCCCTTGCATATATTATACCTGGCGCAGATATAATGTGGCACAGGTGTTTACAAAGTGATGCATCTAGGTAGATGCGTCACATTGTCAATATGGTGCAACAAGCGTAATTTTTTACGCCACTGGTGCGTCACAAAAAGTGACGCACCGGCTGCGCAAAAGTGACGCAAGTCTCATAAATAAGCCCGAATATACGCAGAGAGGTGGGTCATCCCCTTGACAGCTGCTGTAATATCTTGGCCCCAGACTGCGATGTTCTCGGATCTGTGTGTGGGGGGAAGGTAAGAGCAAACTAGTTGCATTTCTCTCACTACCTTGGATTACCAAACCTTGTTATGTAATTGCATAAAATTGGACAAAATAAGAAAATCCTTATTTTTAGAAGAACGACGATAACAAAAGTATAAACTATGGAATTGCATGTTAAATAGTACATACATGTTGGAATTAATTATTTCTGAGGCTATTCCACCACCCTGCTATGCATGTCAGTGGTTGTTTAAATAGGCCCTAATATATCTTACATTTTTGTCACACAGCTCAGTATTCGACCTGTCAACCATTTCTCCTTTTATTTTTATTTTATTTTTTTTTTCAACCCATATTTTCAAAAGCGCACTATCGTTCCGAGAGACGTGGACATGGAAGCAGCTTCCGGAACCCTGTGGAAAGAATGACTCACTGGCAGCATTAGGAAGGTAGCCAGCTCGGTGCGCGCTCCTCCACCGAGGGCCATCATTTACTGAAGTAATCAGCCATGGTAAATAGCCGCTGATATATGGCTTTATGAATGGAGGTGTCAGCCAGTCAATTAGCTGTAGAAATAACATTCCTTCCCTCAGGGTGGATTTTCCACCTCTTATTGATACCAGCTCAAATGTCAAACATGCTGTAAATGCTCTGAACAAGTCGGGAAGAGAACTGCGGCTATATGCTTTTTCACATTTGATTTTCGAGCTAGTGTGACAGGGTTTTCATTCATAAAACCTCGCTCATAAAACCTCGTTCATGGATTTCAGATTACTTCTCAAAAGTTGGCAGGGTGTCAACTCACAATATTAGATGCAGATTTCTCAGACTTTGACTTCCCGTCCGTGAATTGAAATCTACAGAGTGATCATATATGCAAGCGGTTTTTATTTTTTATTTGTGTTCTTTTTTTGGTATGGACCTAACCCTAAAAGGCAATGGGAAGCTATACATATTTAGGCGTGGGAGCTTACATTTTATTGAAATCCGGTTTTGAAACTACATAGCAATAGGACTAGCAAGTGAAGTCAGGTTTACATGGCAAGAGGGCAAATTTACCTACCGGGAAGTTAGGTGGAACACGTGCCGCCCCTGTGATTTAGCGACTCCCAGCACTGATGGCGTGATATCTTGGGTCAAGACTTTGTATGTCCATGACTTTGTATGTCCAACTTGAGTGAAATTGGACAGACATGCCAACCTTAATATGTCGGTCACCATTCAATTAGACAAAGAAGGGGTACTGACCTTGGCAAAGGGGCCGAAACATGGCAACTAGGGTTTTGGATGTCCTGCTCTGCCTGACCAGCCTCCACTTGCCTTCCCACCCAATGCACAGCAAGAATTACTCATCTGGAGCCAACTCCCATGTCATGGGGAGCAGTTTAATGGGACCCCCCTATGCAAAACTTTCACACCTGAGATGGAAACCTATTATATGGAAGGCTTACCAGCTTACTACGTGATAGTGCATTGAGGTGTGAAACCGAGGTCACACAGGGGCATCCTGTGAGTTGGCAGGCCCAGGTGCACTGAGGATTGTTTATCAAGGGGCTCACAGACCATATCAGATTATTTTACAATCAATATGGTCTTAGAACAAAACATGGATGTCAATCATGGGTTGCCAGAGGTAGCAGCTCTTGACCTTGGGCATCCCTTTCATACCCCTGACTATGGCATTGACACCACTCCTTTCTGGGGCTAAGAAGACATTGATCAAAATACTCAATAAAATATTAGGCTCCTGGTTGTTGCCTCATATGCAGGCTCTGATTCATGGAGACCAAAATGGGTTTATACCCACTCGCAATACTTCTCTCAACCTCCGTAGACTTTATTCGATCCTGTATGCCAGTAGCCAGCCACCTAACCACGCTGTAGTGATTGTGTCAGTGGACCTGGAGAAGGCCTTCAAAACAGTGCATTTTGATTTCTTGGTGGACACAATATATCGTAGGCGATTTGGCGTTAGCTGGGTAAAATGTGTCAGACTACCCTACACCCACCCAATGGCTAGGATTAAAACAGGGTGAACAATGTCAGAAGCCTACAAAATATTCAGGGGAACCAGACAGGGTGGTTGCTCCCTGTTCTGCAGCTCTTTTTTACACTGGCTGTTGAGCCGCTTGCAGGAAGGTTCTGTATAGAGGGAATATATGGGGCATTACTTTAGATTGTTCTGTCCATCTCATTTCACTATATAGAGATTGTTAGAAGGTGGTTCTGAAACTCTGAGCCGCCCGGATTTTTTGCTTTTTGAGCACCTAATTGTTGAGCTTTTACTGTGGGGGAGCCTAATAAGTTGGGACTCACCCACAGTGAACTCAGGATGTAAGAGACTGCATGGGGATTTTACTGTTGTTCCCCTGGCTTGACCAGGCCACTGTTTAGCAGCTGGAGTAAGGGACACCGGGTTGGTTACATGCAGACACATGTGTACATGCCTGTGCACACGTGTACGGGCTGTGCAGGGGAGATTCCTAGCGTGCGCAGTCCAGGAGCAGCTGCAAAGTGAATGGTGTGGCAGGACTTATGCAGTATTGGGTGGTGACATGGACTAGGCTTTATACATTGGAAAGAAACATGTCAGGGAAAGTCAGGGTGTCTTACTGTTTTTTCACTTCATAATTCCCCTATGGGAATGTGGAGCCAGGGGCTAGATTAACTTCCATTAGGCCTACAGATTCCAGACACGCACTTAAGTCCAAAGTAGCAAATGTGAAAAGAAGTATTTTGCAGAGTCCAAAGTCATATTTGTACTGCTTTTGGGTCATCCAGAACTGTCATATTTCTCTGAGCCAGCCATGACCAGACCCAGGCTGAGGGCTGACCTCAGCTGGATGGATTGATAACCTTTTTTCCACAAGCTAGGGCCTCCTCTCCACGACGAGAAGATGGGTGGGGCTACAGGCTCATCCATTAGCAGCTGTCACTGGGTGCCAGGCACCAGGCTGCACCAAGGAGGGAAGGCAGCGTGGGGGATGAGGCTTCAGAGACATGTGGCCAGAGACACTGGACGACGCCATTTTGAACAAACCCAGAGGCTGGACAAGAAGTCGCTGTTTGATAAGACCGACAGAGACTTCCTGCCAGCCCCCTACTCAACTTTTAAAAAGTGCTTGCACAGGAAGAGAAGCTCTCTCTGGGGTGTGGTCTGCTGAGGCTGAAGGTGCTGGAGCCTGGCGCAATGGGCAGTTGGAAGGAGAGACCCCCTGACTGCCCCCAGGACCCTAACAGCACCAGAAGAAGAGCCCAGGACCGGTGCGCAGGAGCCGTGGGCTCTGCGCGGGAGAAGAGAGGCCACGGAGGAGAGCCAGGCGAAAGGCTGGCGCAGGGAGCCAGTGAAGACAGCACCCTGCTGAATCAGAGACCCCGAGGGCGGAGGAGAGTGTTCCCAGTGGCTGGGGCTAGTAAAGAGGAGCATGAAGCGCCCCATAATGCCTCGCCAGGCATTTGGAAATCTGCCGTTTTGGTGCTTTGTGGCCCCCGGAGGAGGGGGGTCACCCTCAATTGTGAAAAGGTGCTGTGGGAGCTGCTGGAGAAGCGCAGTTTTCCCCCCAGCACAAAGAAATCTGCCATTTTGGTGCCTTGTGGCCCCCAGAGGAGGGGGTCAACCTCATGTGTGAAAATGGGTGCAGGGGGGCTGCAGGAGCACCGCAGCCTCCCCCAGCATAAAGGAGAACAGTCCACCCATAAGTTTCACAGGGCATCTGAAAGAATAACCCCTCAAGGACTCAGCCAGCCTTTAACACCTTCTAGACTGGAACGTATGTTCTACAGCTGAGGGTGTACTATGAAGTGCATCATGGAGTGAAGGGCTGATTTGGGGATGTCTGGAGAAGGGCATCCCTTGGAGGTGAAGTGGTGTAATTGCACCGAAATGCATTTACTATTGGTTATTTCTTTTTAGGTGGACTGAAAGTCACATGTGTAAAGTGAAGTACCTGTGTAAGGTGATGTTAAGCTAAATGGAGTTATGTTGCTGGACCTTCCTGCTAGGGGGTCTGGCTGTATTTACGTAATCCCATGCTTTTACCTGTGATTCCTTTTAAAGTGAAGAGGCGCACTGCAGGAGAAGTGTAGTTGCTAGGAGTACTTCTTTTGAAGGGACTGTAAGTCACATGTGTAAGGAGATGTCATAAGCCAAGTGGGGCTATGTTGCCAGACAGTCCTGCTAGGGTGTCTGGCTGTATATGCGCAATCCTGTGATTTCATCTGTGATGCCTTTAGGGGCTGTAATTGCAATGCATTCAAATGATCAACCAAGGTGATGAGTACTGTCATTCTAAAGTGTGCGTAAACATGGATTCTTGCTGCTGCGCTTAGGTGAAGTCCCCAGACTGCTCGCCCTTAAGATATAGAGGTGCATACTTTATGGTCAGTAGGAGATGCTCAGTCAGGGCCATGTTTCACCAAGGCAGGTTTACCGCTTTTTAATGCTTGTTGAGGTAATGGGGTGGGTCGCCACTGGGATGGTGCCAGTGCGGAGGGCCCTCGCTCCATGTTATGTTCAACTATCTGCATTGGGGGCAAGTTGATGTGCATACATGGGAGTGGTGGTACTAGACCCCACCCCCCCTTTGCGGGAGGGGTGGAGATGTTATGCAATGTCACAAAGTAATTCCAACAGCTTATGTATATTTGTAAATTGCTGCATAGTATTGAGTAGTGTGTGTGTTGAATAAATGTACTCTTACTTTTATAAAGCAAAGTACAGACTGGACAATCAATTATTGAGTGTTATTTTTGTGCACCTGCAAATGGCGATTACTAGCCCACACCACCTCCCTTGAGTAAGCCTCAGACTGCTCTGCAACGCTACCCTCTGAGAGTCAGGCGCTACAATTGGGTGTTTGGTTCCCAGTGAAGGACAAATGTAGTCATGTTATTTGTGCAGGCCTCACAGATGCTTCCTCGTTTTCCAACAGACATGATCTGCTTATCTACCTCCGAGGTTTGGGCCGAGTTACATCCCCCAGCCCTACGCCTGCTTAAGGAATTAGGTAGATGCTTGGGTCTCTGAGTAAAATAAAGAAAAACATCTGTTTTCTGGTGGTAGCCGGATCTGGCTGCCCTACTTCTTGCCTACGGAACAGACTTTGTGTGCTGCCAACTTTTAAATATCTGGGCATCCAGGTATTCCATGACCTGGAGGATCTTCAAGAACGGATTCTGGGGAGTGCCACACAGTCCCAGAAATCCTGTGTCTCCTTCTGAAGCTCCCTCAAGTTACCAACTATGGCACATATTCAACTTTCTAAAACGATCATGCCCCGAGGTTTCTTTATTTTTTTGTAAACCTCCCGGTGAGAATCCAGGTGACTTGGTTTAGGAGGTGTGATGCACTTCTGCAGGAATTGATATGGGACGGCAGATGCATTAGCTACCCGCCACCACCGCCACTTGAGGGTGGCCTGGGACTACCAGATTTTGAATTGTAATTTCTTGAAGCCCATCTTCAGTGGAACATGAAATGGCTTGATGGAATAGGCTTAACGGACCTCAGACAGTTGGGCGCTGAATCCAATCAAGCACGGTTGCTGTTGAAGCTGCTGTGCCCATGGCTGAAGATTCCCTCCCTAGGTAATCATTTGTCCACTGCACTGGCCTGCTGATGATATGGGCTGTGGCGGACTGGTACAGTGACCCCTTATGCCCCTGAACTTCGGTTGGTGGGTCTCCCACAGGGCAACCCATTGACTTTCTTTACTGCAGGGCAATAGGACTCCTGGACAGAGGTGGGATTGGTGTCCCTGGAAGACAGCTTTCAGATGAATAGCCTAATGCCCTTTAAAGACCTGGTGAAGCAGACTGGACTCTCACTGGGACAATTTCTCAACCAGGAAGCTCTTAAGCATGCCTTATAAGGCCTGTGGGGAACTGCAAAGGCAGAGCCACCCACTCATGTACTACAACTACTTCTGACGATGAAAACGGGCCCTTCATTTTCTATTCCTGTGGCATCTAGACCTCCTGAAAAAGTGAACATAACCCCATCCCCTGTGGCAGATCATTTTCTCCTGTTTGCACTGTGGGCTATTAAATGAAAACCAGAACACTGCTTCATTGCCAATAGTGTGCTGTATTTCTGAATTTGTTGAAATGGCAATAAACAAAAGTGTTAATAATAAGAGGAGATTGGAAAGAACTGAAATGTTCAAAGAGGTCTGTTTAATGTGTTTATTTCCCACTTGTCATTTTCCTAACCCCTCAGCAGCAAATAGCAGTCTCTCTAAAGCCAAAGGGTGGGACAAGGGATCAAGCCTGTGATGTTAGCATGGGTCAAACGAACTCTGATATCACCACTGCTACCCCTGGAACTTTGGAACATTGGTGTCTATTGCCCAAGATACAAAGGAGTAGAAGAATAAGACTCAATACAGAGAGAGATGCAGAAAGCGATGGGCGTTAAGATCCTTCCTAAATAGTTCACAAGAAGGCAAAGATTTTAAGATCAATGACCAACTGTTTTAGAGTCTTAGAGCACAGAAGAAATAACCGTGTCTCTCAGTTCCTTAATTGTTACTATTTCCGACTGTTTAGTCCCACTGGTTTTTGTCTGTGAGTGTTTCAGATGTGATCAGCAAATCACAATTTGCCATCACAGGAGTGAGGTTTCTTGGAAGGAATTGCAGTGCGCACAGTGTATTACATCAGAACAGGTGGCGTGCCGGCAGCAGATACCTCCAGTTCAGATATGTTCTGACTAATAGATTTATTTTGATATACTGTACAAGTACACAGGGCCTAGTTTGAAGATTTTTGGTAACAGAAAGTCCTCTGATTTCTGGAGGAAGAGGATAATCCTCAATTGTTAAAATCTCCACTGATGAAGCCTCCTCAAGAATAATTAATTTCACACAGAAGATAATACTACAACTAAAGATTTAACCCTTCCTCCTCAAATCAGAGCATCTCCTGTTGACACCTAGATCTGAGCGCCTGACAGGCCTCAGTGGAGGTGACTTCAGATCTGCGTGCTCACAGAATTTGTCAGCAAATCCAGACTTCTGAGTTCTTCAGTAAGCACTGCACCACCTTGATGTCCCCTAACAAATTTTGTCAGGTCAAACCTGTCATAGTTTATCACGGAATATGTACAGGCAAACCCCAATACATACTTAGATATGTACTTTCTGTACCCGGGTAAATATTTAGCATGCAATAATTTTGTCGTTTGTGCATTTAAGGAGTAGAGTCTCTGATCTGAAATCTTACTATTAAATATAAGCTTGTCCGAGTATCAGAAATAATAATACAATTCTAGATATTGTGTCATAAACAGACACATTTTTCAGGATTCCTAGTCTTTAACAACAGCCCCACAGTTTTATTACCAAGCTTGTCTTATGGCATTCAGCAGCCACCTTTTGGTAGAATCGAAATCCCACTTGCACTTTTGTGCTTACTAAATGGTCCCTTTCACTTCGCAGTTGATATTCATTCACATGTGGGCAATAGCTGCCTGCAGGAGGACCCTTCAGCCACAAGGTCCCCTCTTCCCAGTGAAGAACCATTTCCTGGTCCCTGTCTCCACCTGGAACCTCAACAGTGTTCACCGACCAACCCCCTCTTTGTAGATCTGAAAGCCATCCTCGACCACCTTAAACGTATGTCACTGAACTCTGGCAGTCACCATTCGCTTATGCACACACCCCACCCTCTCATGTATATTCACATTCACCATCATGTATATTTCACTGACTGTCATAATTAAAGATGTTTGCTCAAACCCAAATGCCGCCCATCACCTTTTATGCACTCATGTAAATACATGGAAATATAAGAATCATGTACAGCAATATGTGGCAGGTGAATGGTCACTTTCACACCAACGCCAGAGACAGCTTGCATGCAGAATGCACACTAGGGATTTCGAAGCAAAGTTTGTAAAATAAATAAATACCTTAAGACATTTAAACGGGTGGAAAGAGAGAGAGATTAGAAAATGGTGTGTGGGTTGTTGGTAGTCCAGGGAAATTACTACAATATAAATCAATTAAAATACTGTGTGATTGCAGGGATGAATGATCAATTTGAAGGGGTTGTTTATTGCAAACAAAAAGTCCTAAAACATAATATAAAATCTAAAGTTCCAAATGAAATACCAAAATTGAAAAAACAAAATCCAGAAAGACGATCCAAAGTTGAATGAAAAAAGACCATAAGAGTAAAGAAAACTGCCTCCTGCCCATTATAATGTGCTATCCTGGCTGTCCTAGGCTGGGCACTTACATTTTTGGTCATCCATTTCTTGTTCTAATGGTCCTGCCATTATATGTAGTCTTGCCTACAGGAGTAGTAGGGCCAGATATCTCCTGAGGTAAATTACACACTGGAGTGTGGACTGTGGTGGAAGAATCGGTGGTATTTACAAAAAGGATGGGTTGTGCGGATATAAGGATTGCAGGGGAAGAAAGGGAGGCAGTTTAGTGGGAGAGGAGACAGGTCATATCTCTGTGGTGGGCAGCTTGCTAGACTCTAAATAACGTCTCCATGACTGCAAAGCCGTTCTGCTTGTCATAAAACATGGCATGCTGCCCAGCCCCCTCCTGCCTCAACAGCTCATGCAGAGCGGAGATGATGGTTTGGGATAAAAGGCGGACATGAGAGGCCCGAGGAACATGTTGGAAAAAATGGAACCTTGACTGATGTTGGACTGCTGGGTGGGTTTTTGCTGAGGGTGTAGGAGAGCTCGAAGAGGTGGGCCAGGCTGGAAATTGGGCTAGCCTCATCCCCCGTTCCCAACGGTTGTTCCTGCCTGTGGGACCACCTGTCTTGATGTCTTCCTGAATTGAAAAATTCCCACTAAATTGTTCTCTGTGATTTATCTAATGCTACAAACCTGTAAATGGGTTAATTCTTTTCTTTTTGAAATATTATGCGACTGTTTAACCCAGTGAGGTCACATTTTCTTTCTTTAACTATAGTCTAGATTCTAACATTCCTGACCTTCACAGGGACCCCATCCCATTTTTGTTTTTAGTGGGCCTATGAGAGTTTAACACCTCTGAAATTGTTATGAGATTGAAATGAATTGTGGGTTGAGTCATGCAAGTATAGAAGGGTAGCAGGGGCGGTTTCTCGTTGAGGGCATCGGGGCTCCGCCCCCTTTACTTTATCTGGCACTGCCAACAAAAAGCAACGTGCTTTACTCAGTGTTTTATGTTAAACAATGAATCAATGCACGCAGCCTAACCACGCATCCTTCGTTTCTTTTTCTCAGGGCCGGGGCTGCCGCACACTGCCTGCCACTCACTCTGCAATGAGGCAGTCTGCAGTGATGCTGACACTGTGTGACAAAGTCTACAGTATTTGCCGGGCTCACGATCTCACAGCCCCGAGGCCTGTGATGTCATCAGCTCGGCAAAAACATAGACTTGTGGACCAGTCTCCACCCCTGATGCCGTCAGGATAAAATCAGCCCTGGGCATTTTACAGTGAAGCCCTGTACTGCCAGGGCTTCACGCCAATCAGGGAGTGGAGAATTGGTCACAACGCCCTTTCCCAACTCGTCACTGTGACGACTTGGGAAAGGGCGGGGTAGAGGCTGCAAACAGAAGGGAGAAATCACCAGAGGAGCTACTGGTAAGTTCTCACCAGCTTGCCCACATTTTTGTTGATAAGTTTCTCAAACAAAAAAGAAGGTTGTGTCCAGTGCAGGAAAGGTGTAGAGAAAAAACATACAATAAAGACCCAGTGATAAAAATGAGACACAAGAAGTCTCAAATAAAATTTAGCTAAACTCACGCACACACTTGTAACTTTTTAAACTGAAATGTGAGTCTGCCCAGTATTAAAAACACAGCATGTTGTAAACCACTTTAAGGACAGCCAACATGTTTCATTGCCTGTTGTATATTAGCAGCAAATTAGTCCGGGCAACCGAGGTCACAAATCACCTCCCTGAAATGCACCATATATTGTTAATTAGCTCAATTTTATTAGAGACTTCTTGGGCCCGATTCTCAGAACTAACTTAAGATAAACTCCTAAACTTACTACCATTTTGGTATTCACAGAAGGCACTTACCCATTTTGGTATTCACAGAAGGCACTCATTTCGGTATTCACAGAAGTTAGGACTCCTAACTTTAGGACTCCTAAATGCCTTCTGTGAATACTAAAAGTCTTAAAGTTAGGATTTTTCTCAGTTTAGGAGTAGTAAAGTTAGAACTCCTAACTTTAGGACTCCTAAATGCCTTCTGTGAATACCGAAAGTCTTAAAGTTAGGATTTTTCTCTGTTTAGGAGTAGTAAAGTTTTTCATGGGGTCTTTCCTGCACTGGACACAACCTTCTTTTTTGTTTGAGAAAGTTATCGATGATGACAAAAACGTGGGCAAGCTGGTGAGAACTTATCAGTAGCTCCTCTGGTGGTGCGCACGTGAGATACATTCTCTTTTCTCTACACATTTTTCTTTGTAGTACACATACACGTAATTAGAGTGGGTATGCTGAATGTTGAGTGACTTGACTGACCACTTCTTTTCATCTCTGTTTTAAAATATTAATTAAGTAGGCACAGAGGATTAGGTCAGACTGTGCAGACGAACAGCTGGCTCAGGGTAAAGATAAGAATATCCCACCCATATCAATCCATTATACACAAAAAATTGATAAGTTGCCCGTTAGTGCCAGATCTTTGTTTTTTTAATACATTGGCTCCCAGCACAAATATTTAAAGCACTCTGCATTCCATTACCATGCCTTTACGTCACAGGGAACTGCGAGAACTCGACCCAAACCTATTGATAATAATCTGGATTTACATGGCAACTGTCTTGCTACTTATTTATTTCGCTAATGGTTCGTGTTTAAAAACTATCCCTTGTAATTTTAGTGTTATAAAGTGGCGTATTATTGTCATAGCTTATTAATCAAATGCAATAAGTTTTTGAACAAATGGCATTTGGAACGCATATAGTTGAAAGCGCTTTCATACATGATAATGAAGGAAAAGTTTTGATGAGGTGAAATATCTGCCAAATTTCACACAATTCAAGTGAGGAAGCCCTGGTTTATCTAAGTGTACTGGTTTCACTTTATACAAATCAATAGTTTGTTTTTACATATTGTGCAATTTTCAGCCGTTTTTATAAAGGGACTAACAGAACTCGACTCAAAGGTATTGATAATGTTGCTCTATATTTATCTGGCTCATGGACAGAGTTTACATGACAACTGTTTTGCCTTGTAGTTCACTGATTATATTTAAAAACTATCACTCTATCACTTCATTGCTTATCCCATTTTTAAAAAAAAAATGCATTTGCAATGGAAATGCCACTAGCCTCCCAAAAAATGCTGTGCTGTCCACTCCCCCAACCCTCCACCCTAAGGCCAAGCCCCAACCCTACCACTCTCACACTTCACCGGCCGCCACTGAAGGGTGGGACTCACAGAAAGCAGAGACCAGCAGAATTGTAGGAAGTCATTTGTTTTCCTGAGACTTCAGAAAACAAGAGGCAAGCCAGCAGGCCCCTGGAGATCATTTAGAGGGAAGGCAGAGTCCAGCTTTCCTTCCAGCAGATTCAAGGAGCAGGAGGCAGCAGGGTAACAAACAGAAAAGCAGTCCTTCCAGAAAATCTGTCCGTCCAGAAAAGCAGGCATTCCAGAAATGCATTCCTTCCATAAAAGCAGTCCAGTTGAGTCCTTTAAGCAGCAGAAGAAGTTCTACTGACAGAGGCTCAGCTCAAAATCCAGAAGAGTCTGATTTTAGGGGGTCGGAGTCCCAGAACTTAAAAGGTGCCTTTTTTGAAATTCTCTGAAGTGCACAAGGATCTATTTTAAACCAGTCCTATCTGCCAGGCTAACACTGGGGGGTAAATCAGTGCTTTGTGTGTGGACAGGACACTACCTATTGAAGTGTAAGTGTCAGTCCCTCCCATTCCACCATACCCTGGAACACCCATCAGAATGCAGATGAATGCAGATGGGTGCGAAGAATGCAGATGAACCTCACTTTCCTGTGTTCTTGGCTGTCTAGAGGGAATGCTCAAAGTGTAGCTGCCACCCAACCCAGATGTGTATTGAAGACAGGCTGTCAGACACAAAGTATAGAGAAATGTCCACTTTCAAAAAGTGGCATTTCTAAAACAGTTAACTAAATCTAACTTCACCATTAAGGAGGATATATCATTACCATTCCAAACATATCAAACATGAAAACACTTCTCTGATCAGGAATTACAGCTTCAAAGTATATTAAGAAATTCCCAATGCTGCCCTATGAGAGGGGTAGGCCTCACAGTAGTGAAAACAAAATAGACTGTTTGCCACTACCAGGATATGCAAAACAGAAAGGTATGTGTCCTACCTTTTCATTACATAGCACCCTGCCCTGAGGGTTACTTAGGGCCTACCTTAGGTGTGACTGATATGTAATAAAAGGGGAATTTAAGGCTAGGCAAGTAGATTGAAATGCCAAATCAAAGTGGTAGGAAACTGCATACACAGGCACTGCAGTGGCATGCCGGAGACAGGTTTGAAAGGCTACTTCTGTGGGTGGAACAATCAGAACTGCAGCCCACTAGTAGCAATTTGAAATACAAGCCCTGGGTACATGGTATACCATTTTACAAGGGACTTACCAATACAACAAATATGCCAGTCAGGTATACACCAATGTTATGATGTTTAGAGGATAAGTACATGCACTTTGGCACTGGTTTGCACTGGTAAAGTGTTCATTTTCTTAAGTCCAACAAAAAGAATCAGCAAAACTGTGAGGCAAAAGGTTGGGTAAAGGCCATCCTAAGGATGTCAGGTGTAAAAACGCATTTCAAGGATCTGCTCCTCAGCCTCCTTGGCCTCCAGATAAATTGAATTGAGCTAGGTATGGGGGACGAACCAGATGGTGAACAGTGCATCTTACTCTGTTTATAATCATGTACATCCTACTTATCAAGCTGTATGTGGCTTTATGTACCCAAGATGGCTTTTGATTTCTTGGAAGGCCACCTCTACGGCACTCTCTTTTAAAGTGAATCCCTATTAGTTATCCTCCTCAAGTACTTACAACTTTACAACTCACAGAGCCCTCACATCCTTAGATCATTTCGCAAGGGAACTCTTTGACTATAACTCTTGCAGCTGACAGTGATCTGTCAGTCATGAGGCTCTCTGTTGACAAGACCAACTGAGACTTTCATTCTTATCTAACCCTTAGTAAACTAAGGCGCATATATTATTGAGAAATCAGGCATCGCAGCAAGTCACCGCGTTGCACTGCATGATAGGGAAAGGGTAGGAATGCACCATAATGAACAATATATTGTGCATTCCAGTCACTTTCCAGTGCTAGCGAACAATGTGCTGCCTAGCTCCAATGCAAGCACCCTGGCAACATGTGCAAGGGTGCCTGTGTTGTAAGCAGGATTGTTTTTGTGCAGGAAGGGACTCCTTCCTGCACAAAACAATCCCTCAATGTATTCTTGTCTTTCTATGTGTGCTGCATAATACAGAGGAAAAAACGAGGAGAAATAAACATATTTCTCCTCGTTACGCCTACCCTGAGGAGGCATAGCACTTTGATGCATTCCCAAGTTTACCATTGTTGGTAAATCTGGGAACGCGCCAAAATCCATGCATGGCAACACCCACGCCCCACCTATGGAACATCTCCCGGGGGCAGAGTAATGCACTGCAGTGATTTGCGCTGTGTTGCATTACCCTGGATTTATCAAACAATGCAGGGCATGCAAGGTGGCTTGATAAATCCGAATGAGGTTTTGCATCACCCTTGTGCCCCTCTGCGTGGTGCAAGGGCGAAGCACACCTTCAGGAGTATGCTAAGTACCAGGTTATACTAGCAAGTATTTCTCAAGTTTAGAAATGGTACAAGTGTGATCTGAAATGATATCTGAACAATAATGGGCATATTTATCAAAGGGGTGCGTTGCTTTTTCACCACGCAACAGGCCGCACTGACAAAAGACAGGTATGCACCATATAGTATTGAAAAGGGCACATTCCCGCCCTTTCCCTTTCATGCAGCACAGCAGGGTGACTTGCTGCACTGCGCTGCGTGATACATTGATAGATATGTCCTGAAGCTTGGACCTGCATGATAACGATCACCTTCAATCTTAAATAGACATTGCTTCCAGGCTCAGCAGCCTTCTGAGCAACAACGGAACAAGATGTGTCCCTTTGGGTCTGAGGTGTGGGCCCTATTCCCAGTCCAGATGCAAGGGTTAGCCACAATGCGCCCTACTGCGGAGCTTCAAGCGCCATATGTAATGTTGTCATCGGCGTTTGGCTGAATGTAGGCCCGCTGTAGGGTTCGGGCCCCTTGAAGCCTTGTGACATCACCACCCCCCACCCCTCCCCTGCGGGCGCTGCGGGAGCTGCAGGGGCCTGCGTTTAACCCCTGAGCACGACGTGATGCCATGACAGAGGAGGGCGCAACACAGTATGTGAAAATGTAGGCTGTCTGACACAAATATTGTTGGGCCCTTAGATTGACGCAGGAGACTACTTCTCTCACTTTTATACGCAATGCAGCACCCAGCACCTGGGCCTAGGAATCGAGGCACTGCTGGTAAAGTAACCCTGGGTGCCTGATGCACGAGAATGTCCCTGAGCATTCCTTTTGTGTCTTTTGTGAGACAACATTGGTCATCGGATACACCAATAAAGGCTATGAATTTGAAAGTATGCAGTTATTGCGTAGAGCTTGGGTACCAATGAAAACAACACTCGGCATTTATCCTGTACAAGTAAGTCGTCTTTTTTAAATATTTTTTTAAAGGTTTGTGGTGGTCTTTAATTAGTTTCTATAACATAACGCTTGTATCGTTTAACGTATTTGTATTTATGAATGTATTACTTTTTGTACTTTCTATTCAAATATGACTTTATAAAATGTTTTTATTTTGTATCTTGTATGGCTCTCCTAAATGCAAATACAATTCTCGCCGCCTGAGCCTCTGCATTGTGTATGAGGGGAGTTACTTTGAATGTACACTTGCTGTCTTACAGCACCAACCAGCCCCGAAGGAGCCGCAGCGCTCCTAAATGCCAGACAAGCAGAAATGCATCCCCATATCACACTGTCGGCTTTATGGAGCGCGAGTCATCATCTGTACTAATTACCATGAACAATTATATCTGCAGGACACTGTAACGCTTCCATTCGTTTGTATTTGTCTAATTAAAATGGGATTTCCTGACAAGGACTGCTAACGATCGCCAATGGTAATAAATATGCTAATAAACGCGTCAGAATTATCGAACCTTAACACCGAAGCATGCTCTGCGGTGATCGACATAGCCACCTTACATGGCACGGTCCAACGCTGTATGTCAATTAACAAGTACTAACAGATTGTTTTTATAGCGTTTCTTGCAGCACATCTGCAGTGTCTAAGCGCACACCTAGGTGTTACTGCTATCACCTTTATTGTACGTCAATATGATAACTTTGGGAGACTGAGTTAACCATACTGGAATTTGAAATTTTAATCTACAGACCACTGTGGAACAATGAGGGTTACCTCACTGAGCCATTTTGCCAGCACATCCTGCAGTGTGTTAGCGTTTCATGTTTTAAACAATCATTGTCAAAGTCAATAGGTCCGGATTTAAAGAACTTTTGTATGGTATGTGAAGCATTACAATTAAATAGCATGGGAATGGATATGTATTCGTATGGAAGAAAAGAACTAGTATAATAATGGTGCGCGTTAAAAGGTCAGGTTATAATTGCACTGAGACCTAAAAATCCATGTAGGTTAATGACTGCCCTCTTCCCATCTGTGCAGCTGCCAGAGAAAACCAACGTAAATTATCTAGTTATCTAAAACACTTTAATGCATTACATTATTAAGTTGTGCTCCTAAAAAATAGACAGCTGGATAAATAGACAACATGATCACACCTGCATTGAGAGCAAGACATTTTTTGATGGAAGCGCACAACTTCTGTCTAATCAAAACATGTACTCCTGGATCCTAATATGTGGGCGGAGCCAAAGCCCCTCTCTAGTGATGCTCCCATAATTGTCTGGTAACAGTTGTGCAGTTAAGCCAGACCATAAAATGGGTTCATTAATGGCTGGTTTGCCAATGACATTCTATATTTAGTCTCTATTGTGGCCAAGTATTCATGACAGCCTCTTACTACTAGTCGCTGGTTGAATTTAAGAGAAATGTGTATCCATTTCACAAACAATCTAAAGGGAAATCATTGATCCCTCAAGCATGTGAATGAATGAATTTTATTTTTGCATAAGTACTTAAAATCATTGCAAAATTGCAGTACATTATCCAAAATTAAACTAAAAGGTGTATCTCACGCCATTATAAAACATATATCTGAGCGTGTATAAAAGATTAGGAATGTAATTTGGTCAGTGATGCCAGACGGTATCTAAAATGTGGTCTTGTTCTCTAATTCATTGATTTTAAAATTAAATATTAGCAAGGACCGTGTTCCCAATATTTTCGTGGGAAGTTGATACTTAGTTTGTTGTGGGGCTTATGGGTGCCGTACAGTTCTTTCCTGGAAGTGGCTATTCTTCTGTTACTGCCGGGGACTTGACAGTGGCAACCACACGCTTTTCCTCTGTGTTATTTTCAATTAGGGACCTTTGTGTCATATTCATATATTTGCCAAATTTTGCCAGGTCTAGCACGTGCACCCAAGAAAAACAACACACATAACCCAACTCCTAAAACCAGTAGTGCACATGCAAGAACACTGTTTTCATTTGAAACACTGGCTGTGACTGAGCTCTAAATGTTCCTAATGAAATGCTTGTTTGCAGAGGACATAACATCTCAAAATCACGAATGGCAAACATATCTACAGTGATAAATAAGGAACACGTAAACACAACAGCACAGAACAGAAACATCACAGCAGGAATCTCTTTTTGTTCAAAATATTTTATTGAATTTTATGATAAGCAAACAAACCATAAAAAAGAGCACTGAAAGAGGTACAAAGAAGGTTACAAAATATTATTAAACTGAAAAATGTATCTATACAATGACAATTGTAAAATACTATTTAACTCCTTCAGTGCCCATGACGAGATGGTCTCGTCATGGAGCGCGGTTGCGCTGTGCCCATGACGAGACTATCTCGTCATGAACCCCGCCCGCTAATGCAACGCCCGGCACAGGGCGGGCAAAGGGCGGGGCACTGAAGGGGTTAAAATAAAAAAAGGAATAAAAAAAAACACCTTTACAGGTAAATCTTAATAGAGCTACTTACTTCAACCTCAAAAGTCTTGCACAATAATCAATTATGTAATATATTATTAAAGTGTATTTATAAATATAAAGCTATATATTCATCAATCAGTTTCCAAAATAAATGATAAGTAGGTGTGTAATGAACTACATCCAACAGAGTCAAATGAACCCCTCTTCTAGTAAAAGGTATCCATGACCACCATGTATGAATTGATAGTAATGAAGCATTTTTCCAATGAGTAGTAATTAATTTGAAAGCAGCAGATACTAGAAAGTCTAGAAGTTTGTTATTTAAATCAGACAACTTTGTGGAAAGTGAAATAGACTTACAAATCACTTATCATTTCAAAACATATCATACGAAGGATTGACTGAGATTTTAAAGATTTATGTGATAACATCCCAAATTTTCTTCCAATACTTAGAAACAACGTTGCATTCATAAAGCATATGTCTCAACAAGCCTGAATTCAGATTACAATGCCAACAATTAGAAGAATTTAAAAGCTTTACATAGATTAACTTTGAAATAGTCCATAAATATTTAAATAAAATGAAGGAATTTGTTTGGTATAAAGAAACAGACAACCAGCCAGAATTATTATTCATCCATATTATCTTCCATAAATCTTGAGAAAGAGATATACCTATTTCTTTATTCCAAAGAGTAGAGAGAGAGATAATATTGTCTCCTGTAAAATTGCTCAGTTTGTTTTTATAAAACTTTGACACAACATGTGAGGAAGCAGCTATCATTTCAATGTAAATTTCTAAATCAGATGCGACATTTGGAGGAACAATGTTTGGAAATGAATCAAGGATGGAAGTCCAAAACAGTTCAAAATTTTTTTTGGGTGCAATTCATTAAAAGGTAAATAAGTATTGTTATGATATGCATCTTTTAAGTACACACTACCAGCTTTTATCCAAGATTGTCAAAATTGTTAGCAAACGGTTATACCATAATGACATATTCAATTTATGTGAAATAGGATATTGAAAAAGAGAGTCCAGGTCCTTTAATATTATTTTTGTAGATTTAAGTATGGTGGAACTTTTAGTAATGTGGTAGAATTAGACATAGTCAGTAAAGCAGGTAACGGGAATGGTAATTTTAAACTTGGCTCAATGAGAAGAAATAAAGGCAAATTAATAAACTCTCTGTGACTGAGCCAAAAAGAACCTTGCTTTAAAGTAAACACTTTATGATAATTAAGAAAATCTGGCAAACCAAAACCACCATTAAACTTTGCAATTTATATAATAAGAGAGGTTTTGTTAAAAGAAACCCACATTTTATGAAACTTAAGATAAAGTTGAGTAGGTATCATAAAAAGGGGGTAACATGTTTTAGAGCAATAACCATTTTTACGGAATCAACTTTCTCCACCATTATAGATGTAAGGGAGACTACCTATGAAATTTGTCTTTAGCATGGTTATGAATGTGTTCACAATTCAATGCAATTGATTGTTTGATGGTTTGAGAAAATAGGATGCCAAGATATATACATTTTACATTTTGTCATATTATCTCATTGTTGGGAAGCATAACAGATGTACAATGAACATTTAGAGGAAAAAAATCTGTTTTATTAGTATTTAAAGTGTAACCTGAAATCTGAGAGTATGTGTGAATTATATTTAATAGAGGAGGAATGGAAGAGTCCGAATTACTAATATAAAGTAGTACATCATCACCATATGATTACGTTTTTATAGCAACATCATTAATAATAACACTTTCAATTTTAATGAGTTTTTGATGGCATTGAGTAAGGGTTCAACAGCAAGGAGAAAAAGTAAAGGTGACTATGGACAACCTTCCCTGGTACCTCTAAAAAGGAAAAAATTGTTAGCGATTTGGCCATTAATGAAAAATCTGTTGAACGGACCAGATTAGATCGCTGATGTCATGCGAATAAACAAACTGCCAACATTAAATGCAGACAAGGTACGAAGTAGATGCTGCCAATGTTTTTTATCAAAAGCTTTTTCAGCCTCTAATGCAAGGATCCCTGAGGCCATAGGCAAGGATGGTCTAGCTTCAATCGCATGGAATAATAGTCTTGTGGTGTTCACAGAATATCTAGGTTTCATGAAACCAGACTGATCAATATGAATCAGAGTGTCAAGTTGAGAGACCAACCTGGTTGCAAGAATTTTCTCTTAAAGCTTACAATCGTCATTAATTAAAGATATACGGCGATAATTTGTAAAAAATAGTGCAATGTTTGTTAGGTTTCGGAAGAACTATATTCAAAGCGTCAATGAAGGACCAAGAAGTTGATCTTGACATACCAAAGTGATTAAATAGCTCAAGCAGATGAGGTAGGAGGTGAGGAGAAAATTATTCATAAAATTCAGCAGGGATACCATCAGGACCAGGGGATTTAAGCGATTTAAGGGATTTAATAGCTGATTCAACGTCTTGAGAAAATTTTAGATAAGCCTCAAATCTCTAAAAACATATCAACATGAGGAGTATCAGTAGATGGGGGTTACTGTATAAAGCTGAATAATAATAAAAAAAATTAACAATATCTTTGTGAGAAAATGCAGTTTTACCATTAGGACCATGAATTGCATTAAGTTGAATTGTAACTTTTTTGGTACAAAGATAATTTGCTAAAAGCCTTCCAGACCCATTAGCACTGAAACAAAATGTGGCCTTATTATTAGAAATGTGTATGTCTGCCCTCATATTTAATATGGGTTTAAATCATAACTGAGTTTTTGTAAGTGTATTTTGCACTTGATATCACTAGATGTGATAAAGAGGCATTCATACATAGGTATTTATTTATCCAAATCCTTAATTTTTTTGTTAAATTACTTATTATCATGTGCCTTAATGGATATATTTGCACCTCTAAAATAGGCCTTAAACGCATCCCACCAGTTTACAATTGAAGTGGAACCTTCTGGATTGAAAGAAAATTTGTCAGTATTGCAGGCAAAAAGTTTTGGTTATTTTTTCATTAATGAAAACAATCATAGTCATGCATCATCTATGCTGAGATTGTTGAGTGGAGTTAAGTTGTAAAACACAAGAATTGAGCACATGATTGAAAATATCAATATTATGAATAATAGGGTTAGAAATTGATTAGAGTAATTAAGGAGATACTAATAAATAATCTATCTGAGATTAGGAATTTTGAGTGCTGGAGAAAAAAGTTAAATATCTATCTGCTTTAGTATTTTCTAAAAAGGATTTGAGAGTAAAAAAAGCTTTAGGAGGACGATGTTGGGCTAAAGATATTCTGTCTAACAAAGGGTCATGTATTAGATTAAAAGAGAGAGAGCAACAATTAGGGTCATCATATATTGGACCATAAAATGCAATCAAGTGTGGAGCTGTATTACCAACTCTAACTATAAGGTAACAACGGGATGTGGCCTAATGGTTAGGGCAGTCGACCTCGAAGCTGAGGAGCCGGGTTTGAGTCTCGGCAGTGACGCTCAACATCCTGTGATTCTGCTCAAATCACTTAATATCCCCATGCCCAACAAAAATGAATGTGCCCATCTGTAACGAAACTGGTGCTCATGTAAAGTACTCTGATACCTTCAGGTCCAGTTCACGCTATATAAAACTCCCAAAAATAAATAAATAAATAAAATAAAAAAAACAACAGCCTCAAAAGCTTTGTTTAGTATTTGGAGATGTCGTTTTCTTGGAAAAAGAATCATTTAAAATATTTGAAGGTCAGTCAAGTTTTAGAACTTGAATATTGAATATCGCTGATAGATCACCCGGTACTGCAATTCAGTTTTTTCCCCAATCCAAAATGGCCGCCAATAATCATTAAGTCCCACGTAAATATCGGATTATCTTTAAACATAACATTTCCGTTGTAAATCTCGCCAATGATAATATTCGTAATTACGATATGTTTACATGCTGTCACAGTTACAATTATTATAACAAATAAAACATTCGCCCGGAACGAGTACCACGTGGTATTCCCCATATAAACGACATCTGGGTCTGGAAATACTATCATCCCAACCCGGAAGTTGTTTGTTGTGATCAGGAGGCCTCAGAATTTTTATCAGGTAAGCAGAATAGTCCGTAATGGAAGGCCTCTTTTTCTGGAACCCAGGGTTTTTCTTTTTCTGGTTTCTTTTAAGTGCTGATCGATTCCCTTTAAACGAGGGAGTTAGGGAATTTCATGATATGGTTGACAAATAGAAATTATGTTTTTTCAGAATGTACAGGGTGTCAAAGGAGCTACGTAGCACTGTACGCAAGACAAAGGAACCTTTGCATTTCCTTTTTTTCGTTCCCATTTTTTTGATTACAGTGAGAGAATTTCTGATATTTAAACATCGTACTAAAGTAGTTTCATAAGGTTTTGACATACCCGCTTATTCTAAACCTTTTGTGCTGAAACATTTTTCAAATATGTGGGTTTCAACAGAATTATTAGATATGACATAAGAAAATTAATTAGAAGCAGCGTATTTTTAGTTGAATTAACAAACCGCTTGTAAAGGATTATGGATAGTTTTCATCATTTACAAACCTCATTTTCAAGTATGGAGGGTAATATTGTGTGGGATTGTGTAGCATAATATATGAGTAGGTGATATATCTCTGCCGAAAAATAACTGATACGAGCGTTTTTAAATCTTTCACAAACGAGCTCATATCATGCGTACTCATAAGAGTTGTGCAATTATATTTATCATGGGATGATTAAAGATAAATGTAAAATGAGGTCATCTTTATCATAGGACATAACTTATCAACAACTATGTGTTTCCCTTAATATTACAGATTCTTCCCCCTCTGACGTATTATTGCCAACCAACCAGACCAGGTAAAGTAATTTTTGTTAGATTTCAGTGTAACTGAACCTACCCTTAGAATAAAACTGTATAGCCAGGGGTAGTATTAAATACAAATTTATTTTCATTTAGTTGAGAATCATCAATTTTAAAACAGTGACCAAAAAGCACCAAAGTCACGGCACACTGGCTTGACTATGAAGTGGCCACTATTTAAATGGTAAGCCCTTCTCTTTTTTAACAATATACATGGTTAGACTTATCATGGCTACCACACTCTAATGTCTAATTTAACTCTGTATTTATTCTCTTAAGGTCATATTTTTTAATCTATTTCAAATAACATTCATCGGGGGGTCCAACAAACTCAAATTTAAAAGATATATTACCAAAGTCATAAGGTATGCCACATAATAGGTTCTTAACTTAAGGAATGATAGTTATCATCTTTGTAAGACAACAATTTTTTAACAAATATTGTTGTATTTTAGATCTCTTTTATACAACGACTCTACGGATGATCGTTTCCGTCTCAAAACAAGTGACGTTACAAGCCTCTTTATAAGAATATTTTAATTAGGTATGTTTATAGTAACTTTTTTTATTTTATTTCATTCACTTTCTCTCTTTGGATCATGTGTTGTACAATCCCCATTTTTGGGTAGTTAATCAGTGCAAGGTATAATATTTAAAGAGTGATCTCTGGTTTTATAAAAATGTTGATTAAAATGTTGACATACAGAATAAATTAGTTATGTTGTTAATAAAATGTTTTTTATTGTTTAGACTCTATTTACAAAAACTCTGTCCTGAAGAAGGTGAAAAATCAAATCTCAGCTAAACGCTGAGTCGACTGTTCTTGTAGTTTTCTGTGTGAATTACATCAGTATGATACGGATATGAAATTGATATATGATGTACACCAATTTGTTTTAAATCTCTTTTAAATTTCACATTACATTATGAGATGTTTTTAATGTCTTGTGGAAATAAATTTGTCTAAACATATTTGTCTATGTACATATCAGATTTGTACAGAATAAATAAAATCTTTTATGATTATATCAGATTGATATTGGGTTTATGATTGCTCTATTATAAGTGCCATAACATTTTTTAGCCATTGCAACTCTTTATCTTTTGCTTGCACAGTAGGATGTCCAATACAAGATCCATTTTGTGATTGGTGTGTCGTTTCACTTAGGGACTTCCCTTTGTTTTCCTAGATGACACAGCACATGTTGCAAACTACATAAATGCAGAGTTGTATGCAGCTGCTGTCACAGCACAAAATCCACCTTGAGTCCCACAAAACACAACATCATACCAAAATGCTGGCAGTGAGTGTAAGCTGGACAATACTTCATTAACCCCTTCGCTGCTAGGCCACTCCCCCCCCCCCGTGCTAAACCTTTTTTTGGCTATTTGCGATAGTTCACGCTTAGGCCCCTGTCACTTTTGGACCACATAAGGTATCCACACCAAATTTGCGTCCTTTTCTTCCATCATCATGGGGATTTTAAAGGTACCCAGGGTTTGTTGTTTGCGCTGAAAGGGACCCAGAAATTAGCCAAAATACAGCTAAATTTTGTTTTGTTTTTCAAAACATGGGAAAAGGGCTACAGATGAAAGCATGTGTTTTTTTTCCTGCAAATGGTATCAACAAACAAGTTGTGGTGCTGAACTTACCATTTTCCCAGCTTTCAGGGACAAGCATACTTTTGTCAGAAAACCAAAATCTTTTACGCAGTTTTGGCATTTTACTGGGACACAGCCTATTTTTGCTATTTTTAAGTACTTTCAACCTTCTTCCAGTGAATTTAAATTAATTAATTAGTAATTAGTTATGGTAAATGTGTAATTAATTTTAGGTGTGTTTTGTGGTGTTTATAGGTGTAAATGGTGTGAAGGGTGGGAAGTTATTTGTTTTTTACTGATGAATTATTAATTGTTTGTTAATTAATTTAAATTAAATAATTAGTAATTAATAATCGTAATTGTGTAATTAATTTTAGGTGTGTGTTGTGGATATTATAATGTTAAGGTATGTGTACTCAATTAATGTTTCTTCTTTATCAATAATATATTTTACATTCATTATTAATTATGTTAATTATGGAAATAGATTTCAATAAAAATGTTGATGTCTTTTTTTATTGGTATGGTGTTATAGGGAAGGAAATTAAATACATCTATGTTTTAAATAATTTGTTTGTTTATGAATATGTGTTCCTTTTAAATAAATATTGTTTATAAATATATATTTTAATCATATTTGTAGGTTTATGTGATAAGTAATTAGCATTATAATATGTGTTCTTTTTATATGTGTTTTAAAATATTGTTTATTTTTAAAATTATTTCATTGTTTAATAATTGTTTAAATGTTATTAGTAATTTTTGTTTTTCTGCTATCCGATACTTTCCCTACTGTTACACTCACTGGAGTGGGAATTGTAATTTTTACCCCTCCGCTACCCAGCACATTCCCTACTGTTGCACTAACTGGAGTGGGAATAGTAATGTTGACCCCTTTGCTATCCAATACTTTCCCTACTGTTGCCCTCACTGGAGTAGGAATAGTAATGTTTACCCTTCCGCTATTCAATACTTTCCCTACTGTTGAACTCACAGGAGTGGGAATAGTCATTTTTACTCCTTCTCTATTCAGCACTTTCCCTACTGTTGCACTCATTGGAGTGGGAATAGTAATTTGTACCCCTCCGCTATCCAGTAATTTCCCTGGTATTGCACTAACTGGAGTGGGAATAGTAATTCTTACCCCTCCACTATCCAACATTTTCCCTACTGTTGTAATCACTGGAGTTGGAATAGTAAATTCAATTCTTCTACTATCCAAGTTTTACCCTACTTTTGCAGTCAATGGCGTGGGAATAGTAAATTTTACCCCTCCGCTATCCAACACTTTCCCTACTGTTGCACTTATTGGATTGGGAATAGTAATTGTTACCCCTCCGCTAACCAACACTTTCCCTACTGTTGCACTAATTGCAGTTTTAATAGTAAATCTAATTGTTTCGCTATCCAACATTTTCCTTACTGGTGTATTTATTGTGTTTTTAATTTAGTTTTAATAGTTTCGCATTTTAATTAATTATAGAATGTTCTTTTTTATTTTAAATGATTGATATATGTATATATTTTATTTTTATATAATTTAAAAGTTTAAAAATTAAATAAAGATAATAGTTAATAAATTATTTTAAAAGTAAATATATGTATATGCGTAAATTATTATGTTTGTGTGTTTATTTTTTTTTAAATAAAGTTTAATTTTAATATTTAGTTAAAATGTATATTAACTTTAATTTATTTTGTTAAAGATAATATTAATATTTTATATTGTTAACATATGTTCTTTGATTTGATTAGTATTTTGAAATTGATATTTTGTACATCTATATTTTTAATTTCGATATTTTTGATTCGATTTTTTTGTACTTACCTGTTTAAGTATAGAGAGTCGATATTTTTACTATCTTTTTTTTTCTGATATTTTTACCATTGATGTTTTTACCATCGATATTCTGTCATTGAACCATTATTTCAGATACTCTGTCATGCAGAATGGTTCAGTGTTATCGAGCTCTGCTGGGCCCTGTTTTCTATCCCATTACATGACAACAGCCATTGTCTGCTCTTCATATTTCAAAATGGAGTTTTGGCATGGTGGCAATTTCCACAAGTGTATCCTGAAGACATCCACAGCAGCTTTGACACCCAGACATAGACGACAGACACCGACACCTCCGACCCAACAACCACCAAACACACCAACCTCCTGCTGTCCTGGAACAACATCAACGATGAAGATACCATCAAAATCATGAACACCATCCACTCCGGCTCACCCTCCGACCCCTGCCCCCACCACATCTTCAACAAAGCAAGCTCCATCATCGCACCCCAACTCCGAAAGATCATCAACAGCTCCTTAGAGACCGCCACCTTCCCGGAGAGCTGGAAACACACCGAGATCAACGCCTTACTTAAGAAGCCCAAGACGGCCCCAAAAGACCTCAAGAACTTTCAACCCATCTCCCTGCTCCCGTTCCCGGCGAAAGTCAATGAGAAGATCACCAACAGACAACTGACCCACTTCCTGGAGGAGAAGAACATCCTGGACTCCACCAAATCCGGTTACCGCAGCAATCACAGCACCGAAACTGCCCTCATCGCCGCTACCAATGACATCAGGACCCTGCTGGACAACGGCGACACCACAGCCCTCATCCTCCTGGACCTCTCGGCCGCCATTGACACCGTCTGCCACCAAACACTGCGCACATGCTTCCACGATGCAGGGATCCGTGACAAAACCCTGAACTGGATCTCCTCCATCCTCACCGGCACAACCCAGAGAGTCGGCCTCCCCCATTCTGATCCGAAGCCACCACAATCACCTGCGGCGTACCCCAAGGATCATCCCTCAGCCTGACCCTTTTCAACATATACATGGCACCTCTTAACAACATCGTCCGAGCATACCACCTCAGCATCATCTCTTACGTCATCGACACCCAGCTGATCCTCTCCCTCATCAAGGACCCGGCCATCGCTAAATCCAACCTCCAAGAGGGAATGAAGGCCGTCACAGACTGGATGAAGTCCAGCCGGCTGAAACTGAATTCCGACAAGATGGAGGTTCTCATCCTCGGCCCCACCCTCTCCGCATGGGACGACTCCTGGTGGCCGGCCACACTGAGAGCTGACCTGACACCCACCAACCACGCACTCAACCTGGGGTTCATCCTGGACTCAACGCTCTCCATGACCCAACAAGTCAACGCCATCTCCTCCTCCTGCTTCAACACCCTCCGCATGCTCTGCAAGATCTTCAGATGGATCCCTACCAAAACCAGAAGCAGGATCACCCAAGCCCTCATCAGCATCAGGCTGGACTACGGCAACACCCTCTTCATGGGAACGACGGCCAAACTCCAGAAAAGACTCCAAAGCATACAAAACGCCTCCGCACGCCTCATCCTCAGAATCCCTTGCCACAGCCACATCACCGCCCACCTGAGAGACCTGCACTAGCTCCCGGTACACAAGAGGATCACCTTCAAGCTCCTCACCCACGCTCACAAAGCACTCCACAACTCCGGACCAGCATACCTTAACGAATGGCTCACCTTCTACACCCCGAAACGCCAGCTTCGCTCCGCTGACCTCGCCCTCGCCACCATCACACACATCCGCCGAACGAACAACGGCGGCAGATCATTCTCCCATCGTGCAGCCAATACATGGAACACCCTTCCCATCCACCTGCGTCAGACCCAGGACCTGCTGACTTTCAGGAGACTCCTCAAGACCTGGCTGTTCGATCAGTAGCTGCGACATCCCCCACCCCCTTCAGCACCTTGAGACCCTTGTAGTAAGGAATCCCTTAAATGCGTACATACATTGTTAGGTTAGCATAACCACGTTAGATGTTAGAAAGCCATCTTGCTGCTTTTGCGCACGACACTGCATCTACATGTTATTGTTTAAGCAAACTGCTGGCTCGCGCTTTGCCTCCCACGAGAGCAATCTGTAGTTACCATCCCGAGCTCTGCGCAGTGACCTTGTTCTGTACACGGTGTAACAAGAACAGTCTGGGTCGTTGGACAATGCATGTTTTCCACTCTGGGTTGATCGACTCACTATTTAGCCATAACATACAGACAGCTGCGAATACCTGAAAGTTGGTGCTTTTAATATTACAGACCTCATGTTTAGTATTCAGACTGAAGACGAGCCTTCCTGCGAGAAGACTCCTGATGCTCCTGTGATGTGATTTCACTAAGCTGATCTTTGAGGTATGGGGTCCCCCCTTCAAGCCTAAGAGACCTTCTATTAGCATAATAATAATATTAGCTTCTTAGTAAAGGGAAGGTGGTAGTATCCACTGTCATTTATAACATGATCACTCCTTTTATATTCTATGGTATTGTAACGATGCTGATGGTTTTAATTATAATCATTTGTCTGCTTGTATTAGCCAAAGTACTGCATCTTAGGACACGTGGTCTATAAAAATAAACTCTTTTTATTTTCACCGTGTCTCATTTGATTCTTGTTGTGGACTGATGTGAGAATAATATACGAACAGGTATTTCTGATTCCCACCATTCCTGAGAGTACACTGAGTAGCTTGTTCTGGGTTGTCTTTTCATTGGGATCGCCGAGCCAAATCTCGGATAACGAATGGGACACTTATGCTAGCCGGATACTGGGTTCTGGGTTCTGAGGTGAGTTTCTGGTACACCACAATTCACTGAGGTCCTGGGGTTCTACGCATAGTTCTGTGTATAAGCAGAATCCCTGCAACATGGCGCACCTAACGTTTGGTCTATGAGTTGAAACGACTTAGTAGTGCTTATATTAGTCCACAACACCCTCATTCTTGTTTCCGGACAACAAGTCTGACGGATTTAAACCTATCTATTTCTGTTGATATAGGTTTCTTCAAGCTTGATCATTAAAAAGGTTATTGAACCCTTGTGCTACTGAATGCTTCAAGTGTAGCTTGTCCTTATGGCGGTAGATATTGCGGCGCATAGCCGTGCAGCTCTGAAACGTCATTTGACGCAGTATGGGGTGCCGGACACTGGTATGAACGTCATCTTTGTGGTAGGAGCCGATGCGGCTCATCCCTATGAGTTGTTCTACTCTTGGGTGACGATTCCGGCGGTGAGTGAGGATGATAATACCTTTCATTCTTACACTGCCGTGCCAGCGAACTATACACCGTATAGGACACAGGAAATACCAATATCTGCTTGGCAGCATCTTATTTGGTTTAATGGCGCCCTTCCCCATGTGGTTATACCGCCGAGAATGGGCCCTTTATCGATTGCAGGGGCCACTTGGCCGGTACTAGCCGGATTTACGCCTCATCCCCGTTACCTCACGGTGACGGTGGCTGAGTTGCGTGTACTGCACACTGCCCTTATTACAGTATATAGGGCGTTGGTGCAGTACGTTTCGCGCAATATGCAGGCGGGGGCACCTGCTGTTGCGGGACAACCAACTGACCACCACGCGGTAGTCATTAGTCCTGTTATGGTTAATTCTGTTATGGGCAAGCGCCCCCAAACTAGGATGATTTCCCCTTTTGGCTTGCTGAAAAATTTGACCAAATAGAAGCGGTATACCCGAATACATCTCCTGTGGAGAAACACAGGATCCTTACCATTAGTTTGCCTAAAGACTTGGTCCCCGACATTGATGATTGTGTGAACTGGGGGAAGGTCTTTGCAGCGACATACTCGCAGTGCTTTGGCACTCCGTCTATGTTGATGCTGCCCTCCGTTATTAAACGTGTTCAAGATAACCACGGTGCGGAGTCTGCGATAGAATTAGGAATGCGGCTCCTCGGACAGTTTGACCTGGTGGCTACCATGATAATGGGTAACCTTAAGGGTGATGCTATGCAGTTCCAAGTTCGTAATGAACTGAAGAAAGTTGCTGATGAGGATAAGCCGCGGGAATTTGCGAAAATAATCTCATCTGCGTACAGAGATTTGGGTCGTAGCTCTTTAGGAGTTAAGCCTGTGATCAAAACTCCCAATATTAAGCAGCAGGGTAAGGCGGAAGCCTCTGGTAAGGATGACCGTCCAAACTTTCAGAAACAGAATTGGCGGTCGAAACAACAGGGAAAGCAGCAGCAGAAACAGGGCTCTCGGCCTGCCTCTCCCGTTCAGTCAGGTAGTGAACGCACTTATGATCTGCGTGATCGTGCTACTATTAAGTCTCCTGATAGGTTTCAGGTTTCTGAACAACGTTCTCCTCGTTCTTCACAGGAAACATCGGCTTCACAGTCCGGTGGCGGAGGCGGTGGAAAAGGTCGGGGTGCTCCACAAACACGTGACCAGCCCCGACAGACTGAGGGTAAAGGCAAGCAGGACGAATTTGCACGACAAAGACCCCCGTTTCAGAAGAAGAAAGTGGCTGCTCTGACGGCAAGGTATGCCTCAGATAGTGCGGACACAGCTTCGGAACCGGACATGGGCGCTGACGCTACTGGACAGCGCGGCGGAAATTACCATAGTCCGTCAAGCTCTGCGTCCATTTCTGGCGGCGACAGCAACTGATATATTGGTTACTGTTGAAACAGCTGACACCAGAGTGGCTCCCCCTGACAGACTTTATGAAATAGTCTTACTAATTGAGGGTGACATACAACGTACAATAAAGGGGATTTTTTGGGATAATCTGACTACCACCTATGATATCCTCCTAGCGGAGGCAGATTGGCCCCCAGCTTTCATTTTAGAAGCTCCTAGAGGGGAGGAGGTAATCCTCCCGTCCTTTGCGCACACGGTGCCTAAGGACCAGGCTGAAGTGTACGCTGAGGAGTGGGCGCTGGCGCTTGCGCCGGCGGTGTATCGTACTCAGGTGGGATGGGACCGGTTGTCCCCCTGCCATGAGATTCCATTGCGGTCTATGCCCCAGCCTCAACCCCAATATCCCATGCGTTGTGAAGCTAGACCGCACGTCGCGGCGATCCTTGAACAATTGGAGGATCAGGGTGTTATTAAAACCTGTGTGTCCCCTATGAATAACCCTTTATTCACTGTAACGAAGCCTGACGGCTCGTACCGTTTAGTTTTGGATTACCGGCACCTAAATTCCCATTGCCGGACCTGCGCGGTACAAAACACTCACAGCTCGGCTCTTGTCGACAGTCTCGTGCGTAAAAGATTTAAAACGACACTTGACATTTCCAACGGCTTTTTTAGCCACAACCTATCCACACTGAGTAGCCAGTGGACGGCGTTTACTTCGGGCGGCAAACAAAAACAGTTTACGAGATTAGCCATGGGCTACAAAAACAGCCCTGGAGTCTTTTCCGCTCGCGTGGTCTCTCTCTTAGAGAGAATAGACCCCGACGCATACTCCTATGTTGACGATATCTATCTCACGGATGATGAGCTGATGCCACATCTGTCTCGGGTCGACAATATTATTGTGAGTTTTGCGGACTATGGCTACAAATTTAATTTTGCGAAGTCTCACATCGCGGAATATACAGTGTTGTTTTTGGGCTACGAGCTCAACAATGAGGGTAAGGGATTAGCTCCTCACTTTCTGGAGAAGTGCGCATACTTGCGCGCTCCTACAACGCTGAAAAAATTACAATCTCTCCTGGGCTTTCTGAATTTCGGACGTACGTATTTTCCTGATTATGCCCAGCGTATCAAGCTGCTTTATGCCTTGGTACAACCTTCCTTTTCGAAGTCTAGCTGGCAGCTAGAACACTCTGCTATTCTACAGTCTTTACAGGCTGATCTTCTTGCTTCACAATACTTGCTGACGCGTGATAACCGCACTAACCTGGTAATAAGAATAGTACCAGGCGCCGTGGGTTTCACGTATTTGACGTTTAATGAGGGCGATACAGTCCCCATTGCGTATAAAGTTACACTTGTACACCTCTGCTGAATTACGTTTTTCCACGGTCGAGAAAGTTCTGACTGCTGTACAGATGGCGATCCTTAAAGAACGCGCACTGTCGCATGGGAAACAGATTCTGGTTGTAACACCGTATCCTGCCCTAGAGGCAGTGACTAAAGCAAGTGTACCAAATTCTAAAGCTTTGCATCCATGGTGGATACAATGGGCCACAACTCTGACATCTCCAGATGTCACTTATATCTTTGACGCCTCATTACAGACTCAGGAATACTTGCAGTATGAATTCGTTCATCCAGCTCCTCTGTCTTTGCGCCCGCTCGAAGAATACCATTGTGTCATATACACTGACGGCTCGGCGCAGCCCGCGATTGGATCAAAGCAACGCCTATTCTGCGGCTTGCGCAATTGTCGTAGGTACATTCGTAAATGGTGAGTTCCAATCTGATGCAGTGCATACGCAGTCATTGGGTGATTGTACCGCGCAATTGGCGGAGCTTCGGGCTCTGGTGCTTGCACTGGAGTTTGCTGATCCCCGAGTCACGACTCTTATAGTAAGTGACTCCTTTTATTGTGTCCAGTCTTACAATGACAACTTACACTTCTGGTCTCAAAACGATTATCGAGATACCAAAGGTAGCACAATTAAGCATAAACTGCTTTGGGTTCGAGTGGCAGACTTTAAAGAACGTCTCCCTCTTGTGAATGTTATTCACACTCTTGGTCACCAACGACTTGGTGTCCATGCTGTCGGTAACAGCTTGGCTGACGAGGCAGCAAAAACCGCAGTGGCTACATACTTAGTGGCAGCAGTTACAAGATCCAAAAGTAAGATTGATGATGACATCTTGGCAGCTATTGCTGCTACAAAGCAGGGAAGTGATTACCCGAAGGGTTTTCCTTCTCGTTATTTTTATCATTTAAGTCCTGATAACGTCCCGTTAGTGAGGATTAACGACGTTGGTGACAGAATTATTCCCAACGCGGACTGCAGACCAGCTCTGATACTAGCAGCGCACGAGGGGTTGGCGTCAGCCCACGCCGGCGTGTCCGCTACTATATCTCTGTTACAACAACGTTACTGGTGGTTTGGTTTATATAAACAAGCGCGCGCTTATGTTCTTGATTGTGACATTTGCCAACAGATTAAACCTTCTACTGTTGCGCGCCCACCACAAACACAGTTGTACATATCTAATAAGCCATTTGGTTGTGTTTATTTAGATCACTGCGGTCCTTTTTCTTCTGATACTGCGTACAAGTATATCTTGGTTGCAGTGGATTCGTGCACACGTTTTCTCTGGGTATGGCCACAAAGGAGTGCTGACTCGCGGACTGTCATCAGGGATTTGCGTGTCTTTGTGGGAACTTTTGCGTGTGGTACCTTCCATTCTGATCAGGGCCCTGCGTTCGCCTCTAAGGCTTACAAGGAGGCTATGAGAAATTTGGGGGTCCAAGTCAAATTTTTGTCCCCCTACCGACCTGAGGGTAATAGTGTGGTGGAGCGAATGAACCGTGACTTAAAGCAATCTTTGACAGCACGTGTTTTAGGCACAGGCCGGAACTGGCTGGCCCATTTGTATAACGTTCAACGTGCACTTAATAATCTCCCTAGAAGGTCTCTGGGTGGGCGGACCCCGTACATGATGCTCTTCGGAATCAGAATGTTTGTTCCAGACCTTAATGGTCTAGACATGGCGGCGTCGACCGCACCCTTTGACGTAGATGATCACTGTGCTGTTTTGCAGACCCTACAAGAAGCCAGAGACACTCTTTCGAAGGAACACTTGCCCTCCACGTCTGAAGCTGAGGTTCAGATTCCGGTAGTCGGCTGGCTACCCCGAGTTGGAGACCTGGTCCGTGAGAAGGTGGAGAACAAGAAGGAATTCGGCCCCTCTTATCGTGCACCAGTTCCAGTGCTTGGAGTGCAGGGTACATTTTACCTCCACTTCCTGGTCGAAAAGAAAACAGGTACATCTCTATTGACAATGTCAAACTTCAGTGAGTGGCCGATACTTCTTAGTCTGACTCCTGCGGTTTCATGCCAGACGATGCAAAGAAATTCAATGTTGGTTCCTGCTTCTAACACCTTGTCTGATGTTGCCATCGAGATGCAGTCAGTTACTGATCCCTTGTTAATACCACCGGCTGGTGATCTGCCCGATGAGACTGAGTATGCTTATCCTACAAATGGTCACTCGCCTGTGTTACAATCTACGGCGGTTGACCAGTCCCGTTTCTCCTTTGACACTAACTCATTGCCCTCCACTCCCCCTTCGAACATTGCCGTTTTTGTGAGCTGGTTTAAAAGACATTTTTTGGTTACCCCTTGGACATACATTTGGCTGTTGCTTTTCAGTATTTTTTTGTTTATGTCCATTGGATTTGTAATAGTGTTTTTCCGTCTGGTGGATGGTCACTATCTCAAAGAGAGATCAACGATTAGACTTATCAATGGAACTTTGGCCCCTCACTCCTCGTCCCACATCATGAAAAGGGACCAGACTTTTGTGAATATTACTGCCTGGCCCGTTTTGGATGGAATCGCTTGGGATGCTGTTAAATTCCAAATTCATGGGCCTACAGAGGTCATCAATGTACCTAATGTATTTCGTGTTTCTATGGGTGATGTGGTTAAGCAGAACATACGTTCTGATGATTGGGATGTTCACGCCATTGAAGCACTGTTTTCAGATTTGAAATATTATGCGGCTTGTGATGCTGAGGATTTATATGAAAATGCGGCTAACTATGCGGAACAGTATTGTTTTCAGCATTATGGCAATCACTTCCTGCATAAGGCGAATACATTTAGAAATTTTGTAAATTTTACCCAATGGGAACACTGTCCCACCCCCTCTTTCGGCAGTTCGTCTACATTAGTTGATAAGTACACTTATTTTACTGATTTCAGTGTTTCCGACCCGGCATCCTTTTATTTTAAAGTTATGCCTGAGTCTGCCTCGAAGGTTAGACTGACACACACCAAATTACTTTATTCTAAGTCCTTTATGGATGAGTTGTCAATCAAAGGTTATGATCTATGGAAGGCTACTATTGATCTTAAGTCGGTTTGGGGTTCCAAACCGTGGCAGGTTCAGGGAACTGAAGCTTTACATCGTGCCTGTCTTGTACCGAATCATATGTTGTTTTTGAATTCAACCATCTTCCAAACCACCTGTTTCGGATTGGCCACTTCTAAAAAACTAAATTCCCCTTCTGTGCCGGCTCTGGGCGCTTACCCCAATTGGGATAACCACACAGATCTGTCCCTTCCTGCTTTGCAGTCATTGGTTTCAAATACATCCTTCAATATTTCGAAATTTAGTAGTGAGGGATGGTTGCTTTGGCAAAGCAGTACCGATGCCTGCCAACGTCGTTTTCTAGGTCTGAAACCGGGGTATACTCAACAACGCGTAGACCCTCGGTTTGAGTCATCTCATACAGTAACTACCTACTCTGTAGGGAAATTATGTCAGTCCTGGCTGCGACATTCCACTTTGGCATCTGTCAAAGTTCATTTATCAAGATTACATGACAAAATAGATTTGAATGATTTTGTTAAAGGTCCTGTGGGTGGAAGAACAAAAAGGTGGGCGTATGCTATTTACAACGAAGTATGGAAATTGTCGCAAATTGAGGCGGCTTCCATATTGAGAGCTATTGATCAAGCCAATATGGAAAAGGTTTTGGCAGTTATTGATAACAGCATTAACACTCTTTCTTCTAGAATTTATACATTAGACAATATTGTTTCTTCAATTGTTGATATTGTACATGATGATATGTCTGTATTGTACCATGGTCAAAACCAGTTGCGTTCTGTTATGCAGTTTGCATGGACTTTACAAACGTTAAAGGCAGGAAAGGTCCCCTGGGACTATCTGAATACGACATCATTATTCCTTCCCTTTAACCTTACTGTAAAGCAGCAGTTAATGTCCATGAAAGATGCTACATATTCATTGTTACACATTGAAAAGTTGGAGCCGTTACCTTTCTCTGTGGCGGAATTGAATTCAGCCGTGTGGTTAGTACATGGGTTGATCACTCTCCCGTTTGCGCTTTTTAAGTTTACGTCCTGTATGAAACACTATGCTCTGGGTAGATATGAACAGCTGGGTACCGCTTTCATACATGAGGTTTGGTCCCTCCCTTTTACGTATAGATGTACAAGAGACGGTACTGAGGTTTATCTGAAAGGTGAGGAATGTACCACGACACCTGATCGTTCTGTAGTATGTAGGCACATTCAGTTGCACAGTGCTTGCAATGTACACGCCCCGAATTTGGCCTGCGTCCTCAAAGGTATCCCAGTCCCCGTGATTACACCATCTTTCACGCTGCTTGCAAACGGTAGTTATTTGATTTTGAATAATGAAGCTTGCTGCGGGATGTTAGTGGGGATCCCATACATAGTAACTGTATCGCAGAGAGTAGTCTGCTGCAATAATGTTCTATTTCCTCCCCCGCATGGGCGGCTGGATGTTTCCATCTGGCCTTCGATTCCGACCTTGAAAGCAGAGTTCAACAAGATGAGCAGAATAAGAGCTCTATTGTCCCAAAAGGAGGTGTCCCGCTGATTCTGGCGCTTGTGGCAGGTGTCCTGCTTTTACTTTTCATACTACGGAATGGCTGCTCTTTCTGTGCCTCACAACGACCTGTCCCGTCTGCATCTTCTTCGTGACAGGATGCTTGAATATTATGGCGTCCTGCCATTGGCGACTTTGAGCCTGGCATATGGATTATCATTCCGGTATTCCTACTTCACCTGCGTGCAACCTGTCTTTCACTGCCTAGATTGTCCCTTTGAATGGCCTCTGGATTTGTGCCTAACCAACACGGTGTCTCCGGACCCGGATTATGATCGACTGATGAGGCCCTTAGTGTCTCACGAGTTCGCCTGTTCTGGTGTTCGGATTATGGCCTGTGGTGCGGCGCATGGAATCCTGGGTAATTGGGACATCGCAAGGGCGGCACATGCTGGTTGCCCTCTGATGGTGCTAGAGGCTCCGCTGATTGAAGAACATGTAGGTTCCTTTTCTTTGATTAACTGGATGGCTGAAACCTTTAGTGGCCGTGCCAACGATTTTCTGCTGGAAGCAGTTGCCACGTATGCTGCATATACGTTCATGGATTGAGTGAACTGTCGTCCACTATGTTTTTACTTGCATGTCTTGAACATTACCTGTGCCTCTGCACTGCTGCCCGGCGCGGCGTTTTTTCATTTTTTTCCCGCTACACGTTTGAGGTTTTTTTATTTTTTTCTCTCACCTTTTCGTTTTTCATTTTCGGACTTTGCCTGAACTGAAAATTGTTTTTTAAATTGAATACGCCTTGTTCTGCTCTGTCGCAATAGAACTCTGCGTTCTCTCTTTTCTTGCATACTAGATAGTGCTTCAATCAAGGGGGCATGTAGTAAGGAATCCCTTAAATACGTACATACATTGTTAGGTTAGCATAACCACGTTAGATGTTAGAAAGCCATCTTGCTGCTTTTGCGCACGACACTGCATCTACATGTTATTGTTTAAGCAAACTGCTGGCTCGCGCTTTGCCTCCCACGAGAGCAATCTGTTGTTACCATCCCGAGCTCTGCGCAGCGACCTTGGTCTGTACACGGTGTAACAAGAACAGTCTGGGTCGTTGGACAATGCATGTTTTCCACTCTGGGTTGATCGACTCACTATTTAGCCATAACATACAGACAGCTGCGAATACCTGAAAGTTGGTGCTTTTAATATTACAGACCTCATGTTTAGTATTCAGACCGAAGACGAGCCTTCCTGCGAGAAGACTCCTGATGCTCCTGTGATGTGATTTCACTAAGCTGATCTTTGAGGTATGGGGTCCCCCCTTCAAGCCTAAGAGACCTTCTATTAGCATAATAATAATATTAGCTTCTTAGTAAAGGGAAGGTGGTAGTATCCACTGTCATTTATAACATGATCACTCCTTTTATATTCTATGGTATTGTAACGTTGCTGATGGCTTTAATTATAATCATTTGTCTGCTTGTATTAGCCAAAGTACTGCATCTTAGGACACGTGGTCTATAAAAATAAACTCTTTTTATTTTCACCGTGTCTCATTTGATTCTTGTTGTGGACTGATGTGAGAATAATATACGAACAGGTATTTCCGATTCCCACCATTCCTGAGAGTACACTGAGTAGCTTGTTCTGGGTTGTCTTTTCATTGGGATCGCCGAGCCAAATCTCGGATAACGAATGGGACACTTATGCTAGCCGGATACTGGGTTCTGGGTTCTGAGGTGAGTTTCTGGTACACCACAATTCACTGAGGTCCTGGGGTTCTACGCATAGTTCTGTGTATAAGCAGAATCCCTGCAACACCCTCACGGGTGAGTAGTGCGCTCTATAAATGCTTGATTGATTGATTGATTGACTGAAAGCCTTTGATCTTTGATCAGATCTTGAAAAAGAATCTTGACACTTTACAAATGCCCTGCAACTCAGTTCTTCTATAGTGTATTGATGACCGACTTGTGCATTAAGTACATAAGAAGTTTGTAAATAATATATGATTTTTTTGAGGAATCACTTGGCTAAAGACAAACAGAAAGTGTCCTGAGTAAGTTGGAATACTGTCAAAAAGAGGTCCTATATTTATAACTTCTCATTGGGAAAGGAACAAGAAAGGTATCACAAGAGAGAATCATAGCAATTTTGAAAATAAATCCACCCAAAATGCAGAGAAGTCAAAATGTGTCTGGTAATGGTGGGCTATTGTAGACAGTGGATTCCCACCTTTACCCTTGTGGCCAAACCTTTACTGAGGCTGGGACACAAAGATGTGCCTGATCCGCTTCCATGGGATAACAGGTGCCGAAAAGCATTGCAGAGCTGAGAGAAAGTCTCTATTGTGCCCCTGCACTAAGAATGCCTGATTAAAGTAAAAGGATGTCAGTACTGAGAGAAGCAAGAGTATAGTCATGGGACAGCCTGTTACAGTGATGGACCCTCACTCTGTGGATATTTTGCTCACTTAAACAAAAACACAGTATCTGACTCTGACAAAATATGAACAATTCATTCTTGCGGCCGAAAATGTTACGCTTAAGAGGTGTCCAACTCTCAATCCCGCTACATTATTACCATTGCCTGAAAATGAGATTGATGTGGAAGAGGTTGAGCACGACTGTCTCAATGTCACAGATTTATTCACCAGGCCAAGTCTTGGCATTAAACACCTCTTGATCAGCCAGACTATGGAATCTTTGTTGATGCCTAAGAGGTAATGAGGGGAACTTGTGAGCAGCTTATGTTGTATGTACAATTCAAGAAGTGCTAGAAGCCTCCTGGCTTCAAGGTGTTACCGCTGCTTAAGTGGCAGAATTGGAAGCCCTTACCAGAACATGCCGGGCCAGATGTACGACGTGAGTTTGCGCATGCAAAATCACTGTTGCCATGTACAAATTCTAAATAGCGAGTCGCAATTTATTTGCAACTTGGTATTTAGGAATTACGAGTCGCAATTCGGAAGGGGTGTTCCCTTCCTAATTGCATCAGCAAATCAAAGGATGACTGTTTTGTGACCGCAATTGCGGTTGCAAAACACTCACAAATTACCACCCTCTTGAAGAGGGTGGTAATGCAGTCGCAATTTGGAAGGGGTTCCCAGGGGACCCCATCGACTTTGTGACAATATTTTTTAAGGGCAGGCAGTGGTCCCAGGGACCACTACCTGCCCTTAAAAAATGAAACAAAAACATTTCATTTTTATTTTTTAAATGCATCCCGTTTTCCTTTAAGGAAAACGGGTTGCATTTAAAAAAATAAAATGCTTTATTTAAAAGCAGTCCCAGACATGGTGGTCTGCTGAGCCCAGCAGGCCACCATACCTGGGAGGGCATGTCATTTCCAATGGGCTCACAAATTGCGAGAGGCTCATTAATATTAATGATCCTCGCAATTTGCAACCCCATTGGGAATCGCAAACAGTGGTCACTGTTGTAAATGCAAAATAGGGCCTCGCAAAGGAGATTCATGCCTCTATCTGTGCCACCTATCCGTAATGCAGAATATGTGATAAGATTTTTGGAAGCATTACAACTGCCACGTGAAATAGCAGTTTTTACATGCGCAGCCCAGAGGAGCGGAAATTATTACATGACTGTTGGAAACAGATATGGCAATAAAGTTGCTCAGTATTGTACAATTGTGGCATGCACATTTAAATGAGAATAAGCAAATGAATTTGATGAGGATACCACCTTTGACATTTGTTATATATAAGACAATTGAAAGTGAGGTTCTTACCGGGAGGAGACAAAATGGTAGGAAACGCGATTCTTGGGAAGGAATGTCTGAACCAAAACATGTACCCCCCAGTGTAACATTTCAAGGAGTCAGTTCTGTACTTCATTGTGAAGGCGTGAGAAACTAGGGAGTTTACCTGCTCCCAGAATTTGCTGAGGATTGTTTGTTGGGTATGGGAATGCAATATTTGTTCCAAATATGATTTGGCAGAAGTATATTAGTGTGTGTTCCTTAGTTCAGTGTTAGAGTAGGACTAGATAGAAGACACCCCTTTGAACTCACCCAGAGAATAGTTACACCTGATGATTTATAGCTTTGTACATTTTCCGGTGCTATCGTGCTGAGGCAGCATGCCTGTGCATAATTATTCTCTCATCAGAACCCTTTGTTTTGGTTTCTGAAACCAATACCTTACTATGTTTATTAAAGAAACTGACTCCTTCTGGCTAAAACTCTAATAATTGAGAATAGGGATGTCCTTTATGGAACAAACACTTGGGGTGGGGATGTGGTGTAATGGCCGTAGCTGCAGACTTTGGAACTAGGAAACCAGGTTCGAGTCAATATCCTGTGATTCTGGACAAATCACTTAATCTCCCCATTCCTACCAAAAATCAATGTGTCTTCTGTAATGTAACTGGTACTCATGTAAAGTGTTTCAATACCTTCGGGTCGAGTGAGTATTTTATCTTGTTTTGAAATACCAATTAATGGATTATATAAATCTGTAATAATGATGTCTAATATTTAATATTTACAATTAGCCAGATGTATGACCATAGCATTTTGCGACTCGCAAATTGCGACAATTTGCAAGTTGCAATATGTGACTCGCAAAATTCTATGTACTACATTGTCTGAGACACTGTTTGCGATTCCCAAAGGGGTCGCAAATTGCATGCCTTGTGAATAATAATGAGGCAGTCGCAATTTGCAACTCCATTGGGAATGGCTAGCACTCCCAGGGATGGTGGCCTGCTGGGGTCAGCAGACCACCATTTCTGGGACTGCTTTTAAATAAAGCAGTTTTTTTTTAATGCAGCACATTTTCCCTAAAGGAAAATGGGATGCATTTAAAAAATAAAAATGAAAACTTTAAGTTTCATGTTTTAAGGGCAGGCAGTGGTCCCTGGGACAACTGCCTGCCCTTAAAAAATAATTGTGCATGCATTCCTAAAGGGAAAGGGGTCCCCTGGGGTCCCCTCCCCGTTTGCGAGTGTCGTACCACCCTCCTTCTGAGAAGGGTGGTAAACTGCGAGTGTTTTACGATCGCAATTCATACATTGGTTTTGGAATTGCTATTAGGAAGGGATGCCCTTGGAACGCCCCTTCCTAATAGCGAGTAGCTAACCCTATTTTGTGAGTCACTAATTGATTACCGACTCGCAAAATAGGGTTGGTACATGGGCCACAGGTTTTTTGCGGTCGGAAACAGGCCTAAAACCCCTTTGCAACTGCAAACACGGTCATACATCTGGCCCAATATGAATAAATCAATTTTGTGAATGAATGTGTCAATAAAATCCTTTAACTCACACCACCTCTCTTCATTGATTTCTGTGAAGCCCCTGTTGAACTTTACTGTTATGGTGTGTGATGTAAATGATTATTCCTTATCAACTCTCCTTGCTGACGAACGAAGGTCGTACGATCAATGGCGGCGGTTATTTAATGGTTATATTTGACATTTGAGATACAAGAATCCCCGCTCTGGCACTTCTATGCCAGTCATTAATAACAATTTGATTTATTTGAAGCTGAAGATTAATCTCAAATTCTTGCACCAGGATGCATCATCAATGTTTGGATTACTATTTATCCTATTCATCCCACCTTGTGTTCTTGCTTGTAGAGAGGTGGAGTGCATTTCAGCTTGATGAGCATATTATCTCTGTTGCATTGCTGATTTGAAATGTCATGCCCTTTGTCAACTCAGATTCAATGGTAACATTTTGTCCTTCTACAGCAGCAAGTGAGTGGCTTGCAGATGAGCGAACAGGCAGTTCTAGCACCAGTGTGCTTACTGAGTGGCAGGTGAAGGCTGTAATCTGTTAATGTGGAATTTATATCAACCTAATGATTTTAAGCCATATTGGTTCAAGGTCGACATAAAAGTAGGCATGGATGTCATTTAGGGGCACCAAGATTCACAGCTGTGACCACTGGCTTGCCTCCTGCTACCCCCAGCACTGTCACTGCAACCCACTGACTTCAGAAGACAGTAGCTAACTTGGAAAATAATAATGTATTGTTCCAAGTGGTGTGTATCGTCTCCATGCCTCTCTCTGCCTCTGAGCTTGTGGAGGGAGTAAGAAATAAACATAGGGGAGAGAAGGAGAGAGAAAAAGATAGACGAGGGAAAGGTAAAATGCTTTGATGCGAAGTAAGTGTAAAATAATGAAAGGAAGAAGGCACTACAGAGAGAAGGGTGCAAAATCAAGAAACATTAAGAGGCTGATGTCTGTTTGAGAGAGAGAAAGAGAGATGAATGAGACCTCAATAATACTATCACATAGACAGGTGATATATATATATAATATTGGAGTAGGAAAGGTGGGAGAAAGGTGAAGTAGAGTGGAAAAAGAGACAGAAACTGTGAGTAAAATAGTTGAGGGGGAAAACATGTATTATAAGGAACTCATTATGAGAAAGACACAGGTAAAATAGACATGAGGGATGAACAAGAGTCAGCAACAGGTGAGAAAGGTGTGAAAGATTATAGAAAAGTTAGACAGTTCACAAACAGCTGAGGGAAGGATGACAGTGTGTCAAAAGTCATATGACATCCCTTCCTGTGATGTCACTTGTTGGGATCTGCTCTTTGTGGGTTGGTGGAATGTGGAACTTTGTCCACGTGCTTGGAATGTGTAGACTTGAACAGTAAGAGGCAATTATTTTGAGCCTGCTTCCCTGCTGGTCAATTCCTTAGATGCTTAAGAATAAAAACGAGCAAACTAACTCAACTCACATGTATTGACATCTTTGCAGTAGAAGAATTATGGTGCTATGTAGCTGTGTAGACTCTAGCACCTAGCATGCAGCTCCACGACTGTCTCCTCAAAATCAACAAGTTATTCACGTTGATTGGGAAACTGTTAGGCAGCCGACAGCGAGTTCTGCAGCTGATTGGTTGACCTCAGCTGAGAGGTGGTCCAGCTAGCAGTGCCTTGGTTCGAGCATTCCGGGAACAATGTACTGTTTTTTTTTTTTTTTAAACCAATTAATAAACTGCTCCCATATCACTTTCTGCACAAGACGTCAGGAGTAGCCCTCAACGGATCTCAACACGCTCCCAAGCTCCGGGCATGTCTACGGAAGCAGACGGGTCAGTACCTGCATGTGACGTCAAGATTGGATCTGCGCATCAACGGAAGCATACGCATCGGAAATCTCAGCACAGCAGGAACCTCGTCCAAGCACAGTGGCATTTCCTGTACTGTGCATCTCCACTAAATGCTGTTGGCACAAGCTTTTCTGTTCCTGGTTTGTTCAGCTGACAATGGTTACCTGTGCTCGGCTAGGCTGTCCTGTCCTTAGCCCCGTTTCATGCCCTTTATTGTTTCAAGCTTTGTTGGCAGGTTCACAGTATATTGTGTGTTATCAGTGACAAACACAGCACTCCTGGTATTTCTTTCTTCATTTTCTGCAGTGACACACACACTTCCAATATTATTATTTATTATAATAAATAAACAAATCACCATTTATCAGAGTATCGTACCACCACCAACATTATCTTCTAGTACAACTAATGCTGGTGTTGACCGGGAGTTATAGAAAGAAGGTTTTCAAGCATATATGGCTGCTATTGATACTGAAGATTACTTACAAAAAGAAGTGTGCCTTATTACGTCATTGTTTAGGGTTAGATGTTAGGACAATATTGAAACATTTACCACAGCAATGCATATTAGGAGAAGGTGATGTGGAGGTTGAGTATATGTCTGCACTTAAAATGTTAGATACAAGTTTTAAACCACATAAAAATGTGGTTCTGGAATGACATAAATTCCACAAGAAAAATTAACCACCAGGAGAGCACATTGAATCTTATGTAGGTGCTTTGCGATCATTGGTTTCCACATGCAAGTATAAGGATTTTGAAGATGTACTAATTAGAGACCACATATTTGAACATACAAACAACAAGAAAATTGGAAAGGTTTTGTTAACCACACCTAATCTCACCTTACATAAGGCTATAGAATTAGCAGCAGGGATATAAAGTACAATGTCTTTCATGTCTCGTATGTCCCTTGTGGGTGAACCATCTAACAATATGACATCTGTCGTGGGTGCGTGTGAAAAAAAGAAAGAAAATGGTTAGAAAAACAAAATGTTACTATGTTATAGGTGTGGCAATGCCAATCATTTGGGAAATTCTCTAATGTGTCCAGCTTGTGACAAAATATGTTCAGCCTGCAGAAAGAAAGGGCATTTTGTACAGGTATGCAAATCTAGAACCAAGACAAAATTGTTTAAGGCTAAGACTGTGGTGTGGATGGTGTGTATAAATCATCAGGCTCAAGTGATGAAAGTGTGGTGTTATGTATTGATACTAATCAAACATAAGCCCTGGATAGGATTGAGGTCATGCAAATGGATGTTGGCAATATTAAGAGGCCTTATTGTCAAATATTTATTTATAATGTGGGAGTTGAAATGATGGCAGATTCTGGATCTCTATTTATGTTGGTGGATACTGAGGAGTGGAAGAATTTTACTGATGTAGAACTTGTGAAATCTTCCATTAGACCCTTAGCGTGTGGTGGTAAACCCATTGAAGTGCTACGGGAATTTAATGCCATTCTTTCTTTTGAAGGAAACTCCACTTCTGTCATTGTGTATTTAGCTAAGCATGGTTCATCGTTGTTGGTGTGGTTGGAACAATGAAATTTGGTGATCATTCTGGACCCCAATAGTCCAAGCCAAGTAAGGTTAAAAAAGGACTTTGTGGGTGTGTGTGAAGTGCAAACTTTGGACTGGGTGGCAAACTTCCCCAGGGTCTTTACACAGACCCTTGAAAAATTGGAGGGTTTCAGACACGGGATGCAGCTGAAATCTGGAGTTGATCCGGTAGTACATAAAGTGAGAATGGTCCCTCTTGCTATCAGGGCAGAATTACGGAAAGAATTGATGAAGTTACAGGAGCAGGACATTATTGAGCCTATAGAAGGCTTAGAATGGTTGTCTCCGGTGGTTCTGGCAAGAAAACCCAATGGAAATTTGAGAACGTGTGTCGATCTAAGGGATCTGAATGCTAAAATATGGGTAGATCACCACCCTCTACCCAACATAACAGAAATGTTGTCATTCGGTAATGGTGCCAATTAGTTTTCGACTCTTGACGTGACTTCGGCTTAACATCAAATAGTTCTGCATGAGAACTCACGTCATTTGATGTCATTTTTCACACCAGAGGGAGCTTTTCACTTCAAAAGGATGCCTTTTGGTTTGGCCTCTGCATCTGCCATTTTCAACGACTCATGGAATTGTTATTATAAGAAGCATTGGGCATTTTGTGTTTCCAAGATGATGTATTAATTTTCGGTGACACCAAACCCAACCATGATGAGTGGTTAGCCCATGTTTTGTCCTAGAACAGAAGGGCGTCATACTTAGGGCTGACAGTTGCAAATTTGGTGTTTCTGAGGTCAGTTATCTGGGTCATTAATTATCTGCTGTGGGTGTGGAACCCAAGGATAGTTTGTCTAAGGCCTTAGCTGAGGCCCCTGTTGCCAAAAATAAAGACCAATTGAGGTCATTTATGGATTGATGGAATTCTATTCTCCGTTCATTCCCAGATGTGCACAAAGGACTCATGCTATGCATCAATTCTTGACAAAAATTAAGAGATTTGTGTATAACGAGTTGTGTGAGCAAGAATTTGCAGAAGTGAAAACCTTTTGACACCAATGATCCTAGTATAATCGTTAGGGATGCTAGTCAATATGGTTTGGGTGCAGTGTTATTGCAAAGAAGGAAAGGCAGAGAGATGGTTGTGCCATTTGCTAGTCGTAGTCTCAGGTGCATAGAAGCATCGTATTCTGTTGTGGAGTGTAAGGGTCTAGCTTGATGGTTGGGTGTAAACCATTTCCGACAATACTTGTGGGGCACTGAGTTTGTCATCAGAGTGGATCATAAACCTTTGATAGATATGTTTACGATGAAGGGAGCTGGAAGGGCAACCCCTCGGATTGCCAAATGGTAATATAGAATGCAAAAGTATCATTACAGGATGGAGTATATTCCTGGCATTAAGAACGTCATGGCAGATTGTCTTTCGAGACTTCCTTTGAATGAAGATGAGGAAGATCACAGGACATTGGAGGAGGATGACATGGTGATTAGCGAGGTAATGAGTATCACCCAGAGTGCCAATACAGAAACTGAGTGGTTAGAGGCATTGAGGAATGATACTGCTATGATAAAGGTCATGAAATGTATCAATGAAGGTTGGCCTCATGGCAAGGTGTAAGATGAGTTCTTTGAAGCATTTAAGGAAACTGGAATCGGAATTATCCATTGTGGGAGGCTTGTTGAGGAGATCTGACCTTCTTGTGGTGCCTGGTGTTTTTAGGAATAAGGTTCCGGAGCTGGCCCCTGATGGTCACAGAGCAATGAGAGCAATGAAGAGAAGGATAAGAGATTTATTTTGTTGGCCTGGTGTGGACGGACAAGTTGAACAGTATGATAAAGGGTTCCAAGGCTTGTTTTGCGAGTGACAAGATGCAAGTAACTGTTCCTAGTCTCATTGTTGCTGTCCCAGTTCCCGAGATTGCATGGTCCAAACTGGCTATGGAACAAAATGGTCCTGGTGGTGTAAGCCACGGTCATGTGATGTATAGCATTGTGATTGTGGACTATTACACTGGGTAGTTGGAAGTGGCTTTTGTCAACAACATTACATCTGCCATTGTGGAAGATGTTTTGAGAAAACTATTCTTTCGGGAAGGTGTCCTGGATGAAATTGTGGAGGGCAATGGTCCACAGTTCACTTCTCAGGAAATGGAAACTTTTCTTTCTAACTTAGGAGTTAAATATATTACAAAATCACTGTACCATCCAAGAATCAGTGGTTTGGTTGAGCGCTGCAACAGAATAGTTAAAGAAAATATACAGTTGTCTGGGTGGTTTGGATTGGATGCAAGACGTAAAGAATTTAATCTGGGCTCTTCGCACTACACCCATTGCAAAAACCAAAGTTTTTCCTTTTGTGTTGCTGAAAGGTAGGTTACCTGTGTTGCAAATGAACAGATTGCAGATGGAAAGAAGGTTGATTCCTGTGCAGTTTCTGCAAGGGGTGATAGAGAAACAAAGAGAGGCTCAAAGCAAGTATACCACTTCGATGAATAAGACACTTGGGGGCCGATTCCAATCCTGGAAAAAGGCTGTACGAATCGTTGTACGGAGCGTTTTCTCCGTACGACTCGTACCCGGTAAACTTTCCGTACAACCTAGGAAGTACGATTCGTACAGAAAGCCTATTTCCGTACGAATCGTACAAAAGACTGTATGGGTAAAAAAAAACTACGAATCAGATCCGGACCAGCCTGTACGCGATGTCCGGACGTATTAAAGCAGCGGTTTCCGGCCCAGCAAGTACGATTCGTCCCTACGGCACTCTGTACGGCTCTTTTCTTACGGGAGCCAAAAACAGCCGTAAAAGCAGAGCCCCCAGGGGTACAAGTCGTACAGGCATACACCCCCGTGCGTTGTGTATGTATGGTGCGTACCCCCAGTGCGTATGCACGGTGCGTACCCCCAGTGCGTATGTACGGTGCGTACCCCCGTGCGTATGTACGGTGTGTATCCCCCCGTGCGTATGTACGGTGCGTACCCCCGTGCGTATGTACGGTGCGTACATACATGATGTTGTTGTAAGGTGTGTACCCCCATGCGAATTTACGGTGCGTACCCCCCGTGCGTATGTACGGTGCGTACATACGTGATGTGGTTGTAAGGTGCGTACCCCCCGTGCGTATGTACAGTGCGTACATACGAGATGTTGTTCTAAGGTGCGTACCCCCATGCGTATGTACGGTGCGTACCCCTCGTGCGTACGTACGGTGCATACATACGCGATGTTGTTGTAAGGTGCGTACCCCCGTGCGTATGTACAGTGCGTACCCCCGTGCGTATGTACGGTGCGTACATACACGATGTTGTTGTAAGGTGCGTACATATGCAGGGGGGGCCTGTACGACTCGCACCCCGGGAACAACTTTTACCGGGATACGAGTCGTACAAAGTTCGCTTCGTAGCGGTTTAAAGGCATTCTCCATGTACGGGACGTTTTCCGTACGAATCGTAAATCGGAAAGCCGGTCCGGATCGTACTAGTAGAGCTTTTACCGATCCAATTCATACGGATCGGGCCGATCCGTATGTATTTTTCCCATACGAATCATACTTCACGGGTCGGACAGGACTTGTATGATTCGTACGGAAAAAATCACGGATACGAGTCGTACGGAAAAAAAAAATACAGGATCGGAATCCACCCCTTGATGTTGTTGAGGGTGATTATGTGCAAGTGAAAAATCCTTTTAGATGAGCAAAGAGGGTCACCTGGTTTTCACCACCTAAGAATGTGGTTTGGGTGAATGAGTATGCTGTGAGGTTGGAGGATGGCAAGTGTTGGGATAAAGATGCATTGTCACTGGGTCGCAGAAAGGAAGATTGTGTGTTGGTAAAGCCATGGTCTGTAGTGAATGATCAGGGGCAAGATGATATACCTAATGTTGTTCTGAGGAGAACTAATAGGAAGTTTAAAATACCTTCTAGGTTGCAGGATTACGTGATAGGTTGATGGTGAATGCGTTTCAGTAGTGAGTATGTCATTTAGATCATTTCTTGTGTTGTGTGTGTAATTGAATTTTGTTTTGGGATACATTTATAATGTATTAATTAAGTTCATTTAATTTTTCTTTCAGAATTCCTGTGATTCTTGTTATAAATCATTTGTTGTTTAATGACATTGTGTAAATGGGAAAGATGCGCTGGGATCAGCTCTTTGTGGGTTGGTGGAATATGGAATGGTGATTTGGATCTTTGTCCATGCACTTGGAATGTGTAGACTTAAACAGTAAGAGGCAGTTATTGTGAGCCTGCTTCCATGCCAGTCAATACCTTAGATGCTTAAGAATAAAGATGAGCAAATTAACTCAATTCACATGTATTGGCATCTTTGCATCACATCCGCTACCCCAGGCATTTTGGTGAATCGACACCTATTGAAGTAGGTTTGCAGTTCAGGTTTCATTGTACCAAAGTGATCTTTGCTCTGTTATGTGTATATGTCAGTGTCTTTTGGTGGAACTCTTGGTTTATGGGTCCTCTATCCTTGTGTGCACTAAGGGTGTGCTGTTGCTCCAGCGCGGAGTGCAAAATCCCTCTCTACCATCACGGACCAAAAGATCTCACATACACACACTATCCATACATTCGCTGGTGGGGCCCATAACACCAACATTCACTCACCATCAGTCCATGTGGGAGGCGATTATACTTCCAAGCGCTGGAAATGAGAGGGAAAATACCACATCTACTCTAATGAGTGACAAATCTACACAACCTTCTGATACTCATTCGGCCTTAAACTTCATTTTTAGAATTCCTCTCATAAATGGGAATGGATCAGTTAGTTGTAGGTTTAAGTGAATTTCTAATTCTCTAATTAACCTTTCCATTAACACATTTCAATGAATAAACAACCCAACTCATTTCTGTAGATGTTCAAATTCAAATTTATATTAATATTGCAAATTAAATCATTCATTTGATCAAGTTGCCATTCATATTTACCTATTCTGGCTAAATGTCATCCTCTATGTCAAATCTGGCAGTCTCGCAAATCTATGCCCATCAATTTAGTAGGTTCAGTTCATCAGGAGTTTGGGCATTAATTCAGTCCGTCAAAGATTCAGGTGAACAGCTGTCCTGCAGTGTCACCGTCCTCTCCGTCAGCATAACGTCAGGAAATCGAGAAAGGCCAGAAACGAACCCGCACCCACCTCTCTATTCTACCATAATTTATAGTAAAATCAATATCAAATGTATCAAAGTTTTAGACATCCGAGTTCGCTGATTGGACAATCAGGGATCATCCTTTTAAGTTCTCACAAAAGTGTCTTTTGGGTTATGACCCTTGTCAGTTCCGGTTCACACAACAGTCTTTGTTCGGAATATTTGGACGACGTCCCAGGCTGTCCTTGAAAGGTACATGTTCATCTGGGGTCAGGTCCAGGCCATTGTGTATCTGTTGTCAGCGCAGGCGCACTTCACCCAAGCCTTGTTCAGCGTTGGCAGTCGGGTTAGGCACCAAAGGCAGCCATCTTTCGATAGGCCAAAATGGTCAACTTAAGCAAAGAAACACAAAAACTTAATTAATACATAAAAATGACTAATCAAATGTTATTCCCTCGCTAATCCCCATATGTGTATGTATTTATCTAGCAAAAAGCAACACTCAGTGCGGTTTATACTTACTAGATAAAGCACGAATCACAATTACATCACAAAAGCGACATATATCATGCAATATTCTAATTGTCTATGATTAATATGCGTACGAAATTTAGTTCACGTATTAATTAAGCCATGCAGATGCAAATCCCACGTATAATTCATACATTAGTAAGATTGGTAAATATTTTCCACATCACTCCAATCCATTAGTTCGATTATAAATAATTAATTAATTTGATTTAATTAATAAAACAACATGCAAAATGGGGTGGGTATACACATTTTTGCATAACCCGCTCCAGCACTGTAACGTGGCACTTCCAGTACTTTAACTGTCTCGTCTGGTGGATTTTGTTTGCACGCTTGCATATGGTAGAGGGATAGTGTCTTCTCTCCTGGTGCTGCTGTCCACCACCAGGTTCCTGTTAGTGCTATCTGTATACACAAATAGTATATCTTGATTTTTTTAATCTGTGAACTTTTATAACCCAAGAATAATTTTAAGGCTGCAGAAAATTGACAAATATTGCGGATTTTAAGCAATAATAAGTATATTGGTGGGTGCAAAAACAAGAATTTTCCCAGGGTCGGACAGGCGTGGTCATTGGAAAGACAAAATGTGCAAATCTACAGAAATCCTAGGGCTATGTCTACATTTTTTAGCAGCTCGTCACTGTTAGGTACCAATGCTGCCTTGCTGAATACAAATGCTGCCCAGTGTTGATTCTACTTCATGACTCTTTCTTCCACCACCCTAAGCTGACAGTGCCTTCTCATTCTTGCGGATCCTTTTCTATCCTCTTTTTCACTTTTTGTCACTGTTTTCCTATCTATTTATTCGCCCTTCTCTCTCTTTCTCTGTGTAAAGTCTAATGATGAAAAAGGAGTCCTGGACTCCAAAAATATTTGGTGGTGTCCAGCCTCCTGCACTGTGTCAGGTGTTACTCAATTATTGTGTCCCCACCACTCTTACAAAAAACTATTATAAAAACAAACTAAATTTGTGCGAAGTAGGGGAGTACTTGAATGTGGCTGGAGATGTGGTGCTGTCTGATCACTGAAAGCTGACCAGTGACCCTTAAAATGTGGATTTGATGGAGGGTACTGCAACAGGACTTTGCCTGTGGGAGAGAAGAGCATGTGAAAATCTCTGGTAGAAGAGTGTATGTCCACAGCTGTCACTTCTGGGGCCCAAAGGCAACCCCATTAGTCTTTTCTAGGGCTGCTAAACAAAGGGGCATGCAATAGAGATTAGGTTAAAGTTCAGTTCATTTGATCCTCTAAATTGGTTATGCCCCAGTGTAAACATTTTTTAATACATTCTCTTTTCAATACTATAGATGTTTTCTATATGCATGGTGTTCCAGAATGCACCATTAATTAGCTCACATTGGCAACAATATTGTCACACTTGTATAGTAAATTATTTGAAGTACATCTTTCTTTAATGAAGAGGCTTACATCATGTCCATTCTCCCAGCAGATTCCTTCATATCAAAGTATATCATGTTAACAATCATAGCAAAGATCCCAGGTTAGACACAGAATTATCACACAGAAAGTGTGCATCTTGTATATCGGGAAGGGAATATCGGTATATCTTAATATCGTAGCCAAAATATCAAGGATAAAAATACTTACAGGTATGTGTACATTTTCGATACGTAATGCCACTTTTTTTTCTAGATCTAAGAGTATTCGTAAGTGCTAACAAAATCCACACTGCCTTGTACAGGAAACCGACAGCTGGGAATTCAGTGTTGAATGTGACAAGCAGTCCCCCCCAAATCTAATAAAGAGTGTTGCATAAGGGGAACTGTTAAGAATTAGGAGGAACAGTTTGAGAGAGGGTGACTTCCAACAGGCAGTAAAGTATTCAGAGGTTCGAGATAAGAGGATATCAAAAGGGAGATTTGAAAAATGCACATAAAAAAGTGGATAAGAGTTCAAGGGCAGATTTGCTGCAGGATGAGCCTAAAACAAAAGATAGTGAGGTGAAGAATAATTTCAGAATGATTACGAGCTTTTAGCACGCTGCGAGTCATGTGAGAAAGATTCTGCAAAGGAATCGGCGAATTTTACCATCGGACCAAGTAATAGGTTGAGATCTTCCACCCCACCCTTTGCTTACATTTAGAAAATCAAGATCAATAAGAGATCAGGTAGTAAAAAGCCATTTACCGACTAACAAGCAGCCTTCAAATTTTCAATATCTACCGGGTTTCTTTCCCTGTGGCAAGTGCAAAGCCTGTGCCAACAGTAAAAAAGTAAGTTCTTATAACATCAAAAGCCTTGTGTAGTGAAAGAAAATAACCAAATTCATGATTTGTAATGCATCATACACAGGGGCAGATTTATGAGGGACTTGCGCCCCTTTTACGCCACCGTTGCGTCACTTTTGTGACGCAGCGGCGGCGTAATCCCTGCGCCAGGCGTAAGGCTTGATGCACCATGTTAGGGATAGGGTAGGTTGGAACAGTGCTGGAGTTGCGTCGCACTTGTGACGCAACTTCAGCCCTGCGCCAACTTTACGCCGGCAGATGCGTCACTTATCTGCTTGGCCTTGCGCTAGATGCACCGCATTGTAAATGCGGCGCATCTGCGGTGGAGCAAGGGCAAACTTGCGTGACGCATCTTCCCTGGCGCATCCATGCTGATTTGCAGGGATGCGCCAGGGAACATAAATCTGCCCCACAGTCTTTTGCCTGACATGCCCCTGTGGACTGCGATACGTGGGGAGTACCAGTCACCCAACGAAAATGCGTATCCTTGAACACCAGAGGGCAATAAGTAATAAAGATGTGAATTACCCAGTAGCACGTCATTTGAAAAGTCACCATCAGAGCAATAGGTCCTTGCTCAAGTATTTCTGTTTAGATCATGTACCTCGTGATAGCAGAGGTGGTGACAGAGAGAGAACGCTGCAAAGACTAGAGTCGAGATACATTAATCATATGCAGACAAAGTCACCGGAAGGTCTCAGTAGTGAAGAGCTGGGGGTTCATTTGTAAGGGAAAGAGGTGAAATAAAGAATAAAGAAAATAGAAAAGAACAGTCAAAGAGTAGGCGTAGGGTCCAGAGCAGGCATTAGAGAGGAATTGAGCAAAGCAAGGTGATGGACAAGCATAAGAGAGTTAGTGCACAAGAGCCCTGATATAGTATAATAATAAGGGAAAGGGCAGACACAGGTGGTTGAAATGTGGAATACCCATTCAGGGCACAATTATGCTTGCAGGTAATAAGAATTACAAAAGGTGGATATTTATGCCACTAAGCACGGTTGAATGTGTAATACACACATAGATATGATGTTCTGGGTACTTTTGTTTAACTATTAGCTGGTGAAGTTGAAATCCAGCGTATAGTTTCAAATGTGAAATACTATGAATTTGAATATGAGTAATACAGATCTGATTAAAAACATTGCGCTTTATGTAAAAATGGTAAATACATGCAAATAGATTGGCGGTTTGCACGTTCCATTACAAGATGGCTCTGCATTATGTAAGAAAGTCCCTCTTCTATGTTGATGTTGAGAAATTGACATAAAAATAATTGGATTTGCGGTGGCCGCCGACATTGACGAAGGCACAGCTCCGAAACGCGTTTGTTTGTATTGTGCAATAAATCCACATTGAGGCTTTAACCCAGGCGGGCAACTGGAGCCAAATTTCGGGGGGGGCTGAAAAAGATTTCGGGGTGGGGGCTAAGTCTTCCAGCCATAGGCAGATTGGCTGTAAGAAGGGGTGAAAACAAAACAAAAGCCTCATTAACGAGTAAATGGTATTTTAAAGACCTGTGAAGTACTCGGGTGCGGCTGGCTGTCTCAGCCGGGCTGACACACATGACGGGGGGGGCTGAAGCCCAGTGAGCCCAATGGGTGTTGCGCGCCTGCTTTAACCTCTATCATGAGTACTGGTCTTTCCGAAAGTAAGTGGAAGCTCTAGTGCCAAATATATGTACCTTGATGAAACCATGTAAATAATCAAGACAAAGTTCAGAGTCAAGAGTTGAAAGACATTTTGAAACTAATTAAACATTTTGTAGCAATATATTCTTAATATGAGTATAGAAGTACATACCACAAACTTATCGTCCAGTAGTTGATCTAGCTGCAGACTGACCTTGTGATTATGTATTGAGCAATGCTCAAACAATAAATACAAAATTTCAAAATTTTCGCAATAACAAAAGTTCAGCATACAATTGATATATACCTTTTTGTTCCCTTCATCGATGAACCATGCGTAGGTGTCCCATTTCACAAGAGAAAATTAATAAAAACTTTCTGTGAACAAAATTTGCAAACCAAATCTGAAAAATGAATTATCACAACTACCTCCACTAATCTGGGTGCTATCTTGAGCGAGGCAAGAGGTGTAAAATGTTTTTGCATAGTAAGAATATAATGCAAAGTAAGAGGCCAAGTATAAAGCTGAATAAATATCAAAGGACACATATAAATGCATAAAACATTGCACTGTAAGTGCTTTCTGCAGTTCTGATAAAATGTACAGATAATCCTATTTACATTTTTTTATTAATCTGGCATCTTTGAATGTATGTGAACTGCACTGTTCCACTTATTCTTCACTCCAGGGTAGGAGGTATCAAGAGATCCAGGTAATAGTGCATGAACAGAAGCTGTAAAAGTAAAAGCACATAAAACAGTACCCTTCTAGTACTGTTTGTTGTACTCATACATGGCCTTTCTGAATCAGTTCAAACCATCCACGCTCCTATTTGTAAAAGTTTAAAGAGGCCACCGTCCTTTTCGTTTGTACGAACTGCACAAGAATATTCCCTGAGCATACCAAATTCTTCCTATTCCTCTTTTAGGGAAAATTCATATAAGCTACTAAGGCCACGTAAAAGAGTTCTGCAGGAGCTCTAACTTTATGTACTTTAAAATGCCTTTGTGAGTATCTCCCCCAGTATTTTAGTGCAGTTTGCCTACCAGCATTACACACCATACTAGTGGCGGCTGCCTCTGAACGGGGGTGGTGAGGCAGGGGAAAGGGGGGGTCACGATGAAAAAAAAAAAAAAAACGTACATGCTATGCCACCGCATCGGGAGCGTGCCTCTCCTCCATCTTCTTGTCTTCTTCCCGACTACTGACTGCAGCCTGCACCAGAAGCTCCCAGGCTTCCGACTCTGCCAGCCAATCACAATGCTGCATTGATTTGAGCAGCCTGTTTGGCCGCTAAGGCAGTGCCTGAGTGGCCGCTAAGGCAGTGCCTGGAGAGGCTGGGCATGTTCTCCATGGGGTTGTGCAACACAACCCAATGGAGAACATGCCAACTACGCATGACTGTTTGGCCGGTCCTAGAGGGCCGGTCAAAGCTTCATGCGCATGTAGGGAGGGAGCGCAAACCACTTCTGCTCCCTCTGCAGCAAGCCAGCCCTGCCCCACCGAGAGTCACAAAGGAAAATTAAATGATAATAACTTCTTGTTATTATCATTTTATTCTTATTTTCCACTACTCAGCAAGCAGTAGGGAGATGCTCCTCTGCCTCAGCGGAGGAGTCGCCACTGCACCACACATTTAATATGGGTATGACTCGGATAAACAAGAGTTGATCGGGTGTAAGAGATCACACTATGAGTGTGCATGTAAGGTTTTGAGTCAAACCATGAAACTATTTGGTCCTACTACTGTGCCCGTGGTGTAAAAAACTAATTTCTAACTGTTGACATAATAGCCGTACTAGAGTGAATTAAGTCATGTTTAATCAATGTTTACCTTTTTTAAGAAACCCTACCTATTTACTATGTTACTTTCTGCTAAAACAAGCATATGTCTTTATCTACAATTAACAGAACCCTAAAAATCAAACATTTACTAGTTTTTACAAAGGTCACTTAGAGGAAATAAAGAGAAAGATCATTGACTAAAATGAGCATTGGACAAGTATTGAGTTCTGACAAAAAGATTAAAAAGCATCCAGCATCACTGAAACACATGATTACTTTCTGTATACAGTGTGTCTAGAAGAGAAAGATGTTAATTTGTAATTAATAAGTGTTCCTTTGAGATGCATATTAGTCCTTCGTGAATTGAAGGTCAATCACTAAATGGGAGGTGGGATGAGACTCCAAACAGCTGATATCATGAAGTGAGAAAATGATCCTCCTCTGGGAGAATTTAACGCCCACTCTATGTGTTTTTTTTAAATAACTGCTAACAATAGGTCACACAGACCTAAAAAGCAGAAGTCCTTTCTGATATTTTAAACCTGATTCAATGTTAGTACCAGTGGAGTATTGCCAAATGATAAAGTTCCCCTGCAGAATGTGATGATGGGCCCCTCAGTCTCCTATATATCACAGATATTCATTGGCAGTGCCATATTTGGAGGCCTATTAAAGGGCTAGGGACACCTAATTGGTTTGGATTCCCCTGCACCACACAGACAAGTTTTAAGGTTTGGGCAAAGTGGCCTCTGGCCCAGGGCTCCAGCCTTTCATGGATCCCCTTGATAGATACAATTATGTTCTCCCCACAATCTTGCCCTGAGGACCTTAAATGATTTTCAAACATAGATTGTTTTAAATACAATTTCCCTTCAATTTATTTTTATTATGACTATGTGTGGGAGTCTATCACATACATTTTGCAGAGAAATTGTTTGTTTATGTTTTTGACACCATGCAACATACATAAAAAAGTTTCTTTGAGGTCAAAACAGAACCTCACATTTGAGAAATGGCATTGGGTTGCATATTTGCAATAATATAAGTAAGCTGCTGCTATATTACAGTATTCAAAACACACTTCTCTGTCCCTTAGAAGGAAACACATTTAGAATTAGGACCAGTCCTGCCTGTGCAGTGTCAGAGGGCATGAAAAAGCTAAAACTGAATAATAAATTCAAAGCTGTTCTGAACAGGGGCCACCAAAATATGTTTGGGCCAGGGCCTCCAAAATCCTTAAGATGTCCCTTGGAGAACCCTGAGCTGCGAGCCTGACAATAGAGCTTTGCTCTAAAGTGCCTCAAGGATCATATCCCCCCAGCAGAAAGTGAAACAGCACATGCACACTGTAACTCATGTGTGATGTCATCATGGGCTACAAAAACTCCATTGGAAGGAAGTGGCTAAGCCAGGCCACAACATGTGGGCCTATAACGGCATGCCAAGAGCGGCCTTTAGACCCAATTCCAGATTTGTTTCAGTGGGCTTAGTCTACCAGCACGATTGTCCCTAACTAATCACTGTGTGGTATCCTGCTCTTCTTGATATGTATTCCTTCCTTTGTGTTCTGTGCCCTGCTGCTCAGCCATAGTGTGTGTGATGTCATAGACTATTCTTGTGTGCCTGGCTGAGTGATTGTCAGTTGTAGTGAGTGAGCTGAGCAGTTGGGATGCTGCTCCCGGTGGGGCTTCTGCTACCCTATTATTTACAATTCCTATAAGCAATTACTCCTACTTGAACTGAAGAATAAACTTCCATCTTGATTCATCATCAACTCTGCCTACCCTCCTTCTAATAATTTTACACTCTGCTCTGCTGCCTCTGAAGTAAAAACACAGGAGAGTCTTGCAGTTTGAGTTATTTTGAAGCCAGCCAGCCTCAGAGGTCAAGTGAAAGGCACGGGGGCCCCCCCTGCACTGCAGGGGCTGCTGATGCCTCTGTTAGGGCCTTGGTTAGTATATAATTATCAAGGAGAAGATTTATCCATTTCAGTTTGTATTGAAAATGTAAGATATATTGCAAGTCAGCTTTCACTATTTTGCTGTTTGTTCTGTTTTTACATAATCATTATTTTGAGGCAGGGTATTGTATGCATACAATTAATTAGTGCTGGTTTGCCTCAACTTTGATAATTACAGATTTTATGCATTGTAGACGGGTGTAATTCTGGTAGGTTTCCCTATATGCCTCGGGCAGTCTAGTGATTAAACTAGTTTTACTAAATAGCATTCATTTATATAACATAGCCCTATTTTGAATGTGGTGCAGGTATGATGCATGAGTTGATATGGGTGGTCCTGAGGCATGGCATGTGGTAGGTGTGGCTGTCAGGTACAAAGTTGCGTCAGCCATGTTTTGGATGTGGAGTCATCATTTTTCAAGTGTGCATGTGTCTTTCATGTCTGCCTTTATTTTCAGAGTGAATAAATTGAACTTTGGAGTCACAGACATATCTGTTAATCAATCCAAGTGATTCTTTCTGACTTCTCTACAATATGATCTCACAGATTGTGAGGAAAGACAGCGGATAACCCCTGAAACCCCCGACGTACATCCTACTCCTCTACCGTGGTCTCCGTATGCCATGGACAGCGTCGGTGACAATGCCGGGACGAAACCCCAAACACTAACGAGGGACTATCATTCTCCTCCACAGGTCGGGGAATCAGCGAACCAGAGGCCGGGCCCGCCCCTGAGCAAGCATGTGAGCCGAGAAGACCAATCCCCAATCAGGAGAGGAGGAGAAAAGGGAATGGGGACAGCGAAGAGGGAGATCCACCCGGAAGAGGAACCTGGAAGGGAGGAAGATGAGAGAGAGACTACTGGCGAAACGGAGGAAAATCCAAGAAGACGGAAAGCTTCAACGCGGGGAAGGACGCTGAAGACGGAGCAGTGCCAGCGGGGAGTAACAGCCGGGACGCAGCCGAGGTCGACATCACCGCCGAAAACGACCCTGACGTGGGGTGTGAAGAGTGGTGATCCCCTGAGGACACGCAGGAGTGTTGCTGCTTATGGCGGTATGTGCTGTGGGTACAAGGGGTATGAATAGGTGGCGGGTTGAGGCAGTGGGCTAAGGTAGCACAACCCCTGCCTTGTCTTAAGATGCACTGAGTCCTAGCTGCCTTGCAAAGCCTGCAACTATGCCTTTTCTTTTCACATCCAGTCGTTTCTTTGTTTTTTTTTTATTATTTCCTTTGGCACACCAAACGCACCCTTTCCTTTTATGAGCACAGCTTGACCAATGCCTTAAGAAGCCTGCCACAGGGGGGAACTGAAGTAAGGTCCCCGTAAGGGATCCTGCTCACAGCATAGCCTTTTTTTGCTTCCCCTGTCACCTCGATTCGGCTTGCACTCACCCGGGTGTGGTGGAAGGATATTGATAGCAATACAGCAATACTTACCGCCTCTTTTCTCTTTTTTGTTCTGCCCCTGAAAGCCTTCCGGGATCCCATCTTCCGGAACGAAGCACCGAGAAGGGACAGAGAAGTGGAAAAACGTGAAGAAACACCCTTTCTCATGTCTGAGCATAGATAAATGACTTTGCATTTACACTTTTGTGCATAACACCTTATCTGCCGCAAGTGCCCTATTGACCAATAAAACATCCACTATCAACCCAATACGGCCTCCTCGCTTCTGTTTCTGCCCGTCCCTCCGACACAGATGCAGCACATTATTGCAAGTTTGAGCGAGTTAAAAATATCAAAATAGAATCTGAATGATTAGTAGATACTATAGCAAAATAAGACATAAATTAAAAGGAGCATTTTTTTTTTATGTACTTCTAAAATTAACAAGCTATAATTAAACATGTGGCATGTATTTATAAGCTGATAGACAAAATCCACAAATCCCAAAGCGACACTGCAATAGGGCCCAACACTCGGGTAAGAATCAGCCCAGGCCTGCATGAGGATCATAGTAAACAGAGGCAGAAGGAACAGCAGAGAGAGAATGCAAAAATATGTGCTGGCTAGTAGACGCACTTGTCAAGTTGTAGGGCCACTATGTAGGAAGCTAAAGTGCATAGTGTAGGAGGGAGGAACTTTCTTAAATGCCCTCAGGGGCTGGTGAAGTCTCAACCTGTTGCAGGAGGCTACTTGAAACTAGGGGTGGAGGCTACTTGAAACTAGGGGTGCTGTGGGGGCAGAGCAGTTGCTCAGGAAGCCTTGATGGTGTTTGGCGGTCCTCCTGTGGCTGGGGCTGTGTTTCCGGGTCGGGCTTGCAAGGCAGCCTCTACTCCCATGCCTGCATACATCGAGGAGGCCTGCTTGGATGGGTTTGTACCCGGTCTTTTCCTTCTTCTTGGATTTTGGTGTTTTTTTCCAGCGAACATGGGTCGCAAGAGGTTGTTTAAGAGGAACAACCTGGTGTCTTCTTCCGCCTCTTCCTCTCCTGATGGTTCTCCGGTTCCCTCTAAACACCCTAGGAGCTAGGGCCTTTCTGGGAGTGACGTGCCTCTCATGTCCAAGGAGGAGGGGCAGGACATGATTGAGGCTGCTGTGACTACAGCTCTGCAGGGTCATCCAGTGCCTCCTGGTCCTTCTCGTCCTCGAGCTTTGGATCCTGTTGACAATTTACCCCTGTTGGATGGTGAGGGTCCTTCTACCTCCTCTGGCAGCAAGTATGTCTTCAGTGAGGAGATGTGGGAAGTTCTGGCTCATGTGCGGGACAATTTGAGGTTCCCTCGGTTCCAGCTAGGGAAGGCCGGTGAGACTCTTTTTCCTTAGTATACTACACCCTACCAGTTGGGCATGCCCTTTCAGGGCCCAGTGAAGGAGATGGTGCTAAGCGTGAGGTGGACAAGTTGCAGGTACCTCGCTCCCTCCAGACACTTTACCTTTTGGAAGGAGAGGACCCTTTGCCTCACAATGTGAAGTTGGACTCTATCCTGGCCACGCTGATTGGCAAAATGGCTATCTTGCCTGAGGATTGTACCCCGGCTGATGCTACTGATAAAAAGGTGGACTCTGGCCTTAAGAGGTCTTTTGCTGCTGGGAACTTGGCGCTGAGGACTGGCCTTTTCTCTGCTTATTTTGCACAGTCTTTGGTGCAGGATTTCGAGAAGTTGGCGGTGGCTGTTCAGGAGGGCTCTGAGTGCTCTGACATTCTGGTTGCAATGGAAAAGCAGGCTAAGCTGTTGGCTGACATTTCATCTGACTTTATTAAAGCATCGGCTATTTCCACTGGGGCCTTAGTGGTGATGCGTCGTTCCCTTTGGCTCTGGAACTGGAATGTTGATCCAGGGGAGAAGGCGGTTTGTTGAAGTTGCCTTTTGATGGCCAGGCTCTGTTCGGAGACCAATTGCTGGCCATGATCTCCAAGGCTTTCAATGAGAGGAATCATGCTTTTCCCTATAAAGGGTGTTTGGGTCTGTCTAGTAAGCCTTGTAATAGGGTCCCTCGGTCATCCCCGAAGCATGAGTCTCATCAGTCTTTCCAGCAGAGGCGTTTTCAGACCCGTTTTTCTCCCAGACATGCTGCCTCCACGCCTAAGGGCTCTGCCAAGAAGAGTCTCTGACAACTACGGTCTGGACGATTCACTGCCGGTTGGAGGTCGACCTCGGCATTTTCTTCCTTGGTGGCAGCAGGACGTTTGGGATGGCTGGGTCCTGAGTACTGTGGCTCATGGCTCATGGTTACGTGATCGACTTTTGGCAGGTTCCGCCAGATACTGGGGTTCGGCTGACTCCAGTGCCTCTCTCCGGTCCACACGGAGTGGCTCTGCTGGATGGGGTGTCCAGTTTGCAGGCGAAGAAGACCATCTGCTGGGTTCCTGTCTCAGAAATAGGTACAGGAGCTTACTCCATTCTGTTCCTGGTGCAGGAGGTGTCCGGTGGTTTCAGCCCATTCTGGATATCAATTGGGTCAACTTCTGGGTTCAGACAGTTCACTTCCATATGTTGCCCCTTCAGACGATCATTCTGCTGGTTCGGCCAGGCGAGTTTTTGGCCTCCATGGATCTCGAGGATGCCTATCTCCACGTCCCTGTCACCACTACTTCTCAGCGTTTCCTGAGTTTCGCTGCGGGGATGCCCATTTTCAGTTTTGCATTCTTCCCTTCGGCCTCAAGTCCTCGCCCAGGGTCTTCATGAAGGTCCTGGCGCCCTCATGGCTCTCCTTCATACAGACGGGGTTTTCATTCATCCTTATCTGGCCAACCTCTTACTGCATGCTGCTGGGGAGACTCTTTTGCTCGCTTAGGTCAGGAGAGCCTTGGAGGTTCTTCAGGGACACGTTTTTTTGGTGAACTGGGGTAAATCTTCTTTGGCCCCTCTCGGGACATGGTGTTCATTGGAACTAGTTTTCAGACTTTACTCGCCATGTTACTGAATCATTGGATTCGGTCCATGGTTTTGCTTGCTTGCAAGCTGCTTGGGGTGGGTCCCCTGGTTGGGATTCAGGGCCGTTCTACTCGAAGTATGGCTGCTACGGTTGCTGAGTTGCAGGGTACCTCTGTGGTGGAGATCTGTAGGGCTACAACCTGGTCTTCCCCTTCTATGTTTGTTCATCAGTATCAGATTGCTGGTCTGGAATGTTTGGATAATGTTCTGGGCCACAGGGTCTTGTCCTCTATGAGGGACTAGAGATGTTGATCTGCTGGGTTTGGGTTATTAAATTGGTGTTCTCTATCACTCAGTTGTCCGTCTCTGTTTTCTTCTGCTTGCTATGTCTTCATTTCTGCTGAAGGAAGGCAAGGCAGGGATGGGAGGTAATGCGTCCATTACAATTGATAATGGCATTACTCCTAGTCCTACTCCCTCACTTTCCTTCTAGGACCTTTCCTCCCTCCCGGTGCGGTACATCTGTGCTGGCTCAGCTTGTTTACGTACAGGTGGAGGTGGGGGTGGGCAGAGTTTTTATGGGCTGGGAGTAGGTCTGGGTGGAGGCGGGCCTCTCTTTTGCTGAAGGAAGGCGAGAGAGTAGGACTAGGAGTAACGCCATTATCATTAGTAATGGATGCATAAGAGCAATTGCTTGCAAACGACTTTGGTATTTCTAAAATGGTAAGAAAAATGCATATGGCAAATGCATGTTAGGATTCTGCACAGAGGTAGCTGCTGTCACTGTATTTTTCTAAGTCAGAATAAAACGAATGCTGAAACGAAGTAAAAGAAAAATACACAGGAACACAGGACTATATATGTGCTTCGTTTTAAGAGGGCTGGGGGGCACTTTACCTACCATCACAAGTCCTGTGGTAATTTTATATCAGAGATTACAGATATCATGCATAATGATAATTCTGGGATGTTGACTTACAGCAGAATTTTACGTATTCCATTTAAACTGCTGTGGAAAAAGGATTAGAATCATCAATTTGTTATACCACCCTGATTTCCCCAAATGAATCACATATGCTGGTCCTTTTTCCATGCTCTGACCATGCGGTAATTTCTTGGATGGTAATAGCACATGTGAAATTACAGAATTACTCAGTTGAGTCAGAAATTGAGGTTGCTTTGCCTTTTCCCCTGTTTTTAAAATCGGCCCACTCACCTGCACTATAATTGTTTTTTCACCGCGCTTTTGCGGGTCCTTTCCACGTCATTTGGGAACTTTGGCGGCCATTTTAGAGCAGTATAGGACTGCTAGACTGCGGGAGGCGACAGCGGATTGGTCGGGGGAGCGTCACAAGGACGCTTGACCCCTTTAAGGAGGGCAAATCTGAGGGTCAAGCCTTGCTGGCGGAGTGACTGACTCCCTGGAGCGTTCAGAGCGCGCTGCGCTATTTGCTGCTTTTTTCGCTGGTTGAGAGGCGTTTTAAACACTGTCCTTGTTGCTATATTTAATTTGAGGTTGCTTTGCCTTTTCCCCTGTTTTTAAAATCGGCCCACTCACCTGCACTATAATTGTTTTTGCACCGCGCTTTTGCGGGTCCTTTCCACGTCATTTGGGAACTTTGGCGGCCATCTTAGAGCAGTATAGGACTGCTAGACTGCGGGAGGCGACAGCGGGTTGGTCGGGGGAGCGTCACAAGGACGCTTGACCCCTTTTAAGGAGGCCATGCGGACGCGCAGCGGTTACGCGCAGCGGGTACGCCGGAGCACCGCCGGAGTCACGCCAGAGTCTAGCCCGTCTGTGCCCGTCCGGGCCCAGCCGGGCTTAGGGCCAGACCTCTTGGCAAAAGCACATGCCATAAGGATTACTTACTCTGGCGAGGATCTCCTTTCTTTGCGCCCCCCTAAAGATGTATTATGTAAGTACATGCACTCATGTGTCAAACCGTTTCTGGGTTGTAGGAGTTGTCAGTCAACTGAGTCAGGAAAGCGTAGGAATGGCCTAGCTATGGCACTCCTGAATTGTAGATCTCTTCCTAGCAACTCTTTAGAGATTAACTTTCTGATACAGGACCTGAACTTAGATGTCCTGTTTTTGACTGAAACTTGGATTACGTCGAGTGCTGGAGCTGACATAGTCCAAGCTCTCCCCCCAGGCTTCCTTATATACCATCTGGATAGACTGGTGGGGCGAGGGGGAGGCATTGCCATTATCTATAGAGACAGTTTTGTGTGTAGGGCGCAGCCCGGAGGAGTTCTAGACTGTGAGAGCTGTCAGTTCGCTCTGCGGATTTCATCTACGCTGTCGGTGGCAGGTCTATTGGTCTACCGCCCCCCAGGGTGTGTGGGTAACTTCGTGAGTTCGCTGATGGAGACTGCTATGCCTTTAGCTGCCTCCACAGCCAACTTTCTAGCGTTAGGAGACTTCAACCTCCATTTTAACGATCCCGATGATCTTACAGCGGCAGACCTGTTGAGCGATTTTAAAGCCTTTGAGCTGAATCTCTCCAATTTAGGAGCTACGCATGTTAAGGGTCATTTGTTGGATCCTATCTTTTCTAACATGCCCTTTCTTAAAACCATGTCTCCTTTGCCCCTTCCGTGGTCAGATCATTTTCTGGTGCCTTTTACCTGGCATATTAAGCGGGCTACGATCCCTCTCCCAAAGGCTCATTCTTTGGAGAGAGCCTGGTCTAGGCTGTCGGCTGACAGCTGGGCTAATGTTTTGGAAGGTTCGCGCCCTTCATATGTTGCGGACCCGGTATGCGCAGATGCAAATATCAACCAGTGGCTGACCAGCTCTCTTGATGTTATCATTCATAGGAAAAGAATGTTAATAAGGGAGAAGAGGGCGGTTTCGGCTCTATGGTATACGCCCGACTTGAGATCACTCAGGAGGGGCTGTAAGAGGCTGGAGAGGGCATGGAGAAAGGAGGGGGTAGAGGCGAGGCGAAAGGATTATCACACGGCAATGAGGGCGTATAAAGCTGTTCTCCGTCTTGCGAAGGCCCAATTTTTTGAGGAGAGAATATATAGTTCTGCTAATTCCTCCAGAGAAACTTTTAAGGTGGTAAATGAACTTCTTAAAGTTCCCGAGCCGTTGGCAACCCTTGATAGCCCTGGCGAGAAATGTAAGGAGCTTGCAAACTATTTTAATATGAAAATAGTTAATATTCTTAGCACCCTTCCACAGGTTGCCCGAACCACACTTATAGATAACCAATCTCGAGGTGCCCATGGTTACCTGGATACTTTCGGGCCAGTTTCAGTGGATGAAGTTCGCAACGAGTTGGGTTCGTTGAAAAGTGGTTCTCCTAGGGACCCGGTCCCTATGAGGTTTTTGAAATTGGTAGCAACTACCATCGCAGCCCCAGTTGCGGACCTTATCAATGCCTCCTTTGCGCAGGGTATGGTACCACCGAGCTGGAAAAGGGCAGTGGTAAAGGCTTTGTTGAAAAAAACGAATCTAGATTTGTCTGATTTGGCAAATTTCAGGCCTATTTCCCTCCTCCCTGGTCTTAGTAAGATTGCCGAAAGACTAGCGAACCGGCAGCTGTCATACTTCCTGGAGGCGAATGGCTTGTTACGAGGTTCCCAAACCGGCTTCCGGCCAGGGCAGGGCACTGACACTGCTCTTCTGGTAGTCGTTGAGGAAGCGAGGAGCATTTTAGATTCTGGAGGGTCAGTGGCAGTGATCCTCCTGGACCTCAGTGCTGCTTTCGACACGGTGAACCATCAAGTGTTGATCCAACGGCTGGCAGATATAGGGGTGGCAGGTGTGGCATTGAAGTGGCTCAAGTCATTTCTTTCCGACCGGACGTATCAGGTCTGGGAAGGTAGCGAACGCTCGGCCTCCATCCCCCTCCAGTGTGGCGTGCCTCAGGACTCCTCTCTGAGCCCCACATTATTTAATGTATACATGGCCCCCCTAGAAGATGTGGTGGCCCCATTTGGCATTAAGATCGTCAGCTATGCCAACGACACGCAGTTGGTGGTCACCCTATCCCAACTGGTGGAGAATCCCGACTCGCTGCATTCCTGCATGTCTAAGGTTCACACCTGGATGTGCGATTCAGCGTTGAATGATGGTTCAAAGACCGAACTAATTCTGCTCGGACGCAAAACCCCATCTCTTCCTCTTTCCAGCTGGCCCAGTTGCATGGGAGCTTTGCCGAGCCCTAAAGAAATCATTAAAAGTTTGGGTTTTTGGCTGGAACGTGACCTGTCCTTTAGGACTCAGGCAAAAAAAACGGCAGGAGTGTGCTTTGGTCTTCTCCGTGCAGCTCGGAAAGTTCTCCCCCTGCTACCTTGGCCGTCTAGGAAGCTACTTGTTCAGGGGCTTATTGTATCTAGATTAGACTACAGTAATATCATCTTTTTAGGTGCCCCTGAAGTCACATTTAATAAACTTCAGCAAGTACAAAATGCTGCGGCTAGGCTTCTTATGAATACACCTAGGACGCAATCAGCCAGACCCGCTCTGATAGCCTTGCACTGGCTTCCGGTGCGCGAAAGGGTCAAATTTAAGGCTCTTTGTACTGCGCACAAAATTCTTCAGGGGAAGGGACCTCCTATCCTGCGGAATTTAGCTGTGCCTTATAAAGCTAACAGGGCCCTTCGTTCGGACCAAAAACATCTTCTTCAAGTTCCTAGAGTTAGAAGGGCTCGGGCCGGGGGGCGGAGATATTCAGTTAATATAGCCATCCTGTGGAACAATCTTACCCTGTGTCTGCGCACAGAGACGTGTTTCTTACGTTTCCGGAAACTTCTGAAAACTTATCTCTTTCCGGCTTAAAGCGGTCGAACTGTCAGCTTCTTTTTGTTGGTCACGCTGGATAAAGCGCTGGGATGCCCGAGGGTAACTATGCGCTATATAAATTTTCCATTCATTCATTCATTCATTCAAATTCATGTTTCAGAAAAAAATGGTATGTATGTATGTAGATAGTATTTCTATAGCGCAAACTTATGCAAAAGGCGGATCGCTGTACATGGTCAAAGACCAGCATAAAGTCAACAGTATAGAGATAAAGTTTATATCTTGGGCCCTAGTTTGTGTCAGATGCCTTCTCTTTAACATTGTTTCCACAACACCCTCAGTAATGCCACATTCTGCTTCAGGGGTTTTCTTCTCGACTCTGGAGTGCTTCAGCTGAACTTTTATTTTGTCTTTTTAGGCATCAAATCAATAGAGAAGGGGATTGCTGGGTCACCACCTCTCTATATTTCCGTCTTCGGCTATTAATGCTCGTGAAGAAAAGTAGAATAAAGAGCCTTTGAAGAGCGAGGTTGGTTCTTTTTCTGGGTATAGAACTTAGCAGAGTGCTATTTGTCTGACTATGACTCATTCTCAACATTTGATAGCGATGAATCAGATGACCCGCCACCAGTAGCTTATGTTCAAAATACTAAATTCAGTCAGCCTCAGATGCGTGCGTGGTTTTTTTTACATCTTCAGATATACCACTCTCCTGCAAGGAAGCATGATAATGACCCCCCGTCCACATGGTTTTGATCAGTGGTCTCGAGAGAGCCTAGCGGTGGCACGCGCCTCTCGGAGGTGACGCAGAGGCCCTCAGACAATGGCGCCTTGGAACGGAGGCTGCGCGTGGCGCTTCCCAGCCAGGCACAGCGGCCGCAGGTGACTGCGGTGAAGGCAGTCCTGAAAGCAGTAGGTTGCTGCTGCGTGTATTGATGACTGACGTAATGGTCCGGCTGTGCCAAGAAGACTTTTTTGGGAGTTGACGTAAAGTGCACTTTCTTAGCACAAAGGCGTTGCAGGGAAGTGGTACATCTGTCAAGTCTCGTCCGCAATGATTGCGGAGTCGAATTCCTACACTAATAGAGGTGTCCTACGGTACTGCGCCGGTCGAAGTTTGACTGCTCTCATTATTGAAACTTTGAGGTCACCTTTGAGCTTCACAGAGAAGGACCAGCTCACGAAAGCACGTTGCCCATTATGCGCACGTACAGTATATAGTATACTGTGCTTTTATTTCTTTTATTATTCTCCCTTTGGTTTTTACATGATTTTGAACGGCCTGGTTATGGCATTCATATCACAGCATAATGGCATGATAAATGTTATGGCCTTCAAGCTTATAAATGACAATGTAATGAATGCTCTGTCTGTAGGCCAACAGGTTGAACTGCCCTCAGTGTGCCCTCTCTGTGGTTACTAGTTAAGCCGTGTGTCGTCTCTCGGTGTGCGGCCCTTCTGTCTGCTTCCTTTTCCCTTGTTCCACTGTAGTGCTATGTACTTGGGCACATAAGTAGTTCCTGCTACATTTCACATTAGAAGTAATGGTAAAGCCAAGCCACTTGGTTTCAATTGCCTTATTCGGCGTGTTAGCCTTAGTTTTACATTCAGGACAAAAAGTAACATTATTCCATCCAATTTAAATGTTGGATGGTCACGTGTGTCTGGTCTGCATAGAGTCATGCCCAGTTAGCTGTCAGATCTGCAGTATAGTCAGCTCTTTACAATGTATTATGTTTGGGAAAGAATAGTGAACAGCAGCAGAGCTTGCACTGTTAATAAACGTATCCAGTCAAAATATTTAGAGAATTAGAGCCAGATGTACGACGTTAAAATTGCATGCGCAAACGGGTTTGTGACCCGTTTGCGCATGCAATTTTAGTCTGGGCCATGTACTTACACTATTTTGCGAGTCGCAAATGATTTGCAACTCGCAAAATAGTGTATTGCGACTCGCCATTAGGAAGGGGCGTTCCCTTCCTATTAGCGACCGCAGAGCGATGTATGAATGTTTTGCAACCACAATTGCGGTTGCAAAACACTCGCAAATTACTGCCCTTTTCAAGAGGGTGGTAATGAAGTCGCCTTTGTGACTGGCTCCAAAAATATTTTTTAAGGGCAGGCAGTGATCCCAGAGACCACTGCCCGTCCTTAAAAAATTAAACGAAACCGTTTTTTTTTTTTTAAATGCATACCGTTTTCCTATAAGGGCTTAAAAAAAAGATGCTTTATTTAAAAGCAATCCCAGACATACTGGTCTGTTGAGCCCAGCAGGCCACCATCCCTGGGAGAGCCTGTCATTCCGAATGGGATTGCAAATTGCAAGAGGCTCATTAATATTCATGAGTCTTGCAATTTGGGACCCCATGTGGAATCTCAAACAGTGTTAAACACACTGTTCTACATGCAAAATAATGCCTCGCAAATTGCGAGCCGCAAAAGACTCGCAATTTGCGAGGAGCTAGTTTGCGCGTCGTACATCTGGCCCACAGTGTCCTAAATATCTTTTTCAAAAGTATCCTCATGGCTGTAGATTTTTTACTAATAACTACAGTGGAGCAACATTTCTGGCAACAATATTTAGATACACTATTTATGTCGGCAGATATTTAGAAACCATTTTGGCACCACACCACAATGATGCACTTAGTTGCAGAGGTATAGGCATTTCCTGAATAAACATGCATATATATGTCTGTTCTAAATCAAAGTATTGAGAAAGTAAGGATGATTTGGACGGAGATGTGATATCCAACTCTGGGGGTTTTGAATGAAAAGGGTACGTTCTGGTCTTTTCTTTCTTGCAAGTATGGAGTTTTAGTCCAGTAAGGCCTTTCCTACCACTATTACATTTCAATCGATAACACAAATTCATGAGCTAGGTATAACAATGTTTTTGCTGATACCACTTTTGTACCTGATGTAGCATGGTTTGTAGGTGAGTCCAGCTAATGAAATGGTGATAACCTGTGGGGTGAATGTAGTAGAGCTTCAGTGGTGAACACAGAGGCAGGTATACTAGTGAGAAAGGATTTGCTCTATTCAGTGGTGTCAGGAGCACAGCTTGAATAGAAACAAAACATTTAGTTTAAAGTTTTTGGGCCAGATGTACGACCCTTCCAATTTGCGACTAGCAAATTGGAATTTACAACAGTGTCTTAGACACTATTAGTGATTCCTAATAGGGTCGCAAATTGCCTGCCTCATTAATATTCATGAGGCAGGTGCAATTTGCCACGTCATTGGGAATGGCTAGGACTCCCAGGGATGGTGACCTGCTGGGGTAAGCAGACCACCATTTCTGTGATTTCTTTTTAGGTCTCGCTGAGCCCAGCGCATGCGCTGGTTCGAAGAGACATTTTGTATGTGGGCATTTCAAAGTGCTGCTGGCTGGCCTAACGCTTGCGTTCACGCGATCGTGCACGCGCGCAGCCGACCGCCAGCAGCACTTTGAAAACTCGTGCGTCATCGCGTTCACTTTCCCTTTCAGAGCGATAGCGATGACGCACGCGCACACACAACTCCCGCTTCTCCCCCTCCCCACCACATATTGCGTCTCCAGCCGCTCGCGCGCGGCCAACGCTTGTTTTATTTGTTCCCTCCGCCTGCCTTCTGATCTTCTGAATGCCCATTTTTGTCACAGTTTCTCTTTTTTTTTTTTTTACGTAGCCTCACTGTCTTTGTTTCTATCCGTGTCTCTCTAAAACCTTGCTGTCTCTTTCCATTGCTTCCGGTCCCCTGTGTTCGGTCTCTTTCTGGCTTCCTCCCAGCCGCTCTGCTTTCTTTCGCTCTGCTGCGCCTGCGGCAGTGCTGCTGTCACCTGGCACTGTTGAAAATGGTGAGCACATTATGATTGTTAACGCTGTGTACATTGATTGCTGTAGTGATTTTACGGATAGTTTGCATGTCATGAAGCCCACTGCAGCCTTCCCAGGGCTCCAGCATCCCACAAATCCTGTCAATGCTGCGACTCAGCGCTATTGATGCTGTCAGTATGAGCCACTGAAAATGGCAAACACATTCAGAATATTAGAAGTGCATTAATGCAGAATATAGAGCCCCACTCCTTCACTAATGTCACAAGGGCTACTGCAACAGTATTTCAAATGCAGCAGAATTGTGATGAGCATACGTCTTTCATCGTCACCCATTTTCAGGCGCAGGCCGTCTCCACCAGCTATGATTTCACCCATTCCATAGCTCTGCTGACTGTAAGAAAACAAATTTTGTTCCTCATAAAGTTTGCTGTTAAAGCCAACTACCTCATTTTCCATTGAGTTAAAGAAATTCTCTCAGATCACCCCGCAGACATTCTAGTGTTTAAAGAAACCGCTTTTTACTACAGATATACAGAGTACGAAGCAGTGTTGGTACCACTTCACATCAGTTCATTAGCATCGTGGCTAATACGCCTTCCAGCATTCAGTTATTTTACCTGCCCATGCTCATTGAGGGGTAAAGCAATCCAAGGGTATTTTCAGTTGGGCTTCATGACCATGACGATTGCAAAGATACCAATCATGTCACATTTTTATGTCCAACGCCCCTTGGAACATTTTGGAAGGTATCTGTGCTCTCAAACAAAATGTCTTCTAGATTTATGAAGGTGGTTCAAATTTGATGGCGGCTGCACCAAATCTGGGATTTATTCCTGTAAGGCCAAGTGTTCCAGATGTTGGGACAGATGTACAGAAATTCAAATCAGCAAAGATCTGCCTTTTTATTTATTGCCTCCCATCGCCTATGATTAGCCATAGGAGTCCTCCCGTTTCACCGTGTAGGACCTGGTTTGTTGGTCCCGAATCCAGTGTGCTTCCCGGAGTCTCTAGCTTCTGGCAGGACTTTAGCTTCACAATTTCACATTTTATGTAATCTTCCACCTTGAATCATCTTGCCCTTCTAGACTGCCTAGCCCTAGCTTGTCTAGTCAGTTTATCTAGTTTAGTTACCTTCCTCTCTTGTCGCCTTTTGAAAGAATTTCCCTTCATTAAAGAAATTGGGAACAAAGATTCCCTCTCAAAAGGAAATGACATCTTAAAGGCAAAGCCTAGAAACTGATTTTATCTAGAATCTCTTGCATTGATATTTTGATGAAATTTTGGCTGTCGGTTAGGGACATTTTTTAAATGTTTGTTATCTGGTTACTTTAAAGTAAGACTCCACTAAAGAAGTTGACCTTTTGCAACCGTTCATGTTCAAAGGACTACAAACTTCAGATATCAATATTTTCAAAATTGACAGGGCAACTTGTCATTTAATGGAATTAATGCATTTACCCAAATACGTACAGTATGACACCATCAATATTTAGTGTGCCTGATAGCAGACATTGGCGAGAAGAAGAAATGGATGGACATCCTCTGGGGGAATTCTTATATTTTGCCTCCACACACAAATTGGGGATGATCAGATCCAGAGAGTCACCAGGATATCGAGAATGCCTTTTATTTTTGTTTCCGTTTAAAAAAATAAAATAAAAGGCATTGTTATTTACAATGCCAATAACTTAAATTCACGTAAATGCGAGACCTGTTGCATTGCAAATGCTTGTTAAATAATGCAAAAAGAACAATTGATGGACAGAATGCAGAACAATGTCATACATTCACCCCAGTACAGCGATCTGGGCCTAAATCCATTGTTTTTTTGCTCACCATGCCATTCCAGTTTGGACCCAGCCATATGCAAATCAGTCTTGACCCTGCACCCAATGGGAACAGTCCAGCCCGAACTGCCAGGCCAGGTCTTCCCTCGACTGGAAACAAGCATCCTAGGACCGATTTCGGGCTTTCAGCCCTCATCAGCCAGGATAGCTTGACTCCAGTGGCATGGAGAGCACGGAACCCACGTCTCGGCATACCTGCCCCACTCGGGGTGACAAACGCAAAAAGAACAATTGATTGACAGAATGCAGGTTTTTTTTTTTTTAATGCAGCCTGTTTTCAATAAAGCGAAATGGGCTGCATTTAAAAAAGAAAAATGAAATTTTTCTGTTTCATTCTTTAAGAGTAGTCAGTGGTCCGTGGGACTACTGCCAGCTCTTGAAAAATATTTTCGCATCCATTCACAAAGGGGAAGGGGTCCCCTCGAGACTCCTTCCTGTTTGCGAGTGGCTTACCACCTATTTGAAGTAGGTGGTAAACTGCAATCGTTTTGCGACCGCAATGCGGTCTCAAAACAATTGTACATTGAAGTGCGAGTTGCTATTAGGCAGGGACGCCCTTGGCACGCCCCTTCCTAATAGCAAATCATAAACCCTATTTTGCGAGTCGGTAATAAGTTACTGACTCGCAAAATAGGCTTTGTACATGGGGCAGATCAATGTTGCAGTTGCAAACGTGCTGATTTCCCATATGCGACTGCAAAAAATGGTCCTATATCTGGCCCTTCATGTCTTGCCTAAAACACATCAGGCTATTCAAATTTTTACTTGCAAATCGTGCAATGATATCCAATACAGTGGCTGTCCAAAATTCCATAGCATGCTATACTGTTCCCACACCCACTAGACAACTTAAAATTTTTAACAAACTGTTATATACCATTTTCTGCTATATTAATACAGATTTACTCTAAATTAGGTCAAGCGGTACCTTAAGTCTTTATGGAACTACCTAAATCTGAACGTACTTTAGTAGCCATAGTGAAAAGCTACACTTTTTTAGTTTTTTTACAGATAAATATGAGTAAAATATTTAAGGATCATCAACACAAAATTAAAGTGAAGAAACCTAGAAATGAAACTCTCAAACCAATTTTAAAAACAGAAGGAACATTTCATTGGACACAACACAAATATGGTCAACATTGGATTAGGTGAAATGGAAATAAGGTTTTTTACAGTTAAAAGCGGACAAAGAAAATACAATGAATAATGAGTGGTAATCTCTTTGATCACATCCAAGTACATTGTTTTTATCCACAATGACACCTCTGGAATGTGGCCCAAGCAATTGCCGGTGGCTGAGATTAATTCTTTACAATGGAAGCATGCATTCTGACTGGAATGTATGCTCTCATTGTAAAGAGTTTAGGGGCAATTCATCGCTGCACAGATTAACAGGAGGGCACAGCCGTAATTTGGAGGCCTTGCACCCATGGGGGCCCTGCTGGGGGCCCCAAAGTCAGATTTTAACAGCTTTTCTGTGTTGGAAAGGCCGGCACAGAAAGGCTGTAGGAATCTACCATCGTAATCCCTCGAGCGGAAAGTGCCGCCCTTGGGATTACTGTCCCATCTCCGATCCCGTTGGAAGCCATTCGGAAAGCCAGTTCGGATTCCTTTCTGACCAACCTAATCATAATGGGATGGTCGGAAAGGAACCCGAAGGGGACATATCTATGCGGTCAGAATGGCTTCGACCAATGGTCGGAGCTGTTTATAACCGCATCAAAATCGGCCCCTAAAAATGACTCCAAATTATAATATGCCCATGGACATAATTTATCTACGCCACAATTTTATTGATCAAGAAACACAAGTCACATTTAGTCTTCCTATATGGAATTCATTTAATACAATTAGTCACACAATAACAAAAAGATTCAATAAAATAGACATATGTTGATTACCTAGGGAATAAGAGAGAGAGAGAACATAGCAAGATCAAGTTCAGCATTTAGGATATACAAACCAATTATGCAGAGATTGGAACATAAGGAGTCACAGGATTGAGTCCATAACTCTCCAGCCAAAGAGTTATACCTGCACACTTTACCAGCCGGTAAAGTACAGGATGAGTCAGTTCGGAAGTTTAGTTCAAGATTTGGATAGGCATAAGGGAATATCACAGTTCAGTCCGACAGCATGCCAGGCAGGGAATTTGAACATGATAGCCAGCCCCCCAACTCCTCCTCCATGGGGGCAATTATACTTCCAAAATGTCTCAGTTTAAGCCCACTAAGTATTGGTTCTGTTGTACGTTATGTTTTCCATTGGTTATCCACAGTGGTCTGCTCATGGTATGATCAATACCCCACTAAGAAATCCTGAAGCATTAGGTTATCCTTCTGTCGAATCATCAAAATCCACCACATTATAATTTGCATCTTTTCTTCGGAAGTTAGGTAATTCATTTAATGCTCTGTCAGTGCATTCTCAGACACTCTCACTGGGTTTGTAATTATATTGATACATTTTCTGTCAAAAGAGTTGCTAAATCATTCTGCTTATTCGAAACGAAGGAGAGAAAGCATTTAAAGGCCTACACAAAAACTTGTTAAAACTATTACCACCTTAAGATTAATGTAAAACAAACATACACATATATAATTCAGTTTTCTTAGTATATTTACTCATTATTTTATTTTCAAAGGTTACATGTCAACATTAATCACTATTAAACAAACATTTCACACATATAAATTTGAAACAGATTAATATGCATGTCACTTTTACTCTTTATGTTGATAGTTTGTATATTTTAATGAAATTGCGACACAACTTTACTATTAATCATCTTAAGCTAAACATTTCAATCGCATTTATTTTGATTCACTATAGTAAGCGTACTTTTCCCTAGGTCATGTTAGGAAATCAGCAGCACATTTCTAAGTTGACCACATTTTATTTCTTAAACACTTGTATACATTTTAATGAACATTTAACTCATTCTCTGCTTTCTTTTTCTATGTTTGTCACATTTTTACATTTCAGAACATTTCTGTATGCTTTTACACTGCAGTAGAAATCTCATGTTTTTCATTTTTTACCATTTTAAACATTTTTTATCAAAATTATTCTCGTAAATCTCCTTTGAAGGTGAGAATTGATGAGGCAATTGACATTTAACTTTTACGCTCCATCATTACTAAGGTGCTGATGGCAGTGACAGGCAGGATCAAGCCATTGCCCACTGACCTGCTAGTTCTTCACAGGAAAGATGCCCTTCTTGTCATCTACTTCCATGGGGTCCCAATAGGCCAGCTATTCTGACCTTTCATCACAAAGTTAAACAATCTGGCCAGCCTTCAGTGCTTCTTGTCTCTACATTATGAATCTATCCAGTAAATCATGATCTGTGGGTCTTTCAAAATGGCAGGATTCCTGGGCCCCTGTGTAGAACAGTGTATCCCGACGCACACACAGCCCTGGTGCCACACGCTTTACATTCGAGCTTGCCGTGAGGGGAACGGCCTTCATTGGGGACATTAGTGTTTGGACTTGGCTTACCTTACATTGCCGCCATCACCGCCGTGAGGGGAACGGCCTTCAGAACTCCATCCCCCAGCATTCCTGGCTCCGGGCGCTTGCCGTAGACGTGATCTGGCAGCGCCTGGGCTCCATTTAAGTATTGTAGTTGCCCCGCAGCACGGGACGCGCACACAGCCCTGGTGCCACACGCTTTACATTCGAGCTTGCCGTGAGGGGAACCGCCTTCATTGGGGGCATTAGTGTTTGGACTTGGCTTACCTTACATCGCCGCCATCACCGCCGTGAGGGAAACGGCCTTTGGAACTCCATCCCCCAGCATTCCTGGCTCCGGGCGCTTGCCGTAGACGTGATCTGGCAGCGCCTGAGCTCCATTTAAGGATTGTAGTTGCCCCGCCGCGCGGGACGAGCACACAGCCCTGGTGCTACACGCTTTACATTCAAGCTTGCCGTGAGGGGAACGGCCTTCATTGGGGGCATTAGTGTTTGGACTTGGCGTACATTACATCGCCGCCATCACCGCCGTGAGGGGAACGGCCTTCGGAACTCCATCCCCCAGCATTCCTGGCTCCGGGCGCTTGCCGTAGACGTGATCTGGCAGCGCCTGGGCTCCATTTAAGGATTGTAGTTGCCCCGCAGCGCGGGACGCGCACACAGCCCTGGTGCCACACGCTTTACATTCGAGCTTGCCGTGAGGGGAACGGCCTTCATTGGGGGCATTAGTGTTTGGACTTGGCTTACCTTACATCGCCGCCATCACTGCCATGAGGGGAACGGCCTTCGGAACTCCATCCCCCAGCATTCCTGGCTCCGGGCGCTTGCCGTAGACGTGATCTGGCAGCGCCTGGGCTCCATTTAAGGATTGTAGTTGCCCCGCAGCGCGGGACGCGCACACAGCCCTGGTGCCACACGCTTTACATTCGAGCTTGCCGTGAGGGGAACGGCCTTCATTGGGGGCATTAGTGTTTGGACTTGGCTAACCTTACATTGCCGCCATCACCGCCGTGAGGGGAACAGCCTTCAGAACTCCATCCCCCAGCATTCCTGGCTCCGGGCGCTTGTTGTAGACATGATCTGGCAGCGCCTGTGCTCCGTTTAAGGATTGTAGTTGCCCCGCAGCGCGGGCAGCGCCCGGGCGAAGCCCGGGCCAAGGGCGGGCCCGTCCTTGCCCGTCACTGACAGGAACAGACTGGGCTGGGCCACCCCCCTAACGACGTTTTCCAGCCTATGAATACAAGGTACTGTCGTGCTCCTTAGCTTGTGGGACAAGCACAAAGTGTGCACTGCCTGTGTTGTATAGATACTAGGGTCCTTTTTCCTGCCAACATAGCAGGTTTTGTGCAGCTTATTCCCCTGTTTCCCTTTATTGGCGCTATTGTTTTGAGGCGGCCTGCATTTTTTTTTCCCTGATTCAGGTGGTTGTCCTGTATAAGATGACAGGTAAAGGGAAGCGTACAGGTGGGGGTGGGACAGTGTCTGGTACCCTGGATCAGTTTATAACTAGAGCCGTTTCGGTTTTAGACCATGAAATTGCCATCACGGAACGGCGTCTTTCGACTGAACCTATATACGCTAGACACTCATCTATTGGGTCTCTAGCATTTGTAAAATCCCCTAGTAGTCTAGCAGGGCATGGTTCTAGCGATTCTGCACAACAGAGGGATGCTGGTGGTAGTCCCACCACTTTACAGGACAGTGGTGAGATCATGGATGCCCATGGTGAAGTTGTTTCTGTATCTGGCAGCTCCCCAAATCCTGTTGTTGGTTACCCTCAGACAAGGGCATGTAAAAAAGCCGCAAGATCTTCTAACTTGAAGAGGAAAAGAGTTGGGGTTGCTCAAGGGGGGAAACAGGCAAAAATTTCCAATGTTCTGAAAAATACATCTAGTGGGTTGGGTGTTACATCGGCCGATGACCGCTTGTTCTTGGGCGAGACAAATACATGTTCCTCTGACCAGTCTCAAATAGGTGTAATGATCCCCCAGATTGAGCAGGTGGTGCGATCACTAATACTCCCCCTTCTAGAAAGGGTAAAACTGGTTAATGATAGGGTTGAACGCCTCGAACAAACTATCTTGGATAATTTTTGCTCACTTAAAAACGTTATTAAACTAGCCACTAAAGACAGAGAAAAGCCCAACCCCACGCCCCCCGGTCTACCCACTATCCCATTCCTATACCTTCTTTTTCTGTTGATCCTGTTGTGATAACCGAGGCCATCCCACGAACGGTCCTTCGTAGGGCTTCGGTCAAAGATAATCACAACAACCAAGGTACAGGCCAGAAAAGTAATGACCCTGGGAGTAAAACTAACATCGATAATGCTACTAAGGGCGAGAGTGAAGGTGCAAATTGTGAGATTAGTGGTACAACTACCAAACTTCCCATGGTTCACATCCATCTTCCTCCGGACTCTATACCTTATGTTGCTGTATTGACTGGTGTCCCTGAACTAAAAGGTGGTAAACCGGAATCCTACCAAGAACTCAAAAATAAAGTAACATTCTGGTTAAACAAGAATAGGCCCATTCCTAACTATATGGACGGGAAGATTCTATTTGCCAGAAGGGTTAGTTGGGTGGGACCTAGATTAAAAGATGTTCCGGGTGACGCCATTATTGTCAACTTTGAAGACAGGCGCATAGTGCGATTCATTTGTGACCAGCCATCCTTTACAGACTGGGCTGGGATTGGGGTGCATGACCTAAGGTATTTTTATAACTCTGCCCCTAATCCAGTTGGAAGAACTAGACAAGATTGGGTTAGAGGCGGAACTAATCCTGGGTTCACTATTCCCCCCTTTGACCTCCTCAATGGAATGTGTAACTCAGTCGACCTGGTATGACCGGGGATAGAGGGGTCGATTCCAGCGGGGTTTGCAGTGAAAGCGTCGCTGGAATCATGCCCTTGGGTGGAGCTGCTGCAGTCCTTTCTGTATCTCCTAGGACGTCTAACTCAGAAGGGGCACATAACCCAAGGCTGGATGGAGAGTACCCGAGGGAACATGAAATGGGCCTTGATACCCCCCACCAGGCTAAAAGGTTCGGACCAGGCGCAGGTTCAATGATCTCTTGGAATGTTGCAGGCTTGAAGCCAAAAATGGATTCTCCCGATTGGGTTGAATTCATTGGTGGTTTTGATGTTTGTCTTTTCCAGGAGACCTGGTCCTGTGAGCCCCAGTTGAAGCAGGGATACTTGTATTTTTGTGTTCCTGCATCCAAGGGACCCAAAGGGTGCCCTATGGGTGGCCTGACAATCTGGGTTCGTCAGGACTTATTTTCAGTGGTTACTGAAGTCCTAACTAGGACCCTTGATATTCAACTAGTTAGGCTATCACTGGGCCCCCTGGGTGATTTGGATATCTACAACTTGTACATGAGAGGGACCAAGGGGTCCGGATCACGGGTCCTGGCTGCTTTGGATTCCCTTATAGACCAGCACTCGAGCGAGAGGGGAGTGCTTGTCGCTGGGGACTTGAACGTTACTTTTGAACCTCTTCTGGATCCAGATCTTGGGTGGGGTGTTGATTCTGAGGAAGACCAGCTCTGGGGAATACCTGGGCTTGAACTCGATCCAATTAAAAGGTGGACCGAGACCATTGTCCAAGTCAATGCTCTCTGTTATGACCATGGATTGAGGGTGTTGAATGGTAGGACGCTGGGTGACAAATCTGGGGCTAATACATTCGATAATGGTCGGCACTCTAGCAGGATTGATTACGTCCTTTGCAGTTTGAAGTTATGGCGATCTCTAATGGATATGGTGGTTGAGCCAAGAGTTGAGAGCGACCATAATCCTATCTGTGTAACTCATAGGTGGTGGAAAAGTAGCCATACACTGGAAGAGGACAAGGAACCCAAGTCACCTGAAGTCGTCCTTTCAAACGACATGCGCAGACTTAAATGGCCCGAGGTCAAGATCAGTGATAAGGCTATTGCCGACATTGATAATAAACTAGCCAGAGCCACATTGGATCTGGAGGGCACCCTGGCCAATGTGACAGGTAGTGTAGTAGCCACTGGACTTCATGAATTGTTGTTCGAGGGAATACGCTCACATTTTAGGAAATCAGTGAGAAAATCCAACAAGGCCCCACCCAAGCGGCTTCGATGGTATGACGGGGACTGCAGGAGAGCCAGGGCTGATCTGGCTACGGCCCTCTCTAGTGGACACAATGCTTGCGTCTGAAATGCCAGGCAAACATATAAAAAAAACTGTAAGACTGGCCAAAAAGAAATGGGACGAGAAGTACTGGCTCGACCTGAAAGGAGCATGTTATGCCAGGAATACCCGGCTATTTTGGAACATTATTAAGTGGGATAGAGGAGGGCGGCCTGATAGACCCTCAAACCATGTCTCCCAAGATGAATGGCTAAAATATTTTGAACCGCAATATGCTTGCAACCCCTCATTTAATATTACTTGGGCTATAACCTACGTCTTTTATTCCAAGGGTCCTTTCAGTTGCCAGGATGCTCTGATGGCCCTTGGATCTGTTGCAAGTGGGCGCGCCCCCGGGACCTGATGGGGTCCCACCAGATGTTTTTCTCCACGACAAAGCTTGTTGGAGTAAGTATATCTCTCTACTGGCAAATGCTGTGGCTGAAGGTGCGCCAGTTCCCAAGTCATGGGGGGGGGGGGCAGTTATAATCCCTGTGTTTAAAAAGGGAGACAAGGCACTCCCAGGTAAATGTAGGCCAATTAGCCTAATAGACTCCATCCAGAAGGTCATAGGGAGGATGGTTTTGAACCTGATACTTGAGTGGACTGAAGTTAACAATACTCTGTCCCCCTTCCAGGCGGGTTTTCGCAAGCTAACCAGCACAGTGGACCAGGTTTTTCGTTTTGTCCAGCTCCACTGGAAGGTAGTCACTCTGGGAAAGGGCAGCATTTACGCTGCCTTTGTGGACCTGAGAGCTGCCTTTGACCTTGTGCCTCGTCTACGGTTGTGGGCAGTGCTAGAAAAACTCGGTCTTCCCATAGAAATTCTGACCCCTGGTAATGAGGTTACACGAGTCTAATTTTGCCAGGATAAAGTGGGGCGGGCCTGGTGATGTTACTTCTGAGTTTCCTGTAGAGCGTGGTGTGCGCCAAGGTTGTACCATGGCACCCACGCTCTTTTCACTGTACATAAACGGGATAGTTGATCACATGCTTTGTGTTAGCACTGATGCCCCAAGATTGGCTGGAGTCTCCATCCCAATATTGATGTTTGCGGACGACACGCTAATTGTATCTAAAACCCCGAGTGGATTACAAAGAGCTTTGCGTGTGTTCGAAGATTTTTGTCATAGTCACGGTCTGGAGGTTAATGTGGCTAAAACAAAACTTATGGCTTTTAACCCCCACCCTAGCTACAGAGATGGTCACTCACTAGAGATGGTTAACAATTTTACGTACCTTGGAATGCATGTTGCAAACGATAATAAATGGAGCAAGCATATAGAAATGGCTGTCCTGAGATTTAAGCAATTAACAGGAGCTTTATGCAGGGAGCACAAGAAATCTTTCACAAAACCAATACTCCCTGTGCTCCAAGTCTATGAGGCCAAGGCCTTAAGCTCTGTGCTTTATGGGGCAGAGCTATGGGACTTTGACCGGCTAGCTCCTCTAACTAGAGTGGAAAATAAATTATTTCGAAGTATAACCGGCCTCCCCCAGAATACTCTTTTGATGCCTTTAAGATATGAACTAGGCAGGAAGGCCATCTCGGACATAGCAAAACTCCGACCGGTTTTATACTGGCGGAGACTTTGGACCACTCCTGAGCTTTCCCACTATGCCAGAGGCCTCATGGACATCATAAAACTAGATGTGTTCCATAAGATCGGATGGTTGAAGAACCTCCATGAGACTCTGAACGACATGGGTATGGAGGGATTATGGAGTGATCCGGCGGCTGCCCTTTCCCTACAAAGAGATCCCTCAAAATGGTATGGAGCAGAGCAGATACTTCTGGGATGACTGGCCGCTACCTGGAGGCAAAAATTACACCTGCTCTTGAATCGTATTGGGATATGGTTGTCAAACCTGGAGATAGGAAACTCTATTTCCAGCTTAGAGCTGGTTCTCTACCTCTCAGGTCTTTGACAGGACAGTGGACTAGTGTGCACGAGGAAATATGTCCTGCCTGTGGGGTACAAGCAGAAACAACCGCTAATTTTCTGTTTGTTTGCCCAGCATTTGCTACCCCAAGGCGAGTTTGGTTGTCCCCAATGTGTAAGACCTTAGGTACTAGGAGTAGTGCTGTGGCACTAAGAATCTTGCGCACAAGCACTTTGACAATCATCTCTATAGCTTTAGTCAAATATTTGGGATGGGCGTGGTCTTTAAGGGACAAAGCCATCAAGCAAACCCTAGTAGCCATTTAGTAAAACAATAGGGGCTAGGGTCTCTCCCCTTGTACCATGATATGTTTCTTTTCTCTTTTAACCCTTGCAGTATTTTATACTTTGTAGCAGACATTTTAATCATGTATATCTACCTTCCAGTCTTTCAACTTGTTTAATGCTTTTTTAACTACTTTTTATGTATTTATTGATGGTTTTTTATAACTTTTTTGGGTTTATGATGCTAAGTTTTTTGTTTTGTTTTATGTTTGTGCTTGTTTGTGTCCTTTATGATCTCTTAAATTGAAAAAAGACTGATGATGATGATGGTATCCCGACTAAGAGGCAGTAACAGTAAAATGGGAAAGCTTCACTGGAAAACAACTTGGCCTGGTTGTGAGCTTATTGTACCCCCTGGAAAACAGTGGACAACTGCTAGAAGCTGAACATTGAGGAGAACCTTATTTGCTATAAAGATGTTCCTTTGAGAGTTTCTTCATGCTCCTTCATGCTGTGCATCTGTTGTCCATGTTTCTTCCTTTCCTCACTTTCCCAGCTAATTAGGATGAATGTTCTATAATTAACATCCCACTGCCTTCCTGAGATATTCTCACTTGCCAAAGTCCTTGGTTCTTTCCAGAAAGGTAATTCACACTTAATTCCCAGACTTGGAGCGTTAATTACTATCATTGGCTGACGAGTGCCATATTGGAATTGGTTTAATATCCACCCAGTCTTCAGCCTGTAACAGACAGCTTTTGTCCGAGACTGGCCCATACTTATAAAAAAAAGTCAGTCTCACCTCTGAGCTAGACTATGATAAGTCTAATAATGATGCATGAATTGTTTTCCTAGCCCTTCCCAAGCCAACTTTTAAAAAATGTGCTTTTTATTCCTGAAAAACATGCTTTTAGCACTTTTAATAATGCACCACCTTAATCCTAATATTGGGCATGTCGTCAGTGATTTACATTACATACATTATCCTCTCAGGTCTTGAGGGATCCAAGGAATTACTTAAGGAAGACATATGCTGGCTGAAGTTTTGGCTAAACTCATTCAGGCATACAATGGCTGTTCTGAAGTCATGGTTTTAAAGACATACATGTGGGTGGTGTAACGTAGCAGTCAAGGTGATGTGGTATGTTTTACGAACCACTCTCTGCAATATTACTGAGGCTGTACTTAAAGGTCAGATATCCCAAATTGAATGAACTATTTATTACTATATTTGGAAATTAGAATGCACGCAATGAGGCTGTTTACCAGCTTCCCAGTGCCCAATATGGAAGTGCTCCAAGTCAAATAAAATGGGGAGACCACGCAAAAAGCAGCATTTTTCTACACTATTGTACAAGCATAAAACCATATTTACTTGCCCAGAATCCTTACCTCGGATGGCCCCCTATGTGTCACCTTGCACCACAAACCTATTACCAACACAACCAGAGACCTCCTTTTTTAGGACAAGGCCGGAGATCAAGGGGTAGGAGAAGGAATCAACAACAGGTACACTGGGCAGAGGAAGAAGGACCAGTGAGAGCCAACACCAGGAGGAAGACGAGAGAACCCCAACCAGGACCGAGCGGACACCACTAGCAGCCCCGGCCAAAACCCACTTCCTTGGTTTTCAAACTTTCCTCTACCCCTCTTACACCAAAGGAAGAAGAGGTACTTAATAAACGGCTCTCTTTTGTGCCCACCACCAAACTTGATAAATTTCAGCTCCACACTGAACTAGCGGAATTGTTCCGCAAGCTCAAGCTGAAAGCTTTCTTCGAGAAACAATCACCCACAGAAGTCATCAACAACCATGAGACTTATAACAACTTCTCAAAAGAAGACAGGGAAGCAGTACGCAAACTACAGGAGAATCCCCATATAACCATCAAACCAGTGGACAAAGGGGGAGGAGTTGTCATTCAAGATAAAGAGGACTACACCACTGAATTCCGCAGACTACTCAATGACGGACGGAATTATAGACGTCTGAAGGAAGACCCCACCAAGACGCTACAAGGCACGATCAAATCCCAAGTCGAGGACGCTGAAGCCAACCATCACATCTCCAAACAGGAGGCTGAATTTTTGAGCAATAAAACACCCAAGGTCCCTTACTTGTACACAGTGCCAAAAATTCATAAGGAGGCAAGACCCCCTCCCATTTTCTCCGGAATCATTTTCCTTTTAGAACCTGTCTCCAGGTTCTGTGATTTTTTCCTGAACCCACTAGTTCGGAAGGCATCCACTTACATCAGGGATATAAAACATCTACTAAATCTCATAAAAGACCTGAGGTTTGACCCCACCTCGCAACTCCTAGTTGGGATGGACATTGAGAGCCTCTACACTAGCCTTCCCCAAGATGCTACACTGAAAGATCTCCATGACATGTTGATGGAGACACCATGTGAATATACCACTCCAAGAAGTTTCATACTTGAAAGTGCCACTCTAGCTCTGAAGGAGAACTATTTTGAATTAGAGGGTGAGCTCTACCTTCAGACTAATGGCACATCAATGGGCAGCATTTTCACCCCCAGCGTGGCAGGACTTTATGTAAACCACTTTGAAAAGATGCACATACTATCAGTGACAAATCCTCACACAAATAACATCAAACTATGGCGCCGATATATAGGAGACATTTTCATGATCTGGTCCGGCTCCCAAGAATCACTGATCACTTTCCTCACATGGCTAAATGAATGTGACCCATACTTATGGTTCACCAGCACTGCTAGTGCTCAAAACTTAGCCTTTTTGGATCTGACCATTGAAGCAGAGGCAGGAACTCTCAAAACAACCACTTACTACAAACCGACGGCCAGGAATTCATTGTGCAAGCCACAAAAAAACGTGCCCAGAACCAGAATAGGGATGCTCTCCTGGAGGAGAACACATGGAGGGACACAACCGCTCCGCTTACATGTGTCACAACGTACAATGAGGCCTCCAATAAAGTGGCGAAAATAATACGAAAAAACTGGCGCAGTCTGAACTCTGGAAATAAAAACTTGGACCAACCACTGTTTGCATACAAAAAGGCCAGTAGCATCAAAGACCGATTGGTGTCTACCCGCCCCAGAAAACCCCACATCACAACTACCAACTCAGTCCTTAATGTGTGGGGCTTGTCTAATGTAACAGGGCATTATCTATGCAGTGACTGCAGTGTTTGTCACTTGACACAGACTACCAAGACACTAGACTTGGAACCAGGCAAGATATGGCGACAATTGAAACACACCAATTGTAACTCAACACACGTAATCTACCTCATTTTATGTCCCTACAAACTTCGCTATGTGGGCATGACAACACACAAAGTGAGAACTAGAATTGGGGAACATCGCAGCACTATTTGGTGCAAGAAGAATATCAGCAAACTGACGGATCATTATTTACAAAAAGGTCACACACCAAATGACATGTCATGGACTGTGATAGAACACATTGAGTGTCACAACACCAATAATGACAAACTTCTTCTCACCAGAGAACAATGCTGGATATACCGTCTCTCTACTCACTTACAAGGATTAAACGATAGCATTCCTTGGAACAGCCTGAACATCTGACCCATTTATCTTTGGGGACTCTCTACAGTACATAAGTATAACACCAGGGTCAGTGGACTAAGCCATGACCCAATTGATTCAATGAGCCCTGACGGACCCTATTGCCTTGTGGGGGCACTAACAGCAAAGATCCTGTACATTATCAACCTAAATACCCGATGCCACATCATTTTTTGTTGGCACCGGCACCATACAACTAGCGCTTATCTCCACTTAGGTTAACAAACCCCACACCACAATAAACTACAAAACCGCAGTCTTTCTCCCATTTCTAGTAAAACCACCAAATCTTGAAGGGACCTGTAAGATCTTTCACAAGCCTCAAAATATGCATTTCATTGTCGAGGCTGATTCACACAGTTAGAATCCTTTATTTATTTATATTTATGATTTTTTTCGTAAACAAGAGGGACATGCCCACAGGGCGTTTACCCTCCTCCATATGCACACACCGCTGTGCCTGTCTTCTGTGATTCTTTGCATCCCTTACAGACGCTACTCGCGACGGATGGCAAACCGCTTCCACCTGTGACTCACAGAAGGATATAAAACCGCTCCGCAACTGGGAGCTCCCATCGACGGAGTTCCGATGTAGACCAAGTAGGTTACTAGACGGGTCCTGAGCTTTGATAAAGTAAGTAGGGCTGACAGGGTTTCACTATCGCTGGCCATGGGGCCCACGACTAATCAATTGACTACATAAGTTCTGCTTTATTTGTCTCATCTTACGCAAATTAGCGTGTGACTACAAGCCGCACCTCTTCACGGAACTCATGAGGTTTTTCTCTTAAAGTTTTACAGTAAGAATTACTTCTTTCTGTATTGTTGTCACCTTCACGTATGCATGCAATTATCCCGCTATTGATTTTTGTACACAATAGCGCATACTACCGCAATGATAATAATGCATTTAAACCGTACCGCACCGCATATTTTTCGATTACAGCACGGCCACGACGGTATAGAACAATGCAAAACTGAGTGTATGTTCACTGAAGCCAATTTTCATACATGTGTGTCTGTTTGTATTGTTTATATGTTTTTTCCCACCACAGGTACAAACCGCTAGAGGAAATTCTCCTCTTACCCATATCGCACCTTAGCGAGTGCGTCACATACAAGGTCGCATATACTTTATAGACAACTTTTAATCACCTTTTCACATAGTGATCCTGATGAAAGCCAGATAACTATGAGGACTGGCTGAAACATGTTGACCACCTTGGATGTGGGAGGCCATAGTCACCTCCACTCACATCCACCGCCTTGCTTTTAATACTGCCAAGGGCCCACCTAATAAATAACCCCTGTGGGTAGTGGGACCCAAGGACAGTTTTTAAATTACATGCACACACCACCACTGCACACTCACTAACCAATACCCGCTCTGCTGTAAACAGGTGTTGAAGCACACCCGGGGCACGCTCGGTGCCACCGGGTGGGGCCCGATGATGAAGCATGCCACCAACTAGGTTGGTGGGTGAGGGCCTTCATAAGAAACAAGTGTTTTCTTTTCCCCAGACACACACACTTTCGAGAAGTATTTGTGCAACACTTTAAACAATAAAACAGTGAAAACACACCACAAAAAAAGCCCACAACAAAATTTGAAAAATAGAGTAATTTTTTATAAACAAAACAAGACCAAAATAATAAAAATTCAATCAGCAGAACTGGAAACATTGAATTTTAGAGTTTTTAGTGAAAAGAGAGCGAAGCAGCATAAAGTGGCAACCCAGGATATCTGTTTGCACCAGACTGAGATAAAGTCACAAGTTAAGGCTGACTTAGAAGGAGCGTGGGCCGGCTACAGGGACCCAGCTAGGCCAGCTGAACAGAGTACCTTAAATCCTGGTTGTGGAGCGTTGCGAGGCTGGGTCCGGCTTCTACTTCTCACCCTGCCAGTGATGGCCCATTCAATCACATCTAAGCTCCCATTATATGTGTCTGTGCAAGCCGAATGCACAAAGCCCAGCTACCAACTACACCCAGTCATGTAACTAAAGACAGGCTTCAGACACCAAGTTACTAGGGCAGGAAAACTAACATTTTTTTCAAGTTGCATTTTCAGAATTGTAATTTAAAATGTGACTTCCCCATAATTTAGAATTTTAAATTAGGAATCCAGAGGCCCCACACGTGAATCAGTTATCGCTTACCCTTTGGAATTATACTCATAAAATATTATAAGGCAATCTCTCAATGATATCCGATGGCAGAGATAGGCCTTGCAGTAGTGAAAAACGAATTTAAGAGTTTTTCACTACCAGCACATATAAACTTAAAAGTGCATGCCCAACTCTTTAAGCACACTATACCCTGCCATTAGGGCTATCTAGGGCCTACCTTAGGGGTGACTTATATCTAGTAATAAGGAAGGTTTGGGCCTGCTAAAAGGTCTATCTGCCAGGCCAATATGGCAGTTTAAGCTGCCCACACAGGCTCTTTAATGACAGGCTTAAGACATGATTAAAGGGCTACTTAAGAGGAAGCAAAATCAGTGCTACAGGCCCCCTAGTAGCATTTAATTTAAAGTCCCTGGGCACATGTATGTATGTATGTATTTTATTCTTGTAGAGCGCTACTGTCTCCCAACGGGTATCCTGGCGCTAGACTGAGATGGTGAAAAAAACTTATAACCGGTCAGGTAGCCGCATGCAGACTACAAGAGAGGCCGAGGTCGGCCAAAAGGTGCAGGATTAGAAGATCAGGAGATCAGGGGCTTCTCCGTAGGGAATAGCCAGGTTTTCAAGCAGTGCCTAAAGTTCATCAAAGAGTTGGCCTGTCTAATATTCAGCGGAAGATCATTCCAGTACCGTGCTGCCACTGTGCTAAAGGCCCTGCCCCCCATCCTAGCTTTCTTAACCTTGCCAGAGGTTAGCAGAAAGGCATTTGAAGAGCGCAGCATCCTTTCGGGCTTATACCAGGACAGTTTCTCTTGCAGGGAGATTGGGCCGAGGCCGTGTGCCGCTTTATAGGCAATGCATAAGGCTTTGAAGCTAACCCTTTCCTTTATAGGAAGCCAGTGGAGCTCCTGTAGCGCCATTGTGGTTGAAGATCCGCGTTTCTTATTCAGCGCTAGTTTGGCTGCCAGAGACTGGACCCTCTGCAAGCTCTGGAAGATGTAAAGAGGAGCTCCTAGATACAGAGAATTGCAGTAGTCCAGCCTGCTCAAGATGATGCTGCGTACCACCAAAGGTCTTTTCTCTGCTGGCAGAAGCGGTAGAATCTGTCGTAGGGCTTTCAAGAGAGCAAAGCAGACCCCCACAGTTTTTTTAGCTTGAGAGGCCATTTGAAGATTGTTGTCGAACATAACCCCCAGATTCCGCACCGTAGCCACAGGGAGAATGGGTTCCGCCTCTGGGGTCAGTCTGAAATCATAGGGCATGTCACGTACTCCAGCAGAGGAACAGTAGATCACCTCTGTCTTTCCTCCATTGAACTGCAGTGAGTTGGCCCTGAGCCATTCCGAGGTCTGGCGCATACATATCTGGAAGTTATCCATAGTCAGAGCACCCTTCCCCTCCAATGAAAACACCAATTGGGTGTCGTCTTGATTATAGAGATCAGTGGCTGCAGGTAAATATTGAAGAGGATGGGACTAATGGCCGACCCCTGAGGGACCCCATGCTCTACCAGGGTCTTGCTGGAGGTGAAGGGGGACAGGGTGACCACCTGTTGTCTCCCAGTCAGGTAGGATTGCATCCACCTCATGGCACGTCCCTTAACTCCCAGAAGATCCAGTCTGCTCAACAGGATTCGGTGGTTAACCGTGTCGAATGCGGCGGACATATCTAAGAGGACCAATACAGATGAAAGGCCTCTGTCCGCCCGCATCCGCAGATTGTCTAGCACGGTGACCAAAGCCGTCTCCGTACCATGACCTGGCCGGAAGCCGAACTGACTCCTATCCAGAAGATGGAACTCTTCAAGATACCCTGAGAGAGACCTACTCACTACCTTTTCAAGAATTTTTATAGGAAAAGGCAGCAAGGAGATAGGTCGAAAACTAGAGGGATCTTCTGGGTCCAAAGATGGCTTCTTTAACAGGGGCGTGACCACTGCCAGCTTCCATGCTTCAGGCACCACCCCATCCTCCAGGGATTGGCAGCATATCTGCCGCATCCGAGGAAGCAGTGCCTGTGCATGTTCTTTCCAGATCTTATTAGGTAAGGGGTCTAGCGGAGATCCTGACCTCACATTCTGTGCACAGCAGTTAAACAACTCATCTGAGAGCGGTGTAAAATGCTCCAGAGAGGTTGCCACCCCTGGTTCTTCCATCGGCCTCTGACTATGAGTATTTTGGGGGGAGACGGCACTCAACGAAAGACCTCCAACAATTTTAGAAATTTTCTCCTCAAAATGGGAGGCAATTTTATCACATAGTGCCTGTGAGGCCACCACGTTATTTCCCAGACTAGCGGGCGTAGAGAGGTCTCTAACGATCTTAAAGATAGCTCTGGCGCTATTCGATGAAGACAAGATGGTGTTGGCAAAAAAGTCAGCCTTGGCTTTAACGATCAACTCCTTGTACCGAGCTAACACCCCTTTGAAAGCCTCTTTGTCATGCTCGGCATAGTGCCTACGCCATTTCCTCTCAGCCAGCCGACAGGACCTGCGGGTGATGCTCAGCTCTTCAGTAAACCACGGTGCAGAATGTTTAGTTTTGACCTTCAGGCGTTTCAGCGGCACGTGCTGATCCAATACTTCATCGATGTAATTGTGGTACAGACAATAATTTGTCCCCACTGATTCGTAAGGGTCAAAAGGAGGCAGGTTTTGAAAAAGCGGCTCCGTCCGACTTTTCATAAGTTTAGCCCAATCTCTCCCCATACGATATTTTACGGGGGGTGGCCTAGTTACTTCTCCCGCAGGTATGCAAATCTGAAACAGGATCAACGAGTGATCAGTCCAAGTCTGGGGTAGAATGTCAGTCACCTCAGTTTCATTACAGTCTGCAAACAGAAGATCCAGAATGTGCCCTCCTTGATGGGTGGGTTGTTGGACCAGCTGATGCAGATTGCAGCTTTCACAGGTTTCCCTGAGATCTCTTAGGTGGCCATCTAGACTGCCATTCTCCCATAGGTTGAAATCGCCCAGGATCAGCATTCTGGAATGTGTCAGTGACTGGGCTGCGATGACATCCAGGAGCGCCTGGTATTGAGTATTAGAGCCAGGGGGTCTGTATCCGACCATCCCAGTAAGGAGCCTTCCCCTCTGTTCTTGTAGTGTGAAGCCCAATAGTTCAATACCCACCACCTCGTCGACCTTGAACGGGGCAAAATCCCATATATCCCTGAACATCACCCCAACCCCTCCGCCTCTCCCCGTTGTTCTGGGCTTATGAAAGATCTTGTAGCCCTCCGGGCAGGCAAGCCCCAGCTCTACCAAGGAGTCACTACTACACCATGTCTCGGTCAAGAATAGCACATCCAGTTGCAGATCTTCCACCAGATTTGATACTTCCAAATGGTGTTTGGCCAGGGAGCGACAGTTGAGCAAGCCACATTCAAGGGCCGGGCTGGGCCGCGGCGCCCTAGTGGCCTTCTCTCCCCCACTGACCTTGTTCCTAATATCCAGCAGTTGTTCCTTTGTATATGTAAAAGGACTTTGTGCGGGCCGCACAGCGTATCTGGCGCTAGGAGCGGACGTGGCGCGGACGGGCGCAGACGGGCTTGCCTCTGGCGCGCCTCCGGCACGCCATCGGCGCGCCCGCTGCGCGCGCGCGCTGCGCGCTAGCATGTCTCCTCCTAAATAGGGCCCGGCTGTGGTATTTCAACTACTAGAGCGTCGACCAAGATGGCGGCGCTCCGGTGTCAACCGGAAGTGGGGGAAAGGCTTCTCGACTACCCGTGCGAAGGACCCAATGCTCCGACCCCGTTCCCTGTCGCTCGCAAAGTGCGAGAGTGGATGAGGAGTTTTACAGTGCGGGTAAGTGCAATATTCCAGCAATGTGTTACAATACTCCACAGCTCTCCACAATGCCCTCCTTCGTCTCTCCCCGCTCCCCAAAGCAATACAGTACAATACACAATACACAGGAATGAAAAAGATAGCAGAGCGCAATACAGTACAGTTCCGATTAAAAGCAGTCTTTGGACCTGCGCGCTAGCATGTCTCCTCCTAAATAGGGCCCGGCTGTGGTATTTCAACTACTAGAGCGTCGACCAAGATGGCGGCGCTCCGGTGTCAACCGGAAGTGGGGGAAAGGCTTCTCGACTACCCGTGCGAAGGACCCAATGCTCCGACCCCGTGCCCTGTCGCTCGCAAAGTGCGAGAGTGGATGAGGAGTTTTACAGTGCGGGTAAGTGCAATATTCCAGCAATGTGTTACAATACTCCACAGCTCTCCACAATGCCCTCCTTCGTCTCTCCCCGCTCCCCAAAGCAATACAGTACAATACACAATACACAGGAATGAAAAAGATAGCAGAGCGCAATACAGTACAGTTCCGATTAAAAGCATGTAGCGCACTTTACTAGGGACTTATACGTAAATGACATATGCCAATTGAGTATCAGCCAATCCTACCATGTTTAAAGGAGAAAGCACATGCACTTTAGCACTGGTTAGCAGTGGTAAACTGCTCAGAGTCCAAAAGCCAACAAAATCAAATTCTGCAAAAAAGGCGAGAAGGAAAGCAAAAAAGTTTGGTTATGATCCTGCAGAAACGGCTATTTCCAACACAATCCCCCTCCAGCCTAAAGCCAGGTAGACTAATCAATGCCTTGATGGACTTCCCTGTTTAGGAGTTAGAACATGGACAATGTCCCTCTACTGCAGGGGCACTTGCCAGTTCTACGCCTCTCTGAACTCGGTTAGATCCCTCTGTTTTGAGCGACTGAATTGATCAATGAGGAACCGTCTCCTCTTCTATGGACCCCCATCTGTGCCGAACCTAACCGCAACTTGCTCTCAGATGCATCCCAGTAGGCAGACTATACCACATGGCCAACAAAGTGATGGGGCACCCTCCACCCCTTGGATCAGAATTCTGTTACCAACCCAAGGAAATCTCTGCCCACAAGGAAAATAACCAACAGAGTCCACTGACAGCTGTCAGTGTCAGGAGCCAGGCCCTGGGCCATCCACTGCTAAGTTTAGGCTCTAAGTGGGGAAATTGAGTAGGCCTCTCTTTCAGTCTTGCTTCTGGCAAAGAGTTCCCTGTGGGCTCCTAAGATTTCTCTAACGTGTCTCTGAGTGCGGGGCAGTAGCTCTAGGTGCTTTGCACCCTGCTTCCACTCTACTTCCTACTAGTTCAGGGGTGGGGTCCTGATACTGGCCAATCAACCCAGAATATGTACCTTGAGGCTGAACAGGGGACAGGGGTGTACCTCCCTCACCCTTCCCCTTCATCTGGGTTCCCATTACTCCCCGCTTGGGAGGGGTTCCCCTCAGGAAAACAGAACGGTCAAGGCACCCTTGGCTGCTGCCCTTCTCAGTTCTCCTAACACCAGGGGCAGCTCATTCCCCAGAATACAGTCTAGGGGCATCTGGGCACTACCTATGACCCTACTCTGGGTCATCTCCCCATCCCATTCAAGGGATACCAGGGCTATAAAATGGAAGAAGTGTTACCCATGGGCTGCAGTTACTGTATACACCTGGCCAGTGTAGTGCTCTGGAGAATCTAGACGTTCCACTATCATGGTCTTACTAGCGCCGGTGCCCCTCAGAGCAGTGACTGGGACCCCATTCACTTTCACCTGGTGGAAGAGACGATTCCAACTCTCAGGGATCACCAGCTCACCCTCTGAGTATGTCTCTGAACTAAGGGATATCATGGCAAGGACTACGGCCTGTCCCTGAGAACTACTTATACCTAAATCCACATTGGCCACCCCTTTCGAGGACCCACCAGTGGGAGGTTTCTTTGAACAATGAGGGTCCCCCTGCTTGTGACCTAACTGGCAGCACTCAAAGCTGCGGGTTGGAAACGGGGCGCCCTGGGCCACCACCCATCAGAACAACCTCCCTGTTTCTCAGATGGGATATGTGAGCCTTTTCCTCCACCTTTTCTCTGGGACTTGTCTGGGTAATTTTTTACGAACCCATCCCAGGTACTTTCTTGGAGACTCTGGTACTGACCCAGAGGTCTACCACCTCAGCAAGCTTCTTGGGGTCAGTCATCTTGCTGTCAACTAGATGCTGGTGCTGCTCTGGAAAACAAGCACTGAGCGTGTGCTCTCTCTTAATCAGAATGAACAACCCATTGTAATTATTAACTTTGTTGCCTGCACCCAACCATTCAGTGCCTTGCTGAAGTAATCCACAGAATCTACCCAGGATTGGTTGGGGATCTTCTGGATGTCCATGAACCTTTGGCAGTGCTTTTCAGGGGTCAGCCCGAACTTAACTATCAAGATGGCCTTCATGGGAGAGTGCCTGGTTTGGTCCCCAACCTCTAAAGTAAGAAGTTTGTCCCGCCCCATCGTATGCATGTGATTCCACAAACCACTCTCGCAATGCTCTTCTAGGATCATGTGCACCCTCAGGGATACCCATAGGCAGAAAAGCACTTGTCAATGTCTCCCACCACATAACAGGGCACCAAATCCTTGGGGATGCATACCTTTTTGTCTCCTTCAGATGCTATAGAATTGCTGCTGCACTTGCTGGAATCTGCTGTTTTGCCCTCAGATGCAGCTCTGTCAGGCTCCTTTCATGGGCCAACCAATCCAAAGCAAGTTTCTCTTCCATTGTTAATTTGCCCATTTGCAGTTGAAACTCCCTCTTTAAAGGAATGTTTTGGCCTGGTAAAAGGTGTTTCTTACCAGGTCAACATGGTAGTTTAAACTGCCCACACAGGCTCTGCTGTGGCAGGCCTGAGGCATCTTTAAAGGGCTACTTAAGAGGGGGGCATAATCAGTGCTGAAAGCCCCCTAGTAGCATTTCATTTACAGGCCCTGGGTACAAATAGTGTACTTTACTAGGGACTTATGAGTCAATTAAATATTCCATTTGGGTAGAAGCCAATTTTACCCTGTTTTAAGAAGAGAGCATATGAATTAATGAAAAGCTTTATTCGGTAAGGCATTTACATACCATAAAAGCATTTACATAGAAGAAAAAGCAGTTACATTTATACATTTAACATCAATTTAAAAAAATGGTAAAATAGTTTTTTACCTAGCTGAATAGCAAATATGTGCAAATTGGCAGAGATAGAAATTCATATGGCTTTCATGACCATTTAACAATAACTAAAATCGTAAAAGTACTAAAAACTGTAAAGACGGAACAAAAACAAACCCCCCAAATGCAAGTTTAAGATGCGTAGGAGGGTAATCCCAGTTCATCGTAGGGTATGTTTAAATGAGTCATAAGTGCTGTCTTAATGGATGTTTATAAAAGGGACAATTTTCCGTTTATAAATTTGTTCTGTGTCGCACACAGAATTTTAAAAACTTTGCAATATATTTTGCCAATATTTCTGTTTCCAGCATTTGGAGAACCATGAGGGCTGGCCGACATTAATTCAGGCCCAGCTGTTTCAAAAAAGGAATCAGGTATAATTTTCTTGGTTCGGTATAGTATTTACAAAACATAATTACATGCAAGGTCGATTGAGCGGAAAGGTCGTCGCAGGGACATAGAGTCAATTGGGGTGTCCAATCGTTTATCGCAGGGAATGCGATTAGTCGATGAAATGTGTTCAGTTGCAGTCTCGTCAGTAAAAATTTCTCATAGTTACTTAAACTGGAATTCAGGTAAGGCTCTATTTGATCTGTAGTCTGAATAGGGAGAAAGAGCTGTACTGAGTTTTTGTTTGATTCAAGGACCAGACGTAGGTCTGCTAGATGGCTTGTGCACATGTCTTGTAGTCTCTTTCTGGGGATTAGATTAATTTTAAGATGTTTGGAGAAGAAATGATCGAGTCCTAAATCAGATAGTAAATTTTTAACATAAGATAGCCAGGTGATATGTGACCAATACTCCAGTTTCATGCAATCAGAGATAAGTGCCTGCGTGAATTTAAGTTCCGGTGTGGACCAGACGCGATGCCATAAAAGAATTGGCTGCATTCGTATCACGTCAGTGATATATGGGAGGCCCAGTTCACTGTGGATATTAAAAGTCGGAGTGGACGACGGGACTCCCAACAGAAATTTCAAGAAGGAGTTCTCTATCTTTTGAATTGAATCGACTCGTACATTGCCCCAAATCCCAGCCCCGTAAATTGCCGTGCTGAGGCATTTTGAATTATAAATATCAAGCATTTCTTTTGAGGCTCTTTTGCCCAATCTCCGAGCAAACGCTCTCAGAGCCGTTGTTGCTTTTAGGAATTGTAGTTTTCTATTTTCTGTTGCAATTTTCCAAGTGCCTTTGTTATCTATTACAACTCCCAAATAAGGGTAAGTGGTAGTATATTCTATTTTGGTGTCGTTTAGATAGATGTTTTTCATTTTTTGCAATTGTTTACCTGATGCCATTATAAAGGTCTTTTTGGCGTTGATGTTTAAATCCAAATGGTTCATGAAGTTTTTATATCTGTCCAGAGCCCGTTGTAGCTCCAGGGGGGTAAGGGCGACTATAACTGCGCCGTCCGCATAGAGAAGGGCGGGGATCGGGCATGATTGAACGTATGGTTGGTCCTGGCTCCCCTTTAACAGGGCTTCTTCCAAGCCATTGGTGTAAAGATTGAAAAGAAAGGGAGCCAGGACGCAACCTTGCCTGACTCCCCGCTCAATTCCAAACGATGACGTTAACTGCCCCCCTAGGCCATATCTTACTCTGGTGGTCGTATTGGAGTAAATTTCCCTAATGTAATTGACCAGGTTAGTGTCAATTCCCATTTGTGTCATTATGGTCCAAAGCTTGTTGTGGGCTACGCAGTCGAAGGCTGCGGATAGGTCGACGTATGCCATGCATAGGCTGCCACCCTTTGCAAGGACGTACTTCCCTCTCCAAAGTGTGAGGTTCAAGACCTGTTCTATAGTGCCTCTTCCTTCTCTGAAACCGAACTGTAGGTCAGATAAAATGTTGTTCGCCTCAGTCCAATTTTGTAGGCGTGCTAAAAGGATTCTGCCTACTGTTTTACCTAAAGAATCCAGTAGGGATATGGGTCGGTAGCACGCAGGGCTATTCCTGTTTCCCTTTTTAAAAATGGGAACTAGGATCGAGTCTGACCAAGAAGTTGGTAATCCTACCTGTCCTAGTGCCTCTAAAACGTTAAGTAGCAGGGGAGCCCAGAGATCGATATTCGATTTGTAAAGGTCCATAGGAACGGCGTCCGGTCCCGGGGCCTTTCCTGATCTGCTTACGTTCAGGGCCATCTTCACCTCGGCGAGGTTGAAGTCCATGACTAGTGGGTTGGTTCAGTCCATAGTGGGGCTGTGAGTCTGTTGACTTTTCCCTGCTGGGATAGAAAACATTTTTGAGAAATGGGTGACCCACTCTTGTTCAGAGATGGTCGTTTCAAGTGTGCCACTGTCTTTTGGTCCCGCCAGAAAGGATGAATTAACAATCTCCCAGAAGGTGACCGAATCTTTGTTGTAACAACTATCATGTAGGGCAGTCCAGTGTGCCTCTTTTAATTCTTTTTTCCTGGATGTGATTACTTTATTATATGTTTTCCTGGCTTGTAAGACCTCGGCGATAATTCTTGGGGATTTTTTAAAAGTTTTTTTGAGGGTTTTATAGGCTCTAGAGCATGCTGGGTTGAACCACCGAAACTTAGGTTTGTTCTTTAAGATTTTTTGCCCTTTAGGGGGCACTGTCAAAGCGTTCTTTACTTCCAAAATTATTTTCTCATAGTTGGCCACAATCTCGCCGGGAGATGACGTCTCCGTTAGGCAGACTACAAAGGCTGAGCGGGCTGCTTTGACTATGGTTTCTAAAATGGCGGTAGGATCCGTGTTTGACCATTTGAGTGCGTAACCATTTGAGCGGGACATTGAGATGTTATCATCGTGAGTAGTGACAGCGGTGATCAAATTTGGGGGAATATTTCCTGCCAAAATAAAATCCATACAAGAAGATAGTCCTCTACCGTTAAAGGTTGGAGCAAAGGCGGTTGGAGGCATGGTAAGTTCGTTTGCGAAGGCTAACTGAAGGAGGGTCAAAATGAGAGATGTTATTATTTAGGTGGTCAATATAGCCACAATTACCATTTAGGTTACTCTTGCATAGTGTCAGGTTAAAATCCCCTCCCCAAATTATCATTGGTTCTTTCCCTTTGCTAAGAATGATTTGTTTTTGTAGAAAGTCGCGAATTTCTTTTATGACCTCCATAAAACTGGGGTCTGTAAGGTTGTTATAGATGTTGACTATTAGGATTGGTGGCATTCTACTTACGGTTACACAAATTATCTGGTAATGTAACTCGTTTTTGAGAGAGTGAGCTTCCAGAGTTGGAGTTAGGTTTGAGACATAAGTGGCTAATCCACCCTTTGCTCTGCCTGATGTTGAAGGTGATGCTGGGCTAAAGAAAGTCTTAAAACCGTTTATATGAGTAGGGGTGATTGCCCATGTCTCCTGGAAAGCGATAATTTCACTTTCTTTAATGAAGTTTAACCATTCTTCATTGTAGGTCTTTAGTCGAAGGCCCGATATGTTCCAGAATGTTATATTTAAGTCTGAGTTCTTTGGGGGAATTTTCTTACAACTAGTGGGAGTACTTGGGATGTTTAAATTAACCACGAGAGGGTCCACGAATGGGCTAGTGACGCCTTCCCTGCAAGATAGGTCTATCAAGGGGGATATGTTTCCGAACGTGTTGGTAGATTTAGAATTAGGAAGTTTCCCTGATTGGTCTGTAAGCGCCGGGGGGGTGAGAGAATAAAGGGCCATGTTCTTGGCGTTGTCATGGTTGAAGTAAGGGTGTCCGTTTGGTGTAGAAAGGGTCAGGGTAACGCTTAAGGGAGCGGAATTGTCGGGAGGTGTTGGTTGTCAGTCCACCTCTTCTAATGTGGCAAGTTGTTCAAATCTATTTTGTGTAAAAATACACCCGTTCCTTCTGTTGTCAGTTGTTTGCTCGTTAAGATAGAAAAAAACGAGTGACACCAGGGTGATGTTCGTGGTTCCATGTGTTATTCCCCTGTTGATCCTGAGGAGGGAACGCACTAGACCCGGAGATTTAAAGTTTATGACTATGCAGTCTCCGGAGCGTTTTTTGTTGGAGTCCCCAATCCAACCCACACTTCTGACCATCAGGATCTGGTTTATGTGGTTTGGGTGAAAATAGGTGTTTTTGGTAAGCCAATTAGTGACCTTATTCCTAAGTGAAACCCATGTTTCTGTTGAGTCTTTTTGTAGGGGCGGAACGCCTGTTAGGACTAGGACGTATGGCCGAGTGGCCGGTGGTAGATTTAAACGATCTTTATTTGGAGTTGGGGAGGTTTTGGGAACATCCATTTTATTGTGGTTTGGACTTACAGTGGCTCTTGGAGATGGTTCTACTGTTACATTTGGTCTAGTCGCCCCCTTTAGACCCTGGTTATTTGACGGTGAGGTTGTAGAAGTGATAATGCGGGTGTTTGCAGTGGGATTGTTAGAGTGTACTATTATGGGGGTATGTTCTGTTCCTCTTGAGGGATGGATTGACTGTTTGCAGACTGTATTCTGGGGGAATTTAGTCGTATTGTGCCATCCAGTAACGTTTTTTTGAGTTGGACGAATTTGTCTTCAAAGACAGCAGAGAGTATGGAAATCATTTCGCCCAGTTTCTCTTCTATGTCTTGGGTTACTGCTAATTGAATGGCCTTTATGCTATTTTGAGCTGTCAACTCGATCGGTTTGCTCAGGGTGTCTAGTTGGATAAAGGGAGCTTGGTTGTTTTCCTCAGTCTGTGTGCCTATGTCGCAAGTGACTGGGTGAATTGGAATCTTCCCCGCTTTAAGAAGTTGGGCTTTTCTGTATAACCCCCTTCCAATGTTCGATTTAGTTTTGGCTTTCCCTCGAGTTAGGGGTCCTTTCGCTTGTGGAGGGGTGGGTTTTTGCGGTGTTCCTTTACGCCCCGGTGAATTTGGAGGGGAGTGGGCCAAGGAGTCGGGGACAAGTATCGGAGTGGGTGGTTTAATCAATGGAGGTGGATTTGAAACATCGGAAATTCTAATTAATCTTGTGGAAGGTTCTAATTAAAGCCTCCTTTCGGTAGTTTGTATTTCCTGGTTAATTAAGCATTCTGCTCTTAATAAATAGGCATCTAATGTGCCCGCTGTGCTTTTACGTGTTTCCATTTTTAAGGCGTAAGATTAAGTGCAAAACAGAATAAACGAATTACACAGTACGATTCAATTTATGTTTGCAGGGAATATGTCTTTTCCAAATGTTGATCTCAGCCAGTCCGTATGTGGCGGTGAAGTTACAGTGGGCTTGGTCTCAGGAGTATAAGGTACCTCTTTTGCGCCAGATCTGGGTAGCACAGCGACGTGGGGTTGCCCGACCCGGCCTCCTCCTCCCCCGGACGGCCACAGATGGCCCGCCCTCTGCCCGGGTCAGCCCGGCGCCGCCCGCGCGCGTCCCGCGACGCGGAGGTAGCCGCTGCTTATCAAGCGGCTCCGGGCGCGCTGTTACCCGGAAGTGTGCCTGGCTGCAAAGGATCACGGGAGCTGTAGTCTCCCCCAACTGCGGCCTGCGATGGTGTTGGGCGGCGGGGGAGACACACAGCGTTGGCACCCCGTTCACTGTCCGCTGTCCGCTGCTTCAGTGCCCAGGTGAGTTCGGTTGGCTGTTGACTGGTGAGAGACGAAGAGTCAATGAAAGGCCCCCCGCTCCACCGAGGTAGCCGCTGCTCTTTGAAACTAATGATCACTAGTGTATAAAGTGGCTTCTTGCCTCTGAGAGGGTAGTTTGTCCAACGTCCCACTGATGGGGGCTACTCTAGCTACCTTTCTCTGTTATTAACAAACCTTTCACCCTTTCAGACTTTAACTGGCATGTACAGAGATTTTCCATGAAACCATCACGATATAGACAAGGCCACCTAACATGCTCAATTAGTTCTAAGATGAAATATCAAAGGGGCAACTCTCAGTTTCCCAAGTGATTTGTTCCATTTGCCACAAACATTTCTTAAAAGAATTTGAGTCAAAAGTATTTGCATAAATAATCTACTATTTGAAGACAAGGACGGTGCACCAAGAAGCAAAAATCAGAGAACTTCCAATCTTATCAAAATTAAGTCCTTTATTCTTTTTGACATCTAAAAAGGCTCAGCCAACGCGTTTCGTTCCAACGGAACTTCGTCAGGGCTCAATATTCTCTTTATGGGTTCGGATCACAGATCAATGAAGTGTGTGTAGAATGTTCCCAAATATTTTCCGTTCTCAGTCTTAAAATTCCTATTGCTCCATATTCAGAGCAACATTTGAAGACATGACATATTTCGAGTCTCGTTTTTTAATAATAATAATCTAAAAACCTGCACGAAGACGGTCTGTGCTCCTACAAATACAATGGGGCATGAGTAACCCCCAATATGGGGCAACCGAGCGTCCTACCCGTCTACATGCGTCTTTTCTGCCGTAATTTCAGAAGGCTCCTGCCCATTAGAAACTCTTTGGAGCCTTACGTCTCAGAAACCGCGCTCCAAAGGACTTTGGAAGTTACGGCAGGAAAGACGCATGTAGACGGGTAGGACATTGATCTGTGATCCGAACCCATAAAGAGAATATTGAGCCCTGACGAAGTTCTGTTGGAATGAAACGCGTTGGCTGAGCCTTTTTACATGTCAAAAAGAATAAAGGACTTAGTTTTGATAAGATTGGAAGTTCTCTGATTTTTGCTTCTTGGTGCACCGTCCTTGTCTTCAAATAGCTCGGAATCTGTGTCTTCAGTGGAGCAGATGTGTGGCGAGCTCTGGACGTATCGTGCACAAACCAAGGACTTGTGAATTAATTTTGAAATTGAAGTGCCTAACCATGGTGAGCCACACTGTGCTTTTTCAATGAAATAATCTACTATATTCATGATGGACAGACCCACTCACTTTTATGAATTCATCTATTGATAATTTCCATTGCTTTAATAATCACAGGGATAAACTAGCATCAATCTCTGTGATGTCAGTTTTGTTTCTTAAATTTCTTTGAATTTTTTTCTTGAATAGCTCTTGTTGAGCCCCGAATGTATGTATGTAGTGCTGTAATGTGGCAAAGGCAAAGACACAGTCACTGAGTGATTGTAAAGGCACCTGATTGCTCACGGGGCAAGTCATGATGTAGAGTTATTTACAGATCTCTTTATATTTTCCCAAAATTGTAGCAATACTGGAGCAGTCCAGTACCACGTGGGGATGTTGTTCTGGATTCTGAGTGCATAGATGGATAATGTGTGGTGCTTTTTTTCTGTTTGCATTTTGTTTCTAATCTGATGGTGTCCTGGCTGTTCATGTACTAATAGCCACTGGAGATGGTGAGCTTATCAGGCAGATGACTTCATAGATGACAGCTGGTCTTGAAGATGGTTGGTATAAGCATGGACAAAGAGTGAAGTTCCTTCAGAGTGTGGCTGATATAGACAGATCTTCTTGATGCCTTTGATGAGGCATGCTGTAGCATTGCCCTTTGGTGCAATTGAGGAGTCTGTGAGGCTGTGGATCTAGTTGTTGTGTCATTTAAATTGAACACTAAAAGGGTGTGAACGACAGTTCTGAAGTAACATTCTATGAGGCTTCAATTTCTTTGTAAAAAAAATGTTTCCAAGCAGACCAACCCAGCAGTTGCATATTATTAGCAGGAGTAACTTCACCCCATCTTCACCCAAAGTCTAGTCAACATCGAAATCCAAGGACAAGCACTCTGATGGATCTACCCTTTCCTGAATAGCAGGGCCCAGTCAGTCAGTTTGGCACCGTATGCCTTGGTCGGCTGTAATCTCAGCTGCGGACTTCTGCAAGGATCCTACCTGAGCCTGACCCATACGTGATACCTCTAGCTAGCATCATTGGATGCATGATCCCTCGAGCCAGCATCATCTGCAATAACAACATCAATGTCCTCTCCTACGCGCACAACATGCAACTCATTCACTCCCTCATGGATAAAACAGCCAGGAACCAGATCAAGTTCAATGTCTGCATGATTGAAAACACTCACTGGATAAAGACTAAGGCCCAGATTTACTAAAACGTTACCCAACACAGCAAGACAACTTGATGCGCTGTCTGACAGGGAGAGAGCAAGAGTGCACCATATATGTTAAGATATGATGCATTCTTGCTCTCTCCCTGCACTGGTGCACTGAGTGCTGCCTAGTGCCAACGCAGGCACGCTTGCACCATGGAACAAGGGTGCCTGTGTTACAGGCAGGATTGTTTTTGTGCAGGAAGGCAGACCGTCTTGCACAAATACCATCCTCTGAGGCATTTTACTTTTTCTATGTGTTTTACAGAATGCAGCATTTGTAGAAAGAGGAAACAGCAAGGGGAAATAAACACAACTATCCCTTCCTTATACCTCAGTGGGGAAGGCGTAATATTGTGAAGTATTCCCAGGTTTGCTACTCTTTATAAATCTGGGAATGGGCCAAAGTCCATGAATGGATGCTTGGGAACTCCCAGACTCCACCCATAGGACACCTTACTAATGGAGGGTAATGCAAGGCAGCAATTTGCGCTGCGTGAGTTACTCTCGATTTACTGAGCCATGCAGAGACACACAAGGTGGTTTCGAGTGGCTTAGTAGATCTGATTTAAGGGCTGGTGTTGCCTTGTGCCACCTTGCTTGACACAAGAGCAACAAAAGCCCTTAGGAAATCTGGGCCCAACTGTCTAAGTCTGAGCACTGACATGACAAACTTGTGATCTTCGGGTCAAGCACATTACTGAGGGACTCTCTCTTGTGGCCAACAGATCTAGGGCCAATACCCACCCCCCATGCCAAGAACCTTGGGCTCATCATTGATGGCAAGCTCAACATGACTGGCCAAGTCGATGCCGTGACCGCCTCATGCTTTCATACCTGAAAATGCTAAGGAAGATTTTCAAATGTCTCCCAATCAACACTCAGGAAATCGTCATGCATACCCTGGTCACAAGCAAACTAGACTACAGGAACACCCTATATGCTGGTATCAACAAAGAATTCACCAGAAGACTGCAGACATTTCGGAACTCGGTGGCAGGAATCACCCTTAACCTCCCAATTCATACTCATATCACAGCACTACCCATTCACAAACCAGCTCAATTCAAACACCTCCCCCACACTTTCAAAGTACTACATAATACTGGCCCAGCATACCTCAACAATCGCATCTACTTTTACTAACTTTTCAGACACCTCCGCTTGTCCGGACTCGTACTTGGACACATCCCAAACATACGTAAACCCAGTTCCGGCAGTCAAGCCTTTTCATACATTGATCCTAAAGCATGGAATGACCTGAAGCTACACATAATAGCCTCCTCCTCATTACTTGAATCCCGCAAAATGCTAAAGAGTTCTCGGTGTGTCTAGACTCACACCTGCTCAGCTCTAGAATACCCTCCTGGGTGATAGTGTGCTTTACAAATCTGCAAAACATAACATAGGATAACTAAGCACCTTCACCTAGGAAATCAAAAGATTGTATTTCATTTATTAGAGAGTAAGCCTTATACATCTGCACTATCCATTTTATGTGGTAAAAACACAGGGTCTCTTTCCAGTTAACCCCAATTAGTGAACATACAAATTAATTTTAATTGCTTTATTTTCATGAAAAATATAATATCACAATTCTTGATGAGTTAACTTTTATATTATTAGCCCCTGCATACTTTCCCAATTTACGTAACTGCCTGTCAGGAATGAAGTCATATAAGAAAGTGCCTCCCAGATGAGACAACTGACATGTCCAGGTTTCAACATTTGTGGGCCTATTTATGAGGCCATTTGAGTTGCTTTTTCAACGCATGCCTCTAAGTGGCTCCAATAACTTGGAATAATGCAAATGCAGCGCAAATCGCTGCATTGGTCTACTCTGCCCTTGGAAGGCGTTCCATGGGCGTTGCATGGGTGTTCCCACACAACTCCCACGGTTTTTGATGCATTCCCGGATTTACAAGAACTTCTAAACCTGGAAATGCACCAAAATCTTAGACCTTCCCAGGGCGGGGTAACAAGGAGAAATATAGATATTTCTCCTTGTTTCTTCCTCTTTCTATGTGTCTGCTTACTTACCTGGCAGGAGAGACACCGTGATCCCCTAGGTACCCAAGGAGGAAGTTCCAGTAGTTCAAGCAGGTGCAGCTCTTCTCTTCAGCATGAAATTAGGAGACCCTTCTAGGAAGGGGTTTTTGGGAGGGTGGCAGCTACTCGAGCATATGGAATGCTGTGAGATTCTCGGCCATGGAAGACATCAAGATGGACGGATTGATGTTCAGCCGGTCAGTGCTGCAGAAGGAACTTGGATTCAGAACAGACCAAATTGAATACCTATTTGCTTTTCCTGGAGGTAAAACTTTGAAGTGATTTGCACCACCTTTGCTTTGTTTGAACAATGCCTCAAGAAATGCACCTCTGAAAGTTTTTTCCATAACTGTCTCAACTCAGCCTCAGAAGAGATGTGTGAATGTCCCCATGTTTAATGAATATGTTCATGGTGCTGACATGATCACCTGCCTAAATCAGTTTTGCATTGTTTCAAAAGGGGCAGAGTGAGAGATGTTGATGGAGTAAAGACTGGTTACTTTAAAGCCTTAGTGACTTTAAAAAGAGACCCAGCCACTGAGGAACTAAGGCATATACCAAGGACTATCGGACTAGGAGGAGCCACAGGCAATGTCTTCTATGTGGGTCAGCCAAAAAGATGCAGAAAATATCATTTGAAAGGCACTTGGCTATAAATTGTACTGTACCTTTCTGCACAAAGTGTAGAAATACTGGCCAGGAAGCAGAGGATTGTGTGGCTTAGAAAAAGTGCAATATTTGTGGCTCAACTGAACTAAAATTGCCCCTCTTTCTATGCCTTTAAAATTAAAGCTGCACAGATGGAGGAACCTTTCAGTCTCCACAAACGTAGAGGGAGGTCAAGGGAAGATGTTGAGGCAGAATGAATCAGACTTGCTTTGGAGGAGGAGAGATTTGATTTCCAAACTGGTTTATCGCTGTGTGATAAAAAGGTGGATATCACTCTGGAACAAGACACCTCCGGAAAATAAACTCCCTTTGTAGAGGGAAAGCAAGGAAGCAGGTGTTGTTAATGAGGCTGGAAAGCATGTGTAACTCAATGAGGGAACTTCTCCAGGTGTTCCTGATCAAACAATAATAGCTCCCACAACTGATTTGGATTTGGCTGTCCAGTCACACCAAACACTTTCCAGGGCCACTAGGAGGAGTGTTAAAAAAACACAAAAATGTGTTCAGCTGAAAGGCATTAAGTAATCAATGCTGGCGGCTCTTCCCTAGTTTCCAGCACAGGTGCAGCCAATGGAACATCCAAGGTGCAACTTGGCCCACATTATAAACCGCAGCTAAAAGTCATTGATAAAGATGGCAGTTTACATTCTACTCCAAAGACCTTTTCTAATTTAAGTCAACAAAAAATAGAAACAGCTTTATATGATTCTATGAATTCTATTGATAACTAGAAAAAGAGTCTACAGTTTTCTCATAAGACACTTGTACTGAGATAGACTATGCCTTTAAAGCCCTGGAACAGTCATCTTTCTATGACACTGCAATTGCTGGAATGGTCATTGAATGGGTCAAGGATGACAATATCATTGAGAAAAAGGTTGAAGCGACCATGGATATTTCAACCTTATTAGAAAGAAAGGAGAAAAGGGATGATGAAGCTGAAAAGACTGGATTTGTGAGCAATAACTCTAGAGACTTGTGTGCACAGGATGAAAGAGGTACATTTCAGGAGGGAAAGGCAGATGATGCTTTTACCCCTATGATAAAGAGAAAAACCAAGAAATGAAATAAGAAATTGGATTATGGATTATGACAATATCTTTTTTATTTGAATGTTTCTTGATGCTTCTCTTGGGACGTATTAATGTTTGGTGTTTGGACAATGATGCTAAATGTTCAGCAGTGTTTGATTTTTTGAAACAACAAAAACTTGATTTTTTTGTTTTACAGGAATGTGCTATTCCAGAAAATTTACAGCAAATGTGGAACTGTGACCCTTCAATCTGGTCAGGCTGCAAATCAAACTCAAATACAGGAACAGACATTTTATTTTGCAGTTCAGACTTTTCTATTCAAAAGATAAAACATGTGGTTAAAGGGAGACTACTGTGTGTGGAAGGTACATGATTTGTACATGAAATTCGCCTCATGAATGTGCATTGCCCTAACTCATTATCATGGAGGGACAATGTTATTACCATACTACCACAGCTCCTTCTTTGCTACAGGGATGTTTTGTTGGGGAAGTGATTTTATTGGATGTTAAGGTAAAAGGTCTTGTTCTACAGTGTACCCTGACAGTATCTTCAAGTCACTGCTGAATATAATTGCTGATTTTCAATTACAGGATGCTTACAAAGTGTTACACCCTAATGATCTAGGATGGACTTGGATTAGTTCTAATTCTTCCTCTAAGTCCTGCAAGTCCATCACAAAAGATTGTTTCAGCAACATCCATCCCAGTTTCACAACCTTATTACAGTTGGTGTGTACGTAGCTGAAATACCTCTTAGAGGGAAAGAATTGTGGAAACTATCAATCCCTAAAAAGTGTTTTTCCCTCAATAAGTAGTGAGAGGACATTACGATCCATATACGGTCCTTCTTTATTCGTGAGGGAGCTAGAGTGGCTATAGAAAGAAGCTGCAGAATCAACTGTTTACAAATCCAGCTCCAGAATTTGTTCAAGCTTTTAGAGTGTAAGTATGATGTACAAGACGATATACCCCTAGGCCCTCTCTGAAAAGGAGCTTGTTGTTGGGGATAGACCTTTGGAATGATTTGTTTGCGGTCATCTCGAATTATATTAATGATAATTTGCACTGGTGCACAACAGAATAGGGCAAAACTCTTGTGCACTACTTTGTTGTTTCAGCAGGTCCTTGTGCCAGTTCCCCCTTGGCCACATGTCATTCGCTCGCCTCTTGCTACCTGTTTCTAATTTGCTACACTGTGATACCACTATCAGTATCTGGTGTCTGCATAGCTATTTCTGCTGCAGCTTTGTTTCATTAACCTGTTAATTATATCCAGCCTTATCTCAGTTTTTTTTTGGAATGTATTTTCCTTCTGCATAGCGTTATATTGTATTTCATAACCTCCTTTGTGTAAACTTTGTTAATTTTGTTTAGCTCAGTTCCAACAGCTGTTCACCTGTTGTTTTATTATTTTTTGTAAAACTACTGTTTGTTTTTCTCTGCTGCTGCTTCCCCCGCTGGTGCTTGTTTTTTCCACTGTTTTGACCGATACCTACTGCCTGCTTCATACCTCCCAGTGCCCCTCCCTCCTCCTGCCACTCAGGACCTAATAAGTAGAGGCCGCAGTACAGTCATGCTGACGGCTCACCAAAGGCAAACCTGTCTGTGCCTGGACCACTCCCAGCACCAGGAACACTGACTCTCCCACCATCCAAAGCTACACTGCCACAAAGCTCCAATCCCTGGACACCAGACCCAGCAACAATCACTGCTAGTGTACCTCGCCTCAATCTACAGTAGGACCTTGTGGCTGCCGGCACTGCCTCTCCGCTTGCTACACTGGAGCCCCCCTCTTATGGCAGCCACTACCATGCCGACCACAACCACCTCAGAACAGCTCTACTGCCTCCTGCTCAACACACGATCTCTCTGCAAACATGGCATCGAGATTTGGGATATCATCTTCTCCTTCCCCCCTTCGTCATCTTCCTCACCGAGACATGGCTCAACCCCGCATCGGCACCCGACATTGCCCTAGCCACACCCAACGGGTAGAAGATAACACATTGAAACTGTGTCAACAAACACGAAGGCAGTATCGCCATCACCCACAAAGAAACCATTCACTGCAGCACCACCACAGACAACGCCACCCCGATTATGGAGAATTGCAACTTCCAACTCTACACCAACGGTAAAACCACAATCAGAGGCATGCTCTCCTACAGACCTCTTGAACCTCGCCCCAGTTTCTGTGACACCATCCCTGATTTGATCACCCCACTCACCATCAACTCCAAGCACTACATCTTCCTCTGAGACCTCAATTTCCACCTCAACCACCCTGAAGAAAGCAATATCCTCAATCTCACTCAACTAGTCACCAACCCCAGGCACATCGCAGGACCCACACTCTACTCCATCTTCACAGCCAGCAACAGAGTCAAGTATAGCCACAACACTGAACTTCTGGACAGTCCATGCTATTGTCCACTTCACTGGCACCACCAGCAAACAGTTAAGCACCTCTCACTGAAGCTGGAACAAAGCATGAAAGAGTCAATGGACGACACCCTCAACTCTTCCCACCCGGATATCACAACTGACCTAGAACAGGCTGCCAAGAACTTCTCCACCTGGATCACCAACTGCGCCAACAGAGTTGCCCACAGAAAGCCCACAAAACTGAAGAGATCCTCCAAGCAGGACTTAAAGGACCACCCTTGTCAACACCATCGAGGCCAGTGCCAACCACATTCAAGAACTATTCAAAATCGGAAGAGAGTTCTCCAACCCCTCAGCCTCCAAAAATATTAGCTGCCCCTCCCAGGAACTCTGCAACACCCTGTTGGACTTCTTCCTTGACAAGATCTCCATCATCTACAAAAACTTTGAGCCACACCCTACCATTGCTGACATCCTCCCACAGAGTTAAAAACCTACCACATGCTAACCCACCTGGGAGCATCTCACCACTCAAAACACCACAGCCATCATGAACTCTGTCAACCCAGGAACACCAATGGACCCCTGTCCTCACAACATCTTCAACCTTGAGAGCATGTTGATCAGCAATGAACTCACCACCATCTTCAGTGCATCTATCGTCACGATCACATTCCATTATGAATGGAAACACACCAAAGTCAAACCCCTTCTCAAGAAACCGTCTGCCAACCCTAGCGAACTCAAGAACTTCTGTCCCATCTCTCTGCTCCCCTTCCCTGCAAAGGTCCTTGAAAAAGCCATCAACCACCAACTCACATAACACCTGAAGAACAACAACCTCTAGACATCTCCCAGTCTGAATTCCATGCCAACCACAGCACCAAAACCACCCTTATCACTGCCACAGACAGCATCAGAGCCTTTCGTGATCGAGGGGAAACTGCGTCCCTGGTCCTCCTTGATCTCTCAGCAGCTTTTGACACCATATCCCATGACACCCTTATCAAGAGACTCTATCACATTGGAATTCAAGGAGACACCCTCAGATGAATCACCTATGGGCAGGACATGCAGAATTAGATGATAAGTGAAAAGATGCAAATAATGAAAAAACAAATTTTTTGCATGGTGCTTTACAGTGCACTACTAAGGCCGTCTTTCCGAGAGGCTCTGTAATTCTTCTGCCCCTCAGATTTAGCAATGCCAGGGGTACCAGTAACGCTTGGCAAAAGTGTTACCAGTGCGTAAAAATTTGGACCTACAGGGCTTCCTTGGAAATGAGGAACTATTGGAGGAATGTGTAATTCCTGACCCAATTCCCTCTGCAAATGTTCATTCCTTCCCAGGCTTTCGCCACTGGATTTTAGCTGATGAAAGTGACCAAAGCCCTGGGGTAAAACTACACACATCCACGCAAAGGAGTAGCCAGAAAATTAAAATACCCCCGCTTGAAACATACCTCTAATGAGACCGAGAGCGCATAGCCAGCAAATACAAGCTTCCTAAGAAGAGTTCTTTTCACTCTCCTTTCATTTATCCATCCATTTATCATTCCATTGATTCATCCATCCATCTGTCCATATTTTAACCTTTACCAATACCAACCCATTTACCCATCTATCATCTTTTCAACTGTCTACCCATCAATATGTTCATGTATTCATTAATCCTGTAACCATCCATTTGTTCTCTCTTCTTCATCTCTGCATTCTTCAATACTCCCATTCATTCACACTTTCTCCAGTCAATACTCTCCCTCTTCCATTCCGTTATTCATTCACACTCTCATCCTACCTTTCACCTTTCTTCCATCTTTTGTTTCACCTTTCCTTCCTTCCTGTAACCCATTCTTTATCCTTCTCTCCATTCACCTATGGTGCCCCCCTGTAAAGGGATTTACACAAACTCTCATTTCTCTATGGCAGAATGTGCTGAGGGCGGAAACCTCCCGCAGCAAAAGCTCCCATAGAGAAATGGGAGTTTGCGACCATACCATGTGCGGTTGCATCATAACACAGTGTTTGGAACCACCGACCTACGGTCAGTTGGTTCCCACACCAAAATAGTGTTGGGCGGACTGAAGTCCGCCTGACATCGTAATTAGGGCCTGAATGTTAAAGAAATATTAAAAATGAGTAGGAAAAAAATGGCCATTTGCGACAATGTTTTCATCCACAACTTTTTGTCCCAATGGCCTATTTACAAAAGCAATTTATCATTACATCTGCTTGACCCTTCTGGTTGTGGCGATATATAGAGTTTGTAGGTTGTCCAGGAACTCAAGGTACCCAGAGCCAACAACTGAGCTGCATTGTGTACCGAATATAGACCAAATCGTCTGGTGAAACATGCAGAATGAAAAATCGATATCAAGGAAACATATGTATTTCTGAAATGGGCACAAGATGTGGAGTTTAGGAGCACTGGTTATTTGAACATCCCGTAATTTGTGGGTACCCATACTAGCATATGATTTAGAGTGTATTTTTCAAAATGTCTACTTTCTTACACACTGGCATACATTTGAAAGGCACAAATGCAGTGAAATCCATTTGGTTGTAATACATGTTCTACTATTCTATGCTCCCACATTTCTTCCAATGAAAATGGTGCATCGCTTACATGGAGAGACCTAGTGCCTGCAACAGGAAATGGCCCAAAAGGCAACATCGATATATATCATATTTCAACTCAAAACTCTCCCTATTGTATGGATTTTGGGCCATAACTCTGCTGGCACCTGTGTAAAACGTAGAAAACGTGCACATTTTTTGAAAACTGGACACCTGGGGAAATCCAGGGTGGAGCGGCATGCATGACTCTCACCGTTTTTTTTACTCAGATCTATTGCTACCCTTGACTAAAAACCACATTTGCCTCACATTTCTTTAATGGAAAGTTCTGGAATCTGCAAGGAGCCACATATTTCATACCACCCTGAGTTCCCACTTGTCCCCCAATAAAAACGGTACCCCACTTGTGTGTGTGGGCCAAGTGACCACAGCACAAAAAGGCTCCAAAATGCTACATTGAGAGAAAAGGAATAGGGGTATCTGTGGTATTTGGGGCCATGTTGTAGTGTCACTCATGCAAACCTACAAACCACAGACATTTTTTGGAACTAGACAACCATTTAATTCCAGGGCAGTATGTGTGTGTTGTGTGGATCCTTTGAGGTAGAGGCTGAGCACAGTCCCAAATCCTGCAGCTACCCCTGTTGCTAATCTCTCCACATAGCGCTTTAGGTTCTTTTGTGTCACAAGTTGGATACTGTTCTTATCAGGAGGCATGTTGTAGGAAATGTGTGGCTACCTGCAGATTCCACAGCTTTTCCTCACAGGAATATGAGGAAAATGTGTGTTTTAAGTCACAGTTTGAGGTTTGCAATGCATTGTGGGTAAGAAAATGGTGTGTGATCCACGCAAAGACACCACCCTGGATTCCCCCTGATGTTTAATTTTAAGAACTGTCTGAGTCTGGTAGGCTTTCCCAGGTGGCAGCCTACTCAAGCACAGACAGTTAAGCCAATCAACATTGTAGATGGAACAATATTGTGAGAAAGCCACATTCTCCTGACCCATATGTAAAAACAACACCCAAAATAATAAAATGCCCTCTTGCTTGCCTCTGGGATGGGATTCTTTTGTCCGGAGAAGAGCAGAAAGACTGATACTTTAGGGGTGAAGGTGGGGCCTGATATTAAGATGGGTCAGACCAACCCCAATATTTTATTTTAAAAAGTATTCCTGCCATACAATGTGCTTTTTGCTCCTCCAGAGAAATTGAGGGCAAATCTCCTGTCTGCCCCTGGTGGGGAGCAGAAAGATTGGTGTAAGAAAGTGGATTGTTGGTTTACTGGGATGTAAGACCTGGTCAAACAGCAACCACAATCCCTGTCAGATAAGACATAAGCAAACCCCAAATTAACCTGTGCTCAGCCCCTTGGTAGCTGGGCACAGAGGCTTAACTTAGAGGCAATGTGTAAAGTATTTGTGCAACACTTCAAACAGTAAAACTATGAAGTCAAACCACAAAAAGAACCCACAGCAGGTTCAGAAACATGAAGTTTTAATGAATAATACAAGACCAAAACAACAAAAATCCAATTGGTGAAACCAGAGATATTGAATTTTAAAGTTTATAGTGAAGAATAACGCCAAAAAGCACAAAGTGCCAATTTAGGATATCTGGTCACACCGATCTGGATCAAATTCACAAGTTCAGGCCGACCGCAAAGGAGATCGGGCCGGCCACAAAGACCCAGTAAAACCCACTGAACAGAGTACTTTAAATCCTGGAATCGAAGATGCGCTGTGCTGCCTGAGCGATGCGTGGGTTCCGAGTTGCAGTGAGGCTTCAGTGCGAGGGCCTGATGCGTAGTTATTGATGACCCCATAGATGGGGCTTGCGATGCAAAGCCAATCTTCAGGGATGCAGTGTGCAGCTGGTGATGCATCGGTTCCAAGGAGCTGTAAGGCTGCGAAGCGGAGTCTGTCATCATCATCATCGAGGCTGCCGTCAATGAGAGATGTGAGAACCTGGTCTGTAGATGCCTCTCTGGGGCGATGCATTGATTCCGAGAACTGCTGTGGGTGAAGCGGGCCTTCACGGCCAGTCCAATTCATGCAGCTGCGGTGATGCATCAGTTCTGCTCGAGGATAAGCAGCTCAGTCGATGAGATGCGTCGGTTCTGTTCAGGGATGCATTGCTCAGCAGAAAAGTTGAGTCGGTTCAAGCATCTTAAGCCCACTTTCAAGGCTCCAGGACTGGGGTAGCACCACCTTGGCCGGCCAGACTCACAGATGGCAGAGTCAAAGTGCATGTACAAGAGGATTGGAAGTCTGTTATGTCTCTGAGACTTCAGATCAAGAGGACAGCCAACTAGCCGTTGGAGTCTCTCTGGGTTCAAAAGATGCAGGTCCAGTCCTTCTCACTCAGGCAAGAGGGAATCAGGCAGCCGTTCATCACAGCAGAGCAGTCTTACAGCAGCACAGTAGTCCATCTTCCTGGCAGAGTATCCACAGATCCAGAAGTGTGCTGAAGTTGTGGTGTCTAAGGTCCCTCTTTTATACCCAGCTGCGTCTTTGAAGTGGGGAAAAGCTTCTTTAAGCATTCCTTTGATGTTCCCTGGCTCCAGACTTAACTGCAGGAGGTATGCAGCTCTTTGTGTAGGGACAGGACACAGCCTATCTAGGTGTAAGTGATGCTGGTCCCAGCTCTATCCTCCCATTCTGCCAGTGACAGCCAGTGACAGCCCAACAAGTCGCACCTAAGCTCCCACTGTGTGTGGCTGGAGGATTACACAAACTCAACTGTCAACTACACCCAGTCATGTGACCAGAGATAGGCTGCAGGCATCAAATGCCTAGTGCAAGAAAATGCCAACTTTCTAAAACCTGAAATATTGGGGGTTTGGCCATTTAACAACAACCACCATGGTCCTCTCTCAACATGCAAACAACTATAACAACAGGGGTTGATTTAAATCCAGAGCTTTTTACTGAAGGAACAGTTCATTAATAAATTAGACCTATGTTTTCATATCACAATTCATTAGATATGGTTAATGTATTTCAAACAAGTCTTCAAAGGAAAAACACCTCTTTAACACAAATCCAATCTATACAATAAGCTGATGACAGCCAAATCATGTACAAGTAAGTGATAGTGATTTAGCATGGTGCTATAAACAAAGAAAATGATAATGACCAAAATTATTACATTAAAAAACACATCAATAATTCAGACCAGTCCAATGTTTTTTTAACTGAAGGGTTATATCGTGGCAGCTGAAAACTAGCCGAACCCTATCGGAACCGCCAACCAAGTTCCAAAACTTCCAATATGGGTAGGTTAGTAGGTATGAATCTTGGTTCCACTGTCCATACGGATATAATATACATGGAAATCCCAATGGTTGTTGCCAGTAATTTAAAATCTGACTTCACCATAAGTTAGGGTTTTAAATTAGGATTCCAAATACATCAAACTTGAACTAGTTATATCTTCCTATTTGGAAATTACCCTTATAAGAGGTAATAAGGTAATCCCAATGCTACTCTATGGAAGATAGAGACCATTCAGTAGTGAAAAACAACTTTAAGAGTTTTTGACTACCAGGACATGTAAAACTTAAAAGTGCACATCCTGCTTTTTAATCACACTTAACCCTGCCCTTTGGGCTGTCAAGGGCCTGCCCTAGGGGTGACTTATATGTATTAAAAAGGAAGATTTGGGCCTGGAAAAAGGTTTATTTTGCCAGGTCGATATGGCAGTATAAAACTGCACACACAGGCTTTACAATGACAGGCCTGAGACATGTATAAAGAGGTGCTTAAGTGGGTGGCACAATCATTCTGCAGGCCCACTAGTAGCAATAATTTACAAGCCCTGGGCCACGTATTGCACTTTACTAGAGAATTATAAGTAAATGTAGTATGCAAATGGTTATGAGCCAATAATACCATATTTAGAAGAGAGAGCACGTGCACTTTAGCACTAGGTAGCAGTGGTAAAGGGCTCAGCGTCCTAATGCCAGAACAAATGAGGCTAGAAAAATGAAAAATAAGAAAAAAAGGTTAGGGTGAAGACCACCCTAAGGCTGACGGGTCTAACACATGTCCCCCTCCCGGCTGAATGTGGGGAGATCTACTCAAGCCCTTGGGATTTCTCATCAATAAGGTGAAAGAACCTGGATAGACCATCAGCATTGGCGTGATCTGACCCATAAGGGTGTTCCACCTTAAAGTCTGTTCCCTGTAGGGAGATGGACCACATCAACAGTTTGGGATTTTCATCTCTCATTTGCATAAGCCATCTCAGGGGTCTGTAGTCTGAACTCGGAAGTGAGCCCCAAATAGGCATGGTTTCAATTTCTTCAGTGCTCAGACTACAGTGAAGGCCTCCCTCTCAATCGCAGTCCACCTCTGTTCCTGTCGAAATAAATTCCTGCTAATGAAGGAAGCGTCTGTCTACACTCATTCCTTAGAGAAGTCAGGAGCCTTGAGTACGGTTGTTTTACACATGGCCTCCTAGAGGGTATCAAAGGCTTTCTGGCCCGATCATCTGTCTGAGCTGCTACTTGGAAGTCAGCTCAGTTAAGGGGCAACAATGGTGCCACATGCCTTAACAAACCTCCTATAGTATTCTGCAAGGCCCAGGATTGCTCTCACTTTGACCTGTGTTTTAGGAGGTTGCCAGGCCAGGATAGTCTCAGCCTTGGCCTGAAGGGACTGCACCTTGCCCCAGCCCACCATGTGGCCCAGATAAACCAAAGAAACCTGTCTAATATGGCACTTACTTGCTTTAATATTCAGGCTTACCTGCTGCAGGGCTGAAGTACCTCCTGGAGGTGGTACAGGTATTCCTCCCAGCTATGTCATCCAGGTAGGCGGCACAAAATGCCTCCTTTCCAGCTAGGACCCTGTTGACCATCCTCTGAAAGGTGGCAGAGGCAATCTTCAAACCAAAGGGATTACCTGAAGCTGGAATTGGCCCTCTGTGTTTGAGAATGCAGACCTCTTCTTGGCACCTCAGTCAGAGTGATCTGCCAGTACCCTGATGTAAAATTAAAAGTACTGAGGAACTTGGCAGCGCCCAGCCTGTCTATGAGCTCATCAGCTTGGGGGATCAGTTTTCAAGACAGAGTTGAGATCTTGGTAGCCCACACAGAACCTAGGTTCTGGAGTGAAGCCCAATGGGGCGGCCTTGGTGACCAGTACTACAGGGCTGGATTATGGTCTGCTGGAAAGCTTAATCACCCCTAATACCAGCATCTTGGAGACGTCCTCCTTGATACTGGCCCTCGCCTTATCTGACAACCTGTACATTTTGTTTTTTACAGGTGGACTGTCTCCAGTATTGATGTCATGGACACACAGGTGTATGAATCCAAGGGTGAGTCCCTCTGGTGTTCTTGGGTCAGTGTGAGTAAGAGGTTGACACTCTCCACCGACCCATCATATTCCTATGTAGATAGACGATCAGGAAGAGGCTCACTCTCCTCTTCCACTCCCTCATCTGTCACCAAGAGCATGCTAATTTTGGACCTCTGAAGGTGGAGTTTGAGGCATTCACATGGAGCACCCTTAAAGGGTTTCTAGGGTTCTTGAGATCCACCAGAGATTGTTCTTTGCCTGCAGTGGTGTACCTGGTTGAGGAGGGCCTGCATGTAGCTGACCACATCCTGAGGTGGTTTCCTGGGAGCTTTCTTCCACCCTTCCTTGACAAGGCTAAAAGGTACCCTAACAGGGTGGCCATCATAGAGTTCAAACGGGCTAGCTTCACTCCCTTTTGTGGTGCCTCTCTGTAGGTAAAAAGAAGGCGTGGAAGGAGGACATCTCACTTATGCCTCATGGGCTCAGGTAGGCCCATTATCATGCTGTTCAAGGTCTTGTTGACTCTCTCCACAAGACCGTCGGTTTGGGGGTGATAGGGCTTGGACAACTTACAGGTTACCCCACACTCATCCCACATGGACTTCATGTACGCTGACATGAAGTAAGTGCCTCTGTCAGACACTACCTCTTTGGGGAACACCATATGAGTACAATTCCCCATTAGGGCCTTAGTCACTGCTGGTGCAGTCACCAATATCAGAGGGATGACCTTTGGGCAGTGTGTGGCAAACCTGATGCCTAAAGCTGTCTTGGGGTCCAAGGGTCTAATGATGTTGATGCCTGCCCTCTCAAAGGGAGTACCAATGACAGGTAATAGGGGCAGGGGAACCTTGAGCTTTTTCCCTGATTCCCCACTGACCTGGCAGGTGGGACAGTACCTATAGAATGCATCTGAAGCTGTCTTAAACTAGGGCTAATAAAAGTGGGCAACAACATTGCAAAGGTTTTTTCTTGCCCCAGATGTCCTACCAGATGTATGGCATGAGCCAAACCCAGTAAGAAGGTCCTGTAACACTGGGGGACCACCAGCACATGGGCTGCCCCAGATCCATGAGCCTTAGGCTCACTAAATAGTAGGTCATTCTCCCAATAAATCAGGCGATCTCCAGAGGTGTCACCTGCTGCCTGGGCCTCAGCTTGCCGCCTTCATCCCTCTGAAGAGGTACACTCTTTCTGTACCCTACATAATTCCTCCCACTTCAGCTTGCCAACCAGCAAGCTTAGGTAGGTCACCCAGGGTGGCAATGTCCTCTCCAGTTGGCTTGGGTGTCCTCTTCAGGTACCCCAACAACCTCGACTGGTTTCCCATGCCCCTGGCTTCTCTCCTTCTTGGCAGCTGTCTGGACCATGTCGTCATATAGACACATTCAGGCAATCCCAACATCTTCAAGTGTGACTTGAGCTCTACCACTCTCAAGATAGTGTGCTCCAGGTCATTGTCCAAAAGGCATGGCAGGGCTCACACCTACTTTTACTTAGTGCTATGTGTTATGGAGGACCTGCTCTGAGGACACCAGCTGACACTTTACAGTAGTCATGCTGACTCCTGTGTCTCCCAGAGCATACACCTGTTGCCCATTGATGGTGGTCCTCTATCTGTATCTGAAAGTATTGGCAGGCATATGGGCTTTTGGTACCATCTCCTTATCTCCCAGGGAAACTAGGGTTATCTCTGTCTGCTCCCCAAAGTTAACTGGGACTACCTCCTCCCCTAGCACAACACTCACCAACTGAGGTGTCTATTCACCGGTGGGGGACATTTGCAGTCATCCTTGGAGTGCCTATTCTTGTAGCAACTAACCCCGGGCGGGTAACTCTGCTCCGCCAATGGAGTTTGCGGATTTTTGCCTACTCCGCGCTCCATGCCAAACACGGAGTTTATGCAAAAACTCCCCTGTGTGGCGGAGCGGAGTTAGTCAGCCCCTCCACCCTCCCAAATTAATAAAAAATTAAAAAGAAGGCACTTACCTGCGTGGCTGCCTCCTCCTCTGCCTGGCCTCTCTCCTTCCTGCTCCTCGCCGCCCTTCTCCTATGAAAAAACACTACGTTGTGCGTCTTTTGGGTGGAAGGAAGGAGAGCGACCAGGCAGAGGAGGAGGCAGCCACGCAGGTAAGTGCCTTCTTTTTAAATTTTTTATTAATTTGGGAGGGAGGAGAGAGTGTAGCGTATTTCCACAGAGTTTTTTTCAAACTCCGTGGAAATACACGTAGAGGCACTACGCCCAGGCTTAGTAGCAACCACCCCACCAGTGCTCTTCTGGGATCTTGTGCACCCCTGTAGAATTGCTGTCACCATTGCTGGAATCTGCTCGACTTTTCCCTCCATGATCAGTTTTCTTTTCCTCAAGGGCCAATTCTTTTTCCATTTTTAATTTGGCAATCCGTAGCTGAAACTCCCTCTCTGCCAACCTTTCTGGGGACAGGCAGGGCCGGACTGGCTACCGGGCTTTTGTTAGTAAAAACAAAAAAAAAGAAATGTTTATAAATGTACACTTTAACCCCTTCGACGCGCATGATGGAACGGTTCCGTCATGCACGTCGGTTGGGCTGTGCTTATGACGGAACCGTTCCGTCATGGCCCCGCCCGCGCTCATAACCTTCAGCTTCGCGCGGAAATCCGCGCCGCGCTGAAGGGGTTAAAGCTATTTGTTTTGTATTGTTCATTTAGAAGCGTCTGCAGCTCCCTGCAACCCATTCAGCCCCCTCAGCTGGAAACCTGGACCCCACCCTGCCACCACAGCAAAAAATGCCCAGTAGCCAGTCCGGCCCTGGGGACTGGCCATGCAATGTGACACTGCTTCCTGCTCAGGCAGAGGGATCCAATTCAGGGGTTGAGTCCTCTCCCTCCCTTGAAGACTGCATTCCAGGACTGTCTCCCAGGTCTGGATCTTGATCTTCCATATCATCTTCATCCTCATCCTCTTGCTCCTCTGTGGCTGTCATCAACTGGTGGACCTCTGCCCTTCGACAATTTTAGTCCCCTTTCCTGACAGATTTGTGTAAGCTCAACCACTGTATTGCTTTCCAGGTTGGCCAGCTCTAACTCCATTGCTGCAGGTATGGTCTCAGACAGTAGCGTTCAAGGAATAAAGGTAGATTCGGAGAAATCAAAAGAAGCCAATCAAGGAGGATTAAAAAATAAATTGATCTTAAATTATGTATTTGGGGTGGTAGTGTAACACAAAATACTGTATGGCAGTTCACAAATACAAGTGATGAAGCAGGAGCCGGCTACAGTAACCCAGTTAGGCCTGCTGAACAGAGTACCTTAAATCCTGGATGCGGAGCATTCCGTGGATCTGGATCAAAGATGTGTCGTGCAGTCAAGGCGATGTGAGGCCCGGGTTGTAGATGCTTTGCGCAGCATCGGTTCCCTGAGCTATGATGCTGTAATATGAGGTCCTGCATCGTTTTCATGGAGGACGTCGATGAGGAGGCTTGTGATGCGAAGTCCTGTGTTGAGGATGCATTGTGCACTCAGTGGCATAACATAGGCCCCCACAGCTTCCCCGGTGCGGGGGGCCCTCAAGCTTTGGGGGGCCCCATCCAGCACTGCTCAAGGGCAGGAGCCTCTGGCCTGAGAGCTCCTGACTGGGTCAGGAGGGAGGGGAGGCATGTACTTTGCAAGCTGGCCATCTCAAATTTATTTACGCCAGTGAGCACACTAGCTGGTTCTGAAGAACCTGCGGGCCCTTGCGAAGCGGAGTCCTGCATCGCCGTCGTCGAGGATGCCTTTGACAAGGGGCTTGTAATGTGAGGGCCGGCATTGAGGATGCGCCACGCAGTTGCAAATTCATTGAGGCTGCGGACTGCCGCGAGGATGCGAGGTCCTTGCGACGGGAAAGTCCACACACCAGAGGCAATGGGTCAGTTCTGCTTAGGGTTACGCCGTGCAGCAGAGAAAATGCATCAGTTCTGATGGGTCCACAGATAGGCTGGCAGAGCACCTTCAGGCCGACTGTCAAGGATCCAGGACTGGGGTGGCACCACTTGGCGGGGTAGGATTCTCAGTTGCAGAGTCTTGGTGCTGGTTAACAGAGACTAGTCCTTGGAGTGACTCTGGTGGTGCTGGTGCAGGTTGCAGGTTCAGTCTTTTTCACTCAGGCAAGAGGATAGCAATCCTTCAGGTCAGCAGTCCAGCAGAGTGGCAGTTCTTTCAATAGCATAACAGTCCTTCTGCCTGACAGAGTCTTCCACAGGTCCAGAAGTGTACTGAAGAGTTGGTGTCTGAAGTCCAATATTTGAACCTGGTGCCTTCTTTGAAGTGGGAGAAGATTCTAGGGGACACCTTTTGAGGTGCACAGGTTGCCAACCTCCCCTGCCCTGGCTCCAGACTAACTACAGGGGGAATACAATTGTTTGTGTCAAGGCAGGACATAGTCTATTCAGGTAGAAGTGAGGCTGTGGCCAGCTCCGCATTCCCTCCCTGCCAGCGATGGGCCATCCAGGCACACCCAAGCTCTCTATCGTATGTGGCTGTCTAGGGGGAAAACACAAACACCAACTGTCTACTACACCTAGTCATGTGACCCAGAGACAGGCTGCAACAACTAAATGATTAGGGCAGGAAAATGCCAACTTTCTAAAAGGGTTTTCTAAGGTGAAACTGGTCCTAGGTTGCTTGTTTTCTGGTTCATGGAGGACCAGGCCAGGTATTTTGGGATAGACTGTTTCCAAGAGAAGCAGTGTCAAGACTGATTTGCACATGGCTGGGTCCAAACTGATATGGCATGGTGGTCAAAAAAACAATGGATTGGGATGCTGCCCTGGGTGGTTGCCAGTGGCTGAGCTTAATTCAAGTATTCCACCCATCACCTTGTTGTTTTTGCATTTGTATCCCTAAGGTCAACAGGTATGCCCAGGTGTGGATCTCAGGCTCACTGTGCCACTGGAACCAAGGTATACCTATCTGAAAAGCCCTGACTAGAGTGAAACCAGTACTAGGTTACTTGTGCCCCGGATCTGGGGGGACCTGGCCAGGCAGTTTGGGCTAGACCGTTCCAATTAGGAAAAGCGTCAACACTGATTTGCATATGGCTGAGTCTTAAATGTGGTGGTCTGGTGGGCAAAAAAACAATGGATTGTGATTGGGCACGAGTGATTGTCAGTGGCTGAGATTAACTAAAGCATCTTCTTGTTGTTGAACTTTCTAAAAGCGCCATTTCCAAAACTGCAATTCAAAATCCGACTTTACTATAAAAGAGAATTTTTCATTACAATTCCAAAGACACCAAACATGAACTGCCCATCTGCCCCCATTTGGAAGATACCCTTATTAAATGTTATAAGGTAACTCTAATGTTATCACATGGGGAAGGTAGGCCTTGCAATAGTGATAATTGTAAGGGTTTTCACTACCAGCAAATGTAAAACCTAAAAGTACATGTCATACTTTTTAAATACATTGCACTATGCCCTGTGGGCTGTTTGGGGCCTACCCTATGGGTGACTTATGCATATTAAAAAGGAAGTTTTAGGCCTGGCAAGAGGTCTGAGACAGTTTTGCAGGGCCACTTAAGTGGGTGGCACAATAGGTGCTGCAGGCCTGCTAGTAGCATTTAATTTACAGGCCCTGGGTATATGTAGTATCACTTTACTAGGGACTTCTAAATAAATGAAATATGCCAATTGGGATAAACCAATGTTACCATGCTTTAAAGAGTGAGCACACACACTTTAAAACTGGTCAGCAGTGCTAAAGAGTCCTAACAACAAAAAAACTGAGAACAGAAGTGTTAGACTTGGCCCTTTTTGCAGGGTCCAGAACTGTTTTCCTTCCTCCTGGTATTTTTTCTGTCCTGGTGTTGGTGGGTTTAGGACTCTGGGCACTTTATCACTGCTGTCCAGTGTAAAGTGCATGTACTCTCTATGGTAAACATGGTAAGATTGGTACACCTGTTTGGCTAATTTATTTTACCTATCAGTCCCTTGTGAAGTGGTATCTCAGATACGCAGGGACAGTAAATTAAATGCTACTGGTGGGCTTGCAGCGCTGCTTGTGCCACCCACCAAAGTAGCCTTTCAAACCTGTCTCAGGCCTCTGGCATTCCAGGGCCTGTGTGTGCAGTTTACTGCTGCTGTATGTAGCACATAAAGTGGATGCCACGTCTGTGACTCCCCTTTTACTACATATCAGTCACCCCTAAGGTAGGCCCTAGCTAGCCCTATGGGCAGGACGCACTGTAGGTAAAAGGTAGGACGTGTGCCTTAACTGTGTGGCATGTCCTGGTAGTGACAAACAGCAATTTTGGTGTCTTACTACTGTGAGGCTACCCTCTCATAGGAATGCATTGGGGATTCCCTGATATGTGTTTCAGTGGTAATTCCTGACATGAGAGGAGTAGCGTGGTCAAGTTTGGTATGTTTGGAATAGGGGTAATAAAGGCTGCGTAATGGTGTTTGCAGATTTATTATCACTATTTTAGAAAGTACACTTTTAGAAGTGGGCATTTCTGTGTGCTATGTGTCTTTGTCCCTTCCTGTTGTGTATTGCATGTCTGGCTCTGGAGTGACAGGGGCTGGGGAGGTGCAGTGGCTCCAGAGGGGCTGCGTGAGTCAGCACTAGGCTGAATAGGCCAATCTGCATTTGGAGTAGTGGGAGGAGTAGCACCTGGGCCTGAATAGGACTGTGCCTGCCTTCCACAATGCTGGCTCCACCCCCCGGTGGTGTGTCTGGGGCCAGAGCCTACACTTACAAAGGAGGTTGTTGTGCACTGTAAATAAAATATTGAGTGCCCCCCAGAACTGGTTTGGACTGGGTGTAGAGCCCTGGGCCAGAGGGAGAACAAAGACACTAACTGGTATAAGTATTGGGGCTGTGACCCTATGAGCGGGGTGCTGTGGAACTTCTGGGACTTGGGAGAGCACACTGCGTGGACTGCAGGGTGCCTGGAAGAACCGCCACTGGGGACTGACCTGCTGCCCTGCTTGGCAGGTGAAGGGACTGCTGCTCTGTTGAAAGGACCCCGTGTGCTGGCCTGCCTGTGCCCTGTTTACAGTTCCTGGGGACCACTCTGGGCTTGAGAGTACTTTATGTCTCCTCTCTTGGTCTCCTTGCTCGAGACAGGTGAAGCTCTTTGGTTTCCTCATTGTCACAGAGCGCTTGGAGAGCGCTGTAAAACCCGTTGCCCAAGGGGTGAGCTCACTAATGCTGCCTGGGAGAAGCGCTTTCGTCCTCCCAGCTCACTTTCCCTCTGTGTTGGGAGAGTTCTGGGCATCCGCTCTTCGTATTCACAAGAAAGCGATCATCTTGCCATGTTATGCAGTAGCCCGGGGTGGTGTGGGAAGAAGGTAGAAGATCCACTGCCGTCCTGTGTTGCTGTGCGGGCAGCGTGGTCACCAGAAACCAGAAGTCAGGCGGCTGCTGCCTGACTGTGGGCAGGGCTAGCCGAAGGAAGCAGAGAAAAGGCAGGAAGTCAGGCATTTGGGCGCCTGATGGTGGGCAGGGCTCCTGTGCCGAGAAGGAGAGCCCTGCATCCTTGCAACTGAAGACGGAGCGTCGCAAGCTCGCTGGACACAGAGGGAAGCCAGTAGCCTCGCGGGCTCCATGCTGCTGTATCCTCCCTGTTCCTGGCTGTTACCTGCCATGGCGAGTGGGGCTCGAAAGGGCACACTGTTGCTGCCCGTCTATTTCCCCTGCACAGGAGAAGCCCCAGTGAGTGGGCTTGGAGGGCACACTATTAGGGCCTATTTTGGTTTATACAGCTGCACCGCCAGGTCGCGGACAGCTGCAACGTGGGGCACACATGCTTGGGGAGGACAAGGGTGTGTTGCACCCCCGCCCCATGTGAGGATTGTGCCCATAACTGAGTGCTGCATCGGCAGCCAGGAATAACCTGACTTTGGGACAGAGGGCATTGCGGGGAAGCCCAAGGCAGGCCCCCGAGGAGCAGGCCAGTCGGCCTGGTGTTCACCTCATGTTTCGGTTGGGCGTAAGGCTCTGAGGTAATGTGTGCACTGTATGATCGTTACTGTGGTGCACTAGTAATTTAGGATGTATGCCTAATCTGATATATGCATAATGTGTTTATGCCAAGTACAGTGGTTACCAGTAGTTACTGGTTGTTATTTTATTTTCACTACTTAAGTGTTCTAATGGTTATGACAGTGGCCCGATTGGCCCTGTAATGTATATAATCCCCTGTAAAGTCATACCTCGTGTCAGGTGGCACAGTGTATTTATGTGATTGCGTTCTAATGTGTTTTGTGAGTAATACAAAGGCTATTTTTTATATAACCTAGTGTGTCACTGCTGAGTGTGTGTTGCACAAACAATTTATACATTGCCTCTGGGATAAGCCTGACTGCTCATGCCAAGCTACCAAGGGGGTGAGCAGGGGATATCTTCAGTGTGTAACTCCCTTGCCCTGACTAGAGTGGTTGTTTCTGCCTGTCTTTGGTGCATGCCCTAGCCAACCAGAAATCCCATTTCTAATAAGAAGAATATGGCGGAGTAAGAAAAAACATTTTGGGGGAAAAAACCCTGAGGCTGACAGGTCTACCAGGCCCTGGTTTTGATTGTAATAGCAGGGGAAGTTACACAAGCAGTTCTGGCACTTGTGACTTCCCACACCATTCACATTAGATAAGTTATAAAGGCCGTAGTTTGCCATTGCAGGCTGGCTCCTGGCTTTGATAAAGTAGCCTGTGATTTGTACAATAATGTTGATATATGGGCCCTTACATCTTGTAACATGTCAACCTGTTAGCTCCATCACTCGCCCAGCCATAATCATAGTATGGGGCTAAATCATCCTGATTTATAAAACATTGTTAGAGATAATCAAGTGAACTATCAGACGATAAGCCCTTTAAACCTGGTATACTCTTTCCTAAGATGTACATTAAGCTCCCTATGTGCAGAGTTAAGGAATGTACAAGCCTCAATAACATCCTTATTTCCTTCCAAGAAGGTTTCCATGTAAAAATCAGCATTGATCAGCTGCTTCTCATTAACCGACTCAGTAGAGCACCATTAACCTCTACATGGAGCTACTCGGTGCTCTATTCATGGATAACAGCATCAGGCTTACACAGCCTTATCAACAACACATTAGAACTCATGCATAAGAATGGGCCCAGGAATCTTGAGCAGATCGGTAACGTCCATGACCAATCTACCACCTTCCTCACAAGGCGCCCTTCACACCTCCCTAACAAATGGTTCTCCACAATCCCTATTGCTCCTCCGCCAAGATTGACAACCACTCCTTGTCCAAATGACCCCACTCGACCCATCAGGACTTCAGACCCAATCTTAGACATTGACCTTCATGACCTTCTCCGCTACTATTCTTCTACTTCCTCAGATCTTGTGGACTCTCTGGAACAAATCCAAACAGTCCCTTCAAACCCACTCAGAAAACCTACAACCAACAGCAGAACTGTTAACAATTCAAACCTCATGCAAACCTTCATCACTCGGGCTTCCTCAGTAGATACTATCATCTGAAAGGCATGCTTCTCAATTGCAGATCAGCTGCTAAACACGCAGCGGACATCGCTGACCTCATTCTCAGAAATAATCTCGACCTCATGATCATTACTGAAACATGGCTTAATAATCCCTCTTCAGTTCTCAATTTCGCTATATTTCCTACCGAGCATGTCATCATAATATTGGACAGATCTGACAGTACAGGGTTAGGTATTGCCTGCATCCACCTCAACAATCTAGCAGTGAAACAGTCAAAAACGGATGTATGATGATACAACGCGTACCATCACAACGCAGTATGTTACATCGCGGTCGTGACAACGCAAGTCATTACATCGACTTGCGTTGGAGGGCGCTGGATTTAGGAATAGTGTGAATTACTATTCCAACTCCAGTCTACGTACAGTAGGGAAGGTGTTGGAATAGTAATTCACACTATTCCTTAGTCTAGAGCGCCCTCCAGTGCAAGTCGGTGTAACGAGTGGCGTTGTCACGACCGCGATGTAACCATACCGCATTGTAATGGTTGCGTGGTAAAGGAGGTTTCCCGTCAAAAACTGTTGCTCTTTCTTCATGCGAATATCTTTGTATCGACATTGCAAGTAACAACAGACCACTATGCAAACTGCAGGCACTCATCCACCAGGGGATAACCTACCATTCTGGAAACAACTCATGGAAATTGTCTCCTCCAAGGTGGGTCAGCACTGCCCCCAGAGCTTCCTTGAAGATCTGAACCGCCACTAGACTAACCTAGCAGTGATCAGCTTAAAAGCCTTCCCAGAGGACCTCAACCTGATCCTAATTTGCGACAGTCATTCTCACAACAAGGGTGCGACCTTAGATCTAATCATAGCCAAGCCCAATGCGCTCTCCTCAAATCCATAGTCCCTGGGGTTGGACCGACCTACACTGCATCACCTTCCTCATTACTAAATTGCTGATTTCTAATAACGTCCAATCAAAAAAATCCACACTCTGTAAAAGGAGTTTAAGAAATATAAATCTGAATGATCTAACAGCAATCAGCAACAGCATCTTGCCCCCTCTGTCAGATTTGCTGGATGTTCATGATCTCACAAACCATTATAACAATTCCATGATGAATATCCTAGACTCTATTGTGCCTCTTCAGCTGAAAAGATTATCCACCAAAGACTATAAACCATGGTACAATGGTGTCCTTAATGAAGAAAGACGCAATTAGAGACTGACTGAACGTAAGTGGAGATTCTCCCCATCCCCTGATTACCCGAAGCAGCTTCAATCACTTAGGCACACCTATAACAAACAGATTCAAAGCTCAAAAGCAGACTTCTTCAGAAATCAGCTTGATAAGCTAGAAACTGCCATAAAAACTATTTGAGCTGGTCAAACTTCAACCGAATAGTTATCCTAATCCTACTTACACTGGATCTAGTCTGCAACTAAACTGTGAGTATTTTGCCTCCTTCTTCCTGGATAAGACAAAAAAATAAAATTGTGCTAATCACATTTTTGGAGCTCCTTGCAAATTCTCCACATCCCAGCCTTTCTCCACCCTTGAGCGCAGAGCCCCCACGTCTCTTGGGGTTTTCCCCCAATTACAACGCCATGTGGAGCTCATTCAAATTCTATGAAGAAATTGACATTCTTAAAATTCTCACAGCGCTGAAACCATCAAGCCACTTCGACCCTTTGCTATCGGATGTATTTACTGACTTAAAATCTTCCCTACTACCACTCTGGACCAAGATTGTAGATGCCTCATTACATCAAGGCACTTTCCCAGACTGCTTAAAGTCCGGGCAGGTAGCTCCTATTCTTAAGAAACCCATGGCAGATCATATGGACCTAAACAACTTCTGCCTTATCACTAACATTCCGACCCTGGCTAAACTACTGGAGAAATGTGTTCACATCCAACTAGCCGACCACATAGAACAATTCCAATTGTTAGATCAATTCCAATTGGGCTTCCGCCAAGGCCACAGCACTTAATCAGCTCTAGTGCACATTATTGATGATGAGCTAAAAATGCTAGATTTAAATGAATCCTGCCTCCTAATTCTTCTTGTCCAATCTTCAGCTTTTGACGCTGTTAAACACGTCAGCCTCTTTGACCTTCTGGAACGGAAAATGGGACTACCTAGGTCTGTCCTTCATTGGTTCACTTCATTCCTCCACACCAGATCCCACAGAATCAAGGTCACCCAGTCCCTATCCTCTTTCTCCCCTGTCACACTGGGAGTTCCGCAGAGATCAACTCTCTCACCCACCCTCTTTAACCTGGTCATAGGGCCACAAACCAGAATCCTGAAGCAATCCAACATTTACTATCACAGGTACGCTGATGACACCCAGTTATACTTACAAACCACTTCCCCTGATGAAATATGAGCTCTTAACTCTACTCTCCACAAAGCTCAAAATTGGCTTACATGCAACCACTTAAATCTAAATGCACAAAAATTTGAATTCCTACTAATTGCCCCACTTAAACAGTCCTCTGATTTTGGAGAATGGATAACGCAACTAACAGCACTTAACTGCCTGCCACACATTATAGATTCTGCAAGATCACTTGAAATAGCCCTCGACAAGAACATGAACATGCAGGAGCACATCAGCTCTGTCACTAAAGGAGTCAACTTCCAAATGAACATCCTAAGGAAAATTAAACCCTTCCTCCCCTTCAACGACTTCAAATCAGTGGTTCAAGCCCTAGTGATTTCTAGGTTGGACAATGGAAGCTCAACCCTCTGTGGCCTACCTAGATCAACACTGGCCCCATTAAGGGCATTTTTTTTAACTCTGCTGCAAGGCACATCACGGGATCCAAAAAATACACCCACATCACTCCTGATATTCTGGCTCTAAACTGGCTCGCATTTGAAGCAAGGATTGAGTTACAAATCACATGCATGACCCATAAAGCCCTACATCTTAACACCCTGTTGTACTTAGCTCAAAAACTGATGATTTTTGGTGACTGTAGATTTTTTAGATGATCAAGCACTTTATTGCTGAAACCACAGACATTTTGTAAAAACAAATCTTTCAATTGATCCTTCTCAGGCATGGCCCCAAGAATCTGGAACTCCCTGTCCCCTGAAAACAGAATGAACCCCTCGCCTGTATCATTTAAAAAGGAAGTCAAGGTGCTACTAATAAACACGTTCTTATTCTAAGGTTCTTGCACCTTAGTAGCCTTACACATTGGCCTACATGTGATATACCAATGTATAGTTCTGGAGTCTTATTATCTTGTATATTCTGTGGTGACGTAGTCCCTTTGGTGGCCTCATGCCTCATTTTGGGACCCAACACATCTTGTTTAGCTTGTGCTTTTGTTGTTTGTTTTACTGTTTAATCCTTTGTGACATCTAGTAAAGCACTCAAATACCCTCTAGGGTCATAATCACTCTATATAAAGCTTTATAAATAAATAAAAATAAATAAATAAAAATAAGATTCACCAATATGCTGATGATACACAACTTTATTTGAAAGTGTTCTCTGCTTCGGATATCCAAAGCCCCAAACACAGGCTGCGCGTCATCCAGCCATGGATGTCTAGCACCCATCTTAAGCAGGACACAAGAAAAACAGAATTCACATTATTTCCCAATAGCAATAAGCAAGAAAAAGTACAAATCTGGTTCAATTACATGATATTGAATTAGAAATTTGGAATTTGTAAAGCGCATAAAACCAAAGAGGCATCAACGCGATTTAACTGTCAGGAGCAAACGGGGGAGACCAGCAAAAGCATAATGGTTGCGAAAAGAGCCAAGTTTTCAGGTACCTGTGAAAAACAGAGTAAGTATTAGGAATCCTAACTTTACTACTCCTAAATGCCTTTTGTGAATACCAAAAGTCTTAAAGTTAAGGTTTTGTCTCAGGTTACTTTTGTGAATCGGGCCCCATGTTTTTTTATTATATGTGTTAAATTTTTAGTAGGTATTAAATTAAATGTAATTACATTTTGTGCTTTTTATTTCCATAGCGGGTTGTGGGTTTATAGGGGTATAGGGTGGGAAGTAATTTAATTACAATAAATTAAGGATTATTTTTTATTTAATATTATTTATTTAATTGATATTTAATTGTGTTAATTATGCTTTTAGTTTTTTGGGCCAATTTTATGTGTGGGTTCTGGGGTTTCTATGGTTAAGGGGTGGGAAGTAATTTATTTTCAATTAATTAATAATTAGTTTTGAATTGATATTAATTAATCAATTGATAATTATTTAGGTTAATTGTGTAATTTTGTTTTTAGATGTGGACTGTGGGGTTATAGGGGTAAAGGGTGGGAAGGGTGGGAAGTAATTTATTTTTAACTAGTAATTAATTAGTTGTCAAGTAATATTAATTAATGTGTCAACAATCAATTTTGTTTAATTTTTAATTGTTTTTTTTTAGGTGCGGGTTGTGGGAATTACAGGGGTAAAGGGTGGGGGGTCATGTATTTTTAAATAATTAATAATAGGCAGATAATTAATAATAATTAATTAATTGCTAATTAATTATATTAATTGTTTTATTAATTGTTTTTATAGGTGCAGGTTGTGGGGTTTATAAGGGTAAAGGGAGGGGAGTAAATGCATTTAAATTAATTTATAATTAGTTAATAAACTATTCATTCTTTAGTTGAAAATTCATCTTAATTGTGTCTACTTTTTTTATACAGTTACATTTTAGGTGCGGGTTGTTGGATTTATAGGGATTAAGGGTGGGAAATAAATTGATTTTAATGAATTAATATGTCGTTTTTATTTAATGCTTGTTTAATTGATAATTAATGATTTTAATTGTTCAATTAAATTTATGTATTTAGGTTTTAGGAGTGGGTTGTGGGTTTTGTAGGGGTATGGATTGGAAATTAAATAGATTTTAAGCAATTAAATAATTATTATTTGAATTGATAATTATTATTAATTTAATAATAAATCATGTTAATTGTTTAAATAATTTTTTGATACATTTTATGAGTGTGTCGTGTGCTTTGTGAAACTATATTGTGGGTAGCATGTTAAATATAATTATTAATATTTAGTATTTAATTAATGGGAATTAGTTTGATAAATATTTATATAAATAGTGTCAATATATTTTTTACAAGTTAAGTTTTAAGTGCAAGTTGAGAGTTTTGTGGTTTTATAGGGTTGTAAACAACTACATTAAATGTATGTAATAAATCATGTTTTTTATAAATAAAAATATTTATTTGTATGAAAATTATTTGTGTATTTTATTTACAATAATATTTGACGGTATTTGTGATATGTATTTGACACTGCAATGTGTTTTTTTAACTTTTAATGTTAAATTTATTTGTATTTTATTTTTTAACATATTTATATATTTTTTTGTTTACTTTATTTATTTCTTTTAAATTAATTTTGTTGAAGATATTTTGTTTGTTCTTAATGTTGAACAGTGGGAATAGTAAATGTTACCCCTCCGGAATCCAACACTTTTCCTACTGTTGTACTACCTTTAATGGGAATAGTAAATGTTACCTCTCCACTATCCAACACTTTCCCTACTGTTGCACTTATTGGAGTGGGAATAGTAAATTTAACCCCCTCCACAATCCAACACTTTCCCTACTGTTGTACTGACTGGGGGGGGGGAATAGTAAATTGTATCCCTCCGCTATCCGACACTTTCCCTACTGTTGCACTTATTAAAGTGGGAATAGTTAATTCTACTCCGCTATCCCACACTTTCCCTAATGTTGTACTGATTGGAGTGGGAATAGTAAATTTGACCCCTCCGCAATCCAACACTTTCCCAACTGTTACAGTCATTGGGGTGTGAATAGTCAATTTTATCCCTCCACTATCCAACACTTTCCTTACTGTTGCAATGACTGGAGTGGAAATAGTAAATGTTATCCCATGCAATCCAACACTTTCCCTACTATTGCACTGATTGGGGTGGGAATAGTACATTTTATAAACTCACTATAAGTACGTTCTCGAGTGGAACAAGTAAAGAATAAGAGGACAGAATTCCTAAGATAGTGTAGGAATAATGTTGGGGCCAAGAGATTATGTGCCCTCCGTTGGTAAAATAGAAGCACATGAAACAAGAGCTGGTGAGCAGGCCATCCTCCAGCATTGCAACACAAAAGAAAGTTCTCAAAAATAAAAGTAGAATTAAAAAATAGAAATAGGGGTTACATCAGGTGATCTTACAATGTACATTTTCTAATACGTCTCTTCAACCTTATTGGTATCCCACTGTGTACCTGGCTAAAAAAGACATAGAAGTATAACAATAGGTGAGAGTCAAAGACTCACTCATCAAGCGACATTACACAATGTGTCAGGGCAGCCCCAAGGAGACATCGGCACTGTGATGTGTAGAGTTATAGCATTTAAGGACAGGTAAATCTAGTCCAGAAAGTATTAGTAAATCACCTTAATCCAAGCAACAAACACTTCCATAGATTATGGGGCCTATTAAGATGGCGGGCGGACTGTAGCGAGAAACGGGACAGACCGCCATAGGTGCGGCGGTCCTGCCATGGAAATTAGGATGCCACCGCCACGTTGGCGGTGGCATCCCGAATATATTGCATTGTGGCGTGCGGTGCTGTAAGCAACACCCGCCACAATGCAATATATGCATGTCGTGCATTTGCATGCACAACGTGGCAGGCACAGCGCGGTGCCTGCCACATTGTGCATGCAAATGGAGGGGGTACCATGGGTACCCCCCAAGTGCACAACCCAACCCCTGGGGGCCCGCTAAGGACCCCCAAAAGCAAACTCCGCCTGGCTTTCCGTGGCGGGGTCTCTGCCATGGAAAGCCCTGCACCGCCACCATATAGAAGCCCTTTTCCGCCCGGTCGCCTGTTTGACTGGCGGAAAACCAGCGGACAGTCTTTCTGTCCGCTGGGGTCCCCCCGTCATCGTAATGTGGCAGGGGGAAATGGTAGGCGGGCGGTGGGAATTGGTGGGCGGATCGCCACCGCCATACGGATGGTGGCGATCCACCCGCCAACCTAATCGACCCCAAAGATTTTAAAAATGAAGAAGTAGATAACCCTGTCAAGATTCCTTGATAAAAATTAAAAAATTAAAAAGTAAGCATTTATTATCACCCCTGTAGTATGGTTCACTAATGACGTTCAGGTAGTATTGAGTGTATCACTGGACATAGTGTAGGGGATAATCATAGAGCCCAAGATGAAAAACAGGTCCGATGGAGCTCCCCTAATCGAGGGGTCTGAGTTATATAGGCTTGTGAAAGTAAAAGAGAAAGAAAGTGGGGAATCTCTCTTTCGGATTCCCAAGGTGTCTGTATACCCCAGTGTTGCTGCATGAATAAAAGGAGGAACAGATGGACTCTCTGGCATCTAATATTGCATGTCCCCCATTAGGCAGATGACCTGAGTGAAGGCGTTTTAAGTTGGGGAAATAATTCCCTTTCAATCCTGAGGGACCCTGGGGGCCAACTAGCCCACCAGGTGCTTCCAGAAAGCGCCACTGTGCTGCGTTGCAGAGAGGTGGTGCAGGCTGTGCCCCTGTTTACACCTCTCTGCAATGGCGCTTACTGGATGTACCTAGTGGGCTAATTTGCCCATAGGGACCCTCAGGATTCAAGGGGACTTAATCTCCCAACTTAAAACGGCCACAGGGCGTGTTTACACAGTGGGGAAGGGAGGGGACGGGGCCTGAGGTGACGTGTGCAAACACGCCCAGTGGCAGGTTTTAAGTTAGGGAAATAATTTCCCTTCAATCCTGAGGGCCCCTGGGGGCTAACCAGCCCACCAGGAGCTTCCAGTAAGCGCCACTGTGCTGCGTTGCAGAGAGGTGGTCCAGGCCATACCACTTTTTACACCTCTCTGCAACGCAGCTCTGTGGTGCTTACTGGAGGTACCTAGTGGGCTAGTTGGACCCTAGGGACCCTCAGGATTCAAATGAACTTAATCTCCCAACTAAAAACGGCCACAGGGCGTGTTTACACAGTGGTGAAGGGAGGGGACGGGCCTGAGGTGACGTGTGCAAACACGCCCTGTGGCGCATTTTAAGTTGGGTAAATAATTCACCTACAATCCTGAGGGACCCTGGGGGCAAACTAGCCCACCAGGTGCTTCCAGTAAGAGCCACTGCACTGCATTGCAGAGAGGTGGTCTAGGCCATGCCCCTTTTTACATCTCTCTGCAAAACAACTCTGGGACGCTTACTGGAGGTACCTAGTGGGCTAGTTGGACCCTAGGGACCCTCAGGATTCAAGGAGACTTAATCTCCCAACTTAAAATGGCCACAGGGCGTGTTTACACAGTGGGGAAGGGAGGGGACAGGGCCTGAGGTGACGTGTGCAAACACGCCCTGTGGCGCGTTTTAAGAGGTAGTTTTAATCCCCCTGCCCTATTATATACTAGGGGCTTACAGAGGAGGTCATGCTAATCACAGGGGGACCCCAACGTGTAGTGTTCCCTAGTGTATGTAGGTGTTTTCACTGTATTCTAAGTGTCTTTTAACATAGCATTGGCTCTAGGACTGGTTAGTCAGACTAAGTTACCACCAGTATCCGTCTGAAAAACTTGAGGGTACAGGATGATTTTGCAACAAGGCTTCTTTCTGCTCTTCTGTTTGTTCTTTCTCCACGTTATCCTTCTTCCTGCACTTTTCTTCGTCTTTGAGGACCTCTGTTGCTTTTTTCTGCATTTCTTTTTTTTCTTTCTGTGCTTTTTTTCTTCTTTCTTCACATGCCCTATCTCTGTAGGCATAGTTAGAAATTAGCATTTAAAAAACCTTTGAAATTCACTGAAAAAAACACAGGTTTCAGGCACGTTATAGTTAGGAATTAGCATTTAAAACCTTAGAAATTCACTGGTTATATTAGGGTGAGAAGAGGTCTGCCACTCTATCACAAGGATAATGTCATCAGTGATGTCATCAGTGATGTCATTTGAGATGTCATCAGTGATGTCATGAGTGATGTCACTGACCATGTCATGAATGATGTAATATGTGACGTCATCACTTTCTATCCACCTGTATGCATAATTCTGTATTGTGCCGCATGCATTTTATGAAATGAGTTGAGCAGTTGTTTATTTCTATTTTCGTTTAGCAATTCTGTGTAGTAACTAGTTCTTTTACCTATTTGTTTTTTACAGGTGCAGGGACTATTTTCATTCATTAATTAGTGAGTACAATTGGTTTCTTTATCAGGAGCATATGGACTAATGCTCATTTGGGCAGGACTTTTATGACGCCACAGCAATGATGTGTGTTTATTGTATGCCGATTTCGTAATGACAGCTAATTTTGACAGTCATACGCAGATTCATAACATATGTGAAGGCAATAATTGAACTGCGCTGCTTATATGGTGCGCAAAATGTAAAACTGAGATAATAGTTTTATTTAATTTACAAACTTTGTTCTATTTGTGATATTATTATAAATTTTGTGGTGCAACGGTATGCTGACAAACTGCACAGTTAACGCTATGTGGCATTGTATGACACAATATGAACAAGTACATTTGTACAATATGGAATAATGAAGTAGCGTTTTATCATGTGCTGTGGTTCAAATTGTAAGATGGGCGCCATAGTTGGATTCAATAGACATACAAATGAACATTATAGTCCCTTCTCTATTTTGATGTATTGTATTTTAAAAGTGCACTAAGGGATTTGTACACATGAACGTGATGAAGGGGAAATCCGAAACGCGTCGTTGTCTGCCATTAAACTAATATTCTGCAGCACTTTGTGAGTCTGGTTATCCTTACTGATAAGGACAGAGTTTATTTATATTGTGTTGGGTTATCCGGTAACCCGTACCAGACCACCCACGGACAGCTCTATCTGACCGGAACTGGTTCTTGAGAGATATATATATTTTCACTGAAAAAAACATAGGTTTCAGGGGCGTTATAGTTAGCTGGACTTTTCACTCGTACAAAACCATTGAAATTCCCCCGTTATAGTTAGTTCAGCTAACTATAACTCGCGCGCCCGCAATACACTGCTGATGACGTCACATAGGGATTTGTACACATGACTGTGATGAAGGAGAAATCCGAAACGCGTCGTTGTCTGCCATTAAACTAATATTCTTCAGCACTTTGGGAGTCTGGTTATCCTTACTGATAAGGACGGAGTTTATTTATAATATATATATATATCTATATATATATTACCTACTGGCGGTCGCCAGTAGGTAGTTATAGTTAGGACCCTGTTTCCATAGGAAAACCGCAACATTCTATTTGGAAAAACTTTGGCGCCGGTCGATGAATCCTCGCGAAATTTTCAAAACTAATGGGGCGCTACGCTCCGCTCCTACCCTAAAAGTCTCGGGGGGATTCGTCAAGCGGGGGCTGAGATAAAAGGGGGGTCCCAAAACGCGTTTTTCCCATGCATTTTTCAATAGGACCTTTAGACACAGCTACAGCCCGAACGGCTGAACAGAGTTACTTGAAATTTGGCAGAGAGGTAGTCCTCAGGTCAAGGAAGTGCCTTTTGTAGGTCTGGTGTAAATCTGTTCAGTAGTTCCTGAGAAAATAGCCTTTAAATCAATATATATATCTGAGCCAGCTTACGGTGCGCTTACGGTAAGCTTACCGTACGCGTACGGTGACGTGCGCGAGCGCGAATCTGATTGGCTGTTAGATCTTAGTAAACATTCGAATCGGTCGAAACCAGGAAGTGGCGGCCGCCATTTTCTCTCTCGCACTCTAAGAGGGGGTTCAAAAACAAAGGGAAAAAACATGTAAAGGGGCTGTTTAGACAGCTCCTAAGCACCTAGCCATGTTGAGGGAGTCCCCAAAGATCCCCTAAGGCCAAAAACGGAATTTTTATTTTTTCGGTAATTTCGGCGATTACGCTTACCGTACGCGTACGGTAAAAATTATTAAAAAAAAAAAAATATCCATACAGTCCCCACCCCATGTGCAAATGGTGCCCGAATCGCACCATTTGTGCATGGCTTATTAAACCTGTGAAAAATTGAAATATAACCTTTCACAACAAAGCGCATCGAAGCGCATCATATGGCCCATATGGCCTATATGGCCCATCTAGCGTAACGTGGGCACGCGGTACGCGTAGCGCACCGCGTGCCCACCGTGCGTGCACGGCACTAACTGCGTAAAGTGGGCGCGCGGTGCTCGAAGCGCACCGCGTGCTCACTGTGCGCGCACGGTGCACGAAGCGCACCGTGCGCGCACGGAACGAACTGCGTTAAGTGGGCGCGCACCCTGAAAGTCTCGGGGGGATTCGTCAAGCGGGGGCTGAGATAAAAGGGGGGTCCCAAAACGCGTTTTTCCCATGCATTTTTCCATAGGACCTTTAGACAGAGCTACAGCCCGAACGGCTGAACAGAATTTAATGAAATTTGGTAGAGAGGTAGTCCTCAGGTCAAGGAAGTGCCTTTTGTAGGTTTGGTGTAAATCTGTTCAGTAGATTCTGAGAAAATAGCCTTTAAATCAATATATATATCTGAGCCAGCTTACGGTGCGCTTACGGTGCGCTTACCGTACGCGTACGGTGACGTGCGCGAGCGTGATTCTGATTGGCCGTTAGATCTTAGTAAACATTCGAATCGGTCGAAACCAGGAAGCGGCGGCCACCATTTTCTCTCTCGCACTCTGACAGGGGGTTGAAAAACAAAGTGCAAAAACATGTAAAGGGGCTGTTTAGACAGCTCCCAAGCACCTAGCCATGTCGAGGGAGTCCCCAACGATCCCCCAAGTGAAAAAAGGCAATTTTAATTTTTTCGAAAATTTCGCCGATTACGCTTACCGTACGCGTACGGTAGCAAATAATAAAAAAAAAATATATATATCCACATTCTCCCCAACCCGTGTGCAAATGGTGCCCGAAAGACACCATTTGTGCATGGCTTATTAAAATTCAAACAAAACATATATTTTACCTGTCACAACGATGCTCATCATATGTCCTCCATGTGCGCACGGTGCACGAAGCGCATCGTGCGTTCATGGCCCATCTAGCGTAACGTGGGCACGCGGTGAGCGCACGGAACGAACTGCGTTCAGTGGGCGCGCACGCCACAAATGGCGTAAAGTAACTTAGCATTTAAAAAACCGTACAAATTCACTGAAAAAACCATAGGTTTTCACACACGTTATAGTTAGGAATTAGCATTTAAAAAACCTTGCAAATTCACTGAAAAAACCATAGGTTTCACACATGTTATAGTTAGCTGGACATTTTACTGATAAAAAACCAATGAAATTCCCCCGTTATAGTTACTGTAGGCAACTATAACTCACGCGACCGTAATCCTCTGCTGATGACATATGTGTCTTTATGAAAAAAAAATATTTGTAATATATGTATAGCTAAAATTTAATGGAAGAAGACATGGGCAAATAAGTGTCTAAATACAGTATTAGCATCAGCAGAGGATTACGGTCGCGTGAGTTATAGTTGCCTACAGTAACTATAACGGGGGAATTTCATTGGTTTTTTATCAGTAAAATGTCCAGCTAACTATAACATGTGTGAAACCTATGGTTTTTTCAGTGAATTTGCAAGGTTTTTTAAATGCTAATTCCTAACTATAACGTGTGTGAAACCTATGTTTTTTTCAGTGAATATATATATATATATATATATATATATATATATATATATATATATATATATATATATATATATATATATTTATATATATATATATATTATATTACCTACTGGCAGTTGCCAGTAGGTAGTTATAGTTAGGACCTATTTTCCATAGGAAATCCGCAACATTCTATTTGGAATAACGTTGGCGCCGATTGATGAATCTTCGCGAAATTTTCCAAACGTTTGGCCAGCTCTGGTCCGCTCCTATCCTGAACATTTCATGGTGATTCGTCAAGTGGGAGCCGAGAAAAAAGGGGGTCCCAAAACGCGTTTTCCCCATGCATTTTCCCATAGGACCTGTTGACGCAGCTACAGCCCGAACTGCTCAGCGGAATTACACCAAATTTGGCAAAGAGGTAGTCCTCAGTTCAGACTCGTGCCTTTTGCTTAAATGGTGTAAATCCGTTCAGTAGTTCCTGAGAAAATTAGAGTTAAAAAGATAGATATATCTGGGCGGAGCCTAACCACACATCTCATCGTGAGATCTGATTGGCTGTCAGCACTTCATACAAGATGTGAGGCAGCCATCTTGGGACCAATATACATGATAGCACCTCATTAAAAAGCATTGCAGTTAATAGAAGGTTTTAAGACTTTAGTTACATTATAAATCATTTGTTGATGGTACCATACACATTTTAGGAATTGTGGTATGTTATAAGGTGATTTTACCATGTGAAAAAGCCTTCTGCTGGGATATCATGAATCATGTTTGAGAGAAAACTATTTTCTCATGCTTTTCCCACAAAGGTTTGGAAGGTGATCTATAAGCTAAACTGAGAGCATATTTTCTGTAAATTCACATTATCTTTCTCAGTCATGTGAGAATGAAGTCTGACATTCTCAGTAAAACATGTACATCCAACAAGGGCAGAGACTGTCAGTTGATTCCTTTGTGTTCTACTGCAGCTTCCCAGAGTGTTCTAAAGAACAACTAGAGCGCTAACAGTCTTACTTATGACAAAAGTATTGCACACCTGAAGCCATCTTGATTGGAATAAAGTGGTAACACTTAAAACATTTAATTTACAAAGGAACAAAATGAGGGGGTTCATTTCGCCATATAAATTATGATTAGTGCTGCAGAAAGAAAAATTAGGGCACAGTTTGACTTCTCAAATCCTCTTCTATTTCATTAACAAATTCTGCCATGCAGACTGAAACATGCACTTTGAATACCAGCAGCAGACTTCCCTGGTGAGCAGTAGCTTTAGTACAGTGATCTAATGAGCAACTAGAGTGCTGACATTCAGAATTTATGGCAAATGTGTGACACATCTGAATGCCTTCTTGATGGAATCAAAGTAAAAAACTGAAAGTATTTCCTACTGAAGAGACTGTAGTAAATGAGGAAATTAGGAAACTTCATAACATATAAGTCTCCCAAAATGGCCACCAGAGACAAAAGAGCCCAAATGCAGCACAAATATCACCCAAATGTAGCCAAAATATCACCCAGATGTAGCCCAAGTATAGCCCAATGACAGAATGTCCCAGAGTGTTCTTAAGAACAACTAGAGCGCTTACTGTCTTACTTATGACAAAAGTATGGCACACCTGAAGCCATCTTGATTAGAATAAACTGGTAACACTTAAAACATTTAATTTAAAAAGGAACACAATGAGGGGTTCATTTTGCCATAGAAATTATGATTAGTGCTTAAGAAAGAAAAATTAGGGCACATTTTGAGTGACTTCTCAAATCCTCTTCTATTTCATTAAAACATTCTGATATGCAGACTGAAACATGCACTTTTAATACCAGCAGCAGACTTCCGTGGTGAGCAGGAGCTTTACTACAGTGATCTAATGAGCAACTAGAGTGCCAACATTCAGAATTTATAGCAAATGTGTGACATATCTGAATACCTTCTTGATGGAATCAAAGTAAAAAACTGAAAGCATTTCCTACTGAAGAGACTGCAGTAAATGAGGAAATTAGGAAACTTCATAACAAATAAATCTCCCAAGATGGCCACCAGAGACAAAAGAGCCCAAATGCAGCACAAATATCACCCAGATGTAGCCCACATATAGCCCAATGACAGAAGTGTGCAAAACACTTATTTTTTGTGTATTTGCAGTTGTATATAGTGCAGACTTGTCGGGTATTGGAGTGCTTTACATGAGCATTGGTTTCATCACACAAGATCAAATTCATTTTGGTTGTAGACATGGGGAGATTAAGAGATTTGAACAGAATCACAGAATGTTGAGCTGAAGCAGAAACTCCAACCTGGTTCCCCAGTTGCAAAGTCTGCAGCTCTGGAAGTAACACCACACCCTCTCTCCTAAGTGCAACATTTAATCAAGTGGTCAACTGGATAAAAAAAACATAAAGATTACAAATAATTTAAAAGTTCTTTGTCACTATTTGAAAACTCAGAAAATATGTCCTCATTTTAGTTTTTTAGAGCACTAACCATAATTTTGATGAAAATAAGACCCTCTCATATATGTAATTTCTAAAGGAAATGCTCTAGGTATTACAGTTTTGATTACATCAAGATGACGTCAGGCGTTCCACACTTTTGTAATAAATATAGAATGTTTGCAATCTAGTTGTTCATTGGGATACTGTTGAGAGGCAGAGGCCAGGGGTACGGACTCTGAAAATTGAAGGCAGGTAGGAGAGTGCAGAGGCAACAATTTGACCACACTGGGCAGGCAGTAAGGGCAGTGGCAGCACAACAGACTATGGAGGGTAGTGGAAAGGGGGGCAGGGGCAACAAACCAACAATACAGGACTGGCAAGAGAGGCTGTGGCAATATAATAGACTATTGTGGGCAGAAGGAAGAGGCAGTGGTAGTACAACCATACATGCCATCAGACCCGTTTCAGCCAGGAAACGGCCAATGTTTTTAAGCTCAAATGGGCTTTATTTGATCTGTCTCCTGTCTACAATCTCCTCTTTTTCAATGTAACTCAAAGGGGAAAATCAATACCCCAGTTTTTTTTCAAAATCTCCCTCTTCCCAAGTTCAAAATGTTCGCAAGTATGCTACATTGGATCATGGTAGGCAGGAGGAATTGGGGTAGGGACATGGACACGGATAACAGAGGACAGGAGAGACATGGAGAGGTGCACCAAACTGACCCTACAGGGCAGGCATCAGGGTTTGCAGCAGCACAATACACCACACAGGGCATGCGGGATGGGAGTGCAGCACAACAATCCATAGAAAGCAATAGGGAGGGTTCAGGACCATGCACAGAGAACAGAGGGGACAGAGGCAATGGAAGCTAGCTGACCATAATGGACAGACAGGAGAGAAAGCTGCAGCATAACAGACCATAAAGGGCAGGAGGGACGGATCAGGGGCATTACAATGGAACAGACAAGCCAGGAGGGAGGGAATAGGGGTTTGCACATGGAACCAGAGGGCTGGGGGCAAGGGGGCAGGGCAGGAGCAGCAAGATGACCATGGAGGTCAGGCAGGATGGGCACTAGAAACAAGACACACCATGGAGAGCAACAGTGAGACTATGATGGCATACACACAGACCGTGGATGGAAGGTGGGAGGGGGTCAGGGGCAGCTAGCTGACCACACAGGGAAGGTGGGAGGGGCCATGGCAGCACAGAAGACCATGCATGGCAAGCGGGAGGGTTAGTGGCAGCACAATGGCTATGATGGGCAAGAAGGAGGGTGCAGGGGCATGCACAAAGGACCATGGGGGATAGAAGGGAGGGTCAAGACCTGGGCACAGACAAGAGAGTTCAGGGGAAGGGGCCTCACAACAGACCATGCGGGGCAGACAGGAGGAGCAGTTGCAGCACAAGAGACCAGGGAGGGCAGAAGGGTGTGGCAGTAAAATGGACCATGGAGGACAGGAGGAAGGGGATAGGGGCATGGCATGTGGACAGGCAGGGTGGAGGTGGCAGGGACTGGTTACAGTCATCTGACAATGCTAGGCAGGTGGGAGGGGAGTGACAGCTCAACAGAACACTCAGAGTAGATAGGAGTGGCAGATCCATGGAACATGGTGGGCAAAAAGGATGGAGCAGGGGCATGCACAAAGACATCGGAGGTCAGGGGGAAGGAGCACAGAGGCTAAGCAGGAGGTCAATGATGGGCCATAGAATTGGGCAATGGAGGGCAGGAGGAGTGGACTGGTACATCATGCTAAATGGAGGGCAGTGGTAGCACATCAGACCATGCATCGCACGAGGGAGGAGGCTAGTCCATGGATTCAGACAACAGAGGATAGGGAGGAGGTGGATGGGGCAGCAAGCTAACTGTTCAGAGAAGGTGGGTATTAGGAACTTTATTGTTTTTAAAATGTGTGTCTGTGCGAACTACTTAAAATATGAACAAGTATGCAGCATAATCTCACTTTTATTCAGGAAGAAGAGGACGTTTGTGACTGTGACTCCGGGATCACTTGGCAGAAACACCCCCTGACCCTCCACCCCCCATCGCAAAATGTAATGCCCGTGAAAAGGGTAGGTGGACGCAGTGTTATATAGAACATAGTCCTGAGAGCACGATTGAAAATGAAAACTAGATATAGTATATGGTATAAACTATGCACCAAAAAGTGTGATATAAAATGAACCGGGGCGTGAAATATAATATGCAATACATTGTGCGCAATGACAGATTCATTGGAGAGCGCGAGATAGCACAGACACTAGCGCGTGCTATGCGATATGCGCCTTGGAGTGTAATATGCACAGGGCAGTGTTGTGTAACCTAACTAGTCTCTAAAGTTGTAATATAAAATATGTGCTGGGGAGTGTAACGTTGCATATGCACTATGACAAACATATGGATCCCAGATTGTAATATGTATGGCATAGCGCTGTGCGTTATAACATAGGCATCGAGGAAGGCACGTTAGATGGGGCAATATAACCCGTGCGCAGGCAAGTGTGGCATGACATATTCACGGGGTGGTGTTACAGTGCACATGGACTAGAGCGTGTCATAGCATATGCACTAGCTGGTGGAATACAACACAGAGGTGTGTGGCACTCGGCGGGCACTGGTGGGTGTAACACAGCATTGGGCTCAGCCAGGAGCACGCTGTGACTCTCAAGGGAGGTTTGTCTCCTTTCCAGAGAGTGAAATAAAAAGTATTACACATCCGGTGGTGGATGTGTGTTTTATTAACCGTGAGAGGGGTTTCTTGCATAGTTTGGTCGAATTTTTGTCGAATCCCCTTTGAATGGCTTGGTGTGCATGTGTATTAAATGTGCCCGTCAATAGCTACCGATGTTTGTATAAATAAACAACAAGGGTGTCTACTTGGAGAGTACCCACCGGCGGGGGCGCCGGGATTAGGCACGGTAGGGCGTCAGACACATCAGAGCTTCACTAGCGGTGTAAATACATTCCACGTGGATTCATTGTATGCATGGTCGCCTTTTAATGAATATCACGCAAATCGTCATGGTCATAGGTACATACGGTTTGTCCAGCATGTCCTAGGTGTTTCTATAAATATATTTTTTTTTTAAATAGTAAAAAACAAAGGCCGGCCCGGGGGATGGGGTCCCTGGGGCCATAAGTGGCCTGATGAGGGGGGCAACGCAGCCCCCCTCCTATAGAAGGCCTTAAAAAGGCCATGACCCGGGGGCTGGGGTCCCTGGGGCCGATTAAGGCCTTGGGAGGGGGCCACGTGGCCCCCTTCCAAATTTATATTTTTCAACAAAACAAATGAGGATGCAAGCCCTGGGGGATGGGGTCCCCAGGGCCAATAAATTAGAAAAAGAAGGGGGGCCACACAGCCCTCATTCTTAAAACAATAAAATAAATAAAAGACGGGCATCATGCCGGAGGTCAAGCCCCCTCCTTGCAGCACTCTGCAAACGCACCCCCTGGCCAGTTGTAAGTTGGGGAATTAATTCCCCTTCAATACTGAGGGTCCCTGAGGGCCAACTAGCCCAACAGGTATATCTCCAGTATGCGCCAGGGAGCTGCATTGCAGACAGGTGTTCTGAGGACACGCCCCTTTTTACACCTCTATGCAATGCAGCTCTGTGGCACTTACTGGAGGTACCTAATGGGCTATTTTGCCCCTAGGGACCCTCAGGATTCAAGTGGACTTAATCTCCCAACTTAAAACGGCCACAGGGCGTGTTTACACAGTGGGTAAGTGAGGGGACAGAGCCTGAGGTGACGTGTGCAAACACGCCCTATGGTGCGTTTTAAGTTGGGGAAATAATTCCCCTTCAATCCTGAGGGCCCCTGGGGGCTAACTAGCCCACCAGGTGCTTCCAGTAAGCACCACTAAGCTGTGTTGCAGAGAGGTGGTCCAGGCCGTTCCACTTTTTACACATCTCTGCAACTCAGCTCTGTGGCGCTTACAGGAGGTACCTAGTGGGCTAGTTGGACCCTAAGGACCCTCAGGATTCAAATGAACTTAATCTCTCAACTAAAAACGGCCACAGGGCGTGTTTACACAGTGGTGAAGGGAGAGGACGGGGCCTAAGTTAACGTGTGCAAACACGCCCTGTGGCACGTTTTAAGTTGGGGAATTAATTCCCCTTCAATCCTGAGGGACCCTGAGGGCCAACTAGCCCACCAGGTTCTTCCAGTAAGCGCCACTGCGGTGCGTTGCAGAGAGGTGGTCTAGGCCGTGCCCCTTTTTACATCTCTCTACAACGCAGCTCTGTGGCGCTTACTGGAGGTACCTAGTGGTCTAGTTGGACCCTAGGGACCCTCAGGATTCAAGGGGACTTAATCTCCCAACTTAAAATGGACACAGGGCGTATTTACACAGTGGGGAAGGGAAGGGACGGGGCTTGAGGTCACGTGTGCAAACACACCCTGTGGCGCGTTTTAAGAGGTAGTTTTAATCCCCTGCCCTATTAACCTATGGAACCAAAGTAAACAAGCATTGAAAATGTAATAGGCCTTGCCCTCGTTTAAGTTAAAGCAATTCTGTTTGTAATTAGGTGGCTTTTTAGCTTTGCTTTTAGAAGTGTTTTTCAAACTTTAATGTACATAACATGCATATGCATGCATATATGTATATGTATGCATGCATGCATTTATATTTGTATTTATGTAGATATGCAGATTATATATATGTTTATTTATGTATGTATATATATATATTCACTGAAAAAACCATAGGTTTCACACACGTTATAGTTACGAATTAGCATTTAAAAAACCTTGCAAATTCACTTACAAAACCATAGGTTTCACACATGTTATAGTTAGCTGGACATTTCACTCGTAAAAAACCAATGAAATTCCCCCGTTATAGTTAGTGCAGGCAACGATAACTCACGCGACCGCAATCCTCTGCTGATGACGCAGATATTACATCACTGTATTTAGACACTTATTTACCCATGTCTTCTTCCATTAATCTTTAGCTATACATATATTACAAATATTTATTTTTCAGAAAGACACATATGTCATCAGTGATGTAATATCTGACGTCATCAGCAGAGGATTGCGGTTGCGTGAGTTATAGTTGCCTGCACTAACTATAACGGGGGAATTTCATTGGTTTTTTACGAGTGAAATGTCCAGCTAACTATAACATGTGTGAAACCTATGGTTTTTTAAGTGAATTTGCAAGGTTTTTTAAATGCTAATTCGTAACTATAACGTGTGTGAAACCTATGGTCTACTACTCACTCGCTACTACTCTCTACTACTCACTCTCTACTACACTCTCTACTACTCTCTCTCTCTACTACTCTCTACTACTACTCTCTACTATTCACTCTCTACTACTCACTCTGCTGCTCTCTAGCACTCACTCTCTACTACTCTACTACTCTCTCTCTACTACTCACTCTCTACTACTCTCTCTCTACTACTCTCTACTACTCTCTACTACTCACTCTCTACTACTCACTCTACTTCTCTCTACTACTCTCTCTCTACTACTCACTCTCTACTATTTACTGTTTACTATTCACTCTCTACTACTCACTCTCTACTGCTCGCTCTCTAATACTCACTCTCCACTACTCACTCTCTACTACTCGCTCTCTACTACTCTCTACTACTCACTCTCTACTACTCACTCTCTACTACTCTCTACTACTCTCTCTGCTACTCACTCTCTACTACTCACTCTCTACTACTCTACTACTCTCTACTACTCGCTCTACTACTCACTCTCTACTATTCTCTACTACTCACTGTACTACTCTCTCCTACTCTCTACCACTCACTCTCTACTACTCTACTACTCTCTCTCTACTACTCTCTCTCTACTACTCACTCTCTACTACTCACTCTACTACTCTATACTACTCACTCTGTACTACTCTCTCTCTCTACTACTCTCTACTACTACTCTCTACTATTCTCTCTCTACTACTCACTCTCTACTTCTCTCTACTACTCACTCTACTACTCTCTGCTGCTCTCTAGCACTCACTCTCTACTACTCTACTACTCTCTCTCTACTACTCACTCTCTACTACTCTCTCTCTACTACTCTCTACTACTATCTACTACTCACTCTCTACTACTCACTCTCTACTACTCACTCTACTACTCTCTACTACTCACTCTCTACTACTCTCTCTCTACTACTCACTCTCTACTATTCACTCTCTACTACTCACTCTCTACTACTCGCTCTCTACTACTCACTCTCCACTACTCACTCTCTACTACTCTCTACTACTCTCTCTGCTACTCACTCTCTACTACTCACTCTCTACTACTCTACTACTCTCTACTACTCGCTATCTACTACTCTCTACTACTCACTCTCTACTACTCACTCTCTACTACTCTCTACTACTCTCTCTGCTACTCACTCTCTACTACTCACTCTCTACTACTCTACTACTCTCTACTACTCGCTCTACTACTCACTCTCTACTATTCTCTACTACTCACTCTACTACTCTCTCCTACTCTCTCCCACTCACTCTCTACTACTCTACTACTCACTCTCTACTACTCTCTCTCTACTACTCACTCTCTACTACTCACTCTACTACTCAATACTACTCACTCTGTACTACTCTCTCTCTCTACTACTCTCTACTACTACTCTCTACTATTCACTCTCTACTACTCACTCTCTACTTCTCTCTACTACTCACTCTACTACTCTCTGCTGCTCTCTAGCACTCACTCTCTACTACTCTACTACTCTCTCTCTACTACTCACTCTCTACTACTCACTCTCTACTACTCACTCTACTGCTCTCTACTACTTACTCTCTACTACTCTCTCTCTACTATTCACTCTCTACTATTCACTCTCTACTACTCACTCTCTGCTACTCGCTCTCTACTACTCACTCTCCACTACTCACTCTCTACTACTCGCTCTCTACTACTCTCTACTACTCACTCTCTACTACTCACTCTCTACTACTCTCTACTACTCTCTCTGCTACTCACTCTCTACTACTCACTCTCTACTACTCTACTACTCTCTACTACTCGCTCTACCACTCACTCTCTACTACTCTACTACTCACTCTCTACTACTCTCTCTCTACTACTCACTCTCTACTACTCACTCTACTACTCTATACTACTCACTCTGTACTACTCTCTACTACTCACTCTGTACTACTCACTCTGTACTACTCACTCTCTACTACTATCTACTGCTCACTCTCCACTACTGATTCTCTACTACTCACTCTCAACTACTCTCTACTACTCACTCTACTACTCACTCTCTACTACTCTACTACTCTCTCTACTTCTCACTCTCTACTACTCTCTCTACTACTCACTCTCTACTACTCACTCTCTACTACACACTCTCTACTACTTGCTCTCTGCTTCTCGCTCTCTACTACTCTCTAGTACTCACTCTAATACTCACTCTCTACTACTCTCTACTACTCACTCTCTACTACTCCACTACTCTCTCCTACTCACTCTCTACTACTCACGCTCTACTACTCTACTACTCTCTACTACTCTCTCTCTACTACTCACTCTCTACTACTCACTCTCTACTACTCTCTACTACTCACTCTCTACTACTCTCTACTACTCACTCTCTACTACTCTCTCTACCACTCTCTACTACTCACTCTCTACTACTCTCTACTACTCACTCTCTACTACTCTCTCTCTACTACTCTCTACTACTCACTCTGCTACTCACTCTCTACTACTCTCTACTACTCACTCTCTACTACTCACTCTCTACTACTCTCTACTACTCACTCTCTACTACTTTCTACTACTCACTCTACTACTCACTATCTACTACTCTCTACTACTCACTCTCTAATACTCGCTCTCTACTACTCACTCTCTACTACTCACTCTACTACTCTCTACTACTCACTCTACTACTCTCTACTACTCACTCTCTGATACTTTCTCTACTACTCTCTACTACTCTCTACTACTCACTCTCTACTCTCTATTACTCGCTCTCTACTCTCTACCTCTCTACCTCTCTCTCTACTACTCTATACCTCTCTACCTCTACACCTCTACCTATACACCTCTAACTCTCTACCTCTCTGTACATGCACACATATGCATATATATATATATGCCTATATATGCATATGCATTTATATATGTATGTGTATATATATATATATACATATATAAACATATAATCTGCATATCTATATAAATATAAATTCATGCAAACATATACATATACATATATGCATACATATGCATGGTATGTATATGAAATTTTGAAAAACACTAATAAAAGCAAAGCTAAAAAGCCACCTAATTATAAACAGAATTGCTTTAACTTAAACGAGGGCGAGACCTATTGCATTTTCAATGCTTGTTTACTTTGGTTCAATCAAGAAGGCATTCAGATGTGACACATTTGCCATAAATTCTGAATGGTAGCACTCTAGTTCCTCATTAGATCACTGTAGCAAAGCTACTGCTCACCATGGAAGTCTGCTGCTGGTATTCAAAGTGCATGTTTCAGTCTGCATGTCAGAACTTTTTAATGAAATAGAAGAGGATTTGAGAAGTCAAAATGTGCCCTAAATTTTCTTTCTGCAGCACTAATCATAATTTCTATGGCAAAATGAACCCCCTCATTTTGTTCCTTTGCAAATTAAATGTTTTAAATGTTACCACTTTATTCCAATCAAGATGGCTTCAGGTGTGCCATACCTTTGTCATAAGTAAGACTGTTAGCGCTCTAGTTGTTCTTTAAAACACTCTGGGATTTCTGTCATTGGGCTATACTTGGGCTACATCTCGGTGATATTTGTGCTACATTTGGGCTCTTTTGTCTCTGGTGGCCATCTTGGGAACCTTGTTATGAAGATTCCTAATTTCCTCATTTACTGCAGTCTCCTCAGTAGGCATACTGTCAGTTTTTTTACTTTGATTCAATGAAGAAGGCATTCAGATGTGTCACACATTTGCCATAAATTCAGAATGTTAGCACTCTAGTCGCTCATTAGATCACTGTTGTAAAGCTACTGCTCACCAGGGAAGTCTGCTGCTGGTATTGAAAGTGCATGTTTCAGTCTGCATGTCAGAATTCTTTAATGAAATAGAAGAGGATTTGTGAAGTCACTCAAAATGTGCCCTAATTTTTCTTTCTGCAGCACTAATCATACATTCTATGGCAAAATGAACCCTCTCATTTTGTTCCTTTTTAAATTAACTGTTTTAAATGGTACCACTTTATTCCAATCAAGATGGCTTCAGGTGTGCCATACCTTTGTCATAAGTAAGACTGTTAGTGCTCTAGTTGTTCTTTGGAACACTTTGAGAAGCTGCAGTAGAACACAAAGGAATCAACTGACAGTCTCTGCCCTTGTTGGATGTACATGTTTTACTGAGAATGTCAGACTTCATTCTCACATGACTGAGAAAGATAATGTGAATTTACAGAAAATATGCTCTCAGTTTAGCTTATAGATCACCTTCCAAACCTCTGTGGGAAAAGCATGTGAAAATAGTTTTCTCTCAAACATGATTCATGATATCCCAGCAGAAGGCTTTTTCACATGGTAAAATCACCTTAGAACATACCACAATTCCTAAAATGAGTATGGTACCATCAACAAATGATTTATAATGTAACTAAAGTCTTAAAACCTTCTATTAACTGCAATGCTTTTTAATGAGGTGTTATCATGTATCTTGGTCCCAAGATGGCTGCCAACACTTCTTGGATGAAGTGCTGACAGCCAATCAGATCTCACAATGAGATGTGTGGTTAGGCTCCGCCCAGATATGTAAATGATTTTACTTTTGATTTTCACAGGAACTACTGAACGGATTTACACCATATATGCAAAAGGCACATGCCTGACCTGAGGACTACTTCTTTGCCAAATTTCAAGTAATTCTGTTCAGCCGTTCAGGCTGTACCTTCGACTAAAGGTCCTATGGGAAAATGCATGGAGAAAACGCGTTTTGGGACCCCCCTTTTTTCTCAGCCCCCGCTTGATGAATCACCCCGAGACTTTCAGGGTAGGAGCTGAACGGAGCGCCCCATTAGTTTTGAAAATTTCACGAACATAAGTCAACCGGCGCCAAAGTTATTCAAAATAGAATTTTCAGATTTCCTATGGAAACTAGGTTGTAACTATAACTATCTACTGGCGACCGCCAGTAGATAATACACATACATATATATATGCATATGCATATATATATGTTACCACAAATTGCCCAAGCTTTTAGGAACGCACTCGACAGGAAAGCCATACCATCCGGTTTTTCGAGGTTTTGAACACACATTTATTCCATCATGCCCGACGCGTTTCAAGGCTCTGCCTCTTCCTCATGGGCTGCTTCATCAACAAATGTTACACGGATAGTTTCCATCAGCATTTAATTTATTCAGTGGCCCCACGTGGGCCTCACCAAGCGTTTGTGAATCACTTGTGCATGCCGGTATCTGTAGTCCCAGGAAACATCTTAGATTTACCCTCAGTGGGTTCCGTGAAAGTTCGTCAATTTATTTAAAAAGCAATTTATTTTCCTTAAGTAGGTAGGAATGCCAGTGTGAGTTCTGTTTTACCTTGGCTTCTCGTGCTGACACAATTAGGAAATAGTTCCATATTACCAGCCCCTCACTTCCGAGGTGGTGCGCTCCCCACGACAAGGCCGTCGTGTTTTAAATGTTACCACTAATTGCCCAAGCTTTTAGGAACGCACTCGACAGGAAAGCCATACCATCCGGTTTTTCGAGGTTTTGAACACACATTTATTCCATCATGCCCGACGCGTTTCAAGGCTCTGCCTCTTCCTCATGGGCTGCTTCATCAACAAATGTTACACGGATAGTTTCCATCAGCATTTAATTTATTCAGTGGCCCCACGTGGGCCTCACCAAGCGTTTGTGAATCACTTGTGCATGCCGGTATCTGTAGTCCCAGGAAACATCTTAGATTTACCCTCAGTGGGTTCCGTGAAAGTTCGTCAATTTATTTAAAAAGCAATTTATTTTCCTTAAGTAGGTAGGAATGCCAGTGTGAGTTCTGTTTTACCTTGGCTTCTCGTGCTGACACAATTAGGAAATAGTTCCATATTACCAGCCCCTCACTTCCGAGGTGGTGCGCTCCCCACGACAAGGCCGTCGTGTTTTAAATGTTACCACAGATTGCCCAAGCTTTTAGGAACGCACTCGACAGGAAAGCCATACCATCCGGTTTTTCGAGGTTTTGAACACACATTTATTCCATCATGCCCGACGCGTTTCAAGGCTCTGCCTCTTACTCATGGGCTGCTTCATCAACAAATGTTACACGGATAGTTTCCATCAGCATTTAATTTATTCAGTGGCCCCACGTGGGCCTCACCAAGCGTTTGTGAATCACTTGTGCATGCCGGTATCTGTAGTCCCAGGAAACATCTTAGATTTACCCTCAGTGGGTTCCGTGAAAGTTCGTCAATTTATTTAAAAAGCAATTTATTTTCCTTAAGTAGGTAGGAATGCCAGTGTGAGTTCTGTTTTACCTTGGCTTCTCGTGCTGACACAATTAGGAAATAGTTCCATATTACCAGCCCCTCACTTCCGAGGAACATTTAAGCTCGGCAGCCCTGCCGTGAAGGACTGCACCGCCTCGGAATTCAAAGAGGGGCTGTGTGGCGGGAACTGCATCCACGCCTATTTTCCAGCACAGTATATGCGGATTAATTAAATACCGGCGCACAACCCAAAGACCTACTGCAGGTATGAAATGTTGCTGAAATGTATGCGGGGAAGAACGGAACCCACTCAGGGTGAAATAATTTTACAGCTTCTATACAACTGGACTACAAATCCCAGCAAGCACGCAACCTTATCTTGCACTCAGCATCAGCCCACTGGGGGTGTATAAATTGAGTACATGCTTGTAAACAGATAATTGAAGCCTTTCCGCTCACTCGCTATCAAGCTGCCTATGAAGAGGAGGCTTTTGGCCTCGAAACGCGTCAGGCTTAAAGATTGTGAAAGATGGATTGAAGACGCTGGCTGTTTTCCTTTAATAAACCGGATGGTGGCATACACTGTGAGTGCGTCCTTGAAATGCTTGGGCAATTTGATGGAACATTTAAGCTCGGCAGCCCTGCCGTGAAGGACTGCACCGCCTCGGAATTCAAAGAGGGGCTGTGTGGCGGGAACTGCATCCACGCCTATTTTCCAGCACAGTATATGCGGATTAATTAAATACCGGCGCACAACCCAAAGACCTACTGCAGGTATGAAATGTTGCTGAAATGTATGCGGGGAAGAACGGAACCCACTCAGGGTGAAATAATTTTACAGCTTCAATACAACTGGACTACAAATCCCAGCAAGCACGCAACCTTATCTTGCACTCAGCATCAGCCCACTGGGGGCGTATAAATTGAGTACATGCTTGTAAACAGATAATTGAAGCCTTTCCGCTCACTCGCTATCAAGCTGCCTATGAAGAGGAGGCTTTTGGCCTCGAAACGCGTCAGGCTTAAAGATTGTGAAAGATGGATTGAAGACGCTGGCTGTTTTCCTTTAATAAACCGGATGGTGGCATACACTGTGAGTGCGTCCTTGAAATGCTTGGGCAATTTGATGGAACATTTAAACTCGGCAGCCCTGCCGTGAAGGACTGCACCGCCTCGGAATTCAAAGAGGGGCTGTGTGGCGGGAACTGCATCCACGCCTATTTTCCAGCACAGTATATGCGGATTAATTAAATACCGGCGCACAACCCAAAGACCTACTGCAGGTATGAAATGTTGCTGAAATGTATGCGGAGAAGAACGGAACCCACTCAGGGTGAAATAATTTTACAGCTTCAATACAACTGGACTACAAATCCCAGCAAGCACGCAACCTTATCTTGCACTCACCATCAGCCTACTGGGGGCGTATAAATTGAGTACATGCTTGTAAACAGATAATTGAAGCCTTTCCGCTCACTCGCTATCAAGCTGCCTATGAAGAGGAGGCTTTTGGCCTCGAAACGCGTCAGGCTTAAAGATTGTGAAAGATGGATTGAAGACGCTGGCTGTTTTCCTTTAATAAACCGGATGGTGGCATACACTGTGAGTGCGTCCTTGAAATGCTTGGGCAATTTGATGGAACATTTAAGCTCGGCAGCCCTGCCGTGAAGGACTGCACCGCCTCGGAATTCAAAGAGGGGCTGTGTGGCGGGAACTGCATCCACGCCTATTTTCCAGCACAGTATATGCGGATTAATTAAATACCGGCGCACAACCCAAAGACCTACTGCAGGTATGAAATGTTGCTGAAATGTATGCGGGGAAGAACGGAACCCACTCAGGGTGAAATAATTTTACAGCTTCAATACAACTGGACTACAAATCCCAGCAAGCACGCAACCTTATCTTGCACTCAGCATCAGCCCACTGGGGGCGTATAAATTGAGTACTTGCTTGTAAACAGATAATTGAAGCCTTTCCGCTCACTCGCTATCAAGCTGCCTATGAAGAGGAGGCTTTTGGCCTCGAAACGCGTCAGGCTTAAAGATTGTGAAAGATGGATTGAAGACGCTGGCTGTTTTCCTTTAATAAACCGGATGGTGGCATACACTGTGAGTGCGTCCTTGAAATGCTTGGGCAATTTGATGGAACATTTAAGCTCGGCAGCCCTGCCGTGAAGGACTGCACCGCCTCGGAATTCAAAGAGGGGCTGTGTGGCGGGAACTGCATCCACGCCTATTTTCCAGCACAGTATATGCGGATTAATTAAATACCGGCGCACAACCCAAAGACCTACTGCAGGTATGAAATGTTGCTGAAATGTATGCGGGGAAGAACGGAACCCACTCAGGGTGAAATAATTTTACAGCTTCAATACAACTGGACTATAAATCCCAGCAAGCACGCAACCTTATCTTGCACTCAGCATCAGCCCACTGGGGGCGTATAAATTGAGTACATGCTTGTAAACAGATAATTGAAGCCTTTCCGCTCACTCGCTATCAAGCTGCCTATGAAGAGGAGGCTTTTGGCCTCGAAACGCGTCAGGCTTAAAGATTGTGAAAGATGGATTGAAGACGCTGGCTGTTTTCCTTTAATAAACCGGATGGTGGCATACACTGTGAGTGCGTCCTTGAAATGCTTGGGCAATTTGATGGAACATTTAAGCTCGGCAGCCCTGCCGTGAAGGACTGCACCGCCTCGGAATTCAAAGAGGGGCTGTGTGGCGGGAACTGCATCCACGCCTATTTTCCAGCACAGTATATGTGGATTAATTAATTAAATACCGGCGCACAGCCCAAAGACCTACTGCAGGTATGAAATGTTGCTGAAATGTATGCGGGGAAGAACGGAACCCACTCAGGGTGAAATAATTTTACAGCTTCAATACAACTGGACTACAAATCCCAGCAAGCACGCAACCTTATCTTGCACTCAGCATCAGCCCACTGGGGGCGTATAAATTGAGTACATGCTTGTAAACAGATAATTGAAGCCTTTCCGCTCACTCGCTATCAAGCTGCCTATGAAGAGGAGGCTTTTGGCCTCGAAACGCGTCAGGCTTAAAGATTGTGAAAGATGGATTGAAGACGCTGGCTGTTTTCCTTTAATAAACCGGATGGTGGCATACACTGTGAGTGCGTCCTTGAAATGCTTGGGCAATTTGATGGAATATTTAAGCTCGGCAGCCCTGCCGTGAAGGACTGCACCGCCTCGGAATTCAAAGAGGGGCTGTGTGGCGGGAACTGCATCCACGCCTATTTTCCAGCACAGTATATGCGGATTAATTAAATACCGGCGCACAACCCAAAGACCTACTGCAGGTATGAAATGTTGCTGAAATGTATGCGGGGAAGAACGGGACCCACTCAGGGTGAAATAATTTTACAGCTTCAATACAACTGGACTACAAATCCCAGCAAGCACGCAACCTTATCTTGCACTCAGCATCAGCCCACTGGGGGCGTATAAATTGAGTACATGCTTGTAAACAGATAATTGAAGCATTTCCGCTCACTCGCTATCAAGCTGCCTATGAAGAGGAGGCTTTTGGCCTCGAAACGCGTCAGGCTTAAAGATTGTGAAAGATGGATTGAAGACGCTGGCTGTTTTCCTTTAATAAACCGGATGGTGGCATACACTGTGAGTGCGTCCTTGAAATGCTTGGGCAATTTGATGGAACATTTAAGCTCGGCAGCCCTGCCGTGAAGGACTGCACCGCCTCGGAATTCAAAGAGGGGCTGTGTGGCGGGAACTGCATCCACGCCTATTTTCCAGCACAGTATATGCGGATTAATTAAATACCGGCGCACAACCCAAAGACCTACTGCAGGTATGAAATGTTGCTGAAATGTATGCGGGGAAGAACGGAACCCACTCAGGGTGAAATAATTTTACAGCTTCAATACAACTGGACTACAAATCCCAGCAAGCACGCAACCTTATCTTGCACTCAGCATCAGCCCACTGGGGGCGTATAAATTGAGTACATGCTTGTAAACAGATAATTGAAGCCTTTCCGCTCACTCGCTATCAAGCTGCCTATGAAGAGGAGGCTTTTGGCCTCGAAACGCGTCAGGCTTAAAGATTGTGAAAGATGGATTGAAGACGCTGGCTGTTTTCCTTTAATAAACCGGATGGTGGCATACACTGTGAGTGCGTCCTTGAAATGCTTGGGCAATTTGATGGAACATTTAAGCTCGGCAGCCCTGCCGTGAAGGACTGCACCGCCTCGGAATTTAAAGAGGGGCTGTGTGGCGGGAACTGCATCCACGCCTATTTTCCAGCACAGTATATGCGGATTAATTAAATACCGGCGCACAACCCAAAGACCTACTGCAGGTATGAAATGTTGATGAAATGTGTGCGGGGAAGAACGGAACCCACTCAGGGTGAAATAATTTTACAGCTTCAATACAACTGGACTACAAATCCCAGCAAGCACGCAACCTTATCTTGCACTCAGCATCAGCCCACTGGGGGCGTATAAATTGAGTACATGCTTGTAAACAGATAATTGAAGCCTTTCCGCTCACTCGCTATCAAGCTGCCTATGAAGAGGAGGCTTTTGGCCTCGAAACGCGTCAGGCTTAAAGATTGTGAAAGATGGATTGAAGACGCTGGCTGTTTTCCTTTAATAAACCGGATGGTGGCATACACTGTGAGTGCGTCCTTGAAATGCTTGGGCAATTTGATGGAACATTTAAGCTCGGCAGCCCTGCCGTGAAGGACTGCACCGCCTCGGAATTCAAAGAGGGGCTGTGTGGCGGGAACTGCATCCACGCCTATTTTCCAGCACAGTATATGCGGATTAATTAAATACCGGCGCACAACCCAAAGACCTACTGCAGGTATGAAATGTTGCTGAAATGTATGCGGGGAAGAACGGAACCCACTCAGGGTGAAATAATTTTACAGCTTCAATACAACTGGACTACAAATCCCAGCAAGCACGCAACCTTATCTTGCACTCAGCATCAGCCCACTGGGGGCGTATAAATTGAGTACATGCTTGTAAACAGATAATTGAAGCCTTTCCGCTCACTCGCTATCAAGCTGCCTATGAAGAGGAGGCTTTTGGCCTCGAAACGCGTCAGGCTTAAAGATTGTGAAAGATGGATTGAAGACGCTGGCTGTTTTCCTTTAATAAACCGGATGGTGGCATACACTGTGAGTGCGTCCTTGAAATGCTTGGGCAATTTGATGGAACATTTAAGCTCGGCAGCCCTGCCGTGAAGGACTGCACCGCCTCGGAATTCAAAGAGGGGCTGTGTGGCGGGAACTGCATCCACGCCTATTTTCCAGCACAGTATATGCGGATTAATTAAATACCGGCGCACAACCCAAAGACCTACTGCAGGTATGAAATGTTGCTGAAATGTATGCGGGGAAGAACGGAACCCACTCAGGGTGAAATAATTTTACAGCTTCAATACAACTGGACTACAAATCCCAGCAAGCACGCAACCTTATCTTGCACTCAGCATCAGCCCACTGGGGGCGTATAAATTGAGTACATGCTTGTAAACAGATAATTGAAGCCTTTCCGCTCACTCGCTATCAAGCTGCCTATGAAGAGGAGGCTTTTGGCCTCGAAACGCGTCAGGCTTAAAGATTGTGAAAGATGGATTGAAGACGCTGGCTGTTTTCCTTTAATAAACCGGATGGTGGCATACACTGTGAGTGCGTCCTTGAAATGCTTGGGCAATTTGATGGAACATTTAAGCTCGGCAGCCCTGCCGTGAAGGACTACACCGCCTCGGAATTCAAAGAGGGGCTGTGTGGCGGGAACTGCATCCACGCCTATTTTCCAGCACAGTATATGCGGATTAATTAAATACCGGCGCACAACCCAAAGACCTACTGCAGGTATGAAATGTTGCTGAAATGTATGCGGGGAAGAACGGAACCCACTCAGGGTGAAATAATTTTACAGCTTCAATACAACTGGACTACAAATCCCAGCAAGCACGCAACCTTATCTTGCACTCACCATCAGCCCACTGGGGGCGTATAAATTGAGTACATGCTTGTAAACAGATAATTGAAGCCTTTCCGCTCACTCGCTATCAAGCTGCCTATGAAGAGGAGGCTTTTGGCCTCGAAACGCGTCAGGCTTAAAGATTGTGAAAGATGGATTGAAGACTCTGGCTGTTTTCCTTTAATAAACCGGATGGTGGCATACACTGTGAGTGCGTCCTTGAAATGCTTGGGCAATTTGATGGAACATTTAAGCTCGGCAGCCCTGCCGTGAAGGACTGCACCGCCTCGGAATTCAAAGAGGGGCTGTGTGGCGGGAACTGCATCCACGCCTATTTTCCAGCACAGTATATGCGGATTAATTAAATACCGGCGCACAACCCAAAGACCTACTGCAGGTATGAAATGTTCCTGAAATGTATGCGGGGAAGAACGGAACCCACTCAGGGTGAAATAATTTTACAGCTTCTGTGGAAATGTGGATTTTCCTGATCAGTTATGTCCCCTATCTTGGACCCCAACGATTCTATGTGCATGTCACAAGTACATGTGTGTTCCCTCCAGTTCCAGTTTCCAAGACGCAAACATATGTGTGTCTACCGTCGACATGTTCTCTGTCAGATCCGCCATCAATGGGCTGGATATTCAATTCCTAAGTATGAAAAGCCACCGACTTTATATGGCTAAGGTACTCCATTTTTACAGTTCAGGCAAGTAGGCCCGATTCTTTCCTCAAAGCCTTTCCCTGCTCTCTGTCTCTGACAGTTTTCAGCTTGAGCTCGCATCTGTATCCATGAACTTTGTCCTACTCCCTGTGCAGCTAACGGTGCCTGCCTCGGCCAGTTTTCGCCTGCCTGCCAAGAAGCTGTATTTCACCTTCGAATTATCTATTTTGCTCTTCAGCCGATGCATTCCTGTCTAGTGATTTAGGTAAACATTTCCTTTAGCTCACAAGCAAAGGACTCAGCCTTTCCGTCCTCCTGCAAGTGATTCATAGCCCTGTTGCCATGGAAAGTTTTCTGCCCCTCGCTTCTCATATAGACACTTAGACGCTTGTACACGCACATACAGTTAGTATAGAATAGATTCTGTCCGAGAGTCCTTCCTTGTGGATAACATAGTTCTCTAAACATAGGATGTTAGATATGATTTGGGATTAGGTTGACATGACCCCCTAGACTTCTCGTCTCCACATGTAGAGCTAAATGTCAAGTCCCCTTCACCCCCTAGTTGCACGTCAATCACACGTCATGCTGCTGCGCACGCATCCATGTTAAGTATTATCGTATAGATCCACCTATGTAAGATAATGAGAGCCAATCATGTTTCTTTTTGCTCCTTATTACGCCTAGTTTCAATTACGTATCACTATGTTAATTTATCTTATCAATTGTTACGCCTTTTTGCACTTGTTTCATTGTAAATGTATGACCTATAAAAGTTACTTCTTGTCAATAAAGTATTGTACTTCACTTCCTGAACCCTCGTGGTGACGGAACCTGAAGGCCGCGACTCGAGTCGGCCATTTTGGATGGAATAAAGCCCATTTAGAAACCTCTTATACCACGGATTCTGCCTCTTGTTATTCTGAGCTATTTTACTTTATTTTTAAAGATTCCGTATGAAATTCAGTTTCGGTAAAAAGAATATTTACCACATAATGGCGCCCGAACAGGGACACTTTCTCATCTCACGCGCCGGCGGTGCGTTGCAGGCCCGGTCTCCTGCCACAGCTGGACGGACCATAAACGCGTACCAGCAGGATTTCCTGTAAGCTCCCTCCGGTCAAGCGGGGGCGACTGAGGCTGCGATCAACCCAGACGAGGCGGTGAGAAGTGCGAAGTATCCCGACCAGAGCCTAGCTGAGAGAGCAAGATCCGAGGTATACAGAAGCCCACCAGGTTTTTCGAAATCCCGATGTCCAGAGGGTCCGCTATCCGCAGTTATCGAGTCCTGTCCATTCTCTGAGGCCTTCCGTTTCAAGGAGCTACTCGGTGAGTACCATCGCCGAGGAGGCGTGTTGACGCGCACATAGGTTGTGCCGGTCAAGACGGATTTGGGTACACAAATCCGGTCTGCACTGTTTAGCAGTGTATATGTACTGTTTAGCAGTATATCAAGTATTCCGAAGTATTTAGTTATTGTCAAGAATTCAGCGTGGTGATTAGTTAGGCAGACTGTCATCATTGTCGGTTATTGTTAAAATGTTTAATATTCAATGTTTAAAGTGTTCAAATGTCTTGCATATTGTGGTATGAATGATTGTTCTTTGTTCACTGTTCATTATTGTGTTTTTCGTATTAAGTGAATTCAAGAGTAAGTATCAGATCAGTTGTCAATATGCCGCTCTTCTCGAAGTTAAGACAGATTACTACCAGAAAAGGGGTGCTTGAAGAAGCAGTTCCTATTCCTCCTAGGGACACTCCAGGGCATTTTATGTACCACAAGCATGGCTTAGATGCCATATTGTTTCTTGATCTATGGGTAGATTATACCAAGGGATTGCCGGAAAGTCAAAGGTGGCCCGCAGCGGGAACCTGGGATGCAGAGTGCATCATGAAAGTGGAGGAAGAGTTATGGAAAAGAAAGGTCAGACAGTCACAGAAAGACGCTGTTGAGTTATGGCGTAAAGAATCTCATAGACGTACAGAAAAAGCACGTAGACAAGAAGAGAGGAGTAAAGAAAGTTCAAATAAAGTTCAAGAAGATCTATTAATTGAGGAAGGTATCCGAGTGAAGTCAGAACAAGTAAATAGACGAAGAAATGCTCTTATGAATGGTATGTATCCCCTTCTAACCGAAGGACTACCAAAGGCTGTTCCAGGGATGCCAAAAGACTTGCCACCCCCGTTATTTCCAATTAAGGTACATCAAAAGGGGCATCCCAGAACCGCAGAAGATGTTTTTCTTTCCTCATATCTAGACGACACAGCTCCCGAGTATACTAACGCCACACTACATAGACCGTCTGGCGGAGGGGTTCAACGTCAGGATCAGGTATCCGACCCCGTGCAACAGCAAGTCCCGATACAAGCTTCGGCAAGCACATCTGTCCCCGCAGTCGATTCTACAGTGGTATCGACACCCATAGTTGCTGTGTCACGTTCAACGAACCCATTCACACCCGATGCCCCAGATGGGGCCACGGGAGGTGCTAGCAATACCTTTACACCACCCAGAATAAATAAACTTGTCTTTCAAGAATCAGCGCATTCACGTACACCTAAATTCGTAAGTGAACGTACGCTTAAGGAACTCCTTGTAAATTGTAGATATGACCCGGTGGTTGGTAAAGAGGACGAAATGGTCCTGGCATCATTACGCATCAGGCGAGCCGCAGAGTATTTAGCAAGGTTACCAGGAATGACTACGCATCTAGATAACATATACCATTTTGTTCAAACAGGACGAGATCCAGGATGTATTAACAGAGCTATGGAATTCCAGAAAGTAGAGATACAGGGGGAACTGTTACGTTTCCTCATAAACTGTGTGATCAGAAATCAAGACCGTCCGGGGGTAGACCCGAATGCAATGCTTATTCTTACAAGATGGAGCCAGAATATATCAGAAGGGAGACACGATAAGCAAAATTGTATAATAGCCATGTGCCGAAAAATCCGTAGAGAAATAGAGCGTATTCATGAAGAAAGATTGGGAACAGACGAGTTCGAGCAAGATGAAGTGTCCGAATCAGGGAATTCCGCAAGACAGTCAGAGACCATAGCCTATGTAGGCAGAGGAAGATCCTGTAATAATGCTAGATGTTTTTCTGATCCCATACACTCTGTATGCCCAAATAATAGCAGAACGTATCCGACGCCTGTAATAAATCTGAAGTCTCCTGAACATTTGTTTCAAGCCGCAGATAAAATACTGCGAGAACGAAGGGGTTACCACCTCCTCGATTCCATGGATGAGCAAGAATTAGCCAGGTCAGCTGTTCACTGGATTGACAGTCCTGAAAAATACGGTGATGAGACCGTAGCACACACGTTTTTTAATCTCAGTGCAGATGAACAACGTTTAGCTGGAATCTATATGATTCAGCAACTCCTTATATTATATAAGAGCCAACATGCTGACCCTGGTCCTTTACCTGATATATTAACGGAACTACTCACGAACAGATGGAGAGGTTCTAGTAACAAGCTAATTAAAGAGATATTAGTGTCACGTAAACAGTATGTCCTTTTTGTAAATCCGGATTCTCTCTCGCTGCCCCACAGAGAAAGAACGCCGTACTATATGGATAGACAAAATCCTTTACGAGAAGTGCACCCAATAAAAGGCGAAGACAATGAGTTTCACCGTGTATTTGTTTACACACCCATATCAAAAATGGAATTATTAGAAATGAAGAAAGTAGTACCTAGTCATGACAAAGACCCAGCGGGTTTCCACCGAGAAATTAAAGACATGTTACTAATGGGAGAGTACACCTTTCAAAACCACTCATTCAGCTAACCACACAGGAGGCAGCCACATCGACTGTTCTCCCTTGGACTCAGGAACATACACAAGCTTTTGAAAGCCTAAAGGAAGCTTTATGTCAAGCACCTGTTTTAGCAACACCATGTTATAGCAAACATTTTACACTTTTTGTTACAGAACGTGAAGGTACTGCCTTGTCAGTACTCACTCAGGATCAAGCAGGATCACGCAAGCCATGTGCTTATTTTTCCAGTACATTAGATCCCGTAGCTCAGGCTTTGCCTGCATGCCTGAAATCAGTGGCGGCGACAGCTTTAGCAATCAGACAAAGCGATGCCATAGTATTAGGACATCCATTGACAGTACAAGTACCACATGCAGTAGAGGTTCTTGTGAACCGAACACAAACACAACACTTGACCATAGCAAGACTTACCGGTTATGAACTGACATTGTTTCAACCACACATAGAGATCCGACGGTGTAATACATTGAATCCTGCTACACTATTACCTGTAATTGGAACAGACCCACTAGCTCATGATTGTGTTGAAATCATTGAAATAAAGACGAAACCTAGACAAGACTTGACAGACGTTCCATTGTTAGATCCAGACCTGACGTTGTATGTAGACGGATCGTGCATGAGAACAAGTACAGGAGATTTAGTGGCCGCGTATGCAGTCACAACAGACACTGAAGTTATTGAGACAAATTGTATAGATACTTTGTCAGCCCAAGCAGCAGAACTTATTGCTCTAACACAAGCCTGTATTCAAGCCACAAATAAGAAAGTTAATGTATACACTGACTCACGTTATGCATTCGGAGTTGTACACGACTTCGGCGTACTGTGGCGAGAGAGAGGTTATTTAACCTCCCATGGTGCCCACATTCAGCACGGACCCCTCATTCATGCCTTGTTAGACGCAATACATCTACCTACTGCTATATCGATTATGAAATGTAAAGCACACACGAAGGTTACTGATATCATTTCTCAAGGCAATGATTTAGCTGACAGAACAGCTAAACAGACTGCTCAGAATCGCACATTAGACATGACAAAGCCAATAGTTCAGACACCAACACAGTGTATGACAATTAAGGATCCCGCACTTGACGTAATTGACATACAGACACATGCTACTGCAGAAGAATTAAAGAAATGGACTGAACTAGGAGGGATCCAGACAGATCAGGGATGGATGACGAAGGAGAAATCTGTATGGTTTCTTCCTGACTCTATGGTCCAAGCCATTATAGCTACAATTCACAGCCCGGCGCATTTAGGAGAAAAAGCTATGCTAGATAGCATTCAACACATTTGGTTCAATAAACATTTACGAGCAGCAGCTAAACAAAAGGTCCGTACCTGTATGATATGTTGTCAGTTCAACCCGGGAAAAAGTGTTCCCGTAGAACAGGGTGGATTCCAGACTCCTGATCATCCTTTTGAAGTGCTCCAAATGGATTATATCCAGATGGAACGATGTCGAGGATTCAAATATGTTCTTGTAGTTGTCTGCGCTCTCTCCCGATGGACTGAGGCGTACCCAGTATCAGATTACACGGCCCCGACTACTGCCAAACAGTTAGTTCGAGAATTCTTCCCACGGTACGGGCTACCACGTGTTGTATATTCAGATAACGGCCAGCCTTTCTCATCCGAATTAATGAAACATGTCTCACTTTTGTTGGGATATCAGTGGAAGTTCCACTGTGTCCGACACCCCGAGGCAGCAGGTCTCGTGGAACGACATAATCAAATTTTGAAAATCAGATTGTCTAAAATATGTAAGGAGAAAGGTGTTGACTGGATAGTAGCCTTACCAGTTGCACTATTTTACATAAGAATGGTAGCACACTCTCGAACAGGGCTATCCCCGTATGAGGTGATCTTCGGAAGGCCACCAAATATGTGGGGGACGCCTGTACCACGTAAAATAACTGATGTTAATTGTAATATGCTGACAGATTACCTGGCTTCCTTGATGTCTGCACTACAATCTTGTCGTTCACAGGTAGCTGCAGCTTTTCCTGACAACACTGAGGTGAAACCCCATGACGTTGCTCCGGGGGATCTGGTGTTTGTGAGGAATTTCGATCGGAAAACCCAATTGGAGCCCAGGTGGAAAACACCGAAGCTAGTCCTGCTGACCACAAGAACAGCCGTGAAAGTGGAGGGCCGCAAAGGATGGATACATTCCAGTCACGTTAAGAAATTTCATGGACTATCCTCGGATATAGACACTGTGCCCTGCACTCCCTCACAGACTGATTCAAAACTTCCCTTTGTTGAAAGGAATGACTCTCAGAACTATAAATTAAAACTTAGGCCCAAACAGTCGAGCAATTTGATTGTCTAAGTCCTCTCCAAGGTGAAGCGGTTGAATTGTCTCTGACATGTATCCCTTGGACCTGAGTAGAGAAAATACCAGAGAAATGTTGAAACGACAGGCGTATTGTAAATCACTGCGTAGCTACTGTGTGAGGACATTATTAATTCTGTTTTTATTGAGTGTTTTAATAATCATTACGAGTGTAATTTTGCACATATATCATCCTATTTCTAGACATGTTTATAATATTACTGCTGAACATTCTTTTAGTGACCTACCGCCACATGAATTATCTTATAGACTTGCGCTGCGCAATAACACCTTCATTAGTATGTTACATCATTCCCATCAGACTAGTAATGCCACCAATTGTTGGGTGTGTGGCCGACTCCCTCCCTATCAGAATAACAAAGGAGTTCTGCCTTTCTTTCCACATCCGTTCACACACAATGGCTCCTGTGGAGCATGGTTTAGTTTACTAAATTCCATAGACCCAGACACAGCAGTTTATCAACAACATTGGATATGGGGAAATCTGAATCTAGTTTTATTCAAAGTCTGTCACCCTAATAAGGAGGGTCACCCCAGTAGAACAGGAACTGATTTAGAAAATGAAGTGTATAAATTAGGTAATTTTACGCCTAACCTCATGATTTTGAACGTCAAATCCGAAGTTGAATTAATTCTGCCCACTATGTCAGTATTTCCAGTTAAGGGTGAATTATGTGTGAGAAAAGTTGGTTCCATACACATGGGCCATAGCAAATGCGTTACTACAGTAGAATATAGTGATCAAGGGAAATCTTCATTTAGAGCTTCTCGCCATTCTTACTTTATATGTGGTCAGACGGCATATATGCGTCTGCCTCTAGATTGGGATGGTACCTGTTACATAGCATTCCTTTTGCCACCTGTTTTCCTAGCTCCCCCTGATTATTATCGAAATGTTCATTTAGTACACAAAAGAGAGCGTAGAGATCTCCCAGTTGTCGATTATACTGAGACGGCATGGGACAAGTATGTAGATTTCAATAAAGGTATCTTCCCCTATATAGGTACAATATCAAATAGTAAGCTGATACGCAGACTCACCAAGACTCTTGAAGCTGTAGTAAACGAGACTATAACCGCCCTAGGCAATCTGACAGAGGAACAATCAGTGATGAGAATTGTTGTTCTCCAGAATCGTCTTGTCCTTGACGTCATCCTGGCCGATAGGGGCGGAGCTTGCAGGGTCATCGGATCCAGCTGCTGCATATTCATACCAGAAAATTCGCCATCTGTATATAAAGCTATAACACGCCTTCATAAGATTGTAAGCCAGATACACGAGAATCCAGGCACTTGGACGTGGTCCGGGTGGTTTTGGAGTGTGATATCAGCCTGGGGATGGAGAGTTCTATCCTTCCTAGGTATTGGCCTTCTTATGCTCTTCAGTTGTTGTTTATGCCTGCAATGTGGACCAGCGATTTGTGGTCTGTGTGCCACATCATGCATTCCATATCAAAGTTCTCGTTCAAAATGCCGGAAAAAGAAGGAAGAAGAAATGATGCTCCATGAGCAAATCGATGGAATAATGAAGATTGATATCTCTTGAAGGGCAAGTAGGGGACAAGGAGGGAATGTGGAAATGTGGATTTTCCTGATCAGTTATGTCCCCTATCTTGGACCCCAACGATTCTATGTGCATGTCACAAGTACATGTGTGTTCCCTCCAGTTCCAGTTTCCAAGACGCAAACATATGTGTGTCTACCGTCGACATGTTCTCTGTCAGATCCGCCATCAATGGGCTGGATATTCAATTCCTAAGTATGAAAAGCCACCGACTTTATATGGCTAAGGTACTCCATTTTTACAGTTCAGGCAAGTAGGCCCGATTCTTTCCTCAAAGCCTTTCCCTGCTCTCTGTCTCTGACAGTTTTCAGCTTGAGCTCGCATCTGTATCCATGAACTTTGTCCTACTCCCTGTGCAGCTAACGGTGCCTGCCTCGGCCAGTTTTCGCCTGCCTGCCAAGAAGCTGTATTTCACCTTCGAATTATCTATTTTGCTCTTCAGCCGATGCATTCCTGTCTAGTGATTTAGGTAAACATTTCCTTTAGCTCACAAGCAAAGGACTCAGCCTTTCCGTCCTCCTGCAAGTGATTCATAGCCCTGTTGCCATGGAAAGTTTTCTGCCCCTCGCTTCTCATATAGACACTTAGACGCTTGTACACGCACATACAGTTAGTATAGAATAGATTCTGTCCGAGAGTCCTTCCTTGTGGATAACATAGTTCTCTAAACATAGGATGTTAGATATGATTTGGGATTAGGTTGACATGACCCCCTAGACTTCTCGTCTCCACATGTAGAGCTAAATGTCAAGTCCCCTTCACCCCCTAGTTGCACGTCAATCACACGTCATGCTGCTGCGCACGCATCCATGTTAAGTATTATCGTATAGATCCACCTATGTAAGATAATGAGAGCCAATCATGTTTCTTTTTGCTCCTTATTACGCCTAGTTTCAATTACGTATCACTATGTTAATTTATCTTATCAATTGTTACGCCTTTTTGCACTTGTTTCATTGTAAATGTATGACCTATAAAAGTTACTTCTTGTCAATAAAGTATTGTACTTCACTTCCTGAACCCTCGTGGTGACGGAACCTGAAGGCCGCGACTCGAGTCGGCCATTTTGGATGGAATAAAGCCCATTTAGAAACCTCTTATACCACGGATTCTGCCTCTTGTTATTCTGAGCTATTTTACTTTATTTTTAAAGATTCCGTATGAAATTCAGTTTCGGTAAAAAGAATATTTACCACACTTCAATACAACTGGACTACAAATCCCAGCAAGCACGCAACCTTATCTTGCACTCAGCATCAGCCCACTGGGGGCGTATAAATTGAGTACATGCTTGTAAACAGATAATTGAAGCCTTTCCGCTCACTCGCTATCAAGCTGCCTATGAAGAGGAGGCTTTTGGCCTCGAAACGCGTCAGGCTTAAAGATTGTGAAAGATGGATTGAAGACGCTGGCTGTTTTCCTTTAATAAACCAGATGGTGGCATACACTGTGAGTGCGTCCTTGAAATGCTTGGGCAATTTGATGGAACATTTAAGCTCGGCAGCCCTGCCGTGAAGGACTGCACCGCCTCGGAATTTAAAGAGGGGCTGTGTGGCGGGAACTGCATCCACGCCTATTTTCCAGCACAGTATATGCGGATTAATTAAATACCGGCGCACAACCCAAAGACCTACTGCAGGTATGAAATGTTGATGAAATGTATGCGGGGAAGAACGGAACCCACTCAGGGTGAAATAATTTTACAGCTTCAATACAACTGGACTACAAATCCCAGCAAGCACGCAACCTTATCTTGCACTCAGCATCAGCCCACTGGGGGCGTATAAATTGAGTACATGCTTGTAAACAGATAATTGAAGCCTTTCCGCTCACTCGCTATCAAGCTGCCTATGAAGAGGAGGCTTTTGGCCTCGAAACGCGTCAGGCTTAAAGATTGTGAAAGATGGATTGAAGACGCTGGCTGTTTTCCTTTAATAAACCGGATGGTGGCATACACTGTGAGTGCGTCCTTGAAATGCTTGGGCAATTTGATGGAACATTTAAGCTCGGCAGCCCTGCCGTGAAGGACTGCACCGCCTCGGAATTCAAAGAGGGGCTGTGTGGCGGGAACTGCATCCACGCCTATTTTCCAGCACAGTATATGCGGATTAATTAATTAAATACCGGCGCACAGCCCAAAGACCTACTGCAGGTATGAAATGTTGCTGAAATGTATGCGGGGAAGAACGGAACCCACTCAGGGTGAAATAATTTTACAGCTTCAATACAACTGGACTACAAATCCCAGCAAGCACGCAACCTTATCTTGCACTCAGCATCAGCCCACTGGGGGCGTATAAATTGAGTACATGCTTGTAAACAGATAATTGAAGCCTTTCCGCTCACTCGCTATCAAGCTGCCTATGAAGAGGAGGCTTTTGGCCTCGAAACGCGTCAGGCTTAAAGATTGTGAAAGATGGATTGAAGACGCTGGCTGTTTTCCTTTAATAAACCGGATGGTGGCATACACTGTGAGTGCGTCCTTGAAATGCTTGGGCAATTTGATGGAACATTTAAGCTCGGCAGCCCTGCCGTGAAGGACTGCACCGCCTCGGAATTCAAAGAGGGGCTGTGTGGCGGGAACTGCATCCACGCCTATTTTCCAGCACAGTATATGCGGATTAATTAAATACCGGCGCACAACCCAAAGACCTACTGCAGGTATGAAATGTTGCTGAAATGTATGCGGGGAAGAACGGAACCCACTCAGGGTGAAATAATTTTACAGCTTCAATACAACTGGACTACAAATCCCAGCAAGCACGCCACCTTATCTTGCACTCAGCATCAGCCCACTGGGGGCGTATAAATTGAGTACATGCTTGTAAACAGATAATTGAAGCCTTTCCGCTCACTCGCTATCAAGCTGCCTATGAAGAGGAGGCTTTTGGCCTCGAAACGCGTCAGGCTTAAAGATTGTGAAAGATGGATTGAAGACGCTGGCTGTTTTCCTTTAATAAACCGGATGGTGGCATACACTGTGAGTGCGTCCTTGAAATGCTTGGGCAATTTGATGGAACATTTAAGCTCGGCAGCCCTGCCGTGAAGGACTGCACCGCCTCGGAATTCAAAGAGGGGCTGTGTGGCGGGAACTGCATCCACGCCTATTTTCCAGCACAGTATATGCGGATTAATTAATTAAATACCGGCGCACAGCCCAAAGACCTACTGCAGGTATGAAATGTTGCTGAAATGTATGCGGGGAAGAACGGAACCCACTCAGGGTGAAATAATTTTACAGCTTCAATACAACTGGACTACAAATCCCAGCAAGCACGCAACCTTATCTTGCACTCAGCATCAGCCCACTGGGGGCGTATAAATTTAGTACATGCTTGTAAACAGATAATTGAAGCCTTTCCGCTCACTCGCTATCAAGCTGCCTATGAAGAGGAGGCTTTTGGCCTCGAAACGCGTCAGGCTTAAAGATTGTGAAAGATGGATTGAAGACGCTGGCTGTTTTCCTTTAATAAACCGGATGGTGGCATACACTGTGAGTGCGTCCTTGAAATGCTTGGGCAATTTGATGGAACATTTAAGCTCGGCAGCCCTGCCGTGAAGGACTGCACCGCCTTCGGAATTCAAAGAGGGGCTGTGTGGCGGGAACTGCATCCACGCCTATTTTCCAGCACAGTATATGCGGATTAATTAAATACCGGCGCACAACCCAAAGACCTACTGCAGGTATGAAATGTTGCTGAAATGTATGCGGGGAAGAACGGAACCCACTCAGGGTGAAATAATTTTACAGCTTCAATACAACTGGACTACAAATCCCAGCAAGCACGCAACCTTATCTTGCACTCAGCATCAGCCCACTGGGGGCGTATAAATTGAGTACATGCTTGTAAACAGATAATTGAAGCCTTTCCGCTCACTCGCTATCAAGCTGCCTATGAAGAGGAGGCTTTTGGCCTCGAAACGCGTCAGGCTTAAAGATTGTGAAAGATGGATTGAAGACGCTGGCTGTTTTCCTTTAATAAACCGGATGGTGGCATACACTGTGAGTGCGTCCTTGAAATGCTTGGGCAATTTGATGGAACATTTAAGCTCGGCAGCCCTGCCGTGAAGGACTGCACCGCCTTCGGAATTCAAAGAGGGGCTGTGTGGCGGGAACTGCATCCACGCCTATTTTCCAGCACAGTATATGCGGATTAATTAAATACCGGCGCACAACCCAAAGACCTACTGCAGGTATGAAATGTTGCTGAAATGTATGCGGGGAAGAACGGAACCCACTCAGGGTGAAATAATTTTACAGCTTCAATACAACTGGACTACAAATCCCAGCAAGCACGCAACCTTATCTTGCACTCAGCATCAGCCCACTGGGGGCGTATAAATTGAGTACATGCTTGTAAACAGATAATTGAAGCCTTTCCGCTCACTCGCTATCAAGCTGCCTATGAAGAGGAGGCTTTTGGCCTCGAAACGCGTCAGGCTTAAAGATTGTGAAAGATGGATTGAAGACGCTGGCTGTTTTCCTTTAATAAACCGGATGGTGGCATACACTGTGAGTGCGTCCTTGAAATGCTTGGGCAATTTGATGGAACATTTAAGCTCGGCAGCCCTGCCGTGAAGGACTGCACCGCCTCGGAATTCAAAGAGGGGCTGTGTGGCGGGAACTGCATCCACGCCTATTTTCCTGCACAGTATATGCGGATTAATTAAATACCGGCGCACAACCCAAAGACCTACTGCAGGTATGAAATGTTGCTGAAATGTATGCGGGGAAGAACGGAACCCACTCAGGGTGAAATAATTTTACAGCTTCAATACAACTGGACTACAAATCCCAGCAAGCACGCAACCTTATCTTGCACTCAGCATCAGCCCACTGGGGGCGTATAAATTGAGTACATGCTTGTAAACAGATAATTGAAGCCTTTCCGCTCACTCGCTATCAAGCTGCCTATGAAGAGGAGGCTTTTGGCCTCGAAACGCGTCAGGCTTAAAGATTGTGAAAGATGGATTGAAGACGCTGGCTGTTTTCCTTTAATAAACCGGATGGTGGCATACACTGTGAGTGCGTCCTTGAAATGCTTGGGCAATTTGATGGAACATTTAAGCTCGGCAGCCCTGCCGTGAAGGACTGCACCGCCTCGGAATTCAAAGAGGGGCTGTGTGGCGGGAACTGCATCCACGCCTATTTTCCAGCACAGTATATGCGGATTAATTAAATACCGGCGCACAACCCAAAGACCTACTGCAGGTATGAAATGTTGCTGAAATGTATGCGGGGAAGAACGGAACCCACTCAGGGTGAAATAATTTTACAGCTTCAATACAACTGGACTACAAATCCCAGCAAGCACGCCACCTTATCTTGCACTCAGCATCAGCCCACTGGGGGCGTATAAATTGAGTACATGCTTGTAAACAGATAATTGAAGCCTTTCCGCTCACTCGCTATCAAGCTGCCTATGAAGAGGAGGCTTTTGGCCTCGAAACGCGTCAGGCTTAAAGATTGTGAAAGATGGATTGAAGACGCTGGCTGTTTTCCTTTAATAAACCGGATGGTGGCATACACTGTGAGTGCGTCCTTGAAATGCTTGGGCAATTTGATGGAACATTTAAGCTCGGCAGCCCTGCCGTGAAGGACTGCACCGCCTCGGAATTCAAAGAGGGGCTGTGTGGCGGGAACTGCATCCACGCCTATTTTCCAGCACAGTATATGCGGATTAATTAATTAAATACCGGCGCACAGCCCAAAGACCTACTGCAGGTATGAAATGTTGCTGAAATGTATGCGGGGAAGAAAGGAACCCACTCAGGGTGAAATAATTTTACAGCTTCAATACAACTGGACTACAAATCCCAGCAAGCACGCAACCGTATCTTGCACTCAGCATCAGCCCACTGGGGGCGTATAAATTGAGTACATGCTTGTAAACAGATAATTGAAGCCTTTCCGCTCACTCGCTATCAAGCTGCCTATGAAGAGGAGGCTTTTGGCCTCGAAACGCGTCAGGCTTAAAGATTGTGAAAGATGGATTGAAGACGCTGGCTGTTTTCCTTTAATAAACCGGATGGTGGCATACACTGTGAGTGCGTCCTTGAAATGCTTGGGCAATTTGATGGAACATTTAAGCTCGGCAGCCCTGCCGTGAAGGACTGCACCGCCTCGGAATTCAAAGAGGGGCTGTGTGGCGGGAACTGCATCCACGCCTATTTTCCAGCACAGTATATGCGGATTAATTAAATACCGGCGCACAACCCAAAGACCTACTGCAGGTATGAAATGTTGATGAAATGTATGCGGGGAAGAACGGAACCCACTCAGGGTGAAATAATTTTACAGCTTCAATACAACTGGACTACAAATCCCAGCAAGCACGCAACCTTATCTTGCACTCAGCATCAGCCCACTGGGGGCGTATAAATTGAGTACATGCTTGTAAACAGATAATTGAAGCCTTTCCGCTCACTCGCTATCAAGCTGCCTATGAAGAGGAGGCTTTTGGCCTCGAAACGCGTCAGGCTTAAAGATTGTGAAAGATGGATTGAAGACGCTGGCTGTTTTCCTTTAATAAACCGGATGGTGGCATACACTGTGAGTGCGTCCTTGAAATGCTTGGGCAATTTGATGGAACATTTAAGCTCGGCAGCCCTGCCGTGAAGGACTGCACCGCCTCGGAATTCAAAGAGGGGCTGTGTGGCGGGAACTGCATCCACGCCTATTTTCCAGCACAGTATATGCGGATTAATTAAATACCGGCGCACAACCCAAAGACCTACTGCAGGTATGAAATGTTGCTGAAATGTATGCGGGGAAGAACGGAACCCACTCAGGGTGAAATAATTTTACAGCTTCAATACAACTGGACTACAAATCCCAGCAAGCACGCAACCTTATCTTGCACTCAGCATCAGCCCACTGGGGGCGTATAAATTGAGTACATGCTTGTAAACAGATAATTGAAGCCTTTCCGCTCACTCGCTATCAAGCTGCCTATGAAGAGGAGGCTTTTGGCCTCGAAACGCGTCAGGCTTAAAGATTGTGAAAGATGGATTGAAGACGCTGGCTGTTTTCCTTTAATAAACCGGATGGTGGCATACACTGTGAGTGCGTCCTTGAAATGCTTGGGCAATTTGATGGAACATTTAAGCTCGGCAGCCCTGCCGTGAAGGACTGCACCGCCTCGGAATTCAAAGAGGGGCTGTGTGGCGGGAACTGCATCCACGCCTATTTTCCAGCACAGTATATGCGGATTAATTAAATACCGGCGCACAACCCAAAGACCTACTGCAGGTATGAAATGTTGATGAAATGTATGCGGGGAAGAACGGAACCCACTCAGGGTGAAATAATTTTACAGCTTCAATACAACTGGACTACAAATCCCAGCAAGCACGCAACCTTATCTTGCACTCAGCATCAGCCCACTGGGGGCGTATAAATTGAGTACATGCTTGTAAACAGATAATTGAAGCCTTTCCGCTCACTCGCTATCAAGCTGCCTATGAAGAGGAGGCTTTTGGCCTCGAAACGCGTCAGGCTTAAAGATTGTGAAAGATGGATTGAAGACGCTGGCTGTTTTCCTTTAATAAACCGGATGGTGGCATACACTGTGAGTGCGTCCTTGAAATGCTTGGGCAATTTGATGGAACATTTAAGCTCGGCAGCCCTGCCGTGAAGGACTGCACCGCCTCGGAATTCAAAGAGGGGCTGTGTGGCGGGAACTGCATCCACGCCTATTTTCCAGCACAGTATATGCGGATTAATTAAATACCGGCGCACAACCCAAAGACCTACTGCAGGTATGAAATGTTGCTGAAATGTATGCGGGGAAGAACGGAACCCACTCAGGGTGAAATAATTTTACAGCTTCAATACAACTGGACTACAAATCCCAGCAAGCACGCAACCTTATCTTGCACTCAGCATCAGCCCACTGGGGGCGTATAAATTGAGTACATGCTTGTAAACAGATAATTGAAGCCTTTCCGCTCACTCGCTATCAAGCTGCCTATGAAGAGGAGGCTTTTGGCTACGAAACGCGTCAGGCTTAAAGATTGTGAAAGATGGATTGAAGACGCTGGCTGTTTTCCTTTAATAAACCGGATGGTGGCATACACTGTGAGTGCGTCCTTGAAATGCTTGGGCAATTTGATGGAACATTTAAGCTCGGCAGCCCTGCCGTGAAGGACTGCACCGCCTCGGAATTCAAAGAGGGGCTGTGTGGCGGGAACTGCATCCACGCCTATTTTCCAGCACAGTATATGCGGATTAATTAAATACCGGCGCACAACCCAAAGACCTACTGCAGGTATGAAATGTTGCTGAAATGTATGCGGGGAAGAACGGAACCCACTCAGGGTGAAATAATTTTACAGCTTCAATACAACTGGACTACAAATCCCAGCAAGCACGCAACCTTATCTTGCACTCACCATCAGCCCACTGGGGGCGTATAAATTGAGTACATGCTTGTAAACAGATAATTGAAGCCTTTCCGCTCACTCGCTATCAAGCTGCCTATGAAGAGGAGGCTTTTGGCCTCGAAACGCGTCAGGCTTAAAGATTGTGAAAGATGGATTGAAGACGCTGGCTGTTTTCCTTTAATAAACCGGATGGTGGCATACACTGTGAGTGCGTCCTTGAAATGCTTGGGCAATTTGATGGAACATTTAAGCTCGGCAGCCCTGCCGTGAAGGACTGCACCGCCTCGGAATTCAAAGAGGGGCTGTGTGGCGGGAACTGCATCCACGCCTATTTTCCAGCACAGTATATGCGGATTAATTAAATACCGGCGCACAACCCAAAGACCTACTGCAGGTATGAAATGTTGCTGAAATGTATGCGGGGAAGAACGGAACCCACTCAGGGTGAAATAATTTTACAGCTTCAATACAACTGGACTACAAATCCCAGCAAGCACGCAACCTTATCTTGCACTCAGCATCAGCCCACTGGGGGCGTATAAATTGAGTACATGCTTGTAAACAGATAATTGAAGCCTTTCCGCTCACTCGCTATCAAGCTGCCTATGAAGAGGAGGCTTTTGGCCTCGAAACGCGTCAGGCTTAAAGATTGTGAAAGATGGATTGAAGACGCTGGCTGTTTTCCTTTAATAAACCGGATGGTGGCATACACTGTGAGTGCGTCCTTGAAATGCTTGGGCAATTTGATGGAACATTTAAGCTCGGCAGCCCTGCCGTGAAGGACTGCACCGCCTCGGAATTCAAAGAGGGGCTGTGTGGCGGGAACTGCATCCACGCCTATTTTCCAGCACAGTATATGCGGATTAATTAAATACCGGCGCACAACCCAAAGACCTACTGCAGGTATGAAATGTTGCTGAAATGTATGCGGGGAAGAACGGAACCCACTCAGGGTGAAATAATTTTACAGCTTCAATACAACTGGACTACAAATCCCAGCAAGCACGCAACCTTATCTTGCACTCAGCATCAGCCCACTGGGGGCGTATAAATTGAGTACATGCTTGTAAACAGATAATTGAAGCCTTTCCGCTCACTCGCTATCAAGCTGCCTATGAAGAGGAGGCTTTTGGCCTCGAAACGCGTCAGGCTTAAAGATTGTGAAAGATGGATTGAAGACGCTGGCTGTTTTCCTTTAATAAACCGGATGGTGGCATACACTGTGAGTGCGTCCTTGAAATGCTTGGGCAATTTGATGGAACATTTAAGCTCGGCAGCCCTGCCGTGAAGGACTGCACCGCCTCGGAATTCAAAGAGGGGCTGTGTGGCGGGAACTGCATCCACGCCTATTTTCCAGCACAGTATATGCGGATTAATTAAATACCGGCGCACAACCCAAAGACCTACTGCAGGTATGAAATGTTGCTGAAATGTATGCGGGGAAGAACGGAACCCACTCAGGGTGAAATAATTTTACAGCTTCAATACAACTGGACTACAAATCCCAGCAAGCACGCAACCTTATCTTGCACTCAGCATCAGCCCACTGGGGGCGTATAAATTGAGTACATGCTTGTAAACAGATAATTGAAGCCTTTCCGCTCACTCGCTATCAAGCTGCCTATGAAGAGGAGGCTTTTGGCCTCGAAACGCGTCAGGCTTAAAGATTGTGAAAGATGGATTGAAGACGCTGGCTGTTTTCCTTTAATAAACCGGATGGTGGCATACACTGTGAGTGCGTTCTTGAAATGCTTGGGCAATTTGATGGAACATGCATATATATATGTGCATACGTGTGCGTGTAGAGTGAGGTAGAGAGAGGTAGAGAGGTAGAGGTGTAGAGGTAGAGAGGTAGAGGTAGAGAGGTAGAGAGTAGTAGAGAGAGAGGTAGAGAGAGGTAGAGAGCGGTAGAGAGGTAGAGAGTAGAGGATGAGTAATAGAGAGTAAAGGGTAGAGAGTGAGTAGTAGAGAGTAGTAGAGAGAGTAGCAGAGAGTGAATAGTAGAGAGTAGTAGAGTGAGTAGTAGAGAGTGAGAAGTAGAGTGAGTAGTAGAGTGAGTAGTAGAGAGTGAGTAGTAGAGAGTAGTAGAGAGTGAGTAGTAGAGAGTGAGTAGTAGAGAGTAGTAGAGAGTGAGTAGCAGAGAGAGAGTAGTAGAGAGTAGTAGAGAGTGAGTAGTAGAGTGAGTAGTAGAAAGTGAGTAGTAGAGAGTGAGTAGTAGAGAGTAGTGGAGAGTGAGTAGTAGAGAGTAGTGGAGCAGTAGAGAGTGAGTAGTAGAGAGTGAGTAGTAGAGTGAGTAGTAGAGAGTAGTAGAGAGAGAGTAGTAGAGAGCGAGTAGTAGAGAGTGAGTAGTGGAGAGTGAGTAGTAGAGAGTAGTAGAGAGTGAGTAGTGGAGAGTGAGTAGTAGAGAGTAGTAGAGAGTGAGTAGTAGAGAGTGAATAGTAGAGAGTGAGTAGTAGAGAGAGAGTAGTAGAGAGTGAGTAGTAGAGAGTAGTAGAGTGAGTAGTAGAGAGTGAGTAGTAGAGAGTAGTAGAGAGTGAGTAGTATAGTAGTAGAGAGTGTGTGGTAGAGAGTAGTAGAGTGAGTAGAAGAGAGTAGTAGAGAGTGAGTAGTAGAGAGTGAGTAGTAGAGAGTGAATAGTAGAGAGTAGTAGTAGAGACTAGTAGACAGAGAGTAGTAGAGTGAGTAGTAGAGAGTAGTAGAGAGTGAGTAGTAGAGAGTGAGTAGTAAAGAGTAGTAGAGAGTGAGTAGTAGAGAGTAGTAGAGAGTGAGTAGTAGAGAGAGAGTAGTAGAGAGTAGTAGAGAGTGAGTAGTAGAGTAGTAGAGAGTGAGTGGTAGAGAGTAGTAGAGAGTAGTAGAGTGAGTAGCAGAGAGTAGCAGAGAGTGAGTAGTAGAGAGTGAATAGTAGAGAGTAGTAGAGAGTGAGTAGTAGAGAGTGAGTAGTAGAGAGTGAGTAGTAGAGAGTAGTAGAGAGTGAGTAGTCGAGAGTAGTAGAGAGTGAGTAGTAGAGAGTGAGTAGTAGGGATAGAGTAGTATTGAGTAGTAGAGAGTGAGTAGTAAAGTAGTAGAGAGTAGTCAGTCAGTGTCAGTCAGTGTCAGTCAGTCAGTGTCAGTGTCTGTCAGTCGGTGTCAGTCAATCAGTGTCAGTCAGTTTCAGTCAATCAGTGTCAGTCAGTGTCAGTGTCTGTCAGTGTCAGTCAATCAGTGTCAGTCAGTGTCAATCAGTCAGTGTCAGTGTCAGTCAATCAGTGTAAGTCAGTGTCAATCAGTCAGTGTCAGTCAGTCAGTGTCAGCTAGAGCAGCTCTGCTGACCTGGTTCTCTGGCTCTAAAGCAGCTCTACTGACCTGATTCTCTCCCTCTAAAGCAGCTTTGCTGACCTGGTTTCTCTGGCTCTACAGCAGGTCTGCTGACCTGGTTCTCTGGCTCTAGAGCAGCTCTGCTGACCTAGTTCTTAGGCTACAGAGCAGCTCTGCTGATCTGGTTCTCTGGCTCTACAACAGCTCTGCTGACCTGGTTCTCTGGCTCTAAAGCAGCTCTGCTGACCCGGTTCAATGGCTCTAAAGCAGTTCTGCTGACATGGTTCTCTGGCTCTAGAACAGCTCTACTGACCTGGTTCTTTCCCTCTAGAGCAGCTCTGCTGACCTGGTTCTCTCCCACTAAAGCAGCTCTACTGACCTGTTTTCTCTGGCTCTTGAGCAGCTCTGCTGACCTGGTTCTTAGGCTCTACAACAGCTCTGCTGACCTGGTTCTCTGGCTCTAAAGCAGCTCTGCTGACTCGGTTCTATGGATCTAAAGCAGTTCTGCTGACCTGGTTCTCTCGCTCTAGAGAAGCTCTGCTGACCTGGTCCCTTGGCTCTAAAGCAGCTCTGCTGACCTGGTTCTCTCCCTCTAAAGCAGCTCTGCTGATTTGGTTCTCTCGCTCTAAAGCAGCTCTACTGACCTGGTTCTCTGGCTCTAGAGCAGCTCTGCTGACCCGGTTCTTAGGTTCTAGAGCAGCTCTGCTGACCTGGTTCTCTGGCTCTAAAGCAGCTCTGCTGACCTGGTTCTATAGCTCTAAAGCAGCTCTGCTGACCTGGTTCTCTGGCTCTAAAGCAGCTCTGCTGACCTGATTCTCTCCCTCTAAAGCAGCTTTGCTGACCTGCTTTCTCTGGCTCTACAGCAGGTCTGCTGACCTGGTTCTCTGGCTCTAGAGCAGCTCTGCTGACCTAGTTCTTAGGCTACAGAGCAGCTCTGCTGATCTGGTTCTCTGGCTCTACAACAGCTCTGCTGACCTGGTTCTCTGGCTCTAAAGCAGCTCTGCTGACCCGGTTCTATGGCTCTAAAGCAGTTCTGCTGACATGGTTCACTGGCTCTAGAGCAGCTCTACTGACCTGGTTCTTTCCCTCTAGAGCAGCTCTGCTGACCTGGTTCTCTCCCTCTAAAGCAGCTCTACTGACCTGGTTTCTCTGGCTCTTGAGCAGCTCTGCTGACCTGGTTCTTAGGCTCTACAACTGCTCTGCTGACCTGGTTCTCTGGCTATAAAGCAGCTCTGCTGACCCGGTTCTATGGCTCTAAAGCAGTTCTGCTGACCGGGTTCTCTGGCTCTAGAGAAGCTCTGCTGACCTGGTCCCTTGGCTCTAAAGCAGCTCTGCTGACTTGGTTCTCTCCCTCTAAAGCAGCTCTGCTGATTTGGTTCTCTCGCTCTAAAGCAGCTCTACTGACCTGGTTTCTCCGGCTCTACAGCAGCTCTGCTGACCTGGTTCTCTGGCTCTAGAGCAGCTCTGCTGACCCGGTTCTTAGGCTCTAGAGCAGCTCTGCTGACCTGGTTCTCTGGCTCTAGAGCATCTCTGCTGACCTGGTTCTATAGCTCTAAAGCAGCTCTGCTGACCTGGTTCTTTGGCTCTTGAGCAGCTCTGCTGACCTTTTTCTCTGGCTCTAAAGCAGCTCTGCTGACCTGGTTCTCTGGCTCTAAAGCTGCTCTGCTGGCCTGGTTCTCTGGCTCTAAAGCAGCTCTGCTGACCTGATTCTCTCCCTCTAAAGCAGCTCTACTGGCCTGGTTTCTCTGGCTCTACAGCAGCTCTGCTGACCTGGATCTATGGCTCTAAAGCAGCTCTGCTGACATGGTTCTATGGCTCTAAAGCAGTTCTGTTGACCTGGTTCTCTCCTGCTAAAGAGCTCTGCTGACCTGGTTCTCTCCTGCTAAAGAGCTCTGCTGACCTGGTTCTCTGGCTCTAAAGCAGTTCTGCTGACCTGGTTCTCTGCCTCTACATCAGCTTTGCTGACCTGGTTCTATGGCTCTAAAGCAGTTCTGCTGACCTGGTTTCTCTGGCTCTACAGCAGCTCTGCTGACCTGGTTCTTAGGCTCTAGAGCAGCTCTGCTGACCTGGTTCTCTGGCTCTAGAGCATCTCTGCTGACCTGGATCTATAACTCTAAAGCAGCTCTGCTGACCTGGTTCTCTGGCTCTTGAGCAGCTCTGATGACCTTTTTCTCTGGCTCTAAAGCAGCTCTGCTGACCTGGTTCTCTGGCTCTAAAGCTGCTCTGCTGGCCTGGTTCTCTGGCTCTAAAGCAGCTCTGCTGACCTGATTCTCTCCCTCTAAAGCAGCTCTGCTGGCCTGGTTTCTCTGGCTCTACAGCAGCTCTGCTGACCTGGATCTATGGCTCTAAAGCAGCTCTGCTGACATGGTTCTATGGCTCTAAAGCAGTTCTGTTGACCTGGTTCTCTGGCTCTAAAGCAGCTCTGCTGACCTGGTTCTCTGCTCTAAAGCAGCTCTGCTGACCTGGTTCTCTCCTGCTAAAGAGCTCTGCTGACCTGGTTCTCTGGCTCTAAAGCAGTTCTGCTGACCTGGTTCTCTGCCTCTACATCAGCTCTGCTGACCTGGTTCTCTGGCTCTAAAGCAGCTCTGCTGACCCGGTTCTATGGCTCTAAAGCAGTTCTGCTGACCGGGTTCTCTGGCTCTAGAGAAGCTCTGCTGACCTGGTCCCTTGGCTCTAAAGCAGCTCTGCTGACTTGGTTCTCTCCCTCTAAAGCAGCTCTGCTGATTTGGTTCTCTCGCTCTAAAGCAGCTCTACTGACCTGGTTTCTCCGGCTCTACAGCAGCTCTGCTGACCTGGTTCTCTGGCTCTAGAGCAGCTCTGCTGACCCGGTTCTTAGGCTCTAGAGCAGCTCTGCTGACCTGGTTCTCTGGCTCTAGAGCATCTCTGCTGACCTGGTTCTATAGCTCTAAAGCAGCTCTGCTGACCTGGTTCTTTGGCTCTTGAGCAGCTCTGCTGACCTTTTTCTCTGGCTCTAAAGCAGCTCTGCTGACCTGGTTCTCTGGCTCTAAAGCTGCTCTGCTGGCCTGGTTCTCTGGCTCTAAAGCAGCTCTGCTGACCTGATTCTCTCCCTCTAAAGCAGCTCTGCTGGCCTGGTTTCTCTGGCTCTACAGCAGCTCTGCTGACCTGGATCTATGGCTCTAAAGCAGCTCTGCTGACATGGTTCTATGGCTCTAAAGCAGTTCTGTTGACCTGGTTCTCTTGCTCTAAAGCAGCTCTGCTGACCTGGTTCTCTGCTCTAAAGCAGCTCTGCTGACCTGGTTCTCTCCTGCTAAAGAGCTCTGCTGACCTGGTTCTCTGGCTCTAAAGCAGTTCTGCTGACCTGGTTCTCTGCCTCTACATCAGCTTTGCTGACCTGGTTCTATGGCTCTAAAGCAGTTCTGCTGACCTGGTTTCTCTGGCTCTACAGCAGCTCTGCTGACCTGGTTCTTAGGCTCTAGAGCAGCTCTGCTGACCTGGTTCTCTGGCTCTAGAGCATCTCTGCTGACCTGGTTCTATAACTCTAAAGCAGCTCTGCTGACCTGGTTCTCTGGCTCTTGAGCAGCTCTGATGACCTTTTTCTCTGGCTCTAAAGCAGCTCTGCTGACCTGGTTCTCTGGCTCTAAAGCTGCTCTGCTGGCCTGGTTCTCTGGCTCTAAAGCAGCTCTGCTGACCTGATTCTCTCCCTCTAAAGCAGCTCTGCTGGCCTGGTTTCTCTGGCTCTACAGCAGCTCTGCTGACCTGGATCTATGGCTCTAAAGCAGCTCTGCTGACATGGTTCTATGGCTCTAAAGCAGTTCTGTTGACCTGGTTCTCTGGCTCTAAAGCAGCTCTTCTGACCTGGTTCTCTGCTCTAAAGCAGCTCTGCTGACCTGGTTCTCTCCTGCTAAAGAGCTCTGCTGACCTGGTTCTCTGGCTCTAAAGCAGTTCTGCTGACCTGGTTCTCTGCCTCTACATCAGCTTTGCTGACCTGGTTCTATGGCTCTAAAGCAGTTCTGCTGACCTGGTTCTCTCCCTCTAAAGCAGCTCTGCTGACCTGGTTTCTCTGGCTCTACAGCAGGTCTGCTGACCTGGTTCTCGGCCTCTAGAGCAGCTCTACTGACCTGGGTCTCTGGCTCTAGAGCAGCTCTGATGACCTGGGTCTCTGGTTCTAGAGCAGCTCTGCTGACCTGCTTCTTAGGCTCTAGAGCAGCTCCGCTGACCTGGTTTCTCTGGCTCTACAGCAGTTCTGTTGACCTGGTTCTCTGCACCCAAGATGCGTGCACCTGACTTCGCGAAAATATATTTAAAAATAATATAAGTTTATATAAGTACAAATATATTATTTTTATGAATATCTTAGATAATCTCTTGCCCTAATATGTATATTAAAGACACATACATATCATTTTGAAACATAACATTTTTTTGCTAGAGTCGCGCACCCAGCGCGGCCCAGCACGTATATGACGTCACGTGGGACCCGCAACCGCGCAAGCATCTCATACCGTAATGCGCATGTGTCGCAAATGCGTGGGAGCAGGAGTCGCGGACTGGTCGCATACCAATCGCGCACAGCACGTAATATTAAATGTATATGATGTAACTGAAAAACACGCAGCCGTCGCACACCGTACGCGGATCCTTCACGACTTTTCTAAAATGGCGGCTAGAATGCGTGCACCCACCGTCATGTGTACGCTTTGAGTGCGGGACTCCAAAAAATGTTTTATTTTTTTTAAAGAAAATAATATAAATATATTAAAATAAAAAATGAAAACAAGAAAATTAATCAATATTTCAGTTTGAATTTTTTTTAAATTTTATTTTGCAATTTTCAGAAAAATATATAATGTTATTTAATGAAGAAAATATTTTTAAAAAAACAGTTAAAAAACTGTAGAAAATCAGTACCAAAAAATAGGTATAACTATCACACTTAAAAATTAGCATTTAATAAACCTTTGAAATTCACTGAAAACAACAGGTTTCAGAGACGTTATAGTTAGAAATTAGCATTTAAAAAAGCTTTGAAATTCACTGAAAAAACCATAGGTTTCAGGGATGTTATAGTTAGCTGGCCATTTCACTCGTACAAAACCATAGAAATTTCTCTGTTATAGTTAGTTCTGCGAACTATAATTTGCGCACCCGCAATGCACTGCTGATGATGTCACATATTGCATCATTCATGACATGGTCAGTGACATCACTGATGACATCTCAAATGACATCACTGATGACATCATCCACGTGATAATCTGATACACCTCATCATACACTAGTATAACCTTTCATCACTCACTGTAAAATACAGAGTACCATATTTGAAACCATTGACACACCAATACCAGTTACTACATACCCACTCACTGATTCCTAAGTCCACACACACAACCACCCATTCAACAACAGAATCATTTATACATGCAGTCACTAATTAATAGAACCCTATCAAATGCACTTATACACATATATAGACATTGTCACATCAGCAGTCCTCTTAGTCGGTTATGCAGTCATCCTACTCACTCATGAAAAAAATGAATCACACTTACATTTACTCACTTACACAATTATCCAACAACACCTCATTTATTCAAACACATAGTAACTCATAGTTAATATGTAAAAAAATCACCATTACAATTATACACACATTCATATAGTTACTCTCACAATCACTGACTCTTACACATACTTATTTATATACACCAACTCTCACATACAATGCCTTTTATTTTTTTAGTTTGTTGACGATGTACAACTAAAACATATATTCGCTCATCAAAGCACAAATAAATACACTCAGTCACATAGACAACTGTTTCCACATGCTCTCTTAAACCTATACACCTAGTCAATCAACCATTCACACATCTATTCATAGAGTTACACACACCCCATCCAACCACACACAAACTCAGTGTCCCATACAAATACTCACCCAACTAATCAATAACTAATATACACACTCATGTAGTTAGTGACCAACTGATGCAGCATGTTATACAACAACAGAGACAGTGCTGCACTCATTCACATGGTTTAGTTACTAATCCATGTATTAAGTGAGACACTTTTAATTACTCACTTAAACAGACAGTCAGACATCTACTAAATCCTCCATCCAGACAGTTATATATCCACTCAATCTTCATTACAGATTGGTATATATATAATACATATTTAAATTTCAAACTAAACCACATTCACTGGATGATGTCATCAGTGATGTCATCAGTGATGTCATTTGAGATGTCATCAGTGATGTCATCAGTGATGTCTCTGACCAAATATGTGACATCATCAGCAGTGCATTGCAGGCGCGCGAGTTATAGTTAGCAGAACTAACTATACCAGAGGAATTTCTATGGTTTTGTACGAGTGAAATGGCCAGCTAACTATAACACCCCAGAAACCTATGGTTTTTTCTGTGAATATATATAAATATATATATATAAATATAGATATATGTGTATATATATATTGCTGCTACCAGGTACATATATGTGTGTATATCTATATATTTATTTGTTATATTTTAAATTAATTTTAAATTATAATATAAATTTAAACTATTATTTTAATAACTGTTTCTTAAGTAGATATGTATAAATATAAGTATTAGATATTAAATATGTGTGTTTAACTTTTTTAATTAAGTTTATTTGTTATATTTGTTAAGATATATATTAAATATTGTTAATTCTTTTAAATAACTGTTACTATTTAATATCTATAATATTTATTGTTTTATTTTTAAATATATATATTTAAAAACGATATTTAATACAACTATATTAATGCCATCGATATTTTTTTTCTCAATATTTTTGTACTTACCATTTTAAGTATAGGATGCCGATATTTTTGACATCAATATTTTGGTCACAATATTTTGGTATAGGGATATTTTGGGAGTCGATATTTTTTCAGTAAACCTTTAAAATGACCTTTCGAAAATATTTAGTACACATCTGACTTTATCAATGAATTGGGCGTGTAAGAAATATTAGAAAAAGTCAAAAAATGCACATTGTACTTGTTTACTAGGTAGAGATATCATTTTTTAATTTAATATTGTATCCGGAAACCTTGCTGTGGAATAGATAACGCTGCTAAAGGGAATATCGCTTTTAGGGCCTTGTCACTGTATGGCTATGTTTAACATTACACCTTTAGATGCCCCATTTTTAAATACTATACAGCCTAAGTTATGACCATTTAAAGCCTATTTAGCTGTGACTTATTAGCATTTATTATAACACTGTAGGCCTATTAAAACGTGTTATTTTGACAGGTCGAAATTGAATAGACAGACGACAGTGGTAGGCCTGCAGTCATGTTGTGCACTGCCACTTTAGTGGTTTACAATCTGTGCTGCAGTCCACTATTGACTACATGTCAATTTGGAGTATAGACACGTTAAACATGTTTTAGGGGTCAGAACACATGCACTGGGGTCTTGTTAGCAGATTTCCAGTGCACACAGATAATAAATCAGCAAAATTAATCCAAAACAATTGGGGGTGATTATGCAACTTCACACTAGGAGGCCAATTACAATGAGTGTCGGACCCTTATCGCCCATTTTATTTCCGACCGGCTGATTAAGTTACAGCCGGTTAGAATTGAAACCAGCCGGTCATTCCGGCTGGCTTCTGATGGGCTCCAGGAGCCCGTCTGCCAGTCAGAAACTGGCCTGTAATCCAAATGGAAGGGGTTTCCGCCTTCTGGATTATGATGCATGGTTTCGGGCAGGGTTTCCATGCCTGGCCTTTCCGACATGGAAACCCTGTCGTAAAACGTGTTTGGTGGGCCCTTCTGTTTTCAGCCTCTGGTTGGTGGCCGAGAGGGGCGCCATAGGTGCAGGGATTGCAGGGATGAACTCAGACTCTCATTTCTCTATAGGAGCTTGTGTTACGGCCGGTTTACAGCATTAACACAAGCTCCCATAGTGGAATGGGGGTATGCGACCGCACCATGTGCGGTCGCATCGTGATTAAGCGGTCAGGACCGCTGACCAGAGGTCGGTTGGTCCTGTTTCCGCAATAGTGTCCCCGACATCGAAATAAGCCTTTATTTTGATTTTATCCTGCCAACTAGAGCCACCGTAGGATCATGATACTTTTAAAGTTGCCATCCACTCCTGTACTCAGTATACCAACATTGTACTCAGCAGGTACATTCATAAAACACTCTTCGAGTATCCAAGTAAGTCAGATAGATGCCTAATGGCGACTCTGTTGTGTCATTAGCTTCAATTCCCCAACAAAAAAAACACGGTAATATGTGGTTTGCATATGTTTCCTTTTTGTCACCCTTGAATTAAACAACGACTGAATACTCTAAGAACTCCCTTGGGTGTGCTTAGTATAAAGCTACTATTCCATAGCTATGCTCTGCTGCCTCATTCACCTACACCAACTCTGTGAGATTAGCAAAGTGCTTTTAAAAATGTGTATAACAGTGTTATGTTTCGTCTTCAAATTCTTTTCCCTACCATCTTAGTGCTGTGAAATGTACACGAATTACTTGATTGATGTGGTGCACGTGTAAATGTTATTTATTCAGGATGCTTGGCACAGTAGTTTGTATTTCTTAACCTGATGACTAATTTCTGGGTATATTTACACATAAACTTTTTTTTTAAAGTTCTATTTGAAATAAACTTGATATGATGATGAAATAATTTCGTCCACTACCATGAGTTCTCTTATGGAAACAATGGCTTTACCACATTATGTAACAAGTGTACCCTTCGATGCACTATTTGCACCTATATAAAAATAAAATATAACTGGGAACTTCTGAATGACCTCGTGCATCCAGGTTTTAATTCTGGAGGAAATCAGCCTAGCTTACTACGCTTGCATAGTGCAATTGGAGTAGGAATTTACACATTTACTTCCACTTGGAAAGGGCGCCGGCCACCACTGTCTTCAAATACCTATTGCTTTTAGGGTATGCTCATTGTAATGGCTGGTGGTCTTCCATGCCTCCTTAAGAAACCCAACTTGATACTAATACATGATTATTTCTGGTTTAAAGGGATTTCAAATGAGGTATCCCTTGCATTCCGCACTATATTAATAACCATTAAAATAAATTGTCAGAAATATATAGAATCTCAAGTCAAAGGAAAGTGCATTTCCTTTCCCTTTCCTTTTCGATCATTCGTTTTCCAGCATTTGTGTCGTAATGCTTCTTTGGGGGCTTTCTCCACAGCTGTTGCAACACCATTCCCCCCATTATTCTCTTTGAGGAAATAGCCATGAACAGCTGCACAAAATGAATCTGAATAGGACCCTAGACATTTGTTTGAGACATTTTGGGATGCTTACGCCGCCATGCAGAAAGTCATCAGTCCAGGAAACGCCACATAAAAAATATAAATTTCCCATCGAAGTCACATATCCCTTTTTTCTCCTGTTTCTAATATTCCTACAAAGAGAGTCTAAATTATTAGAGACAGACATGAAACCACAGTAATAGCTCAATTTGAAATACATGACTCGTACATAAACAGCCCCAGCAATGGAAGTTAAGTTTTTTTTAAATGTCTAAATGTGGGATCAGTTCATAACATGCAGCTACAAAACAAACTGCCTGTAACTGGGCTATTGCATTTTCTATTACAGTGTATTAATTTTAAATCGATGTGCACTGAAATCCTAACGTAGTAAAAGGCACTTAAAATGGCAGTGTTATGGTTGTCTTTTTACTGTGCATATTTCTTCTCTGCTTTTCATTTAGAGGGAGGTCTTGTTTTCCAGACTAGCTTAATGCTATTAATTGTCCTATTGGTTGCACACAGTTAATGCATGCAGAACCCAATGGTCATCTACCACCTGCCATTAAATAGCTGGGCAAAGAGATTAGTCTTAACTGCTGGGAAATGTTATTATATATTCGATAAGGCACCCCAAACGCTGCCTTATTAGGTTATTGGTGGCCATTAAAGAGTACCATGCGGGTAAACAAGCACACAGTAGAGAGGTACAGAGGTGCGTGCAGACCAGGTGCCTTCATAAAGTTACAGAAGAACCATACCTTGCAACCCCAGCATGATATCCCTCCCGGATACACCCTTCTTACTTCTTCCCTTTGGAACTAGTTATTCACAGATTTAAACCTGGTCCTGCTCTATGGCAGTCACGCCAAACGCTTCCAGTACCTCCTACCCTCTATTACTGACAGAACGAGCCCGCTTCCGCAACCAACACCTCTATTACGTCATTCATTCAGATGCATGGAGGGTGCACGATGTTCAACACCCAAAGTTGCATGATATGCAACATCCATTACGCCAGCTGTTTTTTCCCCTCCAGATTTTAATGACGTCACTGGCATGCCTCCTATCTACACACGCATGTCATTGGTGTACACTAGAGGAGTGCCCGCCTCGCGTCAGCCCTTGTTGATTAAAGAACTAGGAGGAAACTCCCTTATGACAAGGGTGGTGTGCCAAGCGAGCATCCTCGCCTCACTAAATCGCATGCATTATGAACCCTAAACACCACGACACTGCACTGGCCAAACGCAAACATCATCTCACACGCGTGTTTAAGCCAAAATGAATAAATGATTGGGCAAAGGTAAGCACTGTTTACTAAACAGTGATACATAAAAACAGTATATACAATACCTATAAGTACTCAAGAATTCATCTGCCACACATCGATCATCGCACAGCCCTTTGGTGGCTCTGTCACAGTCTTGGGATCGGGACTTCAAAATTCCGTAGTCTCCAGGTCAAAATTGGCCGGAAACGCTTTGACTCTCTTTGGATCGGAAAAGCTGAAAGTTCCATAGTGTGCTGTTCTCAAGGCAGCGGGATGAATCATAAACTATGACGCGGTGTCTCTGCTCTCTCCTTTGCCTTGAAAAAACTTCCGTTTTCTTTGAAGAACATTATTTTGACGTTGTTTTCCCCCCCAGACACTTCTTTTAGGTCACTGACCTTCCTCGATGTCATCTCTTTCACTGAATAATGGATCAATTTAATAATACAGCCTCTAGGTTTCTGCTTTTCCATTTCCTTTGGTGCTGATGATCTGTGAGATCTATAGGTTTTTCCTGGTGTAACTTGCAGTGTTTTATGTATTGGGTCTTTTCGGAGCACTGTAGGGTTGCCCCTCTAGACTCTCGGTAGGAAATAAAACACTCCAATGTTCTTTCATTCAGAATACTAGAAATAATAAAAATGGCGTTTGCTGTGGCATAAATACATTTTGGATTTGTTTCTACAGACTCCAGCTGAGTTCCTCTACTTGTGGCTAGTTCATCCAATATTTTCAGATTTTACTTTGCATATTTTGGCTCTCCTTTTATCCCTGGAGGAGTCTTGTCTATAGACCAGCTTAGTGATGACATTCTAAGCAAATTCAGTTATCCGCATGTAGTTATCTTTGTCGCTTAAGTTAGAGAGTGCAGATGTTGCACAGTGAAGATGTTACCTCCAACATTGTCAGGCCTAGAATTCATTTTTGAGTTTTGACCTTTGACTGTTAGTGGGATGAGGAAATCATCAACAATGAGAAAATGTTAAGGACTGGAAAATGGAGCAGTTAGTAATATGAATTTAACCTCCTGTCTTTCCTGAATTTGACTCTGAGTCTGTGGTGTAAATGTTTTAGGTTGCTTTGGGTGTTAGCTTAGAATGTAGAGATCTGGCATTCCCACTCCAGGCCAGGACCAGTTGATGGTGTCATCTTTTACTCTAGAATAAATGTTTTCAAGCATAAGCCTTGTGTGAGTAATGAATCATCTGGGCAGCAGCACAGGCTTGCTATTTTTGTTCTGCGACATTTAGGGGCCGATTCCAATGTTGGTCGGACGGGAGTCCGTCCAACATCGGTCAGGAACTATAACCGAACAGCCTCCTGTCGTCGATTACAGTCCGGGAAATCGGATGCGACCGAACCCTGTTCTGAACTGCAGAGGTGCAGTTCATCCCTGCACCCCGTGGCAGGCACCACAAGGTGCCTGCCACAGGGTGCAGGGATCAACAGAGGGGAGGCTGCCATTTGGTGGCCATGCACCCAAGGGGGCCCTGCTGTTGGCCCTCAAAGCTGTTTGCTAATGCCTTTCTGTGCCGGAAAGGCTAGCACAAAAAGACAGTGGAAAACTGCCATTGTAATCCCTCAGCCTGAAAGAGCCAGCAGGGGAATTACTGAGGGCCTTCCGAATGGCGGACGGGCTCCCTGAGCTCATCGGAAGCCATTCATAAGACCGATTCAGTTTCCCTTCCGACCGACCCAATCAGAATGGGTCGGTCAGAAGGGAAACCAAATTTGTGATCCCAATGCGGTTAGGATGGGTCCGACCGAGGGTGGGAGCCCTTCCTAACCGCATCGGAATCGGACCCTCAGTGCTGTTTCTTTGCACAAAATGCATCTTTGCGTCCATTTTGATAAATGTTCTAGTAAGTTAGGAGAAAATCCTACTCCAAGAGCACATTTTGCGAGCACAAGCAGCTGCTCATGCTCACTGTTCTTGTTCTGTTGCACTTAGCGCTATTTCTTTGCGCTTTAAATCAGAGACAGTGAATGCTGTGAGCTGTGGTGGCTTACTTAGAAATACCTTGGGTCCTGGCACTCATATATTAAAAAAATTAAGCACTGAAGGACGTTAGTCCAAGTCCAAGTAGTGAGCAAATTAGACTATAGTAATGCTCTCTTGGTGGCAGCTAATGATAGACTGGTAGCCAAACTACAGGTAGTTCAAAACACGGCAGCCAGGCTTATTTTAGCCCCCCTCCCGGCACCTCCTCTGCTCCAATGTTAAAGGAGTTGCATTGGCTGACAGTCTCAAAAAGGTGCATTTTTAAGCTCTGCGCACTTACTTATAACACGTTTCGAGGCAAAGGACCCAGATATCTGCAGTTGAAAATCAAATCATACATACCCATCAGAAGATTACGATCATGTGATATGGCCATGCTATGTGTCCCCCGCACCCGCCTAATGCGATGTGGGGGTAGAGCTTTTTCTTACCCTGCCCCCTTTCATTGGAATAAGCTTTCAATGCATGTCCTCACCAGGGCTAATTATTGCAAATGTAGGAAATTACTGCAAGCCCACCTATTCTAATTCTAATCTTCTCCTTTATGGGCACTTGCTAACCTGGCTCACCGCCGAGATACCCTTGGGTGAGTCGTGCGCTGTATTAAATCCAAATAACTTAACATAACTGATCAGACATGTTTATGCGTTGTCTGTTATTTTGACCCGGTGAGCAACGTTGTTGATTTGCATCCCAGGTCATGTGACTATATGACAGAGCAGCTCCTTTGAGGCAGGTTGATGCAGTGTTAGAGGCAGGAGCTTGGTGGCAGAGTGATGGATGTCCTACATGTCCTGCCTGACGTGAATCAATCCATCACGGTGGGAGCCATTCTGGAGAGACTAGTTGTAACGCAGGTGAAAAGCCTTTGACACTTTAGACATTATAAAGCATTTCACCGTGCACCATGATACCACAACATTTTGGCATTTGACATTATACCGAATGATCTTGGAAGCGGAACCCAAGATGTCGAGCAGGAGTTTTTACAGCGAGGCTGCGGTTTGCATAGTTTGCACCCACATATTCTACCTGAATATTCAGCTGTGGAAATGGGAAATGTCAAAAGTCTTATTTTAAGCACAAGATTATTAAGGTTCAAATATGTATTTCCTTCAATGAAGAGGAGTTAGAGGAAGAGAGGTCTAATTCAAGCATTTTTGCATCTATTGGGTTAGTTAATTGTACTATCTACTAATTGTTTTAGTTTATGGTCTTATTTTATTGTGTTCGTTTGTTGTTTTAGAATATACTTTACAAGAACGTACTCCCCGCCACAGCTGGTATAAGACAACAACCTCTGTTGTTTTGATCAGAAGCAGGAGAACCCATATTTGGAATGTTGTAGTGGGAGAACATTTTTGGCACAGAAGGCAAACGGTCATCTTATAGAAAGTAGAATTTGATATTGCATATTCCAGTTATAGAGGGGAGGAGCATCTATGGTAGCACCAGAAGTTACCCCTGGAGGTGAAGATGGCGAAGCCAGGACAACTAAGAGATATGGGCGATGAAGATGCTTGAAAGGCACTTTGGGGCAGAGATGAGTGTTGTTCTGGAATGACATAAGGTTTTTCAAGGAAAGACAGAACACAATGGCAATTACATTTCAAATCTGAGGAGTTTATCATGGACCAGTGAATTTGAAGAATTAACTGACTCATTGCAAAAAGGTCAAATATGCATCCATAGCAGTAAAGTGCAGTCCACAGATGTGTCACCACATAAAACTTCACATTTTGTGAAAAACAAATCTGTATACTATTTTATGTGCCAATGGTTTCTGAATCAGACAGAGATTTTGATGGCCCAAAATGGGCAATGAGACTGCATCAGAGTGAGAGGCATGTTTTGTGAGTAAAGTATCACAGAAAGCTCCTCTGTCACCAGGGGAGGTGCCACCGAAGCCCTGGACCGAGTTGGGTCTAGACATTGTAGGATGTTTTGATAAACTTCTACCATCTGAGAAGTATGTATTATGTTTAACATATGACCTGTCGCAATGGTGCTGTGTGCAGGGTCGTCTTAACAGCATTATAGGCCACCGGGCAACACTGTGCACTGGGCCCTGCCTACACAACCACTCACAGGAATAAAAATGTTTAACAGAAAATTAGTGTAAATGTCTGGTCTGCATGGGGCCCCTATCCTCGTGGGACCCTCAGACAACAGCTCAGTGTGCCCTTGGCTTAAGACAGCACTTACTGTGGGAAGTTTGTAGGAATGGTCATCTCAAGAACTGTGTTTGACTTTCTAGTGAAGGGATTTTTTAGAGGAGGAGTTCCAGAACCAATTAAAATTTACAAAGGAGTACAGTTTGTTTCAGAAGAAATGACATATTGAATCTTTAAATGCAACAATGGTGGGTTCCTGTATGATTGAAAGGGAGTGAGTGTGTAAGTAAAGAGGTGGAAGTTGTAGCCAAATTATTGAGAAGTACCAACAGAAGTATAAATTGAGATATGATGAGATAAATAATGTGATTAGATGATACAGTAAGGAAGTAAGGAAGGGGAAAGAAGTCAAGAAAAATCTTAAGGCCTGTTTGTGTGTTGAAGTCGCCAGTGTGGTGGAAAGACTACAATACTTAATATTTATTTGAGGTTTTAGAAGATCTTTGTGACCTATACCGTGGATGAATCTCTTCTGAATCACCAAGGTTAGAGCAGTTAGATGCCATTTTGAATATTCACAGAGAGGACTGTGATATAAAAATTGGAGGGGATTATAGTATCACTTTTGAACCATCTGGTCTGATAAGAGATTTTGCAGAGGCTCTCTCACATTACATGACACATTGATAGCCATTAAGGCCCAAAAATGGGCCACAGCGGTTCAAAAGGGGGTGGATATGGACGGAGCATCAGAACCAATCAAACACTCACACCCAGTCAACAGATCTGGGTTTGATCCATCACCGTTCTTTAGCCCACTCTGCCACCCCAGTTCAGACATGGCCATATGCAAATCAGTCTGACCCTGTGCCTCATGGGAACAGTCCAGCACAAACTGCCAAGCCATGCCTTCCCTGGACCGGAAACAAGCTTCCTAGGACCGGTTTCTGGCATTTCAGCCGTCTTCAGCCAGGCTTGCTTGAATCCAGTGGCAAAGTGAGCAAGGGACTCACGTCTGAGCATACCCTGCCAACTTATGGCGAACAAAGCGGTACAGAAGGGGGTGGTGATGGACGGAGCATCAGAACCAATCAAACACTCACACCCAGTCAACAGATCTGGGTTTGATCCATCACCGTTCTTTAGCCCACTCTGCCACCCCAGTTCAGACATGGTCATATGCAAATCAGTCTGACCCTGTGCCTCATGGGAACAGTCCAGCCAAATGGGCCAAAGCACCAGGTCTGGACCAAATACCCTCAGATCTTTTTTTTCTGAACCAGAAATGCGGCCGCCTAAGATAAACACTATCTCTAATGCAACCATTTATAGTGCACTACTGGATTAGAGCTGAGAAAGTGCCAATTTACAAAAATTGTAGTCGTAATGACCCCAGCAACTTTCAGCCAATCAACTTGATAGATAATCTGCACAATAATTGATAAAATACTTTGCAAACATGTGTTGGGTAAACATTTAGCCTGGATGACAGATAACATTTTGTGTGTTTTAAGTAGGATTCATCATTGATCAGGTCTTTTGCATTCTATTGTTAAGGTGTAAGTCCATCAATTTTGCAAAAGGCAGCGTTTATGTCGCTTTTGTTGATTTACTGTCAGTCTTTGATAAGGTCCTGAAAGAGAATTGTGGAAGGTTATGCCTTCATTTTGGTGTTCCCCGATATTTACTGGATGTAATTAGACAATTACACACAGATAATTTTGCTCAAACAAGATGGGGTCATAGCAGATAAGTTACTGAAGGAATCAAGGTCAACAAGGGTGTTCACCAAGGCTGCGTCTCAACACCCACTCTTTTTCTACTCTTACTAAATCGGTGTATAGATTATTTAATCAATTGTGAGAATGAATCCCAGTCTTGGCAAGTAATAACGTGCCTGTCGCTATTGTTCGCGAACAGCACCTTACTTATTTCTAAAACCCCAAAAGCTTTGGAAACCTTGCTTCTTTTGCAATTTGCAATTTATATGGCTTGAAAAAAAATGATGCTTTTTATCCCTCACAAAAAAATTAAGGGGAAAATTAGACTGAAAAACAATGCTCTCGAAAAAGTAACAGAGTTTGATTACTTGGGTGTTAGGATATCAGACTCGCATGTCTGGCACAAGCAAATTGCAAACAGTACATCTCTCCTTAAGCATAGATCAAGGTGCCGATTACGATCCTGTAAAAAAGTTCCCCGTACGACTTGTATCCGGTCTTTTTACCGTACGAATCGTACAAGTGCCGTACAAACTGCCAAGTACGATTCGCATGGGAAAAAGTCCATACGAATCGCATTGGGAAGAATTCCCCACACGTCCTCGGGTCGGAAAATGTGCCCGACACGTCTCCGGACGAATTACCGTACAAATGTGAAAAGTGAAGTCCGACCGCGGAAGTACGATCCATCCCGTGCGTCCGATGTTACAACCGGATGGGAAAAGCACCGTCCGCACCCAACTCCCATAGCAACCATGGAGACATGTGCCCGCATACACGCCCAACACTCCCCCCAGCCCCCGTATGAACACGCCCAACCACCCCCCCAGCCCTCCGTGTATGTACACCCGTGTACGTACGAGTCGAACCCCCACCTGTGTATGTACACCCGTGTATGTACGAGACGTACCCCCACCTGTGTATGTACACCCCCGTACGTACGGCCCGTACCCCCACCGCGTATGTATGGAGCGTACCCCCACCCCAACAGTGTACGTACGGACCGTAACACCACCCCCGTATGCATGGAGCGTACCCCCACCCCAACCGTGTATGTACGGACCGTACCCTCACCCGCGTATGTATGGAGCGTACCCCCACCCCAACCGTGTATGTATGGCCCGTACCCTCACCCACGTATGTATGGAGCGTACCCCCACCCCAACCGTATATGTACGGCCCGTACCCTCACCCGCGTACGTATGGAGTGTACCCCCACCCCAACCGTGTATGTACGGCCCGTACCCTCACCCGCGTATGTATGGAGCATACCCCCACCCCAACCGTGCATGTCCGGCTCGTACCCTCACCCGCATATGTATGGAGCGTACCCCCACCCCAACAGTGTACGTACGGACCGTAACACCACCACCGTATGCATGGAGCGTACCCCCACCCCAACCGTGTATGTACGGCCCGTACCCCCACCCGCGTATGTATGGAGCGTACCCCCACCCCAACCGTGTATGTACGGACCGTACCCTCACCCGCGTATGTATGGAGCGTACCCCCACCCCAACCGTGTATGTACGGCCCGTACCCTCACCCGCGTATGTATGGAGCGTACCCCCACCCCAACCGTGTATGTACAGCCCGTACCCTCACCCACGTATGTATGGAGCGTACCCCACCCCAACCGTGTATGTACAGCCCGTACCCCCACCCGCGTATGTATTGAGCGTACCCCGACCCCAACAGTCTAAGTACGGAGCGCACCCCAGGCCCCAACACCAGCACCTTCACCCAACATCGCGCATGTACGAGTCGTACCAAGCCAGAGACAAGGACAGCACTGTACAACAAAATGGCCGATGTACACACCGTACACACGCTAAAAACACACGTACACAACCAGGACAAAGCAAAACAAAACAAGAATACTCTATTCGAATCGCACAAAGCCACAAAACATGTCCAACAAGCACAAATACAACACATTCACTGACCTGCAACTGCCAAACTCCCAAACAGAGGCCCAAAACACAACCACTCCTTATAACACACCCACCCAAAGTTCAAACACAGCCACACCCACCAATGGACCAATAATAAGGGCCCACAGACACAAACCATGAGCCTTTGCAACAGACTCACTGCTGCCAGACCCCACAGACAACCCACAGCACCATACTTGAACCTTTACTACACCTTACACTTGCTCACCTTCACACAACTACCTTCACAAACACCCCCTCATCACATTAACACACACACCTGCACAACCACACCCACACACCCACAACCATCCACACCCACACCCCCCACAACCATCCACACCCACACCCCTCACCATGCCCACTAACTAGAATCCAAAGTTCACTAGCCAAGAGTTAGAGGTCCTTGTCGACGAAATCCTCAGAGTCGAGCCACACTTCTTTGGAACATTGGTCAGACAGACCAGCATTTCCGAAAAAACAGACATGTGGCAGACGATTGTCGATGCTGTGAAGGTCCAGGCATGAATGCCAAGCCAGGTGGTACGATCTGCGGAGGAGGGTCCGAGCCAAAATGACCGACGACCACAACCAGGCCAACATCACTGGAGGAGGGCCGCCCCGCAGACGCGTACAATACCATCCCTGGGAGGAGAGGGTGATGGCCATACTGCCGGTGGTGGCAGTGGACGGAGTAGAAGGACTCCGAGACCCGGGTGAGTACACAAACAACTCACCTCACATGGGGGGAACGTCATCCACAACCAAACTCACAATCATGCACGCAACCACCACAAGCTATCGCATGACTCAACCACACTCCATAAACACGCACATGCCACTAGCGCCACCATGCCCCATGCACCCAGCTGGACAATGCCAAGTCACAGGCCACAGAAAACACCAACACAAGACACGGTAACCCGGATAGCGGGAGTGTGGGCCTCAAAAATCACATAGTGAAACTCAGAAGCAGACAACAATGCCCTCTGCCCATATGACCTAGGTCACAGCCAGACAAACAGTGTGTCCCCACACAGGAAAGACTTGCCAGCAAATGGCGGACGCCTTGCATTAAGACATGGGGGTGAAGGCACTTTTTGCACATGACAGCAGCTAATGAACAACCAACACTGTGAAAGAGTGGCAGCACACACCACCACAGCAGCAGCGCAGACACAGACACTACACCCAATGGGTGCCTGGAGATCAGTAACAAACTCACATGAACAAGCCAAGGGCCATTCAAAGATCTGCAAAAAGTGTGTGCCTAGGAAGATGGGCTGAGGTGACAGAGGGTGACACACAGAGGGAGGGAGAGGGGGAGAGAGAGGGAGGGAGACACAGGGAGACGGACAGAGGGAGGAGGCTGACACAGGGATGGAGGGAGAGGGGGACAGAGAGAGAGTGAGAAAGGGAGACACAGGGAGACCAATTCAGCCTTGGGTGGTGTGGGAATGTCTGCTCGTCAGCAGGTGGACTGCGTGCATTTAGACAAGGGTGGCCAGTGCCTGAATCCCCCTCTCTTCACCATGGCAAAACACTGGGCCATGTCTCAACCTGTGCACGAGCACAACGACAGCTACCTGCGTTATATAAGTGTGTGGAACAACTCCATGTGCCCACGTACAGTGCGACACCGAAGGTGCCAATGCATGGCTCGCCACACCTGCTCACTCCACTGCTGACTGCAGTCACAATTGACGCAGCAAGTAAGACTGTGTCACACATAGGTAAAATCTCAAAAGCTGTGGCCAAGGGACATACCCATGCACAAGTGCACTGTGAGTGGAATGCAAGACATATCCAAATACCCAGAGGAAATGTGCCAACTTTGAAACGAATGAAACATGGATGTTGCATTGCACAAAAATAACATTGTCTCTCTCACACACAGGTCAACGTCGTGTATCACCCCCCAACACTGGGGGGGAAGACTCACAGGACCCGGCTCTGCGGGATGACGATCCCACCGGCAGCGACGACTCTCACCACTCTGTGGACGACCCCGACCAACCTGGCCCCTCTGGTGTCCAACCACCTGCAGCACCTGCGTCAGGTACAACTGGGCCAACCACCACCCCCACTCCTGCCAGATCCCAGGAGACACCCAGGATCCCTGCCCCACCACCACAACGCAGCCAGGCTGACCAGGAGGTACACGGTGTACCGGGCACCCAGGAGGAGGCAGGTGACAACGCTAATGCCACCCCTCAGGGGTCCCGGAGACCCGATGTGCCGACAAGGGCAGGCCAGGTGCAAGTGGGCAGGGGTGGTGGGAGTGGAGGACGGAGGAGGCGCGAGCCTGACCAGTTGGCTGCGGAACCGGTATATTCCCATGTGAGAAACATCCTGGACACATACCGGCAGGACACCACCGGAATGAGCCAGGTTGTGTCCACCCTCAACGAGATGACGGGGACTCTCGAGGAGATCAAGACCCAGCAGGCCCAGCAACATGCGGAGCAACATGCCTGTCAACTGCGACACCAAGGGCGGATGGAGGACAGACAGGCTGAGCTTGTGACGGTGTTCACGGGAATTCACCGTACACTCCGTCGGATAGCCGACAACATGGGCAACCCTCCCTGTGCCACCAGGCCAAGAACATCACCACCCACAGGGAGGGATCAGGAGGAGGAGGAGACATCCGACGGAGCATCCCAAACATCGTCACGGCCTGCTTCGGAGGGTTCCCGCAGGAGGGCGGGTCGTCCACGGAAAAGACCGTGAGGGTCGGCGCAACAGCACCATCTCCCAGGACACCTGGCCTGGCACCTGGCCCACTGGACCAACAGCAGCACATCAGCAAAAGACATTCTCTGCCACATGGACTTGCTGGTCACTGTCTGACCAATGTTGACAAAGACTGTGGCATGGACTCTGATGATTTCCAATGGCAAGGACACCAACTCCCCCAGTGAACTTTGGATTCCACACACCCGGAAAGCCCCTCTTGTCATACCCCCCCCAACACGTACCCCAACACAAATAAAAAGTTACACGATAAAGAGATGATGCCTACATTTTGCATTATTACCGTACATGTGTCTTGTAAAGTCTAACCATGCCTGAGTTCTCATATGACTTCAACCATCCATACCCTGGGGCCTGAGTCTGGCACAGGACACACATGGGTCACAATGTATTAGGCAAGACAGACATGGAGCACCATACACACCCGTGATGGGCCCAACCAGCTGAGGGGGTGGCCGCACAACCGTGCCGACAGACATATTGAATACAGCAACAGTCATGCGCAGAGGTCAGGGATCATGTGGAGTGTCCTGGGGGGCACCCAGGTATGTGTAGACAGGTGGCAGAACCATGTCCTGCAAGCTTGAGTCAGGTGGATGCAGAGAATGGTGGCCTGGCCAACGTTGGATGCATGGGGATGGCACATGTCACAATACCCACACAGTCATGGACATCATGCACAATACAGAGTCTAATCCCACACAAACAGCTTGCATCTTGCTACTCTACATATAGACACATAGCCACTATCACTGAAAACCATGCCAGACATGCCGTATGCACCGTGGCAACACACCAGCATTGACTGAGAAGAGGCACCTTGGAGGCATAGGGACACCTTTATTAGTCATGTATTCCAGAATGCAGAGGCAACTCGGAGTACACATACACAGGTCATGTGGAGTAACATGTGGGTCCAACACTGGAACCCCCCTTCTGCAGCACAAATGCGTGATAGCCATGGAACTGGCACACAAGTGTCGGGTAACAGCTAAACACCCCCTGCTGCTCACGGAGAGGCTGCCATACACCATTGATCCTCTGATGTGGAAGTCCCACACCATGTCAAGCCAATGCAAACCGTATGTGTCCGAGGGCAGTGTTACACACATTGATGCCATCATCACAATCCACTATCCCATCACAGATGACTGTCAACAAGTCTGACCATCTATTCAGGTGTATCCAGCTACATGTAATGTGTCCCATGGTGATGCGACATGTCTGCAGAGGAACCAAACATCGACAGGGGCAGTGTGCACACATCGTAAACAACTGCCACACCCAATACACCCCTGATGCATCCCTTACCCTAAGGAGACTTCCAAACTTGTCCGTGCGTGTAACGCTGAGTCAGCACACGATGACGTGTCCATGAGGAATAGCAGTGCCACAACAATGCAACCAGCAGACGGCATGTGCAAGTACCTGGGGATGAGAGACACACAAGAAGTCAGCCACAAAAAGCACAGCCACTTGCATGTGCATGTACTCGACACATGTAAGGATGACAACATGCTAGGTCACAATTATGACTGGGGAAATACACTCATCACTGGCACCATCACTCGAGTGACACATCCACACACACCTCTGACTCACGTGGCATACATGCAGATGGACACACACATCGCAACACATGCCACAAGGGGACCAATGCGTGCACCCTCAGACACTGGTACTCACCACTAAGCAAAGAAGTCGCGTATGAGCCGACTCCGGATGTCCTCTTGCGGAACCACATCCTCCACATCACTATCCCCATTGCCAAGCCTTTCGTCCTCCACGGGTGGATGGTCCTGATCATCTTGATCCAGGATGAGTGGCACAGCTTTCTCAACTGCCATGTTGTGCAGCATGCAGCAGACCATGAAGATTTTGCAGACCTTCGCCGGGGCATATGGGAGGGCGCCGCCGGTCTTGTGGAGGCACCTGAATCGGCTCTTCAGGAGGCCAAATGTCCTCTCTATCACTCGCCTTGTCCGGCCATGGGCGGTGTTGTAGCGGAGCTGGGCCGGCGTGCTGGGTTGCGGAGAGGTGTGATCAGCCATGGCATGTTGGGATAGCCAGCGTCCCCTACATGGAAACCACATGGACATCACTAGGACAGGAGAAGCGGTCGTGCTGGAAGTCTACGCAAAATACAGGACAGACAGAGTGTACCCACCAACAACACATGCTCGTTCGTTGCGCAGCTGCGTCATCATTTCAGGCACCCTGCTACGCCTCATGATGTAGGCATCGTGTGCTGATCCTGGAAAACGAGCACAGACATGTGAAATCACCATGTTGGACAGACACACCACAAGGGCATTGATGGAGTGGTAGTGTTTGCGATTCCTGTACGCTACCTCCTGTGCCTGTGGTGGTACCAAAGCCACAAGTGTCCCATCTATGGACCCAATGACATGGGGCATCCCTCCCAGGGCATAGAATCCACGCTTGACCCCAGTCAACTCTTCAGGAGTTGGGAAATGGATGAACTCATCCAGGTGAAGCACCATGGCCTCTAAGAAATCATGCAGCACACGGCTGAACATGTTCTGCGACATGCCACCAACATGACCTATGGTATATTGAAAGGTACCCGTGGCAAGAAAATGTAGGGCTGCCATTACCTTCAGCTTGGGTGTCAGTGCCGTAGGATACCTGTGCAGCGGTTGCAGGTGTGGTGCCAGCCTTGCCGTCAACTCCTAAATCAACGGTTGTGGGAAGCGGTAGCAGCGTATACAGTCATTCTCCCGCATGTCAGCCAAGTCCGGAATTGGTCGGGGAAGAGGCAGCGCTCTGCAGTAATTTGGAAGTGACAAGGAAGAGTGAGTGCACTACAACAACAATTTATATGTACTGAGCACATGTTAATCTGTCAATACACATATGCTACATAGGGAGTCAGGTATGTGCTACATGCCCTGGACACGTATGGCTGCCAGGTGACACTCCTACCAAGACCCAGCTACACACGGAGATTGTGAACCTCCACATCCCATGGCATGGGACTAGCTGTGTCCCAGTGTAAGTGAACAGCCAGACGCAACACAGGAGTGACATACATCAACACATCAGCAGAAGTAGGATGTCAATTGCAGAGACAGGTAGCGGAACACTATAGCCACAGGTCACATGACATTACACTAGGACAGCCCACACACCTTGCCATTAAGGTGTACATGTCATGACTCACCACACATACATTGAGAGGATGCAGACAGGTCCTTGTTATGCTCCTCCGTGTCCCATGCATACATACACACCTCACATCCGATACCACATGTGGCCTGGTGTGCGTAACAGTGTGCCATGGCCATCTACACACAGACACATGTTGGTTGCTGCAACAGCAGATGCTTTTGAGGGAACACCAACATCAAGCTAATGGGAACAAACCACACATACATGACATAGACACATCGTGCACCGTGGGTAGTCACATGTCTGGTGTGGTAACCCCTGTAGCGGGCATCAGGGGACACTTGCGTGTGTTGTTGACTGTGCCATGCCAGTGACACTCATCCCAAGTGTGCAGTACGACATGCACACATGTCAAAGGAGTTAAGGGCATGCCTGGCACATATTGCACCGTCACACATAACATCTGTACACATCTCATCATACATCTATTGCCTTCTCAACTCAGGAGTAATGTGCCACATCACAGCCTTTCACACCTGTGCCCCACACATGTAGTACTGCCCAGACAATGCCTTGATGTTCATCCATGGACAAGTATGTCAGCTCTATTCCTTCCTGTGTGCTGCCTGTCACCACTGTGATGTGTGAAAGGCACCGTACATTCGCTCTGAGGGCCTGTGTACGTTCCCTATCACTATGAGAGTGCTGCCGTAGGCCTACCCAGAGTGATAGTGAGCGTACGCGCGTGTGTACGGTCCGTATCACTATGGGTACGCATACACGAGTACACCCATAGTGATAGTGAGCGTACGCGCGCGTGTACGGTCCGTATCACTATGGGTACGCATACGCGAGTACACCCATAGTGATAGTGAGCGTACGCGCGCGTGTACGGTCCTTACCACTATGGGTACGCATACGTGAGTACACCCATAGTGATAGTGAGCGTACGCGCGCGTACGCTCACTATCACTATGGGTGTGCTCGCGTATGCGTACCCATAGTCATACGGACCGTACACACGCCTGTACGGGCCGTTGCGATGCATTTGGGGTGCCCTAGGGCCCCGGAACGCACCGTACCTGTGTGTGAATCTCCAAATTACATAGGGGACATATGAGGGACAAGTATAAAGGCCTACATGCATGCTGGTTGTCATGGAGATCAAGTTTAAAGTATGAATTTTTTTCTGCAGGTGCACAGCAAAAGTCAGTTTGAATGAATCTACTTAGTTGCAATGTGGTTGTGGAGTTGACATCATGCTCAAGTAAAAAAACAATAAAACCCACTGACTGTGCTAGGTTTAAAGGGATTGGAGGAAACATAGGATGCAAATGTGAGTGACCAATCACTCTGTACTCCTGTGCATGAAACAGGCCAGCAAGGCAGATATAAGGCAGCCAGGTCCCATGAGAGAGCACTTGCCTGCACATCTTTGGATTCTACGACCCAGCTGCTGCTCGTGATTCCCTGGAACCATGTCAAGGTCTGTGGAGAGGGCCGAGCCTTTCACCCTGGAGGAGAACCTGGCATTGCTGGATGTGATCCTCCCACAGTACCCCCTGCTGTATGGGCGACCAGGGTATCAGGTGAGTGCAGAGTCCACTAGCACAGACTGTGTCCCTTTTTGTGACTGTGACTTCTGGCATTGTGTCCAGGTGTGACACACATGCAATGTTCTGTAGGGAGGGTCCCAGGGGGGGGAATGCCTGATGACTCCCAGCCAGAGCATGCTGTGGTGCATGTCTGCCGTCCTCACTTGCATTGTGTTTACTGTGACAATCACTGCATGGTGCATGCCACATTCTGCCTGTCTTATCCTCCTGGGAATGTTGCCTCTACAGTCCTCATGTGATTATGTGGTCAGCCCATTGTGACAGGTGACTGTACCCACAGATGTGTGTTAGTTCTGTGTACCTGTGCTGAGAGTGTCCACATGATGTGTTCGTACCCTGGACATCGGTGTGTGTGTAAGTCCCCTGTCATGTGGGTGGGTGCATATGTGGAGTGTAGCACCCAAGCTGCATGAGGGATGGATATACCCTGCCCATCTGATGTGAGAAGGGAGCAGTGCTGTGTGTCTGACGTGCAGAGCCAGCCCCACACCTGTGAGCCCCCCCCCCGTCTAGTGGCACATGTGCAGAGTGAGGTTTGTAGCTGCATTTGGCAATGGCAGGTGAATGTCCTGTGCCTGTGTGTGTCTGTGTACTCTGCTGAGGTAGCGTCATTGGCCTGTGGCATGTGACTGCTTTGAGGTGCTGCACATAATCCTGGTGTAGCTTGTGATGCACAGTGTAAGCCTGGATCATTGATTGTGTCGTTGCCCTCATTCCACCTGTGTACTTTCAATGGCAAGTACTGCTTTTGCCCTTCCCCAGAGGATAATGTCCCTATGACAAAGGTGCAATGCGTTGGATGCATACTATGCCTTGTTGTAACCAGCAAATTTGTTCTAATATGTGTCTGTGACATGTGCCAGGTGTATTGATGTAGTGTCACTTGTTCATCCTCACAGGTAGGCGCCTCTGCCAAGAAGCAGATCTGGATGAACGCCGTCAGTGCCGTGAGGAGGACGGATGGTCGCAAGCGGCGCCTGGCCCAGGTGAGAAAACGCTGGCAGGATATCCGGTGCTGGACGCGGAGGATCGCACGGGTCCTGCTGGGGGACTCACCCGCGACCCATAAGAACCGCGGGCGCTGCCGTCTGACCCACATCCACAAGCGTGTGCTGGCGGTGGTCTTTCCAGACTTGGACAGGCGCTTACAGGAGAAGCAGCAGCAGGAAGGGGGTAGGTACATGTGTGTTTGTTGTGTGTCACCAGCATTTGTAAGTGCGCAGTTGCATGGATACACTGCCAGGGTTTAAAGGTGCTGTGCAGATCCTGTTACCCACAGTATAGCGCTGCTCTCCTGCCTCCCTTCCCCTCCTTGCAATGTGTTCCCTGGTCTGTGTGTAGTCACTCCTTCACAAGGTTATCTAGGCTGGCAGTTTATCCACGTGAACAATGCCTGTAGCATCATGTGTGGGGGTGGTGTGTAACAGGTTTTGGGACCTTGCCTGTGCCCTGTCCAGTTCAGTACTTGTGGGTTCCATGTCAGTTGGCACTGATGCTGAGTCCAGACATGGGAGTTAGTCTCTCAAGTGTCATGCCTTACAGCACGCATGTCCTATGTTGTGGCCTGTTACATGATGTGCATGAGTGTGCGATACGCATAGTGCAGGGATGGTGGCGTGTGTTGCAGTCATTCCCATTCAGGACCATGGAGTTGTGTGGCCACTACTGTCCCCTGGGGCATATTTTCCTAGGTGTCATGTGTGACATCACAAAATGTGGACACTCTCAGTGTCTACAGCATAGGTTGTGCTCTGTGCCATTGTCCCCTGGCACCATGTATATTGACGTAAAATGTAGTACAAGTGTCCACTGTACAGCCTGCCCTGATTTTCCTTGTTCATACTCACAGTGGCCAGTGCCTGTGTGTCTTGTTACAATCATCTGATGATGCCCATTTGTACATGATTATTTGGACAGGCGCACCTTGGGTATTTTGTGTCCAATCTTGCATTTTTCCAGCCCATGTGTATTTCACCCAGACTAAGAGATGTAAGTGCTTCCTGTGTCTCAACAAATTGTGTCATGTAGGGGGTGGTTGGTGCGGGCAAAGCCTACATGTCAAAACCTGATATCTCCTTGCTAGGTGTGGCCAGTGTGTGATGTTTGTCTGGACATACACTCAAGGTGCAGTGAGCCAGTCATGGTGGGCATGTTTTCAGTATTACCTATGCAGCATGTGCCTAAAGTTCATGGATATGGTCCCTGCTCATCCCTATTTTCGGCAACGCTGTGTGGTGCAGATGCAGTGCTGGATTGTCCCCAGAGCCTGGCTCCTCTGTCAAAATCCATTTAATGTCATTTGCTATTGTGTCATGCTCTCCATAGTTTTTCTGTGGCATGGTGGGTCAACCAACTGTGTGTTGCAGGGCCTACATATGTACCTTGTTTTGTAGATGTTATTTATCTTTCTTTTCAGGCTATGCACTGTAACCTATGTAGATTGGACTCATGTGACATATGTATACAGGTGTATGATTAATTCCTGTCTCTTCACCTTGCCCACAGCATCGTCGGGGGACACGGAGGGAGACATCAGCACAGACCGAGCGGAGGGACCGAGCACCAGTGCCAGCGGTGACATCTTGGCTGGCACATCGAGTGGAACTGAGGCGGAGGGGAGTGAGGCGGAGGACCTGTCCACTGCCACCACAGAATATGAAGCTGACGGGTCCGAGGCCGAGCTCTCCGAGTGGGCGGAGGTTGCACCACCAGCTGACAGCGGCACAACATCTCTCCCTGCCCCCTCCATTGCCATCAGCCGCCTCCCACTTGCTCGTGTCCCTTCCCAGCGTGCCCGGTCACCACATGTCTCCTTCCTGCCAGGCACCGCACCCCCTGCCCCTGTCTCCACTGCTGCCGCCAATGCCGAGTCTGTGGACATCCAGCGGCAGTTGCAGGTTGGTCAGGCTGCGATGCTTAATGTCCTCCATGGCCACAGCTAAGTGCTGAACAACATGGAGGCATACTTGGAGGGCATTTTCTCATCGCAGGCTGACCAACGCAACTTGCTGAGGTCCATTGACTCGACACTGACTGCAGCAGTGGGTCTCCTGCAGCGCTTTGTCCAACCCCCTACCCCTGACCCATCCACACTTCCCACTCCCATGCCTGTCCCACGTACACCCAGACGTCAGCATGCACCCACCACAACAGACACAGGCACCACACCAGCAGGGAAGGTCAAACGCACACCTCCTGGCACACACACACACGGTGAAGTAGGCACACCCACTGGGTCGGGGGGCAAACGTAAGACACGCAGCCAGAGTGGGAGTCCGCATTCCACAAAATCCACTCCCTCCAAATCCCCTCCCCTCAGCTCTCCTGGCCAAAAGTCGGATACAGGGTCAGTCCTGCCCAGTCTGTCCATCAGCCCCAGTGTGGCACCACCCCGCAAGTGGTGGAGGCAGGACACCGGCAGGGGAGTTGAGTCCCCCCCCTGTCCACACCCTCCCCCAGTGGCACTGCGACCCATCCCTCCGACCCCCCCCCCTCCTTGGGGCCTGTGGTTCCTTCGGGTGCAGGGTAGTCGCTGGAGGACCTTGCTAAGGTGTGCAGCGCCATCCTGACCTCCGCCTTTGGTGCTGCCCCACCCCCTGTGGTGGAGTCCTCCGTCCCTGCACCCACGATGCCTACCCTTCGCCCTCATGTCCCTGCGGTGCCTGGTCCTTCCCCCCCACATGATGCCCCCCTCTGGAAGACAAAGGAGTCTGACTGTGCAGGCAAGCTAGGGGACACGCGTCCCACTGTGTCCCCCACCTGGATTTGAACTTTGGATTGCCCTATGGGCATTGTACATTTTGAACTTTCAAGGGACAAACAGATTTTTGGATGCTGAATAAAGCAATTTCTTTTTCCTTAGTACACTACTGTCTATCTGGTATTGCTGTTGGTGGACCTGCTCCATTATTTTGGGTGGAGATAATGTGTTGGGTGTGTGGGAATTGTCGTCTTGTGCTGGTCATAGGGTGGACCCTGGTATCTGTGTGCCATCACAAGCTGTTGGCTACATAACTTTGTTCATGTAAGCAGTTACTGCATGGTGACATCGTCCCAAGGTGTGTTCCTTCCTCTGTGTGACCTGACATCTTCCCTGCAGGGTCATTCCAATATGTGGTGCTGAGCTGTGTCTACATTGGCTGGGTGTGTGACGGACTCGTTAGACTTTGGCCATGCATGCTGAGCGATGTCCCCACTTGCATCATTCGTGGTGTCCTTGGTGGTCACTGTACTTGTGTATGTAGACTGTTGACATGACTTCATGTGGACATGTTTTCTTTTCGGCTCTATGCATGTGTACACTCCCAGCCTCACACACATGTGGTACATGTACTGCAGGATCTTTGTGCACCTGACTGACATTTGTGGGCATTGGATCTGTGGGTACACCACCCTTTTCTTTGCAGGGGCACTGCTGTGAGTGTTATGCACCCACCCCTCCTGTGTCTGGGCACTGCTGGGGGGACTCTGCACCCACCCCTCCTGCGTCTGGGCACTGCTGGGTGGACTCTGCACCCACCCCTCCTGTGTCTGGGCACTGCTGGGAGGACTCTGCACACACCCCTCTTATGTCTGGGCACTGCTGTGAGTGTTAGGCACCCACCCCTCCTGTGTCTGGGCACTGCTGGGAGGACTCTGCACACACCCCTCCTGTGTCTGGGCACTGCTGGGAGGACTCTACACCCACCCCTCCTGTGTCTGGGCACTGCTGTGAGTGTTAGGCACCCACCCCTCCTGTGTCTGGGCACTGCTGGGGGGACTCTGCACCCACCCCTCCTGCGTCTGGGCACTGCTGGGTGGACTCTGCACCCACCCCTCCTGTGTCTGGGCACTGCTGGGAGGACTCTGCACATACCCCTCTTATGTCTGGGCACTGCTGTGAGTGTTAGGCACCCACCCCTCCTGTGTCTGGGCACTGCTGGGAGGACTCTGCACACACCCCTCCTGTGTCTGAGCACTGCTGGGAGGACTCTACACCCACCCCTCCTGTGTCTGGCCACTGCTGTGAGTGTTAGGCACCCACCCCTCCTGTGTCTGGGCACTGCTGGGGGGACTCTGCACCCACCCCTCCTGCATCTGGGCACTGCTGGGTGGACTCTGCACCCACCCCTCCTGTGTCTGGGCACTGCTGGGAGGACTCTGCACACACCCCTCTTATGTCTGGGCACTGCTGTGAGTGTTAGGCACCCACCCCTCCTGTGTCTGGGCACTGCTGGGAGGACTCTGCACACACCCCTCCTGTGTCTGGGAACTGCTGGGAGGACTCTACACCCACCCCTCCTGTGTCTGGGCACTGCTGTGAGTGTTAGGCACCCACCCCTCCTGTGTCTGGGCACTGCTGGGGGGACTCTGCACCCACCCCTCCTGCGTCTGGGCACTGCTGGGAGGACTCTGCACCCACCCCTCCTGTGTCTGGGCACTGCTGGGAGGACTCTGCACACACCCCTCTTATGTCTGGGCACTGCTGTGAGTGTTAGGCACCCAACCCTCCTGCGTCTGGGCACTGCTGGGAGGACTCTGCACACACCCCTCCTGTGTCTGGGCACTGCTGTGAGTGTTAGGCACCCACCCCTCCTGCGTCTGGGCACTGCTGGGTGGACTCTGCACCCACCCCTCCTGCGTCTGGGCACTGCTGGGTGGACTCTGCACCCACCCCTCCTGTGTCTGGGCACTGCTGGGAGGACTCTGCACACACCCCTCCTGTGTCTGGGCACTGCTGTGAGTGTTAGGCACCCACCCCTCCTGTGTCTGGGCACTGCTGGGAGGACTCTGCACACACCCCTCCTGTGCCTGGGCACTGCTGGGAGGACTCTGCACCCACCCCTCCTGTGTCTGGGCACTGCTGGGAGGACTCTGCACACACCCCTCCTGTGTCTGGGCACTGCTGGGAGGACTCTGCACCCACCCCTCCTGTGTCTGGGCACTGCTGGGGGGACTCTGCACCCACCCCTCCTGCATCTGGGCACTGCTGGGAGGACTCTGCACCCACCCCTCCTGTGTCTGGGCACTGCTGGGAGGACTCTGCACACACCCCTCTTATGTCTGGGCACTGCTGTGAGTGTTAGGCACCCACCCCTCCTGTGTCTGGGCACTGCTGGGAGGACTCTGCACACACCCCTCCTGTGTCTGGGTACTGCTGGGAGGACTCTGCACCCACCCCTCCTGTGTCTGGGCACTGCTGGGGGGACTCTGCACCCACCCCTCCTGCGTCTGGGCACTGCTGGGGGTACTCTGCACCCACCCCTCCTGTGTCTGGGCACTGCTGGGAGGACTCTGCACACACCCCTCCTGTGTCTGGGCACTGCTGGGAGGACTCTGCACCCACCCCTCCTGTGTCTGGGCACTGCTGGGAGGACTCTGCACCCACCCCTCCTGCATCTGGGCACTGCTGGAAGGACTCTGCACCCACCCCTCCTGTGTCTGGGCACTGCTGGGAGGACTCTGCACACACCCCTCTTATGTCTGGGCACTGCTGTTGATGAATATAGGCCCCAGCTAGGCCAGCAGGACACAAGGGTTCGCTCTCCTGCAAATGGAATCTACAAGGAAGTTGGCACGGAAACTGCAAAGTACAAAGACAAAGTTTATTAACCCTTAAGGGTGGTCCTACAACCCATACAACACTCTTCAGTATTGCATAGGGTAGCACAAAGAACTTGCCTACACGGTCCCCTTTTATACACAACAGAGGGGCTCATAAGTGGGTGGATACAACATGAGGCAAAGAGTATTACCTTTTATGGTCATTTTCGATACAGAATCAATATGTGGGCGGAGTAACTAATTTCCTGAGCCCGCGAAAACATGGTCAAGCAAGGACTAACTGATAACAGATGTGGTCAAGTCTGGGCATGCGCCAGACGGACAAAGGGACTATTTGTAGACTGTTACTAGGCAGATTACAAGAGCAACTAACACGAAGATAGGACTCTTCTCGTGCCACGCACGTGGAGGCATGACAATACAAAATGGAGTCCAGACTTTAGTCAACATAACGAGAGAAACTCGGTCATAAAAGGGGAATTCATGTCTTTAGTGAATGCTTACTCACATCGTTATTTCAATTTTCAACAGACGACCCTTTCAGCATTTACTGAAGACATCCGGTTTATTAGAATAATCATCGTACATATCAATCTTCATCATTTCTTCTATTTCTTTAGTCAGATGTTTCTGGTAAGTGACATTGGCAATAGCTTTCTTATCAGGAATGCAGAGTGACACACATAGGGAACAGAGTAAAGGACCACATTGGATACAAATGCAACAAGAAAACAGAATTGCTACAATGATACAGAGACCAGTTAGAACCTTCCATCCCCATGTGGTAATCAATGCCCAAAACCATCCAGAAAAGGTCCAAGCGCCATTTTCTGTATGGATTTCAGCTGCAATTTTATGCAGTTTATTGATAGCATTATAAACTGATGGCGTGTGGTCAGGAATAAACACGCAACAACTACTTCCAATAATTTTACAAGCTCCACCTCGGTCAGCTAACATAACATCTAACACCATACGATTCTGCAATGCAACAATTCTAGTAATTTGTAATTCTTCCGTAAGATTCCCAAGAGCAGCAGCGGTTTGATTTGTCACAGCCTCTACAACTCTTGTTAACCTTCGAACTTTCCTACTATTTAGGGCAGCTCCAACAAAGAAAAACAATCCTAAATTAAAATCAATATACTGCTGCAGACTAGTGTCAGTCTGGTCCACGTCATCAATCGATAGAGTACGTTTATACCTATTTACAGTCACATTATTCAACAACTTCAAATCTTTATGATAAGATGCAGGTGCCAAGAATACAGGAGGTAATAGAAATGCTAAATAACATACTCCAGACCAACCGGCTGGCAAACGGTAATAACCTTTATTTCCACACACGAAGTATGTATTATGGGATGCTAAGAAGGTACTATTATTCAACCCGTCGATATTTAAGATAGTGGTGCAATCACTAACACCAACAGGAATATAACCCACACTCTGGACACACAGGTCCGCTTGAGCTTGTGCCACTTGAATCACAAATCGGTCTTTCCCCACAGTGTCTCTGGTGTTCGTGAAAATATAGGGAATCGATTCATTGTCCGGTCGATACTCTTCCCATTCCCAAATTGTCCCATTCGCTTGCGGATATCCATCTTTATCTTGATGACATTCCCTATTAAGTCTGAAGAGTAATCGTCCCACTGTAGGTTTCCGGGTGGCAAAAAGTAAGGTGTACCATGCTCTACAGGAGCCATTATGAGAGAAAGGAAGGGGTATAAACGGAGTTCCTCCTTTCTTCTGGTGAGCTGGCATCATGCCACATATCCAACAGTTCGTGGCATTGGTGGCAACATGGGTATGATGCAACATCTGGATGAAAGTGTTATTCAAATAAGACTGGCGATGCTTCAACTCCTGATACGGAAGTGTATAAAAATAGTGCTCCTCAGGCACTGGAGTAGTCAAAACAAGTAACTTTCGAGCAGGAGTCACATCCTCCACAAACCATGTGGTTATCCCAACAATAGCTACTGTGAACATAAAACCTGTTGCACAAAGGATTTTCTTTTTCTCCATGTCAGAATGAAAAATCAATATCTTCCTGAAACTAAAAGGTTGTCAGAACTCTTCCCCTTAGGCAGCGGTTGATTTCTTCACCAGCGGGCCAAGACGGGTGTCGCTACACTAATGCAGGGCTGACCCCCCCCCCTTGCCTCATTGGCTCTCCGTTTCACTAACCCAAGGGCCGTTCTGACAACGTGTCCTGAAACTGAAGAATTCACTTCCTTGGTCTGAGATGATATCGCCTTCCTCCAGGAATCACGTGGTCCGGAAAGAGCTCCTCAGTGTCGTTCGGTTCCACAGCACGGCCTTTCTCTGTAGTCAAAATTTCTCGATGGTCGGTCAATACAGCAGGATCCACCAATCCGGGCGGCACTTTGCGACAGTGCAGGGAATGGATCCAATTCTTTCGGTTGGAAACCCGCACAGCCGTCCTCGTTGCAAGTAGGACTTGCTCAGTACCAACCCATCTCGGCTCCAAGCTGTTCGTCCTTTCAAAAATCTTCACCATAACATAGTCTCCAGGTCGGAGACTGTGACCTTCGCCGGTGGACCGATCAGGGAGCGCCTCCCGGACCTGTTGATGAATAGAAACCAAGTTATCCGTTAACTGTGCCAGATAATCATTCATCATTACACAAGGTACATCATACACAGCCTTAGGTCGTGGTGGACCCCAAATATTCATTGGGCGTCCAAAAACAATCTCGTATGGTGTAAGACCAGTTCGAGAGTGCGGTATCGATCTAATTGACAATAATGCCAGCGGTAAAGCATCTGGCCAAGTCAAAGAAGTCGAAGCTTGGATCTTAGCGATCTTGAGCTTCAGTGTACCATTATACTTCTCGACCAGTCCTGCAGACTGAGGGTGAAACACTGCGTGGAACTTCTGGGTGATGCCCAGACCCTTCAGAACATACTTTATAACATCCGCTACAAAGGGGGGTCCGTTATCACTCCACAGCAGTCTACAAACGCCATATCGAGGGAAGAACTCCTTCAATAGCATCTTGGCGGTAGTCATTGCAGTATTATCTTTCGTAGGGTATGCCTCGACCCATTTACTAAAGGCACATACCACTACTAGAACATACTTCAAATTGTTACAGCGCTCAAGCTGGATGTAATCCATCTGTAAAACCTCAAAGGGTGCAGTAGGTGTCGCAAATCCTCCTGCTGGAGTTCGAGTACCCTTTCCTGGGTTGTACCTTAGGCAAATCATGCAGGTCTGCACTGCCCTCTTTGCTGTGCTAGCAATCTCTGGATGCTCCCAGACTTGAGTAAGCAATTTTACAATTGCGGAAGCTCCAACATGTGCTAGCCCATGTGCCATCTGAACCATAGGTTGTACAAAAGCTGTGGGTAGCTTCCACCTATCCATCTGCTTATTTCTCCAACAACCCTCATCATCCACCTCTCCATCATTGGACCATTGCTCCTGTTCTTTGTCAGAAGTGGTCCTCTGTATCTCCAGCACCTCTCTTTTCGCATCGTGCCATCTTTCTACCTGCGACTTTACTACATACATGGCAGTAGCACCGGGCTGCATCGCAGTCTCCCGTGCCACCCGGTCTGCCAAAGCATTCCCTTCTCCGACTTTATCAACCACTTTCTTATGGGCACTACATTTAATGATAGCAATTTTCCTCGGATATGTCAATGCAGTCAAAAGGTTGTGAACTAACTCTCCATGCATTATTTGTACTCCATGCGACGTTAGAAACCCTCTCTCCTTCCAGAGTAGGCCGAAATCGTGCGCTACTCCGAAAGCATAGCGGCTATCTGTATAAACATTCACACACAATCCTGTGCTGAGCTCACATGCTCGTGTTAATGCTATCAGTTCCGCTGCTTGAGCTGATTTCTGTGGTATGCGTGCTGTCTCCACTATTGTCTGCAGTGTGGTAATTGCATACGCTGCTGAAGTCGTACCATCTGGTAGCTTCAGGCATGATCCATCCACCCACAATTCTCCATCTACATCTGGAAAGGGCGTATCTTGGAGATCAATACGACCCTTTGTCTGTTCCTCAGTCACAAGAATACAGTCATGTGCTTTCCGCGCCTCAGACTGAGCTTCCGGGAACGGCAACAATGTAGCCGGATTTAACGTTACACACCTCTTTAACGTAATATGAGGAGCCAAAAGCGTCAGCTCATATCCCGTTAAACGGGCACTGGTCAAATGCTGCGTCTTTGTCTGATTAAGCAGGGCATCAACAGCATGGGGGACTAATACCAACAGCTTATGAGATAACACAATTCCCTCGCTTTGGCGTATTGACACAGCTGTCGCCGCAACCGAGCGAAAACAACCAGGCAATGCTCGGGCAACAGGATCAAGTACAGCTGAAAAATACGCACAAGGGCGCTGCTTGTCGCCATGCATCTGCACTAAAACTGATAATGCACATCCATCTTTCTCATGCACAGACAGCGAAAAGGGTTTTGTATAATCAGGGGTCCCTAACACTGGTGCTGAACAAAGGGCCTGTCGCAATTTCTGGAAGGCAGTGTCACACTCATTTGACCAAGGAAGCGGAATAGGTGTGTCTTTTGTCAAAAGGGCTAACAATGGCTTGGCTATGTGTGAAAACCCTAATATCCATTGCCTACAAAAAGAAACAAGACCCAAAAATGCACGCACGTCCTTCTGCGTGGAAGGCACTGGCGTGTCCAAAATTACTTGAATACGATCTGGTGTGAGTGCACGCCCCTCCTTAGACAAAAGGTGGCCCAGATAAGTCACCTGTGGTCTACAGAACTGCAATTTTTTCCTCGACACTTTGTGATTGTGAGATGCCAAAAAGGAAAGCAAGGATAACGTGCTTTTCTCACACAGCTCCGGAGTGTCAGCCGCCAACAAGATGTCATCGACATATTGTATGAGGGCGACTCCCTCGGGCAAAACAAAGGAGTCCAATTGTCTTTTCAAGGCTTGACTGTAAATGCTAGGGCTTTCTGTGTAGCCCTGAGGAACTCTACAAAAGCGATAAGACCTGTTATTCAGAGTGAAACCAAAAAGGTATCGGCTATCGGGATGAATAGGAATCGAAAAGAAAGCATTTTTCAAATCAATAACCGAAAACGTGGTCGCCGTTGGCGGGACCAAAGTGAGCAACGTCGTGATATCAGAAACCACTGGATACTGAGGTATCACCATCTTGTTCACCTCCCTCAAATCAATTATAAACCGATAAACTTTGGCATCCGTATCCTTCTTCAAGATGGGTAAAATCGGGCTGTTACAGACGTTGTAGGGAACTTCCTCCACTACTCCCACCTTAATCAAATCCTGCACAATCCGTATAAGGGCCTCCTCCCCCTCCTGGGAAATACGATACTGCGGGAGGCGTGGTAACACCGCCCCCTCCTTGACACTAATATGGACAGGCGGAATCACCATCTGTCCTACATCGGTATCCGAAATGGCCCACAAAGTACGGGGGAGAGTTGCTAACACGGTATCCTCTGCAACCACACACATCCGTTCAGACAGAGGGTGATTATCATTTAATATCACACGCACACCAGCGGGGGAGCAGCGGATCGTAGCTCTGAAGTGCTTGAGCATATCAAGACCCATAATGTTGTCCGGCGTGTTCGGGGCAAGCAGAAACGGACAGGGTGCAGAAAAGGAATCAACCTGGAATGGGAGGGGTCGAGAAAGAGGGCTTCGGGAGAGCGTACCGTCAAACCCTACCGATGTAACCAGTAAGCCAGATGGGGGAGCCCTCGGAACCAATTGTTTAGACAGCGCGCTACGAGTCGCTCCTGTATCCACTAGGAACTGATCAGTAGAACCCAAAACCTTCGCTGATACATAAGGACCCTTCTGATCAACCGGCACCTCAACTGATTCTAACCCCCATCCAACGCATTCCTATGCATGCTGTGAATCATGGTACCCAGAGCGGTCAGTCCCTGACACTTGGTACTGGTTCTGTCGATCAAAGACATTAGGTCTATCTCGTTGCTGCCCGGTAGGTTCAAAACGAGCGTGATCATTAGAATTCCCTCTAAAATTCGAAAAACCCCCTCTAACTCTCGGTCCACCCTGATTATGCCCCTGACGCGATGCATACAACGCCGGGCAATCTCTGGCCCAGTGTCCCGATTGTTTACAATACGCACATTGATTCCTATTCAAATCAGATCGACCCAAAGGAGGACCATAAGATCCTCCCCTACCTCTATGGACACCCCGACGAGGCGGACCGTACACTTGCGCTAACATCACCTTCGTTTTTAAATCTTTCGACTTCTTCTCCTCCTGCCCCTTCGCTTCTTGCTCCTGACGCTCATAATACTGAGCTATAGTCAGGAGGGCTGTCGGAGACGCGGTGGACCAAGAACTTTCACTCGCTTTTAGGCGGGCTGCTATTGCCGGTAATAAATTCGCCACATATTTATCAGCAAAGAGGTGTCGACCCGTATCATCCGTAAGTGACTGACCACTAAAATCATGAAATGTCTCCTCAAAGCGCGTAAAGAAATCTGCAACTGATTCATCAACTTTCTGTTTACACGAAGCTAACATATTCCAGTCAATCTTTTTAGGGGGAATGATTGTTTTTAACTTGGTCAAAATAGCAGCGGGGAGATCTAGGATAATCTGAGGTGGTTTCTGCGCGGGCTTCCTCTCCCTATCCTCATCCTCAAGCTCAGACCACCGAGCCTTAAAAGCGGCAGCATCGTCCACCTTCCGTACGGATCGCCACATATCCGGTGGTAAAATAAGCCCAAAGAACAGATCTATATCTGCTAAGGTCATAGTACAAGAATTCAAGGCCCCCTCGACTTCTTCGTAAAAGGCCGCTGGATTCTTGCGGGGATCAGGCAATGCATTCTTTAACGCCATAACATCAGCCCTATGCCAGGGAGTATAAACCCAATTGTACACAAAATATCCCTTAGCATCGGCGGAGGTAATATCCGCACTAGTTCCCGCTCCTTTAGGAGGAACATACAAAGGTGCCGCCTCTCGCATCGGTTTAGCATGCACTAGGTCGCTCTTATCTGAGTGGGAGGTAGATGATTGGTCATCACCGACACGTAAATCCGACTGCTTTTCCTCCTCTGCTTTTAGGCGCGCTCTCTCTTTAAGGTCACTCGCCGCGTCCCGTAATGCAAACAGCCGTCGAGCCGCATCAGGCGCCTTAGAAGGAGAAAAAACACCGTTACGCAATGCTTTAGCATCTAATATTACATCATCAGGCTCAAAAACTGCCGAATATTTCCGTAAAACAGAAATCACTTCATCAGAAAAGTGTCCCAAAAAATACAACTTCTCTCTATCCTGCCACTTTTCCCAAGAGTCCAACAATTCAGCGAGGGATAACTTGCCCTTAAGTGCACGAAAGGAAACTTGCCGAAGCTCACCCATTCGGTCAACCGATAACATGGACCGCGTGTCTACCTTACCCGACGCCGATCCAGAATCCTGTGGCCTCGGGGCAGACGCGCCAACATAAGGGGGCGGAGAGCGATTTAGTAAATAAAAATCATCGTCAAGATTAGTAAGGACAGGATAAAGTGGCTGACGGACAGCATATTGACCCGAGACTTGCAGCCTACGCTCTTTCTCTTGTCTCTCCGTCTGTTCTCTTTCCTCCCGACGCTTCGCTTCCTGTGCTCGCACATGATCATTCTTCCGTTGCTCTTTATCAAACAGCGCTTTCTCACGTTTCTCTCGCTCACGCACTTCCTTCACCCATAATCGCACACATTCAAACATGTCTTGCCGAGCACTCCGTTTACACGTACACTGTTCCACATACTCAATCTTACGCATATCAAATGATCCATACAAAGGCCATCGTAACTCAGGATCCTTCTTGGTGTATTTCCTCCATACTGTGCTGTACATTATAGAGGAAAGACCATGCTTCACATACATATCCCTATTAGGAGTCCCCTCTGGGGGAGCTGGAGCAGATTCCTCGAGGTTTAACCGGTTTCCAAAGCAGCAGCACCACTTACGGAGTGCGCTAAAAGCAGGCATGCTCAAAAATAATGCAAAATATGCAGCATTATCGAAAAAATGGCACTTAAACGTTGTGCCGTTCAAATTTACACAACTTCGGAGAAATATCTCCACATTACCTGCCTATATGTGTTGCAACGCATATATTCTCACAATAAGCAATACAAGATATGACCGGTCATCACAAATCAAACTCAAATAGCCAAACCCGGCTTCAAAAACTCGGAGCAAGTACCGTACAGCGGTTCTTACCAATCAAGAGTGTCCAGATTCCAACTGCCAAGCTCCAAAATTTGCCAAAACGGCTGTCACGGCAGGACCGACAGAAGAGGTCTCAGTCGAGGACCGGCGCCACCCAGATGGTCAGCTCGGAAGGGGAGGAAGAAAACCTCGGGATGCCAGGACTAAAGTGCCTCTGGCAGTGATCACATCCCCGGCCAAATTCCTCACCTTCGTCACGACCAGTCCTTCGAGCATCCGAGTCGCCGATGAGCCCCACGTGACGGGCGCCAATTGATGAATATAGGCCCCAGCTAGGCCAGCAGGACACAAGGGTTCGCTCTCCTGCAAATGGAATCTACAAGGAAGTTGGCACGGAAACTGCAAAGTACAAAGACAAAGTTTATTAACCCTTAAGGGTGGTCCTACAACCCATACAACACTCTTCAGTATTGCATAGGGTAGCACAAAGAACTTGCGTACACGGTCCCCTTTTATACACAACAGAGGGGCTCATAAGTGGGTGGATACAACATGAGGCAAAGAGTATTACCTTTTAGGGGCATTTTCGATACAGAATCAATATGTGGGCGGAGTAACTAATTTCCTGAGCCCGCGAAAACATGGTCAAGCAAGGACTAACTGATAACAGATGTGGTCAAGTCTGGGCATGCGCCAGAAGGACAAAGGGACTATTTATAGATTGTTACTAGGCAGATTACAAGAGCAACTAACACGAAGATAGGAATCTTCTCGTGCCACGCACGTGGAGGCATGACAATACAAAATGGAGTCCAGACTTTAGTCAACATAACGAGAGAAACTCGGTCATAAAAGGGGAATTCATGTCTTTAGTGAATGCTTACTCACATCGTTATTTCAATTTTCAACACTGTGAGTGTTAGGCACCCACCCCTCCTGTGTCTGGGCACTGCTGGGAGGACTCTGCACACACCCCTCCTGTGTCTGGGCACTGCTGGGAGGACTCTGCACCCACCCCTCCTGTGTCTGGGCACTGCTGGGGGGGACTCTGCACCCACCCCTCCTGCGTCTGGGCACTGCTGGGTGGACTCTGCACCCACCCCTCCTGTGTCTGGGCACTGCTGGGAGGACTCTGCACACACCCCTCCTGTGTCTGGGCACTGCTGTGAGTGTTAGGCACCCACCCCTCCTGTGTCTGGGCACTGCTGTGAGTTTTAGGCACCCACCCCTCCTGTGTCTGGGCACTGCTGGGAGGACTCTGCACACACCCCTCCTGTGTCTGGGCACTGCTGGGAGAACTCTGCACACACCCCTCCTGTGTCTGGGCACTGCTGGGAGGACTCTGCACACACCCCTCCTGTGTCTGGGCACTGCTGGGAGGAGTCTGCACCCACCCCTCCTGTGTCTGGGCACTGCTGGGGGGACTCTGCACCCACCCCTCCTGCGTCTGGGCACTGCTGGGAGTGTTAGGCACCCACCCCTCCTGTGTCTGGGCACTGCTGGGAGGACTCTGCACACACCCCTCTTATGTCTGGGCACTGCTGGGAGTGTTAGGCACCCACCCCTCCTGTGTCTGGGCACTGCTGGGGGGACTCTGCACCCAACCCTCCTATATCAGGATATGTACGCTTAGAACATACACGGGTGTGGGTTCGCTCCATGCATACGCGGGTGGGGGTACGGTCCGTACGTACACTGTTGGGGTGGGGATACGCTCCATGCATCCGGGGGTGGGGGTACGGTCCGTACGTACACTGTTGGGGAGGGGGTATGCTCCATGCATACGCGGGTGGTGTTACGGTCCGTACTTACACTGTTGGGGTGGGGGGTACGCTCCATGCATACGGGGGTGGGGGTATGGTCCGTACGTACACTGTTGGGCTGGGGGTACGCTCCATGCATACGGGGGTGGGGGTACGGTCCGTACGTACACTGTTGGGGTGGGGGGTACGCTCCATGCATACGCGGGTGGTGTTATGGTCCGTACTTACACTGTTGGGGTGGGGGTATGCTCCATGCATATGGGGGTGGGGGTACGGTCCGTACGTACACTGTTGGGGTGGGGGGTACGCTCCATGCATACGGGGGTGGTGGTACGGTCCGTACGTACACTGTTGGGGTGGGGGTACGCTCCATGCATACGCGGGTGGGGGCACGGTCCGTACGTACACTGTTGGGGGTACGCTCCATGCATACGGGGGTGGGGGTACGGTCCGTACGTACACTGTTGGGGTGGGGGGTACGCTCCATGCATACGCGGGTGGGGGTACGGTCCGTACGTACACTGTTGGGGTGGGGGTACGCTCCATGCATACGCGGCTGGGGGTACGGTCCGTACATATCCGTACCCACGCTGTGGAATGCTTGTGCGGCCCGTACCCAGGCCTTTGCCACGTGGGTAAGAGCCGTCCCGCCATTGTTGGGGTGACGTAGGTGTGGGCGTGGTACGACTCGTACACACGCTCTTAAGGCGTGGGTACGGGACGTACCTGTATTATTGTGTTACCGGTTCGCGTCGTCAACCACTTCCGTTGTGGTGGACGCTGGCTTTGCTGGACAATCCCCCACCCCCTCGTAGTGACCAGGGCCTGGGGGTCAGGTATGTCCAGGGCATGTGTGCTGTGTGACTTGGGTGGGGGTTGTGTGGCCTGCCCCTGCTCCTGCCCCCCCCTTTCCCCTCTCCCTTTGTTGGTCTGACCTTCTGCGGCGTCTGCGTCGGAACCTGTAGAGGAGGTCGACTGCTATGAGGGCCGGGATGACACGTAGGTTCGGGTCCATGTCTGTCCGTCGCGTGCAGGTACTCCTTGTTCGCGTCGTCCTGATTTCCCGGCAGTTTTTGGCTGCCGGAAAATATTCTCCGTGCGAGATGACGTCGGTGCGAATCATACTTCCTGGTTCGTGAAAGGCAGGCTGCGTGCGTCCCGACGTCACGTCGGCGCTTTCCCGGATCACATTTGTATGTATATTTTCGTCGGTCGGTGTTTTGTACGAATCGTACGGAAATAGTATTTCCGTGCGAATCGTACTTCCATGTTTGTATATTGTTCCGACCGGGTACGCGTCGGACGGAGAATATGCTCCGTCCGACGGTTCGTACCTGGTTTTTACAGGATCGTAATCGGCACCCAAGTGTGTTATGAAATGTTTCACCCATGGCAACTCTCACCCTTTATCACCAGTTTTGGAAATATATAGAGCCCAGGCCATGGGTCCTGCTCTTAATGGGTCAAAGTTATGGGGTCACTGTGCGATGGATAGCTTAGAGACGATAAAAATCGTTTTTATACAGACCCTGTTGAAGCTTCTAAATATTGCTCCTTTAATCCAAATTAGATTTGGGAATGAAATCAATCACAAGCTTTGCTGAGTAGTGCCCCATTTTATTCTTGATAAGAATTTGGTCAACAAATGGGTTGAGAATTTACAAAGAAGCAATATTTTCCTATCCCCAGGGGACAAACATTGCATGGTTAAAACATATAAAACAGGCTTCTCCAACGAGTAGCTCGTGAGCTACCGGTAGCTCTTCAGCTCCCTTTAAGTAGCTCTCCTATGAGCTGGCCACTGAACTTAATCAGAACTTCTTGCTTGGGTCAGCTAATTTATGCATTTCAAAACCAAAAAGCACGCATTCAAGATGAAAACGTTTGTATTGTCAGTAGCTGATGTTTGGGGAATATGGTTGAATTTCCAAATCTATTTAAAGCTGGTATTTGAGTGATAAAAATCAAACGATTTGGGGGAGACTTTTTACTAATATTATTAGCTTGGTGCAAGGGACATTGCAGCTATTTTTACCCTTACCCATGTAGAAGCATTCCACAGTGACAAATTTTTTTTTGCATTACTCTTGCAACCATGCTTGACGCACTAAGGTGATTACTGCTTGTAATCGTGCAGATGGTGGTCACTAGTGTATTCTTGTTTTATGTGGTTACTGTTACATTTCTAGTAATATAAGTAGCTAGGGAGGAATTTCATTGAACATAAGCAGCCCTTACTACAGAAAAGGTTGGAGACCCATTATATAAAGGATCTATTAATTAGTTTAGGATTTAGGGAATGCTAGCATGATAGCTCATGCATCAGCAAGTGTTGTTATCGTGAAATAAAGGATAGATATTGGTATTGTGCATATGAGAAATTATTGAACTTGCACAAAGAAGGTTATTTTTCTGATGATGAAATGGGAATACACATTTGAGGATTATATAGATCTAATATTATCTCCAGCTGAGCAAAGTTGATATATAAAGTTTAGGATGGGGGTCTTATCTTTTGTCATCTTTAAGAGCTTGTGGTCAAAATCTGTCTGGAAAGTAAGACCTGCCCATCATGTAAATCAGCCTATGAAACTTTCATTTTGCATTAGCTGCACAAAATCTAGGTTCGTTTACAAATAGGGGTGAGACAATGCAGCTCTGCTCTTAGAATATGTAAATCAGACACAAGTATGTGTTTGTGATTTCTATGTACCTCAAAACAGTGTGACCATGTTATAACCTATGTATATAGCTCCTTCACTCCCTTCCTCTCTAGCTGCAGCGGTCTCTCCCATGGAACCTTGAGCGAGAAGAAACTTAGAATGTTGTGTTTGAGGCGTTTGTCACCAAGCTGAAGATGTTCTTTGCTTACTACTGAATAAAGCTTTTGGACTTTCTTCCTGCATCCTCGTTTCTTCATTTGGCGACGATTGTGGGATGCTGTTTTAGGGGCAGCGCAAAATCTTCACCCTGTTGAAATTCTTCTTACCAGAGGTGTACGATTAACGATGAGCTTATGTTGGAGTCCGTTTTCCTTGGACACTTAAGAGGATTTCTCACCATCCTTAAATGGTGTGTATGCGAGGCATTTGTACATAAATTCTAGCACACCCTAGAGCGAGTGTGAATTAAGGGGCAATCACAGATTGAGTCAAGCTGCAGTGTCACTAACTAATCTACCTGAGCATGTGTAACCTCTCAGGATCCTGTTCCACAGAAACTGTAGCTGTATTAAATCTATGTTGGTGAATTTTCATGGAAATGTTTGTTGCGGCCTCGCAGTTTTCGGATCTTAATTAAACATTGCACCTGTACTTTCAACGAAAGGCTTTACCTGCCAGTTCTACGCTGATCAGTGTCTGGATTTTTTTAATACCATTTTCAGGAGACTGTATCCTAGATCTACTCAGTTGCTGTTACCGTCATCTGGAGGCAGGGTGCTTCGAGCCAGGCTGAAGAGATAGGATCTCTGCCCACCAATTCTTTCGTCAATGTGGAGGAGTAACGCTGAATAGGAAGTATCTCCGCCCACCAGTTTATTCAGTGATGTGTTGAGAAGGTGGCTCCAATGACTTCTTCGTGAGAGACAGGAAGGCAGTGCATAGAGGTCTGTTCTTTAGCATATTAAGGGAAATGCTGGAACTTTAGCTGTGAAGAAACTATAGGTTTTTTTTCTAGGTACAAATCTTAGTCAATCTTAACAGTTGTATATTCATTGCTATATTTATGTTTCTAAGTATTGGAGTTATTCAGGTAGCAGGCTGAGAGTAACTTCAAAATGTCTGCAGCCACCATGAATCAGCCCCCACCATTCTCATTCCAACTTGAATGAGTTAGGAGAACCAGACATACCTTGGCAGAGATGGCTTGGAATATATGTAAATCATATCTAATAGCAATAGGAGGGGTCAATTTCTCTTTGGTAAGGAAACAACACATTCTTCTACATAATTTAGGGCTTCAAGGGAGGAAAGTATATGAAGACATTACAGGAAGGGAACGTAATGAGGACAATGAAGTAGAGGTTTCTGGGGAAGATGTATATGAATATACCTTGAGGAAATTAGAAGCACACTTTAAAGAAAAGATTAACGTTGTACTAGTACGTTACACATTTTTTAAGAGGGTTCAAAGAAAGGAGGAAAGAGTGTCTACCTATGTAGCAGTTTTTAGAGGTATGTCTGCAACTTGCAATTTTGGAGCTCAGACAGATTCTTTAATAAGGAATCAGTTAGGGATCAGTTAGTCAGATGCACTAATGACCAGAAGATACAAGAGGAACTATTAACTCGCAACCCAGACCTTTCTGAAGCTACTAATATAGCGAAAGGAATAGAAAATACAGCTATATGTACTAAGGATATGAAATTAAGTAGTGTAACTCATGAAGAGAGAGAGGAAGTGAAGGTACTTGCTGAGGAGGAAGTTGTGTTTAAAAGCAATGAAAAGATTAAGGAGATATATAAACTGAAACATGAAAATGTATGTTGTTACAGATGTGACAATCAGAACCATTTGGCTAACAGCATGCGGTGTAATTTGCAAGAAATGTAACTAAAGGGGCCACTTTGCCAAGGTTTGTAGAGTTCAAGGTGACAAAGTACATATGGTTTGTGATGCCGAGGGTAAAGTGGAGGAAACAAAAGGATATATTATTCAAGTAGGACCGGGAGTGGGTGAAGAGAAAATACAATACCCAACATGTGATGTTTGGCTTGATGGAGTATCTGTACAGGTTTATGCGGATTCATGTTCACCATAAACCTTGATTGATAAGAAAACGTTTGAGGAGAATTTTTCAAAGGAAGGATACATATTGGAGGTACCTGACATTCAACTTGGGGGGTACAATAAGGAAGCTATTCCTCTAGATGGAATGGTGAAAATGTGTATAACATTTAAGAAGAGGCACACAGTAGAGAATGTTTATGTGACACAACGAGGGTCAAATTCTTTGGGCTGGAAACAACAGAAAGAGTTGGGGATTACTTTAGACCCCAACAAGGTGGATCAGGTGTTGCTTGTGGAACAACCCTCAGTGGGAAGCAATTGGTGTAGGGAATTCCCAGAATTATTTTCCAACCAACTAGAAAACTAAATAATTACATGCACACGATCACACTCAAGGAAATTGCCATTCCAGTGGTGCACAAAACCAGATCTATTCCACTATTGATGAGGGAACCTTTAAAGCTAGAACTGCATATGCTCATGAGTCAAGGGGTCATAGAAGAAATAGAAAGCTCAGAATGGTTGGCACCTATTGTTATCACAACAGAAGATGGTGGAAAGAACATTCAGCTTTGTGTGGATTTGAGGGATCTTAATGCAAACATTTGGGTGGATAGACATCCTCTCCCATGGATACATGACTGTTTCCTGCCGGGATTTCGCACCTGTGGGGGGTGTGGTGTGCACAGGAGCACCAGTAGCCAGCAGCAGCGCTTAATCTTAAGAGGCATCCCACAGCGTGGGAGCCTCCATCATTGTTTCCTGCTGGGATTTCTCTTGCACCTGCAGGGGGTGTGACGTGGCGCAGGAGTGCCAGTAGCCAGCAGCAGTACTTAAATTCAAGAGGTGTCCTGCAGCGTGGGAGCCTCCATGACTGCTTTCTGCCGGGATATATCTTGCACCTGCGGGGGGTGTGATGTGGTGCAGGATCGCCAGCAACCGGCAGCTGGGTGCTTGATTAAGGTGAGAGAGTATTCTGTGTGTTTACAACTTTGTCCATCCCTTATCTTGAGAACTGTTTTCTGCTTTTAACAGCCCTGTGAACAGTAACTGGAGCTAAGGGCATAAAATGTGGCCAACTGTGCATGGACAAGGTATCTTCTCTCACAAACTTGGTACTTGCAAAGCAGCACTTAGAGGCAATAAGGGGATAGTGCACAAACTCTACTCTGCATTACGGCCATTTTTTACCCGCGGTACAACTTAACTGTGACATAACAGGGGCAAAATTCCAACATTATTGCGGCTAGTGGGTGTTTCTACGGCTTTTGCTGGTTGACTAGTATTGTCTGACCATTGTGGACAGCGCTACATCTGAGTGTACCTGTAGCAATGGGGAAACAAACCCGCAGCAACAAAAAACAAGCACCCCTCCCACCACCTTCTTCATCTTTGCACCCAACCTCCATTGATAGGATGCTGCAGAGGGCCATTGGTGTGGTGGCCACTGAAATTGAATTAACAGAAAGGAAGCTGTCTTTAACCCCAGATTTAGACATTTCTCTGATGGTCCCTGACCTTCCATGTACCTCCCTTGCCCCGGTCATTAACTCTCCCAAGGACCAGCTTACAGGCCGTGTAATGGTGCGTGAAGCTTTCAACATCAACCCACACCTAGGGGATGCCTTCCCAGGCCCTGCCAAGAAAGGGAAAGCCAAGTAAGTTGTTAGGTCCGGGGCCAAATGGAAAAAGTGTGCAGATGGGTCGCCGGACTCTGGAGATCCTCTGGAGAGTTTGGATAGGGGATCGGCTGGCTCTCTGCAAGTAGCCATGGATTACCCAGTATAGGTGACAAACCTGGTGGTGGATCTACAGGTCCAGTTTAGGTCCATTGTAAAGAACGAACTCAGCTCTTTGGTAGCACAGGTGGACAAGCTGGCTGTACTGCTTGAGGCAAGGATAGGCAGCCTAGCAACAACTACAAGGGGGGAGAGGGTGCTAGTTGCCAGGTAGATCTGCTGGCCGCCTCCCCAAGAGTAAGATCGGAGCCCCCACCTGCTCAAAAACTGATTTCCACCACCAACACCAATCAGGCTTATTATGAAGCTACAAACAGAGGCAGGGTACACCCCAATATGCCGATTGAGCAAGATAGTATGCACCGTCAGGTGCTCAGGTGCAGGGAGGGGGCTGGTCCTGTACTTAGTATAGAAGCCAGGGAAGAGAGGTCGGTATTACCTTGTATCAATCTACCTGCCACTTCATCCCCGTATGTTATTATCCTAGCAGGTGTACCTGAGCTCAAAAGGGGGCAAAGGGAATCCCACCATGAACTAAGCAATGAGTGTTTGTTCTCGCTGGCCAGGCAGAGGCAATTTTGCTATAAAGATGCAGGTGAGATACTCTTGACATGTAGGGTTGGCTGGGTGGGCAATAGACCAAAAGATGTGCAAGGGGATTGTATTGTGATCAACTTTAAAGATCCAACGTTAGTTCAAGTCCTCTTAGGCCGGAACCAGCATAGGCAGGAAGGTGGTATCAGGTCTTTGTCATTGAGATATTTTTACTCCCCATCCCAAGCTCCATTAACCAGAGAGTAAACAAGACAGGCGATGTTGGAGTGAAACCAGAACGGTCAGCCAACCCGTTTGTGGCAAGAATACACCAGACCTTCTTTATTTAGTATACCAACAGCAAACAGATATGGGGCCCTAGAGACAATTGATTGACTCAGTTCCCGTGTTATCAGGAAGAGAAATTCTATCATCAGGGGAGCCTCGGGCGAGGGCTATGCCAATTAGGGAGTTCCATCATTTTAGCATGCTACCTCGGCTGGGGCGTGGTGGAGGGAAGGCGTACTCAGGCGCACTAGAGGGAGGAGCTTATAGGGGACAGCCGCCCAAGGTCATAATAAATACATATCCGATAATTCTATCCAATGGGGCCGCGCAGACCATCGATCCATTCGTCTTAGTGGTCCCACATTCCCCATCCTCAGTAGATGGCAAAACTTATGCCAGTATTAGACCCATGGTAAAAAGGGCGAAGAGGGTCAGTGCTTCCCAGTGGGAAACTGGTTCAACAATGATAGATACCCAGTCCCCAAGCCCAGGCAGACATTCGGATCCACCGAGGATGTGGGTATTATCATGAAATGTTGGGGGCCTTAGCTCCAAATTGGACAACCCTGACTGAGGGGAATGTATAGACCAATACGATGTTTGTGTGTTCCAAGAAATTTGGGCCAGGGATGATCTGCCAAGGCTGGGATATGCGTCATTTAGAGCAGTTGAAACTTTTGGGGGAAAGGGCAGGCCTTCGGGGGGCTCTGTACTTCGGTTGGTTCAGACTTGGGCTGTACAGCAAAGCAGTTGGAGTCATCCTCCAATGACATTCTATGTATTGTTCTCATCTTTCCATCAAGGGTCAGAATCGCTTTGGTCAATGTTTACTCCCGGCAGTAAGTTATAGTCAAGAATTGTCAACCTTCGATTTGCTGACCACATTTACATCCACCATTCCAAATAATTTCTCAGTGATCATTGATGGTGACTTCAACTGTCTGTTTGAGCCCTGGACGGCCTGAATGGAGGAAATCCCAGAGAAGAGGATCTACACTGAGCAATCCCTGAGCCTAATATTCCGCCAACTAGGGCCTGAACACCACTGGTGCTCCAGATTAAATCTCTCACTCTGAAAAATTCCTTAAGGGCCTGTAATGGCCATACCAAATCGGACTCACCGGGGAACCCTACTTTTAATAGAATAGGTATTCCTCCATCTTAGACTACATTTTGGTTGACACAAGGTTTTGGCACAGGGTGGTTGATTTCGAAATTGTGCCTTGTCACGATAGCGATCATGATTCCCTGATCTTAGAGATGGCAATGCTAATTCGTAAGACTACCCCCGATCTAAAATCCCCATCTGATGACAAAACTGTAGGAGGAGAGTCCGATAGGTATACATCAACCCCTTGAGAAGTTGTCCACTTTATATGAATCTATCATGCCGTTCTAAATGGCCACAGAACACTTTATCTCCATTAATGGCACACTTATCTCCCTTCTGCAAGTTGATGGGACTCACAAAGCACTGACGTCTACACTAGACAATATCTTTTTCACAAGCAATAGAATACGTACGCATAAAAAGGCCAGACACCCATGGTTTAGTGACAGCTGCTGAATGGCTAAGCTAGCTCTTATTGATGCAATTAAAGTCAAGGATAGACCCCTAACCAGAGAAAAAAGGGTGCTTTATAAAAGTACCATTGCTGATGCCAAAAAAGGTGAGAGCTTCTTGAGAAGGGCCTTAGCCAACCACAACATGAAGGTTTTCTGGTGCGTAGTAAACGCAGGCTGCTCTGAAGGAAAACAGCCTATGGAGCCTAATATCGGGGCAGATGTTTGGAAAACATACTTTGAGACCCTTTACTCGAGGTCGGAGGATGAGGGTGGCATCACAGCTAAAGAGCTCCCCCCCAACAGATAAACTGTAGGGAGGCCCCCAAGATAACTCTCAAAGAGATTACCAGTGCCATAAGTAAAGTAGCCCCATCAAAAGTCCCGGGGCTAGACAAGATCCCAGGGGACCTCTTTCGAAGTGAACCCACTATTTGGGCCCCCTATCTGTGGGCCCTGTATAACGCCATTCTAAGGGGAACGGCGATCCCTGCTACTTGGGCTAGCGCAGAAATCCTTCCAGTATCCAAAAAGGGCTCACCACTCCTCCCCACAAACCATAGACCAATCAGTCTAATTGACGTTAGCCAAAAAATCTTTGCCTGTGTATTATTGGTCTGCCTTCAGAATTGGATGGAGGAGCATAAAGTTTTGAGCCCATTGCAAGCTGGTTTTAGAGAAAAGATGTCTAGAACAGATCAAATCTTTAGGCTCCAACTCCTGTATTGGAAGACGGAGTCTATAGAGAGTGGCAGCCTCTATTTAATTTTCGTGGACCTAAAATCTGCGTTTGATTTGGTGCCCAGAGATAAACTGTGGGCAACACTAATGGATCTGGGGGCCCCAGTTTATCTTTGCCACCTGTTAAAGCGGCTTCATGAAGGCAATTATGCCCAAATCAAGTTTGGCAAACATGGAGAACTTACTGCTCCATACCCATAGACAGAGGTGTTCACCAAGGCTGTGTTATTGCCCCTACCCTTTTCTGCTTATTTATAAATGAATTGGTAGAGACATTGACTGCCGGGAAGGATATAGATGCACCTAAGCTGGCGAATCGCAAAGTACCTGCAATGATGTTTGCCTACGATACTCTTCTGCTCTCAAAAAAACCTATGGGCATAGAGAGGATCCTCAACAACTTCAACGCCTTTTGTAAATGTAGAGAGCTAGAGATCAACATCCAGAAGACCAAATATATGGTCTTCAATCCAGTTAGTGGTACCCGGCCAAACCCTTGTCTATAAGGCACCCCTCTGGAGAGGGTGTCAGCATTTGAGTATCTTGGGATCACCCTAACTGAAAAAATTGATTGGGGTGCCCAGATCAAAAAAGCTAGCTTAAAGCTGGCTCAGACCACTGAGGGACTGACAAAGGTATTTAAAAACTCCTACTCATAAACCCATTGGCCCGATGGTCGAAACATATAAAGTGCAAGCCAGGGGTGCTGTCCTGTATGGGGCTGAAATCTGGGGACACTGCCCACTCAGCAACATAATCAAGATTGAGAACACTTTCGCTAGGCAGAAATTTGGTCTTCCTCCTAGCTCCCCTCTAACACCGCTTCGCCTGGACCTCGGGGTAAGCCAATTACAGACAAAATTGCTCTCAGACTCCTTACATTCTGGCGTCGCCTGTGGGCTAACCAGCAACTGGCTGAATATAGGGCAGAGCTGAGGGAGGTACTGAGCCTTTAGGGTGCAGGAAAATTACCTTGGCTAGCCTTTGTCAGGGACACACTCTTGGCCATGGGCAGGGCGAACCTATGGTACAATGCTGATGTAACCTGCCCTATAATATCCAGGAAGGATCTGGTATGGAGCTACAGGGAGAGTAAACTCGCCCACTTGCAGGGGAGCTCTACAACTGGCTCTCTCACTGCAGCATTCTTCAGTAGTAAAGACCAGTTTTGCCTAGAGTCTGTATTGGATGACATTCAATCGGTGCTAGCCAGGAAGTTATTGTAAGGGGTCCTCCCACTGCGTGCCTTTACAAACAAATGGGCTGGTTCACCGCTTTTGGGTTGTCCAGCCTGTAGTAATGCAGTCGAGTCAGATTACCATGTTTTTTTGTTTTTGTCCAAGTTATGGGAAGGCCAGGCATTGATGGTTGATCCAGCTATGTAGAAATCTGTGAACCCATCGCTGCATAGAGGCTTTTAGATTACTGAAATATAACACTCACCTGCCTATTGTAATTTTAGTGTCGCACTTTTTATTTTCTATGTGGTGTGTATGCAGAACGCTCTTGAATTCCAATCTTTAGGTTCTAGCCGATAACCTCATATATCTTAAGCCGGATTTTATTTATTTTAATTTGTTTTTAATATCCATGTTTTTTAGTATGCTTTTAGTGTGGGGGGTCTGGGTACGAGCCTACTTGGATTGTTTTAATAAAATGTTATTATATTGCACATGCACTTTTATGATCAAACTGACCGAAATAAAGCTTTTTTTATTTGATTTGATACATGAAATGCTGAGCACTGTCCAAGGTGCCAGTTATTTTAGTGCACTTGACTTATCCTTGACCTAGCCCCAGGTCATTCTCCATCCTGAGTCACAAATGTTAACAGCTTTCACAACCCCTTTTGGTAATTTCAAGTTCTTAAGAATGCACTTTGGGTTAACAGAGGATCATGCAACACATACTAAAGGACTGTGAATAGACAATGTGCTTTCAAGATGATATTTTAATTTATGGTTCTAGTTAATAAGAATACAATTGTAGAGTGAGAGATGTTTTGTTCAAGCTAAAAAATCCAGGTTTCACAGGAGAGAAAGTAAATGCAAATTAGGTGTCACATCCATCAGCTGATTACTTGGGTCACACAATATCAGAAGAGGGTATCAAACCTAAAATGGATCTGGAAGGGTCAGAGCGCATGGCTCCCACTTCTAATTCCAAAGAAGAGATCAAATAGTTCTTAAGTTTGACAGAGTACATGGCCAAATACATAAGGAATGTTTTAGTTTTGGTTTAACCTCTTAGGGACTTATTGAAAAAAGGGACACCTTTCTTGTGGAAGGGAGAGCATGAAGCAACATTTAAAGAGATAACGAAAGCTATTGTAAATGAACCTCATGTAGGGAACTTTCATGTAGATAGAGAAACCATACTGACAACAGATGCAAGTAATAGAGGTTTAGGAGCTACCCTTTCAAAGAGTGTTGAGCATCAAGAGAAAATTGTGGCATTTGCATCCAGGACCTTGGTAGCATCTGAAGTCAATTATTTGACAGTGGAGTGCCATCAATCATTTTAAAATGTATTTGTGGGGATTACCATTTGAATTAAGAACAGACCACAAACCTTTACCACCCTTGTTGTCTATGAAAGAAATGGTTAAAACCACTCCCGGTATAGCTAAGTGGGTGTTGGGACTCCAGGGTTTCAATTTCAAAGTTGCATATGTTCCAGGTATCAAAAACTCTGCGGCAGAGTTCTAATCTTTCCCCAGTGGAAAGATTAGAAAAGGTCATAGACAATGAAGGTACAAAAATTGAAGTTACTGTTCCAGCTATTATAAAATCTGAGTGGGAAGCACAGATGGATAGAGACTTCACTCTTGAAGCTGTTAGAGAGTCTATAGTGGGGGGATGAAGAGTTACAACCTTTTTGGAATGTAAGAGAAGAATTATCTCTAGCAGGAAACATAATCTTAAAATCAGGAAAGATTGTACCACCTATTGGGTTACGTGAACAAATTATTAATTTAGCCCATGAGGGACATTTGTGAAGTAATTTCACCAAATCCAAGCTAAGAGCAGATTATTGGTTTCCCTACATGGATCCCAGAGTAAGAGTAAAAAGACACCTTCATCCTCTAGGTTTGCACAAAGATTTTGTGATGAGTTAATTGGCATTATCTTTGTATATTTCTCAAGTTTCTGGCATTGACTGTTGGGAGTTCACCCTTCTGCCCCCTGCCTCCCCTTTCTTTCTTCTTCCTCCTTCATTTATGCTCACATTGTTTTTTATACCGCCTCTTATCTTCACCGTTTCCTTGCTCTTTCATTATTGAAGGGACATGTGTTATAACCTATGTGTATAGCTTTTGTTCTCCTTCACCCATTTCCTCTCTAGCTGCAGTGGTCTCTCCCATGGAACCTTGAGAGAGAGGCAACTTAGAATGTTGTATTTGAGGCGTTGGTCACCGAGCTGCTCTGGCAAGCTGAATACGTTTTTTGCTTACTACTGAATAAAGCTTTTGGACTTTCTTCCTGCGTCCTAGTTACTTCAGACCAATAATAACTTGAAATCACCACTTGAATTACCACCTAGAAGTAGGTGGTAATTGCAAGTGTTTTGTGACCGCAATTGCGGTTGCGAAACATTAGTATATGGTTTTGAGACTCGCTATTTGAAAGGGAACGCCCCTTCCAAATAGCGAGTCGCAAAACCTATTTAGCGACTCGCAAATAAATTGCGACTCGCTAAATAGGCTTTGTACATGGCCCATGATGTTTTTGCATGCACCAACAGATTCGCAAACTAGGACAAAGACCCAGAGGAAGTTCTCTGTGTTATCATTACTAAAAGATTGTGTAATCTATTTAGCGTATGCCAAGGACTGGGGTTTAACCTATAACAAAAGCTCTGCTGACTGTGGTCAGAAAAGATTGTGTTCTCAAAGGCCACCTCCATCAGACAAGCAGGAGCTACCAAGAAACCAGACTTCACAACAAAATGATATGTTGAAATGGCACAGGACTTGCAACTTCGTGTGAAGCTGCTCTTTTATTTAGGCAAAATATCAGAGACCTCTCAAGAAAACCTCCTGAAATGGCATATGAAACGGAGGAAATTATGAGTCCACAGTCACACAAATAAAGGCACGACTAAAGATCAAATACTGCCAGATGGAACTTTCTCATTCTGAGATGACCACAAGGAAGGGCCACTGGAACCCATCATGGCTATGGCCCTCACCCCATATGGAATCACTGCAAGATCCTCTTAGACTATACTAGTACAACAAAAGACAACATGAACCATGCCAGCATTACCCCCAAAATGCATGGCCTCAGAACTGACTGTAGAATTATCTCTGGTTTCTCTGGCCTCATCATGTCTATAGAGGGATGCTGTTCAGTGATTGCATCAGTTTGTGGTTAACTACTTTGAATGTATACCACATTCTTTGAGAACTCTGGTATTTTTCACCTCACTCTCATAGTTGCTTGGTGAGATTTCGCCATCCTCACAATACATATGTATGAAGGTTTGCATGCCATTCCGGAGTGGGCACAGTGCGGGTGTTATGACCCCAGCAGGTTGTGGTTAACTACGTTGAATGTGTACCAGGTACTTTGAGAACTGTGGTATTTTTCACCTCACTCTCATAGTTGCTCTGTGAGATTTCTCCATCTTCACAGGAGTTAAGCATGATTCTTACAGGGAGCTACATTATGTAATCACATTGAAGGCAGCTTGCTACTTAAGGTATCTCTAAATGGCAAAATCCTGACACTGCTTAGGTGGTGGGAGAGATTTCACAATTATCCCGTTTACCATTCTGCTTCCTAGTACATCTTTGTCTCCTTGTAGACATCTTTGTATCTTGAGTTTCTCTGCAGCCTTTTCAAGTACCTTGGGGTTCCTTCTGGTTTACATTCTTTGCATAAGAGATACTCACATCTGTAGCAAACCTATAAACAACACAATTAATTCCTGTTTTCAAAAGAAGCATTCTTCGGAATAATTACTCTGAACAAAGTTCTCATAAGTGCAGAATTGCATAAGATAGTCAAAACTCTTTTCACTAACAGGTATTTGCAGAAAGACATTTTCAAAGAACTATGGAGTGTAATCAAACTTTGTTTATGACCATAAATACTTGTGACTACAGAGACACATTTGGAAGATCACTACTGCATTGTAATCATTACAATTATCACTATGCAGTGTGCGCATGTATGAAAATATTCACCAAGGTTACATAAGTACAGCGATGGTCTTGCTTTGTGAAACATTGTAAGAAGCTGGATCTCTATATACTATGCCAAAACGAGGTATAGAGTTCTGAGAGTCCAGTGGATCCCCTGAGGCTTTACAGAGGCTAAAGTAGATAATACTAATGCTCTTTTTTCTGGTAGTGTGGGCGAGTAGTTAGGCTTATCAGAGGGCAGTGTTAAGCATTTGTTGTACACTCACTGGCAATAAATGAGACACACACTCAATAAATAAATCCGATACCAAATTATAAAAATTATACTTGGTTATATTTATTTTGCAGAACCACAGAACTTCGCCACAAGTAAATACATTTTTCAATAAACATATTTTTCAGTTTCAAAAATGGACACACTGCAATTTTCAGACTTTGCAATGTTCATCTATAGGAGGAAGAAAACATTCAGCATACATACAGATAACATCGGCTTACAAGACCAGCCTTCAGAAGATAAGGTCAATATTGGGAAAGGTTCAGTTCAGCACCAGCAGCACAGGTGCGGCCAGGTGCTGGGTGCCCAATGCAAGGCAATGGAGACAGCAAAATCGAACAAGGGCTGCAGGCTCAGCCCAGGAGGCTTGTCACAGGATACCTACAGCTGCAGAGGTGAGTTCCTATGCTCAGGGCCATAGGGACATCTATGGTCCTCTTAACCAAGGCCCAGGGCAGGCGGGTGCAAGCAGGCCTTTTGGTGTCAGAAACAGCTTACTGGAGCAGGTGATGTCAAGGAGTCCAGGAGAGGTCAGCTCACGGTGGACTTGGGATCTGGAGTGCTGGGGAACCTTGCTGCAACTGGTGGACCACTTGGACTGGGTGCAGAGGTGGAACCAGGGGCAGGCTCCGGGGTTCTTCTGGTCACAGAATCCTTTCTTTGAAGATGGTTCTTTGGTGAACAGGTCCGCTGTTCTCAGGAGTCTTGATCTTTATTGAAGACAGTCAGTCCTCCCATAGTTCTGGAGGTCACTGGGCTGCAGGACGAGTCATCTTTTGGTGCAGAGTAGAGCTTCGTGCTCTAACTTCAGGTTCAGTTATACTTTACAGACGTTTAACATAGTTCGTTATGTGAACAATAACAGCAACCCCAGCGAGGGCTGTTCAAGCTGCGCAGCAACATATAGCTCTGCCTGCAATTAATCCAAAAACTATTAACACAATTATGGGTAAAGTTCCCACCAGACAGGAGGAAATTCTGCTCTGGATTGCACAAAAAATAAGCCAGTTTGAATCAGGATTATCCCATACGGGACACCAAGACAAGCAAAGAATTCTCAAAATGTGGCTGCCACTAGGGATGGTTCCCCCGGTAGATGACCTGGTGAACAGTTTTTGCTGCAATCTATACCATAAACATGGTACACATCTATTGCTGTTGTGCCAGATGTGCTAAAACAGATTCACAGTGAATATGGAGCTGCCCCTGTCCTGGATTTGGGGATGAACTTAATTGGCAACTATGCCATATTTGCCTCAATTATATTAAGCAACATAAAAGGGGAGGCAGCAGCACTGCCAGTGCCCAGAGCAGGCTCCCTTATAGGATCAAGAGCGTAAATTACAAAAATGTATTGCTGAAACCTATACATCTATAGATCAAGATAATTTGGGAGTCAGCTCAAATAAGCCACGGCTTAAGGGTAATTCTGAAAAAGATACCTCGAAAACAGGCCCCTGAGTCTTCTAAAAAATACTGGGAAAAACAAGAAAATATAGAAAAAGCAAAAACACGGGGTGGATCTCCTCAACCGGAGTAAACTGAAAAGCGTTATAACCTGCATAACCTTGATACACGTTAACAGCCTGATGGGTATCTGTATACTGATACTCGTCCTTAACGTTCCTTTCAGGACTCACCTGACAAACGCCCTGAGAGAGGAGGATGATCGAAGAACAGGCGAGAAGAGCATGTGAAACCAAGAAAGGACTCACAATGCTCATCTGACATCATGTTAAAAAAGAAGAGAAACTTCCAGTACAAAAATCCCTGCTCAAATAGAACAAAATGGCAGGCATTTCCACCAAATATGCCACTCACATTGAGGGCACTACTTTGGAAGAAGAGGTGGGTGCTGTCACTGCTCAACAGCGCGGCAGAGGTCACAGGACTCTTCAAGAGTTTCCAGTTGCAAGAGCAAATAATGACTGTATTCAAGTTGAAACACCAGATCAGCGGGTTAGCCCTTCCGACAGACTGTTTGATTTGGACATCTAAATTGAGGGTGACATACCACGTACTATCAAAGCAATTTTCTGTGAAAATTTAACCAACACTTATGACATTCTATTGGCTGATGTAGATTGACCTCCGGAGTTTGTTTGAAACATCCCACAGTGGGAATACATAATTCTACCATCCTTCTTCATCCCTATTTCCTAAGTTGTCAAACAAGCATATGCCATGGAGTGGGCTCTTGCACAAGCCACAGCATTATACCGCAATCATGTAGGCTGGGATAAAAACTCACCTAATCACATTATACCTATAAGATCCAGCCCGTAAGTGACACTACAATATCCAATTATGTATGATGCTAAAAGCCCAGTTAGAGAAATTCTAACACAACTTGCATTTCAAGGCATAATTGAATCTTATATATATATCCCCAATGATCAATCCTTTGTTTATAGTAGCAAAACCTGATCATTCAAACCGTCTAGTCTTAGACTACAGATATTTAAATAGTCATACATGGACCTTTACAATACAAAATTCACACAGCACTAATGAACAACATAGTGCGCAAAAAACACAAAAACCCTTTGAACATTTTAAATGGCTTTTTCTGCCAAAACGTAGCACCTGAAGGCAGGGATCTAACCACCTTCACCACTTTAAGGGTCCAGAAATGATTCTGTTGACTTTCTCAGGGGTATAAGAACAGCCCTGGTTTGTTCTCTGCCCAAGTAACATTAATTTTATATAAAATTGACTCAGATGCATTGCCCTATGTCCTTGACAATATTTCACAGGGATGATGATGATGATAATGAAGAGACTTGTAAGGCTACTCCAAAAGGTGTCCCAAGGCCAAGCATAGGTCAGAAGAGAAAATACATCTGGTTGTTTCAAACCTGGACAAACATCCAATTTTTCAACCTCTTTTTAAACACTGTCATGTCACTAACAGGACGGAGCTCAAGAGGGAGTTTGTACTAAGCGATTGATCCCAGAAAGATGAAAGATGAAAATTAAACCTAGTTCTGAGGTAGACTGCGCCCGTCTGATACAGGGCTCAATGAACTAGCAGCAAGGCCTTAAACAGCACTCTTTTCCTGACAGGAAGCCAGCGAATAGTGTGCAAATGAGGGTACATGTACTTTCTAACTGGCAAATTCGATTGAAGGCGAGCTTCCTCATTTAGGATTACCTGAAGCTTCTCTAGAAGATGCTCTGGCAGACCAAAGTAAAGCGCATTGCCATAGTCCCACCTTGGGGTTATCAAGGCCTAGATAACCGTCTTTTTTGCTGTGAAGGACAAATAGTGCAGAAACCTTTTCACGGACATCAATACACCAAAGCAAGTGCCCACCACAAACTTAAACTTAAACACACATCTAACCAGAGTAGATCACATTATTTTGGGATATGCTGAATATGGCTACAAATTCAACTTTCAAAAAACAAATATTTTCTATCTCAGTGTCCTATTTTTATAAAAACAAGTTGTCAAATGAAGGTAGAAGTCTTCCACCACATTTCTTGGAGAAATGTGCACTTCTATTACCACCAAACACCATCAACAAGCTACAATCACTTTTAGGATTTCTCAACTTTGTCAGAACATACATACCAAACTACGCCCAATAGGTAAAATCATTATATGAATTAACATATTCAGACTTTTCAATAACACATTGTACACCAGAACATACACAGATTCTGAGAATGTTGCAAACTGACATGCTTGCATCCAAACAATTATGCACACATATCAAGAGCACAAACTTGGTGATACACAAAATGGTGGAAGCCACTGGCTATAGATACGTCACTTTCAATAAAGGTGATACTGTATGAACTGCATATAAATCACAATTATATTCTAATGCTGAGATGCGTTTTGCACCTATAAAACAAATACTTACTGCAGTTCAGACAGCTGTTATGAGAAAATTTGTAGACTCAGGGGAAACACATAATTGTAGGTACTCCCATTCCAGCCTTAGAGGCTGTCACAAAGGCCAGTGTTCCTAAAGTGAAAGCCTTACATCTTAGATGGATACAGTGGGCCACTTCCTTAACAGCTACTGGTGTAGACTATGTCTTAGACCCCACTCTACAAATTCAAGAATTCCTCCAATATGAAAAAGAATACCCTGTGGCAGTGACGTTTTGCCTCTTGACCGGCATGACTATATTATATATACTGATGGTTGAGCCCAGCACGGTGCTGGAACTAAACAGCAATACTCAGCAGCCTATGCCGCAGTGTGTGGTGTCATGAGGAAAAAAGAATTTCATCCACAGAAAACCTTTACACACTCTCTTAGGGATTGTACTGCCCAGCTAGCTGAACTCAAAGCTTTAATACTGGCACTAGAAAATACAGAGCCTGAGTTCACCTCACTGATTTTGTGTGTGATTCGTATATTGTGCCCAGTCTTTTAATGAGTGTTTACATTATTTGCACTTCAATGGATTCAGATATTCAAAAGGAAATGTATCAAGCACAAATTGCTTTGGAGGAAAGAATGTTTGCCACAGGCTCATGTAATCCATAAACTGAGCCCCCAACATGTTGCAATACATGTTGCAGAGAATTCACTGGCTGATGAAGCCGCAAATGCAGCACTCCAGACTTCTCTGGTAGCTGCAATTAGTGTTCTCAGATGAGAGTGGTTGGTGACATCATAGTTGCTGTCAATGCTTCAGGCTCTGGCACATCATTACCTAAAGGAATTTCAGCAAAATACACCTACCTATTGAGTGCTCAATACATTCCTTTTGCTCGCCTTCCCAGAATGGAGGATTGAGTTATGCCAAACGAAGACCGCAGACTTGAATTAATCATAGATGATCATGAGGGGTTAGTATCTGCCCATACTGATGTGGTGGCTACATTTCACTACTACAGCAATGCTATTAGTGTCACGGTCTTTACAAACATACTAAACAATATGTCCTTAGCTGTGACACTTGCCAGCATATTAAAACTGCCATCACAGCTCACTCACCACAGACGTCTCTCTTAGTTTCAAACAAAGCATTGACATGTATTTATCTGGATCACTACGGACCTCTAAATTCTGATGGTTCATTTAAATAGATTACACTGGCAGTGGATTTTCTAGATTTCTATGGGTGTGGCTGTGCATTATTCCTCCCCCTTTCATCCTGAGGAAACTTTGATAGTGGAAAGGAAAAACCGTGACTTAAAGCAATCTTTAACAGCGTCAGCATTAAGTTAATGTCGTAGTTGGATCCATCACTTGTATGGAGTCCAGAGAGCGTCAAATAATCTGCCTGGAAGATTCTTGGGTAGCCGGACTCCTTTGGTCCTGTTTGGCATCCAGATGTATATTCCAGATCTTGATAATTCTGCCACAGTGGCGGCAGATAACCCTTTTGACATCAATGAACATTTTGCTGTCTAACTGAAACTACAAGTCTTTGGAGATGAGCACTCAAATGAAACTACTAAAGGTACTGCCTCTGATAAAGTGAAGGAGCAGCCAGCAACCTCCAGGTGGATTCTTAATATTAAGGATCTAGTTCAAGAGAAGATTAGCAAAAAATGAGTTTGGCCCATCATACAGAGCACCAGTGTCAGTCCTTGGCATTCCAGGCACCAGAACTGTGATTTTGCCACAGCTTGCTGTTTATAGAAAGAAATGGTTTGTGTCTCTCGACCTTGTCAAACAACACCATGTGGCCAGTACTACACAGTTGGCCACAAGAGCTGATTGGTAAATACCTGTCTCCTCTCACTACCATTCAGGAAATGCCTCTACAACCAGAAACTGCTACACCCGGCTGAGGGCGTCAGATGCTGAAGTTTTACTACTTCCTGGTATCACTATTAACAGAGAAACTACTGAGGTTTTAAAAAGGAATGCACCCAAACCAATTTCTGTGGATAAAGTCTCTTCTAGAATATAGAACATCTATGGGCAGCAAATTTGCCCCGCGTCTAGCAGAACTCTATGTCAGCCAACTAGAAGAAACACATGTTCTGTCTGATCTGAACCCTTATCGACAAAGGGTCGACTTTTGGAAATGTTGCATTGACGATATTTTTATTATTTGGGAGGTGATGAACAGTCCATGCTAGAATTTCTGACATGGCTTAACACACAAAATTCACTAGTACTGTAAGTAACACCGCTATTGTCTTTCTCAACATCATCATTTTGAGTCCGGATCTGTAACTTTACACAAGACCATATCACAAACCTTTGGATGAAAACAGTTTATAATAAATAAACAATTTTCACCCATGATCTTTCATGGAGAATTTACCCCTACAGCCAATTTCTATGTCTTCGATGTAATTGCGGTAACATCCCAGATTACAAAATGCAAGCAAAAGATCTAACAACCAAGCTGGAAATGCGAAATTATCCAACACACATCGTCAAAAAATGCTTAAAATGAGCAAGGCATCAGAATAGGGAAATCCTCCTACAACCAAAATACCCTATTTTGATAGAGGCCAAAAAAACACTCCTAAACAGGTTGAATATTTTCTCTGAATATGTGTGTGTCTGAGGGAGACCAACAAATGAAAAAGTAACATATAAAAAAATGTGTCTTACCCGCTAAGAGTTCTTCTCAATAGGATTCCATTCCATTGTTTTAGGCTGTCTGAATCATCGTAGAATTTCAACCAAATGAAATCAAATTACTAGTAGTAGTAATATAAGTTTATTGTATTCATCTAAAGATTACATTAAAAAGGTATAAAACATTATGATCCGTCCAAGTATCAGGAGTCCAGTCTAAGATTCTAAGGGCCAGATGTATGACCCTTTTTTGTGGCCACAAGCAGGAGATCCTCCCGCTTGCGACCGCTAAATAGGCTAATGGCATGTACAAATGCTATTTTTCGAGTCATTGATTCACAAAATAGCATTTGATACTCCCGTAATTAGGAAGGGGCGTCCCTTCCTAATAGTGAGTCACCATGCCATGTACAATTGTTTTGCGCCCGCATTTGCAGATGCAAAACACTCGCACTTTACCACCTACTTCAAGTAGGTGGTAAACCATTTGCAGATGGGAAGAGGACCCCTTCCCCTTTGTGAGTATGTGAGAAAATATTTTTAAGAGCAGGCACCACTGCCTGCCCTTAAAAAAATTCAACTGAAAAGTTTCACTTTTCTGTTTTAAATGTATCCCGTTTTCCTTTCTATTTAAAAGCAGTCCCAGACATGGTGGTCTGCTGATCCCAGCAGGCCACCATCCCTGGGAGTGCTAGCCATTCCTAATGGGGTCGCAAATTGCGACAGCCTCATTAATATTCATAAGGCATGCAATTTGCGATCCCATTAGGAATCGCTGAGACACTGTTATAAATCCCAATTTGGGAGTCGCAAATGCGATGCAATTTGTGAGTCACAAATTGGTGGGTCGTACATCCGGCCCCTTGATAATAGTGATGGAGCAGGTAGTGCCAAATTGTGTATACCTCCTCTATTCCTGCATGAAAATACTAATTATATAATCTATTAATTATAATATTATTAAACGAGTATTGCATGTATACTAATCAACATTATTAAAACTTAAACTACACATGGGATTTGCTATTTGCATGGCTAAATAACTCTTATAACTAAAATTTGTACGCATATTAACAATAGTTTATGTGGTAATAGAATACTGCATGATATATGTTGCTTTGTGATGTTGCACCCTCGAGGAGGATCGAAAAAGGTGAATATGATTGCTTTAAATGTCGCTATATGCTAGATAAATACGAGCACATAGAGGGATTAGCAAGGGGTTAACATTAGAATCACCATTTCTATGAATTAGTTATTCTTTTGTGTTTGTTTTGCTTAAGTTGGCATCTAGGCCTAAATCTAATATGGCTGCTGTCACCACACGCAGAAGTGGCCACTGTCCCATGAGGCGCGGAGTGAGCTGCGCATGTGCAAGAAATCTCCTAAACCTCATAAGCGACCTTTGCACATCATGTACCCGGTCAAGGATACGAAACGGGACGTTTGCCAAGACAGGGGAACAATCAACCTTACAGTAAACTGGAACAAGCCGACACTTCGCTGACCAATGACCTCACCCCTCGAACTGTACTAAGAATCTTGGAATAAAAGTCGGACGATCTCAACCAGCCAATCACGACTGTCTTAAAGTTTAAAATTGTATCTTCTTTAACTTGATTTTATTATAAAAAAAGCGTAGTAGAATAGGGAGGACATATATATCATTCTTTTCATTCATCATTTTTCCACTTTCGTTTGTTGTGACGCCTTTCCTGAAGATCCAGATGCTGCCCGACCGCTTGATGACTGCAAACTTTTTCCAAATCCACGGGCTATGATAGATGCTTGCACGATTTCTGGTCCTTTGATAAATTGGGACTGTAGCGTGCTGAGCTTTGGCCTGCTTTTTAGGGCAATTTACGACCAAATTTGGTTATGCAGAGCCAATGAATTAGAGGACTTCGAATAGCCAGATTAGGTAAATATGATGTTCTGCGATTTACTTGAATTGATCTAAAAACTCTAAACTTTTACGAGACAAATGCAAATATTAATCATTATGAAAATTTAGATAAACAAATATTGATTAACTAGAAATATGAGTTGGTGGCTTCATTAAGGGAAATAAGGATTCTGAGTCTTAAAATGTGTTTTAGCTGGTTCTAGATCACCATCAACCAATCCAACTAAATTGGTCCATTGACCAAGTGGGTGGAGTGCCTTGATGTTTGGGACTGGGGATCTATAGGCGAAGGATGTTAATGTATATTTTGTAAAATAACTTTTCTCTCCCTATAGGTTATAAGGTATTTCCCCCCACATTTCCAGCGCTTGAATCATTCATCCCTCCTGTGTGCAGACTCATGAGAGAGACGTATGAGTGTTGGTGTTATGGGCCCCAACAATGAATGTGTGTGTGAATGAGCTAGTGTGCCGTCGGGTCTAAGACGCAGGGAGGATATCGGTAAATACTGTTCCCCATTTCCAGATTTGCGCTGGATCAATAGCATCGTAAAATCAAGGCATAAAAAACAATTTACTTGCATCTGAACTCAGATGTATACAATTCAAAGTATAGGGAATATAGTTGCAACAAATTACTAGGGTACATATCTTCTTTCAGGGACTCAATGTTATGTAATCATACCTTCATCCAGAGTGCCTTTATCACGTTATCTTGAATTTAATTTTTCAACTCTCATTATGTAGTAATATCCATTCACTGAATGTAAACGATCTAGAAACTTCAAGCATTATATATTTTTGGTTTTGTAAAATGAGCAAAACTATTTGAAATTACTGAATATGTATCCATGCTACACAAACGTAGGAGCCACATGTACAATGACACTGCAGCAGGACCTAAACATAGTATATCCCTGTCCATATTATCCATATTATCCAATCCTTCTCCATCTGTCTGTCTCTTCGTCTGTCAACTGTTCCACATCCACATACATTTCACTTAGAAATTAGTGTTTTAAATATTAATTTATGAGACAAAACCCTTGCTACATGATATCAAACATTGCCCCACTTCCTCCCTTTCCATCTTTGTGACTTTATTGAACATAATATAAATATTAATCTGTACTGATAAGCAATCGGAGAGTCAAGTAGTATGGTGGGTTATTTGTCTTCAAAGGAATGTGGAGGGATACTAATCAATGTATTTCCCCTGTCCACAGAATGTATGTCTGGGCAAATCCTTGGCTTCAGCTTCCCCTTATGTGAGGCATAGAAATGGGGCAAATGCAGGTGTCGTTTGAGGTATAACAAACTGGAGATTTACTTCTAAAAATTGCTGAATGAACATTGTTTTTACCTAGACCTAATTTAAGCACATTATTAGTGCCCAATGTATAACATTAATTATGGAGGCATTCCATTTTGGATTTTGGCACAAAGCCTTTCTTTGAGAAACTCTAAATGTGTTCTTCCAAATGAGCTTGCTAGGAATACCCACTCAATAAAGTATGCAAGTATCTTTGGGGTAGATTTCTTAACATTTTGTGCATGGTTTGTGTCACAAAAGTGACTCAAACCATCACAAATGTTTATTTTGAATTTACTTTCTAGTGCAGAACATGTTTTGTACTGGATCATTGCCTGAAAGTAACACAAGTGTGTGAAGGCCCTTGACTCAAGGGGGAGTTCCATGGACAGTACATGGGCGTTCTCATGCACACACATGGTTTTTGATACAAATCCCTATCTACTAGCAATAATAGACAGGGATTTACACCAACAACAACACCTCTTTGAGGCAGCCATAAAATGGAGAAATGTTCTTACTTCTTCAAACATTTGCATGTGTGTTGTACTGTGTGCACACATCCAAAGATGCGAGGTATTGAAGTTTGTATAGGCATGCTATTTTGTAACAGAAGGATACCTTTCCAGTTCAAAACCTATTCTAAACATGACATGGACACATTCAAACTTTAGTGTAAATGTGTGTTCGTGGAACTAGGCAATCTGATTGTGAGCCAGTACCGGGAAGAGAGCAGGACAGTGTCATAACTTAGTAGCTACAGTGTTTTCCTGCTCTCTCCCTCTCATACAACATAGCGTAGCATGACAAATTCCTTCTGGTGGAACGTTACCATTGGGACAGTAAGGGCAAATTTATAGTTAGGTGGCAGACATAATACTCTGTCTGCAAAAGTTGTATTCAGCCAGCTCTATTCATTGTCAGCTGAACCGCTGTGTTTCAGCTGGTGGAAACCTCTAAACAATGGACAGATTGCTATTGGACTGCCTATCAAAGTCCCTCCTACTGCTCACTCTATTTCCACCAGAGATTCCACTTTTTTCCAGTTCTGGACTACCAGGGGAAGCCAGGCAGTCCTGAGCATGAAAGCAAATAATGACCCCAACACCCTGGGAGAAAAGGCCCATCATCTCAGGGAGATTTATTGTTTGTGTTTCAAAGACAAGCTCATGCTTTGGGAATTTGTTTTTGAAGAATCAGTAACTTTGCACTGTAGTCATATTAAACATGGTGACGTCTCAGCAAACCTTTAGGGCCTTCAACAGAATGGCAGTTCTGCTGGAGGTATAGAGATTTCTGCTTGCCTGGCATCTTTAATTACTGTGGTCAGTATTCCTCATAGGCAAAAGGGTATGCAGACATAATATCGATGTTTAAATATCGATATACTAGAATATCGATGTTTAAATATCGATGTGGCAGAATATCGTTCTGCAAGAATATCATCGACCAGAATATCGACATGCAGGTAAGCAATATCGTTTTACTTCATCTCGAAGTTAGTAATATCGTTAGTAAAAATATAATTTTAAATAATATCAAAATGTATTTCAGTGTTCGGTATTTTAGTATATGTGTTAAAAGTATGTGATTTAAATATTTTGCATAAGTATAGCTTATTTTTGTATTGTATGTTTGACATTTTTAGAAATAATTAATTTTATGATAATTAATATCTGCGTATTTTAGTTCCGTAACGGGCTGTGGGTTTATAGGAGAACAGGGTGGGAAGTTATTTAATTATAATATATTTATTAATAATTTTTAGAAGTTATTAATTTAATAAAAATTAAATATTGCATTTTAATTCTGTAGCAGGTTGTGGGTTTATAGGGGAATAGGGTTAAATACATTTTTATTAATTAGTTAATAATTGGATATTAATTATTAATTATTAATTGGTAAATATGTTAATTGTTTTATTTTTTAGGAGCGGGTTGTGGGTTTATAGGAGAGTAGGGTGAGAATTAATTTATTTATAATTAATTAATTAAAATTGTTATTGATTAATATTTGTGTATTTATTATTTTATATTGTTATTTGTGTTAAACAATGTATTAATAATTAATTATTAATTGGTTATTAATTATCAATAATTAATTGGTAAATATGTACATTGTGTCTTTTTTTAGGAGTGGGTTGTGGATTTATAGGGGAGTAGTGTGGGAAGTAATTAAAATGTAATATATTTTTAAATATTTGTTATATAATATTTAGTTATTTCTATTTTATAGTATTAATAGTGTGAATTAATTTATTACTGATTGTTTTTAATTTGATTGTTCATTGTAATTAGTTAATTAATTAACTGTTAAGCAATTATGTTAATTGTGTCATGTTTTACAATATTGGTAGTGTCATTTATAGGGGGATTTGGTGGGAGGTAAATTATTTTTTATTATTTAATTATTTGTTCATTAATGTTTATTATATTGCTGGAGTGGGAATAGTAAATTATTCCACTCCGCTATCCAACACTTTCCCTACTGTTGCAATTGTTGGAGTGAGAATAGTAATTTTATCCCCTCCGCTATCCAACTCTTTCCCTACTGTTGCACTCGTTGGAGTGGGAATAGTAAATTTTCTCCCCTCCACTATCCAACACTTTCCCTACTGTTGCACTCTGTGGAGTAGGAATAGTAAATTATTACCCACCACTATCCAACACTTTCACTACTGTTGCACTTGCTGGAGTGGGAATAGTAAATTATTCCACTCCGCTATCCAACACTTTCCCTACTGTTGCAATTGTTGGAGTGAGAATAGTAATTTTACCCCCTCCGCTATCCAACACGTTCCTTACTGTTGCACTCCTTGGAGTGGGAATAGTAATTTTATCCCCTACGCTATCCAACACTTTCCCTACTGTTGCACTCCCTGGAGTGGGAATAGTAATTTTATCGCCTATGCTATCCAAAACTTTTCCTGCTGTTGTGCTCCATGGAGTGGGAATAGCAAATTATTCCCCTCCGCTATCGAACACTTTCCCTACTGTTGCACTTACTGGAGTGGGAATAGTAAATTATTCCCCTCCGCTATCCAACACTTTCCCTGGTGTTGCACTCTTTGGAGTGGGAATAGTAATTTTAGCCCCTCCGCTATCCAACACTTTCCCTACTCTTGCACTCTTTGGAGTGGTAATAGTAATGTTATCCCCTTCGCTATCCAACACTTTCCTACTGTTGAACTTGCTGGAGTGGGAATACTAATTTTATCCCCTCTGCTGTCCTTCACTTTCCCTACTGTTGCACTCGCTGGAGTAGGAATAGCAATTTTATCCCCTCCGCTATCCAACACTTTCCCTACTTTTGCATTCCCTGGAGTGGGAAAAGTAATTTTATCCTCTTTGCTATCCAACATTTTCCCTACCGTTTTAGTTAATGTACTGTAAAATTTGTTTTAAAATGAAATAATTATTTAAATCTTTTAATTTATTATATATATATATATTTTTAAATATATTTATGTTACAGGTGTATGTATATATACAAATATGTATATATATATATATATCTATATTTATGTATTTATAATTTTTATTATGTTTCCAACATTTTATAATTTAATAAAATAATTATTTATCAATATTATTAAGTAAATATATATAATATAATTGTATATATATGTTTAATTGGTTTTTTTTATATTACATTTCTTAATTATAATTGTTAACATTTTTTTAATAATTCTAACTATGTTTTTATTAATTATATTTTTTATTTAATTTATTTTATATTATGTTTAAGACATTTAAAAAAACAATATTTTGAACAACGATATTTTAATATTTTGGTTTCGATATTTTTGTACTTACGTTTGTAGAGATAGGATGTCGATATTCTTGACATCGATATTCTGTACACGATTTTTGTGTACCTCGATATTCCTGTCGTCGATATTCTGTCAGTGATCCAGGCAGAAGAGTAAATCCCTTCACTGCCCTAATGGACCAACAGACCAGCCAGCACACTCTTAATAAGACCTCAAATATAAAAATAAGTCTTTATAAACTGGAGCCTATTTCCAGTCCTGGGGAATTAGTAGAAAGTGAAGGGGCCAAAGGGACAGTCTCACTGTTTATGGAGAAGCAAAACAAGGTCGGGGACAAACTGTGAACAAGCTCCTCCTGAAACTCTAACACACAGAGCTGAGCAGGTGTTTAGCCAGCGACAATGCCGTGTCCTGCCTGGTACGGATTGGATTGGTGTGAGGCCTGCTGGACTGCAGTGTAGGCCGAAGGCTTTGTCAGCAAGGGCCCACAGACACATGTGGTTGTAATGCTATGCACAGAGTCGGTGGCACCACATCGAAGGAAGTATAGTGATTTGAACTCTGCATTAACATGTGCACTCGGCCATTGTATGATCAAGACTCAGTTCCAGATGAGTGAACTACTTGACCACTAAGTAGGCCGGTAGAGTTCGTCAACAAAAAAGGAGTGCAGCGGGCCTGTCTCATGGAGGACAGCGATGGTCTGAGGAGGCTGCCAAGGTTGCTGGCCTTGGGCTTGGAACTTGCGCCGGCACGTGGTGGGCCCTCTTTGACACACGCTGGTGTCGGCAAGTGAGCAGTGAGGCCTGGCTGCGCAGGGGTGGGCAAGACAGGTTCGGGGACCAGCGGCCCGGGGTGCAGCAGGTGCACAGGATCGCAGGCATCCCGGCTCACGGTAACGGAGTCGGCCTCATGGTGGGGTGGGAGGCGCCGCTCTGGCAGACACATTGGGAATTCCGGAAGAGAACCGTGCCCAGAGCTACGTGCTTTTTATTCACACCCCTACGCTGGTCTGCCATACGCCGGGCCAGCCCACTCTGCACACGCTTACAGGGGGGAACGTCACAAGCTACATTTCCGCGCTCTTCCCCACTGGCTGGGGTGACATGGTTGCATCCACTGTCCACTACACTTCAAACACCAGCAGTGCATGTAGACATGGATATGTCTGTGGTCTGCATACTGCCGTCTGGCCAGCACATGCACACCACACTTGGCATTGTGTACATTCTCATTCATGGGTCACCTGCCTTCTTTGCACATGCATGGGTCCCACCTCTCCCCACATTCTGCTATTGTGTGGCTGAGGTGCCATGCCGTTGATGACTCGGGTACATGGCTTGCCCAGGTCACCACAGTAAGTTGTGCTGTCGTGTCTGGTGGGTGGGCATGTTGTTTGGCATGTTTTGTGTGATTTTGTAACGTGTGCATTGCCAAAGTTGTGAGTTGCACGATTGTGTAGTTGAGGTGTGTGGTGTGTTCATTTGGTTCTTACCAACGAGCAGTGCATTCCCATAGGTGCCATTCTAGAAGCGCTGGTTGATGATGGACTGTTGGAAGATGAAGGAATCATGCATACTGCCTGGGTAGTTGGCGACGACATTGGTGAAGAGTCCCCGGTGGTCCACTATTGCCTGCACATTGATGGAATGCATGTGCTTTCTGTTGCGGTAATTGTGTGCAGTGTCGGCAGGGGGCACAAGTAGGACATGTGTGCAGTCGATTGCCCTCAACACGTGCGGGAATCCAGCTATGGCCTATAGTCCTTGCTTGGTCTTCAGCTGTTCCTGCGCATTGTGGGGGACATATAGGTACTGGGGTACCAAGCTGATGATGGCATCCAGGACATGTGTGAGGAACTTGGATAGGGCTGGCTGTGAGACTCCTCTGACTCTGGCGGTGGTTGTTTGGGAGTTTTGTGGTCTTATCGCCGATCTGGCTGGTCGTTGAGAATGTTGAGGTGTGGTGTTGTCGCGGCTTTTTGCTCGGGAACGCCTACTCTGCATCTCATTAGCGATAGTTGCCGGGGGCATCTGTGACGATGTTTTTTTCGGATGTTATCACAGGTAAACTGGTGGTATCGACTGTTAGCACCAGCTTGTGAATGGGGCGATAAATTTATCGTGACTTTGGCTGCGATAAAGTGCCGATAACTTGGCAATAGATCCTTGAGAATATGCCCCTTAATCTCCCCGTGCCTACAAAAAATGAATGTGTCCTCAAGTAACGCAACTGGTGCTCGTGTAAAGTGCTCTGATACCTTCGGTTCAAGTTCGTGCTATATAAATCTCCGGGGTGGGGGGGGAAACATCAGCTCTATGAGCAAAAGTTAGATATTAAAACAGATTTTTCTTTTGTTGACAGTGTTATTATTTCCTGTTTACTCGTGTAGGAGTTTTCTGTGTTTTTTGTCAACATACACCTTGCACCACAAAGAATGTAACCCTTTTTAATGTGTTAAAAGTATTAACAAAATACCAAAACAATAATAAAGTCAAAACACAGAACAATAAAAATCCTAAACTAATTTGGAACAGTGGAGTATATTTTAATACATTAAATGACACCAAACAACAAAACTCCTAGAGGGAGATTCAGAGATGTGAACTTTTACAGTTTTAAAATCTAGTGTCAAAACATATTAAGCACCAACTATGGTCAACTGGTCGCTAGTTTCATTGTGAGGCTAACCACAATTGAGCGCAAATTGGATACATAAACCTGGTTTGACGCAGTTGAAAGTTTCACCTTGTGACTTAGTCTAAAACACTAAAGTACAAACAGCCTTCACCATGGCAAGGCAGTAGGCTGTAGTTGAGGAGAGCACCATGAAGTCGGAAACCGTCAGATGAGGTCATGGTGAAGCTGTTAGTTTTTGGCAGGAACCACTCGAAGATTGTACTAGGAGTAAGTTGTCTCTATTTACTATTTTGTGAAAGATTAACATTTGAACTGCTTTCAGACCAGCAATGTTACATCATTTTGAGAACCTCCAAAAAGAGTGAAAACATATCAGGAATTATATTCAATATACTAGTAGTACTGCATTGACCATAATGCATGTGTATAGACTAGTGAGCCACAAAACTGGATATAAAGAAGTTGGGAAAGTTAAGCTGTATGATACATAACTACTCGGGCCATAATTCAGAGAAGATTAGACACAAAGAAAGTTCTAGCTAAGCCATGAACTGCAACAGTAAGTGATTTAACAAAAGTTGACTAATCGGATTATGGCTTGGTGCTTCAGGGAAGAAGCACACACCTGCTCAGGTTACCCACGCCTGTTATAATTCGTTATATAGGTCAGAAAAGGAGTAAAATAGCTTTAACTAGATTTAATAGACCTGATCTTGATAAATCACATTCAGATTGTGATTTTAAACAATGTAAGTATTGAACAGTGCTGAAACAGAAGTAAAATGATGAGAAAATGATAACTTATTAGTAGTTTGATTGGTAGTACATAGTTCAGTTTAAGATATTCCCCAAACCATTATTATTTTGAGGTCATTCTTTAATCCATTTCATGTATAAGAGCATCCGATTCCCATTCCAAATTAATATATACACTACTCTTCCAATGGTTCCGTCATAAGCACCTGTGCTCCTGTGCTCATGACGGAACCATTCCGTCATGAGCACATGCTCAGAAAATCCCTCTGCTGCAGACAGAGGGATTTCCCATTTTATTTCTTTGCCTGGGGAGGTGGGGAAGAGCTTCCCCAACCTCCACAGGCCTATTTCTCTTTTTGGTTGCAATGACGAAACTGTTTCAGTTTCTCAGTTTCGGTGCTTGTGGGGCTATCTCAGCCCCGAGTACCGAAACAGATGGGAGAGGTATCATTGGAAAGGGGAGAATCTCCCCTTTCCTATGGTACCCTTTCCTAGTAGATCCCTGTTTGGGGATCACACCAGGAGGGCGATCCCCAAGCTGAGATTCACCCACTAGCACCAGGGAGGGGGGAGCAGCCCCTTGGGCAAGGGCCTTTGCTCCCCCATATTTTTTGGGGCATAGCAGTCTTTCTGCCCCCCACTGGGGGGCAGATGGGGGCAGCATCCCCCAATCTGCCCCCCTGGGGGCAGAGAGCCCACTAGAAACCAGGGATTTTTTTTATTGAAGTTGGGGGGGCTGCCCAAAAAGGGCATGGCAATGCCCCCAAACCCCCAGAGAAATGTAAGTCTTTATGTCCCCCCAGGAGGGCAGACGGGGCAGTAGTTCCCAATCTGCCCCCCGGGCAGGCAGAAAGCCCACTAGAAACCAGGGATTTTTTTTATTGATGTTGGGGTGGGGGCTGCCCACAATGGGCGTGAAAATGCCCCACCTCAGTGAAATTCAAGTCTTTCTGTCCCCACGGGGGCAGATGGGGGCAGTAGCCCCCAGTCTGCCCCCATGCCGAAAGCCCACTGGAAACCAGCATTATGTTTTTTATTGATGTTGGGGTGGGGGCTGACCAAAAAGGGCATGGCAATGCCCCACCCCCCAGAGACATGTCAGTCTTTCTGCCCCCCACAGGGCATACGGGGGCAATAGCACCCAATCTGCCCCTGGGGGAGCAGAAAGCCCACTAGAAAACAGGGATTTATTTTTATTGCTGTTTGGGTGGGGGCTGCCCAAAATGGGCGTGAAAATAGCCCCACCCCGGTGAAATTCAAGTCTTTCTGTCCCCACGGAGGCAGATGGGGGCAGTAGCCCCCAGTCTGCCCCCATGCAGAAAGCCCACTGGAAACCAGCATTATGTTTTTTATTGATGTTGGGGTGGGGGCTGCCCAAAAAGGGCATGGCAATGCCTCACCCCCCAGAGAAATGTCAGTCTTTCTGCCCCCCACAGGGCATACGGGGCAGCAGCTCCCAATCTGCTCCCGGGGGTGCAGAAAGCCCACTAGAAAACAGGGATTTATTTTTATTGCTGTTTGGGTGGGGCCTGCCCAAAATGGGCATAACAATGCCCCCACCCCGGTGAAATTCCTGTCTTTCTGCCCCACCGGGGGGCAAATGGGGGCAGTAGCCCCTGACATGCCTCCAGGTGGGCAGAAAACCCACTAGGCACCAGGGATTTTTTTTTATGATGTAGGGGTGGGGGCCGCCCGGAATGGGCATGATAATGCACCCACCCCAAAAACAATTAACACAATATTTCTGCCCCTCCCCGGAGGCATATTGGGGCAATAGCCCCTTATCTGCCCCCTGGGGGGACAGAAAGCCCACAAGGCCTCAGGAAATTAATATATTTTTTTAACTTAGGGGTCAGTTCAGCCGAGAATGGGCATGCCAATGCCCACACCTCCCCCAAAAAATGTCACAGTCTTTCTGCCCCCCGGGGGGGTGGATGGGGGTAGTGGCCCCTGATCTGCCCCCGGGGGGGCAGAAAGCCCATTAGGCACCAGCGATTACGCTGGCTTTTTTATGCATGGGGCTGGGGGCTGCCCAGAATGGGCATACCAATGCCCCTACCTCCCAAAGCAATAGCCACAGTCTTTCTGCCCTCCTTGGGGGCATATCGGGACAAACCCCCCATCCCCGATTCCCCCCAGGGCGGCAGAAAGCCCACTAGGCACAGACTTGCTTTTAGCAATGTGCCTACCTGTGAATTTTGGGCGCTTGCACTGCCGGCACATAGGGAAACTAAGCAAACCTGTACATTTTTGAAAACTAGACACCAAGGGAAATCCAGGGTGTGGTGACTTGTCTGGCTCTCACCAGGTTCTGTTACCCAGAATCCCTTGCAAACCTCAAACTTTGTAAAAAAAACACATTTTCCTCACATTTCTGTGGTGGAAAGTTCTGGAATCTGCGTGGATCCACATAATTCCACCTACCCCACATTTCCTAATGTCTTCCGAGAAAAATGGTACCTCACTTGTTTGGGTAGGACAGGAAATGGCCCAAAACGCAACGTGGACACACCACATTTTCACAGTGAAAACGGACCCTTTTTTTGCAAAGTGCCTGTAGCTGTAGGTTTTTAAACCCTAGCTCTGCCGGCACCCAAGGAAACCTAGCAAAACCTATACATTTTTTAAAACTAGAAAACCAGAGGAATCCAGGATGGGTTGACTTGTCTGGCTCTCACCAGGTTCTGTTACCCAGAATCCCTTGCATACCTCAAATTTTATTTTTTTAAAACACATTTTCCGTATATTTCTGTGGTGTAAAGTTCTGGAATTTGTGTGGCTCCACAAAATTCCACCCACCCTGCAGTCCCTAAAGTTGTCCAAGAAGAATGGTTCCTCACTTGTGTGGGTGGGTTATGTACCCGCGACAGGCAAGGGCCCAAAACCTATTGAGGCGACATCAAAATGACCTATAACAAAACAACCTGGTTTGCAAGGGGGTTCCTATTAATTTTTGGCCCCGGACTCGGCAGCCATCTAGGGAAACCTACCAAAGCCGCACATGTATAAAAACTAGACACCCGGGGAAGTCCAGCAAGGTATGGCTTGCGTGGGTTCCCCAACATTTCCCTACTCAGAATCCCCTGCAAACCTCAAATTTAGCTGAAAAATTACTTTTTTCTCAAATTTCTGTGTGGTAAAGTTCTGGAATCTGCGTGGATCCACAAATTTCTACACAGCATTCCCCCAGGTCTCCCGATAAAAATGGTACCTCATTTGTGTGGGTGGATGAAGTACCCGCGACAGGAAAGGGCCCAAAACTTATTGAGGAGGCATCAAAATGACCTATCACAAAACAACCTGGTTTTTCAAGGGGGGTCACCTGGGTTTTTGGCCCCGAGCTCAGTAGCCATCTTGGGAAACTACCAAACCCACACATTTCTGAAAACTAGACATCCGGTAGAGTCCAGCGAGGTATGGCTTGTGTGGATCCCCCAACCTTTTCCTACCCAGAATGCCCTGCAAACCTCAAATTTAGCTGAAAAAAGCACTTTTTCTCAAATTTCTGTGTGGGAAAGCTCTGGAATCTACGTGGATCCACAAATTTCCTACCACCTAGCGTTCCCCCAGGTCTCCCGATACAAATGATACCTCACTCACGTGGGGCAAGGGCCTGCGCCTTGGAAGAGCCCAAACATAGAGATTAAGGGTATAGCACCAAGAATTCTAAACACTAAATTTTTTTTAAAATACGTTTTTTGCCAATTCTGCATTTGACACCCACACAAGTGAAGTATCATTCTACTTGGGACACTAAGGAGAATGTTGTGGGGTAGGTCATTTGTGCCAGCACGGTGAATCCAGCGTAAAATATGTGGAAAATGTGTTTTTTTCAGCTACATTTGAGTTTTGCAGGGGATTCTGGGTCGGGAAATGTTGGGCCGTTTCCTGTCGCGGGCACTGGGTCTATCCACACAAGTGAGATACCATTTTTCTCAGAAGACTTTGGGAAATGCGGGGTGGGTGGAATTTTGTGGATCCACACAGATTCCAGAACTTTCCACCACAGAAATGTGAGGAAAATGTGTTTTTTAGGACAAATATTTAGGTTTGCAAGGGATTCTGGGTAACAGAACCTGGTGAGAACCAGACAAGTCACCCCATCCTGGATTACCCTGGGTGTCTAGTTTTCAAAAATGTATAGCTTTGCTAGGTTTCTCTAGGTGCCGGTGCTGGAGCGGGTAGTACAACATTTTGTATACCCCCCCTTTCTTCATGTTTATATTAATTTGAATAATTAACTAATTGTAATCATACTAATTGGTTTGCAGTGAACATTTACCAATCATATTAACAAAATAATTATACGTGGGAATTGCACTTTGCATGGCTATACTAATTGTAAACTAATTAAGTACGCATATTAATAGTAGGAAATTAGAATATTGCATGTTATATGTTGCTTTGGTGATGTATTTGTGATTTGTGCTTTATTCAGTGAGTATAAACCGCTCTGAGTGTTGCTTCTGCTAGATAAATACACACACATATGGGTATTAGCAAGGGGATAACATTTTATTAGCCATTTCTATGTTTTAATTACGTTTTTGTGTTTCTTTTGCCTACGTTGACCATTTCAGCCTAAACAAGATGGCTGAACGAGATGTTAAACGTGACTGCCCTGACAACACAAGGTTCTGGGTGAAGTGCGCAGGCGTCACCGCCAGCAGCAGTGGCCTGGACCTGACCCCGGGAGAACATGTACCCTTCAAGGACGCTCCAGGAACCCATCCAAGACCAAAGACAAAGCTCAATTTAAAAGCCGGAACAAGCAAGTTTGATGACTTTATCATTCAACACCCTGAGAACTGCACCCTGCCACCCCAAGTTGACCAATCAGGACTCTCTAAAACCCGATCTTGATACTTTTTGACATTATTTTCATTATAAAAGTAGGCAGGGAATTAGGCTATTAGATTCGCTGACGCTTGCTCTTCTTTGACAAACTCGATTTCCTGACGTTATGCTGACGGAGAGGACGGTGACACTGCTGGACAGCTGTTATCCTGAATCTATGAAGGACTGAATTGCAGCCTAACTATGCTGAATAAAATTCTTCTTGACTGACTGATTTAGAGGACGACTTTAGCCAGAATAGGTAAATATGATGCTCTGAAATGCTGATGATGATTTCTAATGTTTCTTGCAATATTTCTTAGATAAAGAATATTTGATTAATTGACAAATGTGTTGTGTCGATTATTTGAATAAGAGAATAACGGTAAAGAAGTAATGTGTAGATTGACGAGTTTATTCATTAAAACCATAGATAACAACTAAATGATCCATCTCCTTATGAGAGGGATATCTTAGAGCCTGAGGTCAATGTGTTTAAGGGTAAGGTAAAGGTATTCCTCTCATGTCAGCGTTTGGAAGCGTATTTTCCCTCAGAAAACAGATCAACGGAGTATAAGTATATTGGTGTTATGGGCCCCACCAACGAATGTATTTGAGTGAATTTGATGCCGAGGTAGTTGGTCTGTGCCGAAGGGAGAATTTGACGTTCCGCGCTGCAACAGTTTTTCTGGTAGCAGTATGATAGTTTTATTGTTTTGGTTTGGTGATTATTGCTTGTAAATAGCTTATTGATTATTGATTATTGATATTGGTTTATGTACAAACACTCTATGGTGAGTCGTGTTGAGTTTTATGTTGTTTGCACGGCTTCTGGAATGTAGGAAGTCGGAAGTTTGTAACGGTTCCGTAGTAGAGCAGAGGTAAGCACTGTTCTCGGGAAAGACGGAATTGTTATTATCCTGTAGGTACACAGGAGAAAACGTGTAACGATTGAAGTTGCACGACGCATTGTCTGGGTTCGATTTGGTGACATCGCCGTGTGTTGCCATTAGAGACATTTTCTGTGTGAGAGAAGTGTGTATGATAGCGAAGGTTACCTGTGAAATTCTGGTCTTAGGTACCAGGGATCCAAATGGCATTCCGATAACGCTTATCACTGGAAAGGTAATAGGTACTCTTTAGCTTGTTAGAAGGACAAAGGAGAGGTAAGTGCTGCTTTGTTAACGTATGTCATAATTCTGTAGTAGGACAGACTGTTCGCTGTTCTCGAGAAAGACAGGATTCTGTGTGAATGTACTACATTTTTCTTGTGTGAAAGTGCGTGAACGAAATAGCATTCAGGTTAATTGTGAAACTCTGGGTTTATTTCTCAGGAGCATTGGGTCTCCAACTATGGTGGCGATTACGATCCTGTAAAAAATTTCCCCGTACGACTCGTATCCGGTCTTTTTACCGTACGAATCGTACAAGTGCCGTACAAACTGCCAACTACGATTCGCATGGGAAAAAGTCCATACGAATCGCACTGGGAATAATTCCCCACACGTCCTCGGGTCGGAAAATGTGCCCGACACGTCCCCGGACGAATTACCGTACAAATGTGAAAAGTGAAGTCCGACCGCGGAAGTATGATCCATCCCGTGCGTCCGATGTTACAACCGGATGGAAAAAGCACCGTCCGCACCGAACTCCCATAGCAACCATGGAGACATGTGCCCGCATACGCGCCCAACACTCCCCCCAGCCCCCGTATGTACCCGCCCAACCACCCCCCCAGCCCTCCTATGTACGAGTCGAACCCCCACCCATGTATGTACACCCGTGTACGTACGAGTCGAACCCCCACCCGTGTATGTACACCCATGTACGTACGAGTCGAACCCCCACCCGTGTATGTACACCCGTGTATGTACGAGTCGAACCCCCACCCGTGTATGTACACCCGTGTACGTACGAGTCGAACCCCCACCCGTGTATGTACACCCGTGTATGTACACCCGTGTATGTACGAGACGTACCCCCACCCGTGTATGTACACCCCCGTACGTACGGCCCGTACCCCCACCCGTGTATGTATGGAGCGTACCCCCACCCCAACCGTGTATGTACGGCCCGTACCCTCACCCGTGTATGTATGGAGCGTACCCCCACCCCAACCGTGTATGTACGGCCCGTACCCTCACCCGCGTATGTATGGAGCGTACCCCCACCCCAACCGTGTATGTACGGCCCGTACCCTCACCCGCGTATGTATGGAGCGTACCCCCACCCGAACCGTGCATGTACGGATCGTACCCTCACCCGCGTATGTATGGAGCATACCCCCACCCCAACCGTGCATGTACGGCCCATACCCTCACCCGCGTATGTATGGAGCGTACCCCCACCCCAACCGTGTATGTACGGCCCGTACCCTCACCCGCCTGTGTATGGAGCGTACCCCCACCCCAACCGTGTATGTACGGCCCGTACCCTCACCCGCGTATGTATGGAGCATACCCCCACCCCAACCGTGTATGTACGGCCCGTACCCTCACCTGCGTATGTATGGAGCGTACCCCCACCCCAACCGTGTATGTACGGATCGTACCCTCACCCGCGTATGTATGGAGCGTACCCCCACCCCAACCGTGCATGTACGGCTCGTACCCTCACCCACGTATGTATGGAGCGTACCCCCACCCCAACCGTGTATATACGGCCCGTACCCCCACCCGCGTATGTATTGAGCGTACCCCGACCCCAACAGTCTAAGTACGGAGCGCACCCCAGGCCCCAACACCAGCACCTTCACCCAACAAAGCGCATGTACGAGTCGTACCAAGCCAGAGACAAGGACAGCACTGTACAACAAAATGGCCGATGTCCACACCGTACACACGCTAAAAACACACGTACACAACCAGGACAAAGCAAAACAACACAAGAAGACTCTATTCGAATCGCACAAAGCCACAAAACATGTCCAACAAGCACAAATACAACACATTCACTGACCTGCAACTGCCAAACTCCCAAACAGAGGCCCAAAACACAACTACTCCTTATAACACACCCACCCAAAGTTCAAACACAGCCACACCCACCAATGGACCAATAAAAAGGGCCCACAGACACAAACCATGAGCCTTTGCAACAGACTCACTGCTGCCAGACCCCACAGACAACCCACAGCACCATACGTGAACCTTTACTACACCTTACACTTGCACACCTTCACACAACCACCTTCACAAACACCCCCTCATCACATTCACACACACACCTGCACAACCACACCCACACACCCACAACCATCCACACCCACACCCCCCACAACCATCCACACCCACACCCCTCACCATGCCCACTAACAAGAATCCAAAGTTCACTATCCAAGAGTTGGAGGTCCTTGTTGACGAAATCCTCAGAGTCGAGCCACTCCTCTTTGGAACATTGGTCAGACAGACCAGCATTTCAGAAAAAACAGCCATGTGGCAGACGATTGTCGATGCTGTGAATGCTGTTGCGTCCACCAGAAGGACCAGGCATGAATGCCAAGCCAGGTGGTACGATCTGCGGAGGAGGGTCCGAGCCAAAATGACCGACGACCACAACCAGGCCAACATCACTGGAGGAGGGCCGCCCCGCAGACGCGTACAATACCATCCCTGGGAGGAGAGGGTGATGGCCATACTGCCGGTGGTGGCAGTGGACGGAGTAGAAGGAGTCCGAGAGCCTGGTGAGTACACAAACAACTCACCTCACATGGGGGGAACGTCATCCACAACCAAACTCACAATCATGCACGCAACCACCCCAAGCTATCGCATGACTCAACGACACTCCATAAACACGCACATGCCACTAGCGCCACCATGCCCCATGCACCCAGCTGGACAATCCCAAGTCACAGGCCACAGAAAACACCAACACAAGACACGGTAACCCGGATGGCGGGAGTGTGGGCCTCAAAAATCACATAGTGCAACTCAGAAACAGACAACAATGCCCTCTGCCCATATGGCCTAGGTCACAGCCAGACAAACAGTGTGTCCCCACACAGGAAAGACTTGCCAGCAAATGGCAGATGCCTTGCATTAAGACATGGGGGTGAAGGCACTTTTTGCACATGACAGCAGCTAATGAACAGCCAACACTGTGAAAGAGTGGCAGCAGACACCACCACAGCAGCAGCACAGACACAGACACTACACCCAATGGGTGCCTGGAGATCAGAAACAAACTCACATGAACAAGCCAAGGGCCATTCAAAGATCTGCAAAAAGTGTGTGCCTAGGAAGCTGGGCTGAGGTGACAGAGGGTGACACACAGAGGGAGGGAGAGGGGGAGAGAGAGGGAGGGAGACACAGGGAGACGGACAGAGGGAGGAGGCTGACACAGGGAGGGAGGGAGAGGGGGACAGAGAGGGAGTGAGAAAGGGAGACACAGGGAGACCAATTCAGCCTTGGGTGGTGTGGGAATGTCTGCTCGTCAGCAGGTGGACTGCGTGCATGTAGACAAGGGTGGCCAGTGCCTGAATCCCCCTCTCTTCTCCATGGCAAAACACTGGGCCATGTCTCAACCTGTGCACGAGCACAACGCCAGCAACCTGCATTATATAAGTGTGTGGAACAACTCCATGTGCCCACGTACAGTGCAACACAGAAGGCGCCAATGCGTGGCTCGCCACACCTGCTCACTCCACTGCTGACTGCAGTCACAATTGATGCAGCAAGTAAGACTGTGTCACACATAGGTAAAGTCTCAAAAGCTGTGGTCCAAAGGGACATACCCATGCACAAGTGCACTGTGAGTGGAATGCAAGACATATCCAAATACCCAGAGGAAATGTGCCAACTTTGAAACGAATGAAACATGGATGTAGCATGGAACAAAAATAACATTGTCTCTCTCACACACAGGTCAACGTCGTGGATCACCCCCCAACACTGGGGGGGAAGACTCACAGGACCCAGCTCTGCGGGATGATGATCCCACTGGCAGCGACGACTCTCACCACTCTGTGGACGACCCTGAACAACCTGGCCCCTCTGGTGTCCAACCACCTGCAGCGCCTGCGTCAGGTACAACTGGGCCAACCACCACCCACACTCCTGCCACATCCCAGGAGACACCCAGGATCCCTGCCCCACCACCACAACGCAGCCAGGCTGACCAGGAGGGACACGGTGTACCGGGCACCCAGGAGGAGGCAGGCGACAACGCTAATGCCACCCCTCAGGGGTCCCGGAGACCCGATGTGCCCACAAGGGCAGGCCAGGTGCAAGTGGGCAGGGGTGGTGGGAGTGGAGGACGGCGGAGGCACGAGCCTGACCAGTTGGCTGTGGAACCGGTATATTCCCATGTGAGAAACATCCTGGACACATACCGGCAGGACACCACCGGCATGAGCCAGGTTGTGTCCACCCTCAACGAGATGAAGGGGACCCTCGAGGAGATCAAGACCCAGCAGGCCCAGCAACATGCGGAGCAACATGCCTGTCAACTGTGACACCAAGGGCGGATGGAGGACAGACAGGCTGAGCTCGTGACGATGTTCACGGGAATTCACCGTACACTCCGTCGGATAGCCGACAACATGGGCAACCCTCCCTGTGCCACCAGGCCAAGAACATCACCACCCACAGGGAGGGATCAGGAGGAGGAGGAGACATCCGACGGAGCATCCCAAACATCGTCACGGCCTGCTTCTGAGGGTTCCCGCAGGAGGGCGGGTCGTCCACGGAAAAGACCGTGAGGGTCGGCGCAACAGCACCATCTCCCAGGACGCCTGGCCTGGCACCTGGCCCACTGGACCAACAGCAGCACATCAGCAAAAGACATTCTCTGCCACATGGACTTGCTGGTCACTGTCTGACCAATGATGACAAAGACTGTGGCATGGACTCTGATGATTTCCAATGGCAAGGACACCAACTCCCCCAGTGAACTGTGGATTCCACACACCCGGAAAGCCCCTCTTGTCATACCCCCCCAACACGTACCCCAACACAAATAAAAAGTTACACGATAAAGAGATGATGCCTACATTTTGCATTATTACCGTACATGTGTCTTGTAAAGTCTAACCATGCCTGAGTTCTCATATGACTTCAACCATCCATACCCTGGGGCCTGAGTCTGGCACAGGACACACATGGGTCACAATGTATTAGGCAAGACAGACATGGAGCACCATACACACCCGTGATGGGCCCAACCAGCTGAGGGGGTGGTCGCACAACCGTGCCGACAGACATATTGAGTACAGCAACAGTCATGCGCAGAGGTCAGGGATCATGTGGAGTGTCCTGGGGGGCACCCAGGTATGTGTAGACAGGTGGCAGAACCATGTCCTGCAAGCTTGAGTCAGGTGGATGCAGAGAATGGTGGCCTGGCCAACGTTGGATGCATGGGGATGGCACATGTCACAATACCCACACAGTCATGGACATCATGCACAATACAGAGTCTAATCCCACACAAACAGCTTGGATCTTGCTACTCTACACATAGACACATAGCCACTATCACGGAAAACCATGCCAGACATGCCGTATGCACCGTGGCAACACACCAGCATTGACTGAGAAGAGGCACCTTGGAGGCATAGGGACACCTTTATTAGTCATGTATTCCGGAATGCAGAGGCAACTCGGAGTACACATACACAGGTCATGTGGAGTAACATGTGGGTCCAACACTGGAACCCCCCTTCTGCAGCACAAATGCGTGATAGCCATGGAACTGGCACACAAGTGTCGGGTAACAGCTAAACACCCCCTGCTGCTCACGGAGAGGCTGCCATACACCATTGATCCTCTGATGTGGAGGTCCCACACCATGTCAAGCCAATGCAAACCGGATGTGTCCGAGGGCAGTGTTACACACATTGATGCCATCATCACAATCCACTATCCCATCACAGATGACTGTCAACAAGTCTGACCATCTATTCAGGTGTATCCAGCTACATGTAATGTGTCCCATGGTGATGCGACATGTCTGCAGAGGAACCAAACATCGACAGGGGCAGTGTGCACACATCGTAAACAACTGCCACACCCAATACACCCCTGATGCATCCCTTACCCTAAGGAGACTTCCAAACTTGTCCGTGCGTGTAACGCTGAGTCAGCACACGATGACGTGTCCATGAGGAATAGCAGTGCCACAACAATGCAACCAGCAGACGGCATGCACAAGTACCTGGGGATGAGAGACACACAAGAAGTCAGCCACAAAAAGCACAGCCACTTGCATGTGCATGTACTCGACACATGTAAGGATGACAACATGCTAGGTCACAATCATGACTGTGGAAATACACTCATCACTGGCACCATCACTCGAGTGACACATCCACACACACCTCTGACTCACGTGGCATACATGCAGATGGACACACACATCACAACACATGCCACACGGGGACCAATGCGTGCACACTCAGACACTGGTACTCACCACTAAGCAAAGAAGTCGCGGATGAGCCGACTCCGAATGTCCTCTTGCGGAACCACATCCTCCACATCACTAGCCCCATTGCCAAGCCCTTCGTCCTCCACGGGTGGATGGTCCTTATCATCTTGATCCAGGATGAGTGGCACAGCTTTCTCAACTGCCATGTTGTGCAGCATGCAGCAGACCATGAAGATTTTGCAGACCTTCGCCGGGGCATATGGGAGGGCGCCGCCGGTCTTGTGGAGGCACCTGAATCGGCTCTTCAGGAGGCCAAATGTCCTCTCTATCACTCGCCTTGTCCGGCCATGGGCGGTGTTGTAGCAGAGCTGGGCCGGCGTGCTGGGGTTGCGGAGAGGTGTGATCAGCCATGGCATGTTGGGATAGCCAGCGTCCCCTACATGGAAACCACATGGACATAAGTAGGACAGGAGAAGCGGTCGTGCTGGAAGTCTACGCAAAATACAGGACAGACAGAGTGTACCCACCAACAACACATGCTCGTTCGTTGCGCAGCTGCGTCATCATTTCAGGCACCCTGCTACGCCTCATGATGTAGGCATCGTGTGCTGATCCTGGAAAACGAGCACAGACATGTGAAATCACCATGTTGGACAGACACACCACAAGGGCATTGATGGAGTGGTAGTGTTTGCGATTCCTGTACGCTACCTCCTGTGCCTGTGGTGGTACCAAAGCCACATGTGTCCCATCTATGGACCCAATGACATGGGGCATCCCTCCCAGGGCATAGAATCCACGCTTGACCCCAGTCAACTGTTCAGGAGTTGGGAAATGGATGAACTCATCCAGGTGAAGCAACATGGCCTCTAAGAAATCATGCAGCACACGGCTGAACATGCTCTGGGACATGCCACCAACATGAGCTATGGTATATTGAAAGGTACCCGTGGCAAGAAAATGTACGGCTGCCATTACCTTCAGCTTGGGTGTCAGTGCCGTAGGATACCTGTGCAGCGGTTGCAGGTGTGGTGCCAGCCTTGCCGTCAACTCCTCAATCAACGGTTGTGGGAAGCGGTAGCAGCGTATACAGTCATTCTCCCGCATGTCAGCCAAGTCCGGAATTGGTCGGGGAAGAGGCGGCGCTCTGCAGTAATTTGGAAGTGACAAGGAAGAGTGAGTGCACTACAACAACAATTTATATGTACTGAGCACATGTTAATCTGTCAATACACATATGCTACATAGGGAGTCAGGTATGTGCTACATGCCCTGGACACGTATGGCTGCCAGGTGACACTCCTACCAAGACCCAGCTACACACGGAGATTGTGAACCTCCACATCCCATGGCATGGGACTAGCTGTGTCCTGGTGTAAGTGAACAGCCAGACGCAACACAGGAGTGACATACATCAATACATCAGCAGAAGTAGGATGTCGATTGCAGAGACAGGTAGCGGAACACTAGAGCCACAGGTCACATGACATTACACTAGGACAGCCCACACACCTTGCCATTAAGGTGTACATGTCATGACTCACCACACATACATTGAGAGGATGCAGACAGGTCCTTGTTACGCTACTCCGTGTCCCATGGATACATACACACCTTACATCCGATACCACATGTGGCCTGGTGTGCGTAACAGTGTGCCATGGCCACCTACACACAGACACATGTTGGTTGCTGCAACAGCAGATGCTTTTGAGGGAACACCAACATCAAGCTAATGGGAACACACCACACATACATGACATAGACACATCGTGCACCGTGGGTAGTCACATGTCTGGTGTGGTAACCCCTGTAGCGGGCATCAGGGGACACTTGCGTGTGTTGTTGACTGTGCCATGCCAGTGACGCTCATCCCAAGTGTGCAGTACAACATGCACACATGTCAAAGGAGTTAAGGGCATGTCTGGCACATATTGCACCGTCACACATAACATCTGTACACATCTCATCATACATCTATTGCCTTCACAACTCAGGAGTAATGTGCCACATCACAGCCTTTCACACCTGTGCCCCACACATGTAGTACTGCCCAGACAATGCCTTGATGAACATCCATGGACAAGTATGTCAGCTCTATTCCTTCCTGTGTGCTGCCTGTCACCACTGTGATGTGTGAAAGGCACTGTACATTCGCTCTGAGGGCCTGTGTACGTTCCCTATCACTATGGGAGTGCTGCCGTAGGCCTACCCATAGTGATAGTGAGCGTACAGGCGTGTGTATGGTCCGTCTCACTATGGGTACGCATACGCGAGCACACCCATAGTGATAGTGAGCGTGCACGCGTGTGTACGGTCCGTATCACTATGGGTACGCATACGCGAGCACACCCATAGTGATAGTGAGCGTATGCGGGTGTGTACGGTCCGTATCACTATGGGTACGCATACGCGAGCACACCCATAGTGATAGTGAGCGTACGGGCGTGTGTACGGTCCGTATCACTATGGGTACGCATACGCGAGCACACCCATAGTGATACGGACCGTACACAAGCGCGTACGCTCACTATCACTATGGGTGTGATCGCGTATGCGTACCCATAGTGATACGGACCGTACACACGCGCGTACGCTCACTATCACTATGGGTGTGCTCGCGTATGCGTGCCCATAGTGATACGGACCGTACACACGCCTGTACGCTCACTATCACTATGGGTGTGCTCGCGTATGCGTACCCATAGTGATACGGACCGTACACACACCTGTACGGGCCGTTGCTATGCATTTGGGGTGCCCTAGGGCCCCGGAACGCACCATACCTGTGTGTGAATCTTCAAATTACATAGGGGACAGATGAGGGACAAGTATAAAGGCCTACATGCATGCTGGTTGTCATGGAGACCAAGTTTAAAGTATGATTTTTTTTCTGCAGGTGCACAGCAAAAGTCGGTTTGAATGAATCTACTTTGTTGCAAAGTGGTTGTGGAGTTGACATCATGCTCAAGAAAAAAAACAATAAAAACCCACTGACTGTGCTAGGTTTAAAGGGATTGGAGGAAACATAGGATGCAAATGTGAGTGACCAATCACTCTGTACTCCTGTGCATGAAACAGGCCAGCAAGGCAGATATAAGGCAGCCAGGTCCCATGAGAGAGCACTTGCCTGCACATCTTTGGATTCTACGACCCAGCTGCTGCTCGTGATTCCCTGGAACCATGTCAAGGTCTGTGAAGAGGGCCCAGCCTTTCACCCTGGAGGAGAACCTGGCATTGCTGGATGTGATCCTCCCACAGTACCCCCTGCTGTATGGGCGACCAGGGTATCAGGTGAGTGCAGAGTCCACTAGCACAGACTGTGTCCCTTTTTTGTGACTGTGACTTCTGGCATTGTGTCCAGGTGTGGCACACATGCTATGTACTGTAGGGGGGGTCCCGGGGGGGGGAATGCCTGATGTCTCCCAGCCAGTGCATGCTGTGGTGCATGTCTGCCGTCCTCACTTGCATTGTCTTTACTGTGACAATCACTGCATGGTGCATGCCACATTCTGCCTGTCTTGTCCTCCTGGGAATGTTGCCTCTACAGTCCTCATGTGATTATGTGGTCAGCCCAGTGTGACAGGTGACTGTACCCACAGATGTGTGTTAGTTCTGTGTACCTGTGCTGAGAGTGTCCACATGATGTGTTCGTACCCTGGACATCGGTGTGTGTGTAAGTCCCCTGTCATGTGGGTGGGTGCATATGTGGGGTGTGGCACCCGGGCTGCATGAGGGATGGATATACCCTGCCCATGTGATGTGAGCAGAGAGCAGAGCTGTGTGTCTGACGTGCAGAGCCAGCCCCACACCTGTGAGCCCCCCCCCGTCTAGTGGCACATGTGCAGAGTGAGTTTTGTCGCAGCATTTGGCAATGGCAGGTGAATGTCCTGTGCCTGTGTGTGTCTGTGTACTCTGCTGCGGTAGCGTCAGTGGCCTGTGGCATGTGACTGCTTAGAGGTGCTGCACATTTTCCTGGTGTACCTTGTGATGCACAGTGTGAGCCTGGATCATTGATTGTGTTGTTGCCCTCATTCCACCTGTGTACTTTCAATGGCATGTACTGCTTTTGCCCTTCCCCAGAGGATGATGTCCCTATGACAAAGGTGCAATGCGTTGGATGCATACTATGCCTTGTTGTACACAGCACATTTGTTCTAATATGCCTCTCTGTGACATGTGCCTGGTGTATTGATGTAGTGTCACTTGTTCATCCTCACAGGTAGGCGCCTCTGCCAAGAAGCAGATATGGCTGACCGCCGTCAGTGCCGTGAGGAGTGCGGATGGTCGCAAGCGGCGCCTGTCCCAGGTGAGGAAACGCTGGCAGGATATCCGGTGCTGGACGCGGAGGATCGCACGGGTCCTGCTGGGGGACTCACCTGAGACCCATAAGAACCGGGGGCGCCGCCGTCTGACCCACATCCACAAGCGTGTGCTGGCGGTGGTATTTCCAGACTTGGAGAGGCGCTTACAGGAGAAGCAGCAGCAGGAAGGGGGTAGGTACATGTGTGTTTGTTGTGTGTCACCAGCATTTGTAAGTGCACAGTTGCATGGATTCACTGCCAGGGTTTAAAGGTGCTGTGCAGATCCAGTTACCCACAGTATAGCTGTGCTCTCCTGCCTCCCTTCCCCTCCTTGCAATGTGCTCCCTGGTCTGTGTGTAGTCACTCCTTCACAAGGTAATGTAGGCTGGCGCTTTCTCCACATGAACTATGCCTGTAGCATCATGTGTGGGGGTGGTGTGTAACAGGTTTGGGGACCTTGCCTGTGCCCTGTCCAATTCAGTACATGTGGGTTCCATGTCAGTTGGCACTGATGCTGAGTCCAGACATGGGAGTTAGTCTCTCAAGTGTCATGCCTTACAGCGAGCATGTCCTATGTTGTGGCCTGTGACATGATGTGCATGAGTGTGCGATACGCATAGTGCAGGGATGGTGGCGTGTGTTGCAGTCATTCCCATTCAGGACCATGGAGTTGTGTGGCCACTACTGTCCCCTGGGGCATATTTTCATAGGTGTCATGTGTGTCATCACAAAACGTGGACACTCTCAGTGTCTACAGCATAGGTTGTGCTCTGTGCCATTGTCCCCTGGCACCATGTATATTGACGTGAAATGTAGTACAAGTGTCCACTGTACAGCCTGACCTGATTTTCCTTGTTCATAGTCACAGTGGCCAGTGCCTGTGTGTCTTGTTACAATCATCTGATGATGGCCATTTGTACATGATTCTTTGGACAGGCGCACCTTGGTAATTTGGCGTCCAATCTTGCATTTATGCAGCCCCTGTGTATTTCACCCAGACTAAGAGATGTAAGTGCTTCCTGTGTCTCAACAAATTGTCTCATGTAGGGGGTGGTTGGTGCGGGCAAAGCCTACATGTCAAAACCTGAAATCTCCTTGCTAGGTCTGGCCAGTGTGTGATGTTTGTCTGGACATACACTCAAGGTGCAGTGAGCCAGTCATGTTAGGCATGTTTTCAGTATTACCTATGCAGCATGTGCCTCAAGTTCATGGATATGGTCCCTGCTCATCCCTATTTTCCGCAACGCTGTGTGGTGCAGATGCAGTGCTGGATTGTCCCCAGGGCCTGGCTCCTATGTCAAACTCCATTTCATGTCATTTGCAATTGTGTCATGCTCTCCATGGATTTTCAGTGGCATGGTGGGTCAACCAACTGTGTGTTTCATGCCCTACATCTGTACCTTGTTTTGTAGATGTTACTGATCTTTCTTTTCAGGCTATGCACTGTAACCTATGTAGATTTGACTCATGTGACATATGTATACAGGTGTGTGATTAATTGCTGTCTCTTCACCTTGCCCACAGCATCGTCGGGGGACACGGAGGGAGACATGAGCACAGACGGAGCGGAGGGAGCGGAGGGAGCGGAGGGACCGAGCACCAGTGCCAGCGTTGACATCGTGGCTGGCACATTGAGTGGTACTGAGGCGGAGGAGAGTGAGGCCGAGGACCTGTCCACTGGCACGACTGAATATGAAGCTGACGGGTCCGAGGATGATCTCTCCGAGTGGGCGCAGGCTACACCACCAGCTGACAGCGGCACAATATCGCACCCGCCCCCTCCATTGCCATCAGCCGCCTCCCACTTGCTCGTGTCCCTTCCCAGCGTGCCCGGTCACCACATGTCTCCTTCCTGCCAGGCACCACACCCCCTGCCCCTGTCTCCACTGCTGCCGCCAATGCCGAGTCTGTGGACATCCAGCAGCAGTTGCAGATTGGTCAGGCTGCGATCCTTAATGTCCTCCATGGCCACAGCCAAGTGCTACACAACATGGAGGCATACTTGGAGGGCATTTTTTCATCGCAGGCTGACCAACGCCAGTTGCTGAGGTCCATAGACTCGACACTGACTGCAGCAGTGGGTCTCCTGCAGTGCTATGTCCCACCCACTACCCCTGCCCCATCCACACTTCCCACTCCCATGCCTGTCCCACGTACACCCAGACGTCAGCATGCACCCACCACAACAGACACAGGCACCACACCAGCAGGGAAGGTCATACGCACACCTCCTGGCACGCACACACAGGGTGAAGTAGGCACACCCACTGGGTCGGGGGGCAAATGTAAGTCATGCAGCCAGAGTGGGAGTCCGCATTCCACCCAATCCACTCCCTCCAAATCCCCTCCCCTCAGCTCTCCTGGCCACATATCCAGCAAGGACTCCTTCATGGCCGCTCTGTCCCTGAGCCCCACTGTGACACCATCCCGCAAGCGGTCAAGGGAGTCCCCGGTCAGGGTGGTTGAGTCCCCCCCTGTCCGCACACTCCCCCAGTGGCGCTGCGACCCATCCCTCCGCCCCCCCTCCTTGGGGCCTGTGGTGCCTTCGGGTGCAGGGGAGACGCTGGAGGACCTTGCTAAGGTGTGCAGCGACATCCTGGCCTCCGCCTTTGGCCCTGCCCCACCCCTTGTGGTGGAGTCCTCCATCCCTGCACCCACGACGCCTACCCTTCGCCCTCATGTCCCTGCGGTGCCTGGTCCTTCCCCCCCACATGATGCCCTCCCCGCTGTGGAAGACGAAGGAGTCTGACTGTGCAGGCAAGCTAGGGGACCCGCGTCCCACTGTGTCCCCCATCCAGCTGTGACTCATGGACTGCCCTATGGGCTTTGTAAATATTGAACTTTCTCCGTGAAAACTTTTTTTGATCATGCTGATTAAAGCCATTTTTTGTTTCCTTACAACACTACTGCTTTTCTGATATTGCTGTTGGTGGGGCTGCTACATGATTTTGGGTGGTGATCATGTGTTGGGTGTGTGGGAAATGTAGTAGTGTGCTGGTCATAGGGGGGACCCTGGTATCTGTGTGCCATCACAAGGTGTTAGCTAGGTTTCTCTGTTCATGTAAGCAGTTACTGCATGGTGAAATTGTCCCAAGGTGTATTCCTTCCTCTGTGTACCCTGCCATCTTCCCTGCAGGGTGTTCCCAATATTTAGCGCTGAGCTGTGTGTACATTAGCTGGGTGTGTGACGGACTCCTTCAACTTTGCACATGCATGCTGAGCGATGACTCCACCTGCATCATTCGTGGCATCCTTGGTAGTCACTGTACTTGTGTATGTAGACTATTGACATGACTTCATGTGGACATGTTTTCTTTTCGGCGCCATGCATGTGTATACTCCCAGCCTCGCACACATGTGGTACATGTACTGCAGGGTCTTTGTGCACCTGACTGACATTTGTGGGCATTGTATCTGTGGCTACTCCACCCTTTGCGTTCCATGGGCACTGCTGGGAGGACTCTGCATCCACCCCTCCTGTCTCTGGGCACTGCTGTGAGTGTTAGGCACCCACCCCTCCTGTGTCTGGGCACTGCTGGGAGGACTCTGCACCCACCCCTCCTGTCTCTGGGCACTGCTGTGAGTGTTAGGCACCCACCCCTCCTGTGTCTGGGCACTGCTGGGAGGACTCTGCACCCACCCCTCTTCTGACTGGGCACTGCTGGGAGGACTCTGCACCCACCCCTCCTGTGTCTGGGCACTGCTGGGAGGACTCTGCACACACCCCTCCTCTGACTGGGCACTGCTGGGAGGACTCTGCACCCAGCCCTCCTGTCTCTGGGCACTGCTGGGAGGACTCTGCACCCACCCCTCCTGTCTCTGGGCACTGCTGGGAGGACTCTGCACCCACCCCTCCTGTGTCTGGGCCCTGCTGGGAGGACTCTGCACCCACCACTCCTGTCTCTGGGCACTGCTGGGAGGACTCAGCACCCACCCCTCCTGTGTCTGGGCACTGCTGGGAGGACTCTGCACCCACCCCTCCTGTGTCTGGGCACTGCTGGGAGGACTCTGCACACACCCCTCTTCTGACTGGGCACTGCTGGGAGGACTCTGCACCCACCCCTCCTGTGTCTGGGCACTGCTGGGAGGACTCTGCACACACCCCTCTTCTGACTGGGCACTGCTGGTAGGACTCTGCACCCACCCCTCCTGTCTCTGGGCACTGCTGGGAGGACTCTGCACCCACCCCTCCTGTCTCTGGGCACTGCTGGGAGGACTCTGCACCCACCCCTCCTGTCTCTGGGCACTGCTGGGAGGACTCTGCACACACCCCTCCTATTTCACGATCTGTACGCTTAGAACATACACGTGTGTGGGTTCGCTCCATGCATACGAGGTGGGGGTACGTGTCGTACATACACGGTTGGGGTGGGGGTACGCTCCATGCATACAGGGTGGGTTTACGGTCCGTACGTACACTGTTGGCATGGGGGGTACGCTCATACATCCGCGGGTGAGGGTACGGGTCGTACTTACACTGTTGGGGTGGTGGGTACGCTCCATGCATACGCGGGTGAGGGTACGGGTCGTACTTACACTGTTGGGGTGGGGGGTACGCTCCATACGTCCGCGGGTGAGGGTACGGGTCATACTTACACTGTTGGGGTGGGGGGTACGCTCCATGCCTACGCGGGTGAGGGTACAGGTCGTACTTACACTGTTGGGGTGGGGGGTACGCTCCATACGTACGCGGGTGGGGGTACGGGTCGTACTTACACTGTTGGGGTGGGGGGTACGCTCCATACGTCCGCGGGTGAGGGTACGTGTCGTACATACACGGTTGGGGTGGGGGTACGCTCCATGCATACGCGGGTGGGGGTAATGTCCGTACGCACACTGTTGGCATGGGGGTACGCTCCATACGTCCGCGGGTGAGGGTACGTGTCGTACATACACGGTTGGGGTGGGGGTACGCTCCATGCATACGCGGGTGGGGGTAATGTCCGTACGTACACTGTTGGCATGGGGGGTACACTCCATACGTCCGCGGGTGAGGGTACGGGTCGTACTTACACTGTTGGGGTGGAGGGTACGCTCCATGCATACGCGGGTGAGGGTACGGGTCGTACTTACACTGTTGGGGTGGGGGGTATGCTCCATACATACGCGTGTGACTGTACGGGTCGTACTTACAATGTTAGGGTGGGGGGTACGCTCCATACGTACGCGGGTGAGGGTACGGGTCGTACTTACACTGTTGTGGTGGGGGGTACGCTCCATACGTACACGGGTGGGGGTACGGGTCATACTTACACTGTTGGGGTGGGGGGTACGCTCCATATGTCCGCGGGTGAGGGTACGTGTCGTACATACACGGTTGGGGTGGGGATACACTCCATGCATACGCGGGTGGGGGTACGGTCCGTACGTACACTGTTGGCATGGGGGTACGCTCCATGCATACGCGGGTGAGGGTACGGTTCGTACTTACACTGTAGGCCTGGGGGGTACGCTCCATACATCCACGGGTGAGGGTACGTGTCGTACTTACACTGTTGGGGTGGGGGGTACGCTCCATGCATACGCGGTGGAAGGTACAGGTCGTACTTACACTGTTGGGGTGGGGGGTACGCTCCATACGTACGCGGGTGGGGGTACGGGTCGTACTTACACTGTTGGTGTGGGGGGTACGCTCCATATGTCCGCGGGTGAGGGTACGTGTCGTTCATACACGGTTGGGGTGGGGGTACGCTCCATGCATACGCGGGTGGGGGTACGGTCCGTACGTACACTGTTGGCATGGGGGGTACGCTCCATGCATACGCGGGTGAGGGTACGGGTCGTACTTACACTGTTGGGGTGGGGGGTACGCTCCATACGTCCGCGGGTGAGGGTACGTGTCGTACATACACGGTGGGGGTATGCTCCATGCATACGCGGGTGGGGTTACGGTCCGTACGTACACTGTTGGCATGGGGGTATGCTCCATACGTCCGCGGGTGAGGGTACGGGTTGTACTTACACTGTTGGGGTGGGGGGTACGCTCCATGCATACGCGGGTGAGGGTACGGGTCGTACTTACACTGTTGGGGTGGGGGGTACGCTCCATACGTACACGGGTGGGGGTACGGGTCGTACTTACACTGTTGGGGTGGGGGGTACGCTCCATACGTCCGCGGGTGAGGGTACATGTCGTTCATACACGGTTGGGGTGGGGATACGCTCCATGCATACGCGGGTGGGGGTACGGTCCGTACGTACACTGTTGGCATGGGGGGTATGCTCCATACGTCCGTGGGTGAGGGTACGGGTCGTACTTACACTGTTGGGGTGGGGGGTACGCTCATGCATACACGGGTGAGGGTACGGGTCGTACTTACACTGTTGGGGTGGGGGGTAGGCTCCATACGTACGCGGGTGAGGGTAAGGGTCGTACTTACAGTGTTGGGGTGGGGGGTACGCTCCATGCATACGGGGGTGGGGGTACGGTCCGTACATATGCGTCCCCACGCTATGTGATGCTTGTGCGGGCCGTACCCAGGCCTTTGCCACGTGGGTACAGCCGTCCCGCCATTGTTGGGATGACGTAGGTGTGGGCGTGGTACAACTCGTACCCACGCTCTTAAGGCGTGGGTACGGGACGTACCTGTATTGTTGTGTTGCCGGTTTGCGTCGTCAAGCACTTCCGTTGTGGCGGTCGCTGGCTTTGCTGGACACGCCCCCACCCCCTCGTAGTGACCAGGGCCTGAGGGTCAGGTATGTCCAGGGCATGTGTGCTGTTTGACTTTGGTGGGGGTTTTGTGGCCTGCCCCTGGTCCTGCCACCCCCCCCCTTTCACCCCTCCCTTTGTTGTTCTGACCTTCTGCGGCGTCTGCGTCCGAACCTGTAGAGGAGGTCGACTGCTATGAGGGCCGGGATGACACGTAGGTTCGGGTCCATGTCTGTCCGTCGCGTACAGGTACTCCTTGTTCGCGTCGTCCTGATTTCCCGGCAGTTTTTGGCAGCCGGAAAATATTCACCGTGCGGGATGAAGTCGGTGCGAATCGTGATTCCTGGTTCGTGAATGGCAGGCTGCGTGCGTCCCGACGTCACGTCGGCGCTTTCCCGGATCGCATTTGTATGTTTATTTTAGTCGGTCGGGGTTTTGTACGATTCGTACGGAAATGGAGTTTCCGTGCGAATCGTAATTCCATGTTTGTATATTTTGACGGCCGGGTACGCGTCGGACGGAGAATATGCTCCGTCCGACGGCTCGTACCCGGTTTTTACCGGATCGTAATCGGCACCTGAGTATGTAGTGTACGCCATTGTTTGTCCATGTGGCCTCTGGTACATAGGGTCTACGACATTTGCAGTGAAAAAACGAATTTTAAAACACTGGCGTGCGATTACTAATCAACATATAGGACAGCCAGACACTTTTCCAAAGAACACGGGAGTGACTGGACAAAAGCCAGATTTTTGGGACTGGATACAGTCAACCCAAATCCAAGGGGAGGTAATCGAATAGCTGCATTATGCAAACGGGAGTCACGCTTTATTCTCCTAGCAGGCACTAGATTTCCCTATGGCCTAAATCAGGATGAGGAATTGTACAGCCATTTGTAAACCCGCAAATACATACTTTAATCTTGCCTTGACTGAACACTCGCTCCTTCCTTCTCTCTCCACACTTCTTTGTTTTTAATAGTATGACAGCAGATTCTAGACTTGTGCACACCATTGAAAGAACAGTTATGGTGATTTTGACTTTTAAGTTGTTATTTGTACTTGTTCTATTGATGGACACCGAAGGGATTCTAATCATGTGGATTTATTGTGTTTCTTTCAGGAGAGAGCTTCTGCAAACCATCCGACCTTCACATTCGTGTTAGAGATATGAGCACTGGAGTCACGGGTCAACAACCCCATTTTTACTCCAAGTCACCTTATAGTTTCAGTAATGAAAACAGGGTACTAAACCTTCACCGCTTTGAATGAGAAGTCTCACCATTGTAAATTGCCATGTTTCTGAACACAATAGAAGCAATATCTTTATTGCATCCAATACTGAGCCGTTTCTCTCGCCTTACTATTTACATAGGGTAATTAACCCCAAGAAAACTATGACCATCATTAGAACTAACATTGCCGACTGTTGCTAGCGTAAAACGGGCACTAGACCTATTAAGTAATGATCATCACTGATATAGCATTCCTGATGCTGGCGTAAAAACATGGTGTTGACAGAGTGTAACAAAAAACAATTACTGAACACCACACTTGTAATGCACGTAAAAACCTTAGACTGCTAGTTGTATTTTAAGCATTTGTAGCATAGTTTGGCACAAACTTTTGTTTTCAAAATGTGACTGTAACATTTATTTTCTTTCATGTCTATTATTATGACGAATGTTGACTGCACCTTTAAATAATGTGTAACTGGAGGCGGAGGTCATGTGACCAAGACCACGGATGTGGTCGAAATGAGTCGTCCTTTCCTGCGATCTGATTAAAGAACTTATCTGCAGAAACTGATGGTGTGTGCTCGATTTTATCCGATACGTCGGATTGTGATTCTTTGAGAATATATATATATATATATATATATATATATATATATATATATATATATATATATATATATATATATATATATATATATAGATATAGATATAGATATAGATTATCTACTGGCGGTCGCCAGTAGATAGTTATAGTTAGGACCGTGTTTCCATAGGAAATCCGCAACATTCTATTTGGAATAACTTTGGCGCCGGTTGACGAATCCTCGCGAAATTTTCAAAATAGGTGGGGCGCTCCTACCCTGAAAGTCTCGGGGGGATTCGTCAAGCGGGGGCTGAGAAAAAAGGGGGGTCCCAAAACACGTTTTTCCCATGCAATTTTCCGTAGGGACCTTTAGTCCAAGGTACAGCCCGAACGGCTGAACAGAATTACTTGAAATTTGGCAGAGAGGTAGTCCTCAGCTCAGGGATGTGCCTTTTGCATATATGGTGTCAATCTGTTCAGTAGTTCCTGAGAAAATCAAAAGTAAAATCATATATATATGTGGGCGGAGCCTAACGACACATCTCATCCTGATTGGCTGTCAGCACTTCATCCAAGAAGTGTTGGCAGCCATCTTGGGACCAATATACATGATAGCACCTCATTAAATAGCATTGCAGTTAATAGAAGGTTTTAAGACTTTAGTTACATTATAAATCATTTGTTGATGGTACCATACTCATTTTAGGAATTGTGGTATGTTCTAAGGTGATTTCACCATGTGAAAAAGCCTTCTGCTGGGATATTATGATTGAGAGAAAAATATTTTCTCATGCTTTTCCCACAGAGGTTTGGAAGGTGATCTATAAGCTAAACTGAGAGCTTATTTTCTGTAAATTCACATTATCTTTTTCAGTCATGTGAGAATGAAGTCTGACATTCTCAGTAAAACATGTACATCCAACAAGGGCAGAGACTGTCAGTGGATTCCTTTGTGTTCTATTGCAGCTTCCCAGAGTGTTCCAAAGAACAACTAGAGCGCTAACAGTCCTACTTATGATAAACGTATGGCACACCTGAAGCCATCTTGCCTGGATTAAAGTGGTAACTCTTAAAACATTTAATTTAAAAAGGAACAAAATGAGGGGGTTCATTTTTCCATAAAAAGTATGATTAGTGCTGCAGAAAGAAAAATTAGGGCACATTTTGAGTGACTTCTCAAATCCTCTTCTATTTCATTAAAAAATTCTGACATGCAGACTGAAACATGCACTTTTAATACCAGGAGCAGACTTCTATGGTGAACAGTAGTTTTACTACAGTGATCTAATGAGCAACTAGAGTGCTAACATTCAGAATGTATGGCAAATGTGTGACATATCTGAATACCTTCATGATGGAATCAAAGTAAAAAACTGAAAGCATTTCCTACTGAGGAGACTGCAGTACATGAGGAAATTAGGAAACTTCATAACAAAGAAATCTCCCAAGATGGCCACCGGAGACAAAAGAGCCCAAATGTAGCCCAAAATCACCCAGATGTAGCCCAAATACAGCCCAATGACAGAAGTGTGCAAAACACTTATTATTTTGTGTTTTTGCAGTGTTATATAGTGCAGACTTGTCAGGTATTGGAGTGCTTTACATGAGCATTGGTTACATCACACAAGAACAAATTTATTTTGGTTGTAGACATGGGGAGACTAAGTGATTTGACCAGAATCACAGAATGTCGAGCTGAAGCAGAAACTCCAACCTGGTTCCCCAGTTGCAAAGTCTGCAGTTCTGGAAGTAACACCACATCCTCTCCCCTAAATGCAACATTTCATCAAGTGGTCAACTGGATAAAAAAACATAAAGATAACAAATAATTTAAAAGTGCTTTGTCGCTATTTAAAAACTCAGAAAATATGTCCTTATTTTAGTCTTTTAGAGCACTAACCATAATTTTGATGCCAATAAGACGCTCTCATATATGTAATTTCTAAAGGAAATGCTCTAGGTATTACAGTTTTGATTACATCAAGATGACGTCAGGCGTTCCACACTTTTGTAATAAATATAGAATGTTAGCAATCTAGTTGTTCATTAGGATACTGTTGAGAGGCAGAGGCCAGGGGCACGGACTCTGAAAATTGAAGGCAGGTAGGAGGGTGCAAAGGCAACAATTTAACCACACTGAGCAGGCAGGAAGGGCCGTGGCAGCACAACAGACTATGGAGGGCAGTGTAAAGGGGGGCAGGGGCAACAAACCAACAATACAGGACTTGCAAGAGAGGCTGTGGCAATGTAATAGACCATTGTGGGCAGAAGGACGAGGCAATGGTAGTACAACCATACATGCCAACAGACCCGATTCAGCCAGGAAACGTCCAATGTTTTTAAGCTCAAATGGGCTTTTTTGATCTGTCTCCTGTCTACAATCTCCTCTTTTTCAATGTAACTCAAAGGGGAAAATCAATACCCCAGTTTTTTTTCAAAATCTCCCTCTTACCAAGTTCAAAATGTTCGCAAGTATGGTACATTGGATCATGGAAGGAAATGGGGTAGGGACATGGACTTTGATAACAGATGACAGGAGGGACATGGAGAGATGCACCAAACTGACCCTGCAGGGCAGGCATCGGGGTTTGCAGCAGCACAATACACCACACAGGGCATGCGGGACGGGAGTGCAGCACAACAATCCATAGAAAGCAAGAGGGAGGGGACAGGACCATGCACATGGACAACAGAGAACAGAGGGGCAAGAGGCAACGGTAGCTAGCTGACCATAATGGACAGACAGGAGAGAAAGCTGCAGCATAACAGACCATAAAGGGCAGGAGGGACGGATCAGGGGCATTACAATGGAACAGACAAGCCAGGAGGTAGGGAGTAGGGGTCTGCACATGTAAACAGAGGGCTGGGGGCAAGGGGGCAGGGCAGGAGCAGCAAGATAGCCATGGAGGTCAGGCAGGATGGGCACTAGAAGCAAGACACACCATGAAGAGCAACAGTGAGACTGTGATGGAATACACACAGACCATGGAGCGAAGGTGGGAGGGGGTCTGGGGCAGCTAACTGACCACACAGGGAAGGTAGGGGGGGGCCATGGCAGCACAGAAGACCATGCATGGCAAGTGGGAGGGTTAGTGGCAGCACAATGGCTATGATGGGCAAGAAGGAGGGTGCAGGGGCATGCACAAAGGACGATGGAGGATAGAAGGGAGGGTCAGGACCTGTGCACAGACAAGAAAGTTCAGGGGAAGGGGCCTCACAACAGACCGCACGGGGCAGGCAGGAGGAGCAGTTGCAGCACAACAGACCAGGGAGGGCAGAAGGGTGTGGCAGTACAATGGACCATGTAGGACAGGAGGAAGAGGATAGGGGCATGGCATGTGGACAGGCAGGGTGGAGGTGGCAGGGACAGGTTACAGTCATCTGACAATGCTAGGCAGGTGGGAGGGGAGTGGCAGCTCAACAGAACACTCAGAGTAGATAGGAGTGGCAGTTCCATGGAACATGGTGGGCAAAAAGGATGGAGCAGGGGCATGCACAAAGACATCGGAGGGCAGGGGGAAGGAGAATAGGGGCAGCAAGCTAAGCACAGAGTTTAAGCAGGAAGTCAATGATGGTGCATAGAATTGGGCAATGGAGGGCAGGAGGAGTGGACTGGTACATCATACTAAATTGAGGGCAGTGGCAGCACATCAGACCATGCATGGCAGGAGGGAGGAGGCTTGGATTCACACAACAGAGGATAGGGAGGAGGGGGATTGGGCAGCAAGCTATCTGTTCAGAGAAGGCGGTTATTAGGAACTTTATTGTTTTTAAAACGTGTGTCTGTGCGAACTACTTAAAATATGAACAAGTATGCAGCATAATCTCACTTTTATTCAGGAAGAAGAGGACGTTTGTGACTGTGACTCCGGGCTCACTTGGCAGAAACACCCCCTGACCCTCCACCCCCTATCGCAAAATGTAATGCCCGTGAAAAGGGTAGGTGAACACAGTGTTATATAGAACATAGTCCTGAGAGCACGATTGAAAATGAAAATCAGATATAGTGTATGGTATAAACTATGCACCAAAAAGTGTGATATAAGATGAACCGGGCGTGAAATATAATATGCAATACATTGTGCGCAATGACAGATTCATTGGAGAGCGCGAGATAGCACAGGCACTAGCGCGTGCTATGCGATATGCGCCTTGGAGTTTAATATGCACAGGGCAGTGTTGTGTAACCTAACTAGTCTCTAAAGTTGTAATATAAAATATGTGCTGGGGAGTGTAACGTTGCATATGCACTGTGACAAAGATATGGATCCCAGATTGTAATATGTATGGCATAGCACTGTGCGTTATAACATAGGCATCGAGGAAGGCACGTTAGATGGGGCAATATAACCCGTGCGAAGACAAGTGTGGCATGACATATTCACGGGGTGGTGTTACAGTGCACATGGGCTAGAGAGTGTCATAGCATATGCACTAGCTGGTGGAATACAACACAGAGGTGTGTGGCACTCAGCAGGCAATGGTGGGTGTAACACAGCATTGGGCTCTGCCAGGAGCGCGCTGTGACTCTCAAGTGATGTTCGTCCCCTTTCCAGAGAGTAAAATAAAAAGTATTACACATCCGGCAGTGGATGTGTGTTTTATTAACCGTGAGGGGGGTTTCTTGCATAGTTTTGGTCAAATTTTTGTCGAATCCCCTTTGAATGGCTTGGTGTGCATGTGTATTAAATGTGCCCGTCAATAGCTACCCATGTTTGTATAAATAAACGACAAGGGTGTCTACCGGGATTAGGCACGGTAGGGCATCAGACATGTCAGAGCTTCACTAGTGGTGTAAATACATTCCACGTGGATTCATTGTATGCATAGTCACCTTTTAATGAATATCACGCAAATCGTCATGGTGATAGGTACGTACGGTTTGTCAAGCATGTCCTAGGTGTATCTATAAATATATATTTTTTTAAAATAATAAAAAACAGTGGCCGGCCCTGGGGATTGGGGTCAAAAAAATATAATTAGGAGACAGGCCCTGGGGGATGGGGTCATCAGGGCCAATAAATTAGAATAAGAAGGGGAACCACACAGCCCCCCTTCTTAAAAAAATAAAATAAATAAAAGACTGGCATTGTGCCAGAGGCCACGCCCCCTCCTTGCAGCACTCTGCAAACGCGCCCCCTGGTGAGTTGTAAGTTGGGGAATTAATTCCTCTTCAATACTGAGGGTCCCTGAGGGCCAACTAGCCCAACAGGCATCTCCAGTATGCGCCAGGGAGCTGCGCTGCAGACAGGTGTTCTGAGGCCAAGCCCCTTTTTACACCTCTCTGCAACGCAGCTCTGTGGCGCTTACTGGAGGTACCTAGTGGTCTAGTTTGACCCTAGGGACCCTTTGGATTCAAGGGGACTTAATCTCTCAACTTAGAACAGCCACAGGGCGCGTTTACACAGTGGTGAAGGGAGGGGACGGGGCCTGAGGTGACGTGTGCAAACACGCACTATGGCACGTTTTAAATTGGGGATATCATTTCCCTTCAATACTGAGGGCCCCTGGGGGCTAACTAGCCCACCAAGTGCTTCCAGTAAGTGCCACTGAGCTGCATTGCAGAGAGGTGGTCCAGGCCGTGCCACTTTTTACACCTCTCTGCAACGCAGCTCTGTGGCACTTACTGGAGGTACCTAGTGGGCTAGTTGGACCCTGGGGACCCTCAGAATTCAAATGAACTTAATCTCCCAACTAAAAACGGACACAGGGCGTGTTTACACAGTGGTGAAGGGAGGGGACGGGGCCTGAGTTAACGTGTGCAAAAACGCCCTGTGGCCTGTTTTAAGAGGTAGTTTTAATCCCCCTGCCCTATTATATACTAGGGGCTTACAGAGGAGGTCATGCTAATCACAGGGGGACCCCAACGCATAATGTTCCCTAGTGTATGTAGGTGTTTTCACTGTATTCTAAGTGTCTTTTAACATAGCACTGGCTCTAGGACTGGTTAGTCAGACTCAGTTACCACCAGTATCCATCTGAAAAAGTTGAGGGTACAGGATGATTTTGCAACAAGGCTTCTTTCTGCTCTTCTTTTTGTTCTTTTTGCACGTTATCCTTCTTCCTGCACTTTTCTTCGTCTTTGAGGACTTCTTTTGCTTCTTTCTGCACTTCTTTTTTTTCTTTCTGTGCATTTTTTCTTCTTTCTTCACAAGTCCTATCTCTGTAGGCATAGTTAGAAATTAGCATTTAAAAAACCTTTGAAATTCACAGAAAAAAACATAGGTTTCAGGCACGTTATAGTTAGGAATTAGCATTTAAAAAACCTCAGAAATTCACTGAAAAAAACATAGGTTTCAGGGGTGTTATAGTTAGCTGGACTTTTCACTTGTACAAAACCATTGAAATTCCCCCGTTATAGTTAGTTCAGCTAACTATAACTCGCGCGCCCGCAATGCACTGCTGATGACATCAGATATTACATCACTCATGACATGGTCAGTGACATCACTCATGACATCACTGATGACATCTCAAATGACATTACTGATGACATCACTGATGACATCATCCAGTGCATGTGTGTTTTTCTGAAAATTAAATATGTTTTATATATGTATATCTCAAGGTCGATGGAAGAATAAATGGGTATATTATATACTAGGGGCTTACAGAGGAGGTCATGCTAATCACAGGGGGACCCCAACGCATAATGTTCCCTAGTGTATGTAGGTGTTTTCACTGTATTCTAAGTGTCTTTTAACATAGCACTGGCTCTAGGACTGGTTAGTCAGACTCAGTTACCACCAGTATCCATCTGAAAAAGTTGAGGGTACAGGATGATTTTGCAACAAGGCTTCTTTCTGCTCTTCTTTTTGTTCATTTTGCACGTTATCCTTCTTCCTGCAATTTTCTTCGTCTTTGAGGACTTCTTTTGCTTCTTTCTGCACTTCTTTTTTTTCTTTCTGTGCATTTTTTCTTCTTTCTTCACAAGTCCTATCTCTGTAGGCATAGTTAGAAATTAGCATTTAAAAAACCTTTGAAATTCACAGAAAAAAACATAGGTTTCAGGCACGTTATAGTTAGGAATTAGCATTTAAAAAACCTCAGAAATTCACTGAAAAAACCATAGGTTTCAGGGGTGTTATAGTTAGCTGGACTTTTCACTTGTACAAAACCATTGAAATTCCCCCGTTATAGTTAGTTCAGCTAACTATAACTCGCGCGCCCGCAATGCACTGCTGATGACGTCACATATTACATCACTCATGACATGGTCAGTGACATCACTCATGACATCACTGATGACATCTCAAATGACATCACTGATGACATCACTGATGACATCATCCTTGTGATAGAGTGGCAGACCTCCTCTCACCCTAATATAACCTTTGATACACACATTCAAAAATAGAGACTAAAATTTTCAAAACAATGGACATACCAATACCAGTTACAACAACCTCTTCAGTAATTCTAAGATCCACATACACATCCACTCATTCACAAACAGTCCTATACAGTCACTCATACATGTACTCACTCATCATATGTACTCATACACCTATACATCCTGTTACACAATGCCACTCATCCATAGAGTTACTCACACACATAGTCACTCATGCTAATAAAGAATCAAACATACATTTACTTGCATATACAGTTATACACACACCACCACACGTACTTCTACGGAAACTTACACATACTTAGTCTTTTAAACAATCACTCATAGAAACACATACTTATTCATACAGGAACTCTTTCAATCTCTCACTCTCACATATACTCACTTATATACACCAATAGTCACATATACTAGTTTAAAACATATGTAGTTACTTATAAAGACACTATTGAGACAGTCATTCACTCACTAACACACCCATACACACACTCATCCACCCATACAGTCCTGCACACATGCTGTCTTCAACACATACAAACAGTGAGTCACTCATTCATGCACATATGCACTACGTAATACCCCCCACGAACCATGCAGACACTCAGACTGATACTCAAAAAACCAACTAATAACCTATATAGACACCCATGTAGCTACTCACCAACCCATGCAGCCACTTATACACAAAGTGAGAGACTGATACAGATATTTACATATTTAAACATTACTCACTAAGCCATGTATTCACTATGATACACTTAATCAGTCAGTTACACAATCAATTTTTCAAAAACAAATCATCCATTTAGACACTTATATACCCATTTATTCTTCCATCGACCTTGAGATATACATATATAAAACATATTTAATTTTCAGAAAAACACACATTCACTGGATGATGTCATCAGTGATGTCATCAGTAATGTCATTTGAGATGTCATCAGTGATGTCATGAGTGATGTCACTGACCATGTCATGAGTGATGTAATATCTGATGTCATCAGCAGTGCATTGCGGGCGCGCGAGTTATAGTTAGCTGAACTAACTATAACGGGGGAATTTCAATGGTTTTGTACAAGTGAAAAGTCCAGCTAACTATAACACCCCTGAAACCTATGGTTTTTTCAGTGAATTTCTGAGGTTTTTTAAATGCTAATTCCTAACTATAACGTGCCTGAAACCTATGGTTTTTTTCTGTGAATATAGATATAGATATATATATTTATATACTGAAAAAAACAAAGGTTACAGGGATGTTATAATTAGGCTCAGGTTCCACTTGCGCAAAACCAGAGCTATATAGCAGTTACAGTTAGCTAATTATAACTCACGCCCCCGCAATGCACTGCTATGACCTCACATATTACAACACTCATTGATTATATGTGTCTCAGTGAATGTATGGGTGAGTGATTAGGTTGTGTGATTGTCTGTATCAATCTGTCAGTTGGTGTGTAAGTGGTTGTATGGGTTAGTGAGTAGTTATATGAGTGGCTGTATGGGTTATTGATTGGTTGTCTGAGTACCTGTATGGGTGTTTGAGCATCTGTGTGGTTGGGTGAGGGTGTGTGTGACTACCTGTATGGAAGAGTCAGTGGGTGAGTCAGTGGCTGTATGGGATTGTGAGTGCATCTGTGAGGGGCTGTCTGTGTGAGTGAGTGTGCATATGGCTGTGTCAGTAATTGAATGGATGTGTCAGTGGTATATGGGTGAGTAACTGCATATGTGAAGGGCAGTGTGGGTGAGTGTTGGAGTATATATGTGACTGTGTGTGTGAGTGAGTGAGTGTGAGAGTGGCTGTATGGGTGAGTGTGTGCTTGTGTCAGTGACTGTATAGGTGTGTGAATATGTATTAGTATCTGCATGAATAAGTGAGTTGGTGTGTATATAACTGGATAGGTGAGTAAGTGGCTACGTGATTGACTTTATGGGTGAATGAGTAGGTTAGTGCGTAGCTCGATGGGTGACTGACAGTGTGTGAGTGGCTGTATGGGTATACAAGTGGATATGTCAGCACCTGTATTAGTGAGTGAGTGAGTGGGTGTATGGGTGACTGAGTGGATATGTGTGTAGATCTAGGAGTCTGTGAGTGTGTGTGTAAGTACCAGTATGGGTCTGTGAATGGGTTTGTGAATGGTTGCATGGAAGGTTCTCTGGGGTGTGAGTTTATGCAATAATGATTTTGTGGATGATGTCATCAGTGAGATCAATTGAGGTGTCATCCATGATGTCATCAGTGATCTTACTGACTATGTTATGAGTGATGTAATATGGGAGGTCATAAGCAGTGCATTGTAGGGGCATGAGTTATAGTTAGCTTAGCTAACTATAACTGCTCATTTTCACTGGTTTTGTATGAGTGAAACCTGAGCCTAACTATAACGTCCCTGTAACCTTTGGCTTTTTTAATGAATTTCTATGTTTTTTTGAGTAGTAGTTACGTTTGCCGAGTGGTGGAGAAAGGAGGCGGGCCTCTGACCAGCTCTCATGAATCTTGCTGTGTAGGACTTACAGGAGGTACCAGGAGGGCTTCTTGGCCCCCAAGGTCTCTCAGAAGTAAAGTGAACTTCATTCCCCAGCCAGTAGTGCACCAGGAGCTGTGTTTGTAGAGTGGTGAAGAAACGGGGCATGGCCTCTGAACACCTCTTAGCAATCTGTCTTTGTGGGACTTACTGGAGGTAACAGGAAGGGCAGTTGGCCCCAAGAAAATCCTTGGGGGCAATTACACCTCCAGTTACCTCCAGTAAGTCCCACTCAGTGAGATTTCTGAGAGGTTTTCAGTGGCCACTCCCCCTTTATCCTCCACCCTGCAAATGCGCCTCCTGGCAAACTAGTAGTTGGGTGAAAAAGTCCCCCTAGCTCTTGAGAGTCCTCTTGGGCCAACTACCCCTCCTATTACCTCCAGTAAGTCCCACACAGTGAGATTTCTGAGAGGTTTACAGTGGCCACGTCCCCTTTGTCTGCCACTCTGCAAATGCTCCTCCTGGCACACTACTAGTTGCAGGATGAAGTCCCCTTGGCTCTTGAGGGTCCTTGGAGGCCAACTCCACCTCCTGATACCTCGAGTACGCCCCACACAGCTGTATTGCTAGGAGGTTGTCAGATGCCACGCCCCCTTTCTCCATCACTCTGCAAATGTGTCTGCTCACGCACTACTTATTGTGGAAAGAAGTCCACTTTAGTCCTGGGGCCTTCAGGAGTAAAGTAGAATTTATTGCAGCCAGGACCTGGCCCACCCAGAGGCTTATAAGTAAGCACGGGAGCCCGTGCATCTTTTTTTTAAAAGAATTTCGGTGGGATTTGTAAATCCATTGTGACTCCTGCCAAATTGTTTTAAAAAAAAGGCTTTTTGTCCCTGAAGAGTGTCTCACTGGGCGGGTCTGTGGGACCCCCCCAGGAGGCCTAGTGGTTCAGGATGTTTCTACCCTGCCTCCTTTTCTTTTTTGGGTTCAATAGAGTCACAAGATGGCTGCCAACACTTACTGGTTTTAAGTGTTGGCAGCCAATCAGATCTCAGCAGGAGACCGCCAGGGGTCGGAGATCCACTGCATATCCCTATATATACAAGTGGAAGTGTCTATGAATAAATCAGCAACTACTGATTGGATTTACACCATTCTACAAAAAGGGCACTTTCTGGACCAACAGCTACCTTTATGCCAAATTTGGTGCAATTCCATTCAGCGGTTCAGGTTGTAGCCGTGTCTAAACTTTCCTATGGAAATTAACATAGAGAAAAAGCATTTATCCTCCCCCCTTTTTCTCAGCCCCCAGGGCTTTTGTTAATGTCAATGTGTGGCAACATGGCCCACCCACCACCTCCCCAGGAAAAAATCAAACAAACGAGGGTGGCCCCTCTCCTGGAGACATACATGCAACTGAAAACTGCCACCCCTCAGGGCTGGCTCCTGATATGTCCTGTGGTGCCCACACCTGGGGCATAGCTGTTTTTTATGGCTTGGTGGGAGCCTTACCGCTACTGCCAAGCCATAACAAACTGTGCTTCGCTTTCAGTAAACTTCCTGAAAGTGGAGCACAATTGCTTTTACATGCAGCTCCCTCTCTGTGCAAGCAAACAGGGGGCATGGAGCCGGCTGGGACCGCAGGGCATTGAGGTTCCTCCCACGGTTCCCAACAGAGTGGGTGTCCTGGGTGAGACCAGGGCATCTGCAATTGAGGCCAGGCCCCGGGAGATGGGTGTCATGGTGGCCGAAATTGGCCCATGGAGGGGGGGCCGCGTGGTGACATGGAACAACAAATCTTCAACTGCAATAAAACATTGATAATACATGCGTGAAAATATACACCTGTGTGAATTATAAAAATCATCAAGAGTTTCATCCAATGTATTTACATGTTACAGTAACACTATCCCAAAAAGAACTGCTTGTTACGTCGTTTTCTTTTCTCCAATAATTGAATTCACTTATGTCCTAAATTGCTATTAAGGAACAATAAGCTGTTAATTTCTTATTATGCCCTGGATGGGCCTATATAAACCAGTATGCTAGACATCAAATCTCAATAGCTACATCCTATCTGTAGTATTCAATGATCATTCAATTTATATTCCTGATGTATGTCATGGGAACAAGCAGCAATTACAATTGTTAAAAACTTCCTTATTGAAGCTTGGAGGCAATGGTATCAGGACACAATTTCTATGAGTTCTCAATCATCCATGTCAGTAAATCATTCTGATATGCAGAGTGAAGCATGGGCTTCAAACACCAGCAGAAGTCTGTCAGTTAACTTCCTAGTAATCAACATCACATCCACCACGGATCCAAAGAACAACTAGTGCACTAACATTTTGCTTTTAAGACAAAAGTGAAGCAGTCTTGAACAGCAGTTTGCTGGAACAGGAGCTATTGAATTTGAAGCCTTTCCTGAGGACCAGATTGAAGTAAATGAGCATTAAAATGTTAATACAGTTATGTAACCAGTATGTTAAAATTTGAAGGGCCATATGGGTTTTTAGACTAAAAATAGTTAAGGAGAGAGATGTATGCACAACCATAGCATCCCCTTCCCATTCTTGTTTGCTCACCCTACCCATCTTCCCAGTCATGTAACAACTCCTTAATATTAAGATACTAACATTTTGGTAGGTAAACTTTCCACGCAGTGGTGGTTGGCCACACATGCAGGGTTGGGCACTAGGCCAATTTAGAATATATATTTTTTAAGTGAATATTTACTGAAAAAGCCAAAGTTTAAAGTCCCTTAATAGGTTATGTGCTAAGACCTTAACTTTTTTTTTTAAATCACCGAAAAACACCAAATGGTTAAAATGATGTTTACATATAGATATTGAAATGAGACAAAAACTAATGTTGAAAAAGCACTTAAATACACCAGGAGCAGTTTAGTCAATTAGAGGGTTGCGATTATGTTAAGAAATTCACAAGGGAAGATGAAATGGGCTGCTAGTTCAGTATGGTAAGGGTGAGAACATTTACTCTCTTTAAACCAGCAAAGGTTTCATGCTGAAGTGCATTGTGTGTGTGAACATATATATATATATATATATATATATATATATATATATATATATATATATATATATATATATATATATATTTATATATATATATACTAAAATTAATATAAATTGATACAGATTACTGAGCTAACTATATCTCATGCCCCCACCATGCACCGCTTATGATCGCACATATTACATCACTCGTGACATGTTAAGTGACATACTTAATGATATCACTGATGACATCTCATATGACATCATCGATGACATCACTGATAACACATTTACCATATGCTGCTTAGAGTTACTTAGTGGACATTGGTTGTTTCCATAGCACGGAAACAGCTGAATCCCTGGAGGCAAGCATGATTTTACATGATGTGCAAGCTTTGTACTGCACCCTTTACAAATCACAAAAGCTTTGGATGCAAGTATTACTCCCTGTTAAACAAGATAACATGATAGCACACCCACTGTGAGTTGCACCGGTATGTTTGGAAGTAGAAGGCTTAAAGTCAAAGCTTGTTCCCAAAAATCTATGGGAAAGGCCAAACCTTTTGTTCATATAAAAGCATCCACTAGTAGACATGTGGGCACATGCTCATATTAAATATTTGTAACTTAGTGTGTAAGCCAAATTGTATATGGCAAGGACATTTATAAAATGTGGATGTTTATTTCCAGAACGTCATTGAAGATTTTGAGACATTGGTGATTGTCCCTCTTAGAGATGGTTTATCTTTCACTGGTGTTGTAAGCACGGTGTAAGGTTATATGGCACTGTGCATTTCTCAGAAATGTTTTTAGTGTATCTTACCAGAGTCCATAGGACTCGCAAGAAAGTGTCTTTACAGTGGCAAATGTATATGTGCCAATCTCGTCACTTTAAATTGTGGGTTATGTGAAGTATTAAAATGGGTAATCCTTTAAAGGCAAATAAAAACTTCTTCACACCTGTAGCGTGTTGAACTATTTCAAGTCCCAAACCCTATAGGAAGATGGCACAATGATTGTATGATTTTATTAGTAATGCATCAATGAGGTAATTTGAGATGTTATCAATGAGGTCATTAAATATGTCATGAGTGATGTAATTTGCAAGGTCATATGCAGGGCATGGTGGGATGCAAGTTACAATTAGCTCAGTAAACTATAACTGGTGAATTTCAGTGTGTTTTTTGTTTTAAAAACCATAGTGTATATATTATAAAAAGGCATAACTATGAGTTACTTTAACCTTTGTTATTTTCATTGAATTTCTAGTTATTTTTTAATGTGAAGTAAGATATTTTTACATTACTGTTAGAAATGGGGGTCTCTAGTTGGCAAGGGTTTGCACCTTTGTCCAAATAGGGACCCTTCTTCCTAGTCAGGATAAGGGAGTTACACTCCTAAAATAAACCCTGCTCACCCCCTTGGTAGCTTTGCACGAGCAGTCAGGGTTATCTTAGAGGCTGTGTGTAAAGCATTTGCATATAACCAAGAGTAATACAGTGTGAGCACTACAAAAGGACACCACAACAGTTTAGAAAAAATCCAATATTTTTATATACTTAAGACAAGACCAAAAACGATGAAAATCCACAATACAGTACTTAAAAATCTTCGGTTGTCAAAATAACCTTGAAAAACAGTTCCTTGATGTTGATAGCTCCGTCCGGGCTCCTCAAGGCATCGTGAACAAACAAATCCAAACAGTTCTGGCTGACCGCGGCATCGCGGGCCAGCTACGGTGTTGGGAAGACCCGCAAATAGTACCTTTCAGTAATGCAGGGCGTCAAGCTTCCGAACACACGGCGTCCGCAGGCGTCGGTTCCAGAGGTCGGTGCAAGAGTTGTCGGGTCCTTGAAGTCACACTCGTTGCAGGTCGATCTCTTCTCTGATGGAGTCAGGAGCGCTGGCGTCGGCCGACACGGGTGCTGCGGTGTGAAGTGCAGCGGTGCTGCGTGCGGTGCTCTCAGGTCACGGTGCGAGCAGTGGCTTGGTGGCGGCATCAGATGGCGTCGTCGGTGAGACCAGGGTTGCGGTGTGAGATGAAGATGGTGCTCGTCACGATGCTGGCAGGTCAGGGTGAAAGCAGCAGCATCGTCGGCTAACGAACTGGAATTGATGGCACCAGTGTCGGTAGGCCAAGACTGCGGTGCAGGATGAGGGCGGTGCGTCGTGTAACTTTACGAGTGGTGCCCTCGAACCACGGTGCAAGCAGCGGTGTCTATTCTGGCATGGAGCAGTGTCGTCAGGGGTACCATGGCGTCATCATGAAGCGAGGTGGTGCGGAGTGCGGTGCCCACAGGTTGCGGAGCGAGCAGCGGCTCGGTGGCGGTATCAGCAGGTGTTGTCGGTGAGACCAGGGTCACGGTGCGGCATTGCGGCGGTGCCCTCTGCGATGCTTTCAGGACACGGAGTCGGCAGCGGCGTCGTAGATGTCGTCGAGCTTGAAGTCTTTGCTGTTACTGAGACTTCGTGAACAGGGGGCAAGCTCTACCGCAAGCCCTTGGAGAAACTCACAAAAGTAGATTGCAGAAAGTTCAGTCCAGTCCTTTCACTGCCCAAGACAGAAGCAGCCACTGCAGACCAACACAGCAAAGCACACAGCAAAGTGGTAGTTCCTCCTCACAGCTTCTCCAGCTCTTCTTCTTGGCAGTCTTCTTGATTCAAAAGAGTTCTAAAGTTCTGGGGTTTGAGTCCCAATATTTATACCACCAAATCCTTTGTCCTCTGAAGGTAGAGGGTCCTGTACCTAGCTCAAACCAGTTCTGGGTGCATTCGGCCAGTGTGCACCTTCTTCCTTTGTAAGTGTGGGCCAGGGTCCTCAGACGCACCACCGAGGTGAAGCCAGCATTGTGGAAGGCAGGCACAGCACTATTCAAACCCAGGTAATACTCCTCCCACCACTCCCATAGAAACCCATGTTGACACCAAAACATGGGCTTCTATTGGAATTCTCAAGGGCATATTATCAAGCCCATTATTGCTGCTTTAGCGGCTGTTTTCTGCCGCTAAACCGGCGATCATTTTCAACGCAGTCCTTGATAATATGCCCCTCTATTTTTTTAATTACATTACTCTATTTTTTGAATTTGCAGTACTACTCCCTGCTGTGGCAACCGGTCCTTACAATATACTAGAGATGACCGCTGGGCCAGTGGTCATCTCTAAATTTGACTGAGAGTTTTGACAAAGAGTTAGGTGTCCATCAGGATGGCAGAAGTAATATCCTCAGCTACCCTGACGGACTTCAGTCAAACACTCAATCAGGCCCTGTATTTTTTCAGTGAATTATTTATGGGTTTTTTTAATGTATATTAAGATTATACACCCAAAGGTAACTGTACCTTCACTTTCACTGTTTTTTCAGTGAATTATAAGCATAAAAGGTATCTCAGATGGGTGAGTGATAAATTTAACAAGCTCCCCGAGAAGTGCGGATAAACCCATAAATCTCCCCCACCTTCTATAAACTCCCCACTGCCCCGATCATAGCACTAGCAGTCGGATTCAATCATTTACACGACACAATGCACAGTAATTATGCAGCACTTTGGTAGATCGGCTGCTCAGCGTGCCCAATTGAATATTCTGAGACCTCCAGTGAAGCAACACACACTGGTGCCCAGAAAATAATTATCGCTAAGTGCCCTGAGCAGAATAAAGGTCATAAAAAAACCATCACAACATTGTGGGAAGGTATCCAATGTCCTAACAGAAGGGAAATATTCTTACTTGCGACTGTATCTCCTTTTTTAAATAAAGCACATCATGAAAAGTTTACTCCATTTTAATCGGGTCATCCCGAAAGCAATTTATATATAAAAATATATTTCTGTTTTCCTCTGTCCGTGAGGTTGCTGCATATACTGCTTGTTGACAAAATGTTTCTAAATGCAAAGTGTCCTGTGATCCGCTTGACCTTCGTGGGAGAGGTGCGCTGTACAAACACCTTAATAGGATCAAATGCAGTCACGGATGGGGAACTTCACGAAGCCACGCCAGGTCCGCACTGCCTCGAGCCGCCGGCGTCTCAGCAAAGTAGGCGACAGCAGCAGCGACGCCAGGGTCAAGGAGTGCGCACGCGCACAGCACCCAATGAGTAAACATCCGCATCTCAAAACAAATAGGGTGAGAGGGCGCATTTTCAAGAGATTGGCCAACAACGTAAGCTCTACATAGTAGATAATACATTGGCTAGAGCACATATACTTAAATCGGAATTCTCCGGGTTATTCCCCATGAAATCGAGATGACACAGTGTAGCACCTGTGCCGAGTTTCGTTCGTACAATGCACAATGTCTAAAAAACAGGGGCACGTTTATGCTGTGCATCAGCGCACTTGTTCATCATTCGCTTCAAATGTACAAACTTTGTAGTACGCCCTACAAGTACAAACTTTGTAGTACTGTACGCCCTACAACTAGATAGACCCACTGCCCTGCCTTCCTGCGCTTTTGTTTGTGCTGGAGCTCGTAAAGTGTCAGAAGGGATCTGTAGCAAGGCTGAAGTCGAGGATCTGAGGGCCATACTAGGGGGCAGATTTACAAGCCCCGTGCGCCACTTTGGCGTCACTTAAAACATGGGAAAAGGCACGCAATCGTGGCGCAAGGGGTTTGTAAATCTGCCCTTAGAGGTCTGTAAAACGATAGACTGGAGTAAAGAGATTTAATAAGAATGAGTTTGAAAATAGCACAGTAATGAACTAGAAGGCAACGAAGTGTTCTCCGCGTCAGAGTAGATGGCAATAGGGGGAAGATTGCACATTGTGTTGGGCTAAAGGTAGGGGCTAGTCGGCTATCCTTGGGCCTTTGAAGTATGCGGCAAATAATACGCAGTACGCCAATTTAGTATCTAACGTACTCTGAACTTGAGCGGTCAGAGCTCCTTTATTTAACCCCTTAGGCCGCGCCCGCATGTAAGCAACAACGTAGTGTACTGGCCGGGTAGCTCACTACACACATCGTGTTTTTCTACAGTTTGAAGATGTGCAAGGAGATAATTTGCAATGTCGAAATACAGAGCATTTCTGTCATCCAGCCGATTTGTTATAAGGGGCTTGAGTGATAGTTTTGTGACAATTCAGTAGGAGCCATTTGAACATTTTGCGCAACATGCGCAGGATTTCATGGCTCTGCAGTAACCTGTCCCTCAGGGATAAAGTGTTGTCCACTATGATCCTGATATTTCTTGTGGCCTTTGAGGAGTGGGAGTAGAGCCAAGTTCACTTAGCCACCAGTTGGCAATCCTTATGGTGATAGCTTTGCCAGACAAAATGGCCTATGTTTTATTTATATTCAACTTTAAGCAATTATCCTTCATCCAGTTGACAACTTATTCAGACAGTCAGAAATCCTGTGTCTGGTCACTACAACATCATCAGCAATTGATATATTTGCATATCATCAATGTGGCGGTCAGCGGGCTAGTGGTTTCTGCCGGCGCTTGCCGGAAGGTCCCAGCCCCTGCGTTCACACCGTCCGGCGTGAACGTGAGTATAAATAAATATGGGTGGAGCTGCGCAAGGCAGTCTGCGCCTAACCGAGACACAGTGCATGTGTGCATTTATTGATGTGCTTGGAAGGCCCTGCCGCGCACATCACCCACAGGCGGGTGGCCCCCCGTGAATGTAACACTGGCGACAAGGGTGGTGCAACGCACGCTCGTCTGTGCTCCCCACTGGATGGTGTTGAAGCGTCTCTGTGAACCAAGGCATCGACGTGCTCCCCAGGCCACGCTGCAAGGCTCTCACCAGCTGTGTAGACAACGCCAAGGAAGGCAGGACACAGCAGTTGTACCCGCCCCAGCATCAACTCATCAGGGCGACCAGTGCCCACACCGCCTCGGGTGAGTCATGCACGCCACAAAGGAAGGCCACACGAGATCACCCTGACCCAGGCCGACCTGCCCACGCGCTACCCATAAGTGGACCGCGCACAGCCTGACGCCTTGACACCACCGCCTAGCACCCCAGGGCTAATTACTACAGCAAAACGCTCTCGCTGTGACGCCCAGTGACACTCTCCTGCTGCCACCATGGGAGACCAGGATAGTGACGCGCTGGCCCCAGCGTCAGCGACCACGCACCACCCTCCTTCAGGAGTCCTACCTCCGTTCAGCGAGTCAACGGGCCCTGCCACAGCAGCACCAAGGTGGCAGACCTGGCTTGGCCGCCTGGAAAATTATTTCATTGCCAAAAGGGAGAACGACGGTGCAGTGAAGTGCTCACTACTGCTCCATTATGCGGGGGGAGAGATCTACCTCCTTTTCAAGCATCTTCCCTACGCAGGGCCCCCCGAGGACTATGCAGCAGCAGTTGCTGCCCTAAACGCACACTTTGACCCCCAGCTGACCCCAGACTTTGAGCGTTTCAAGCTGAGACAAGCCAAGCAAAGAGAGGGTGAATCAGTAGACACTTTATTACTTTCAGGGAACTAGCCGGTACCTACCTCATGGGAGACCGAGCCGCAGAAGAAATCAGAGCTCAACTGATTCTGGGAATACGCAGCGAAACCCTGCGAGGCTTCATACTCAGGCAGCTGAATATACTGATGAACGACATCCTAGTACTGGCACGTTCACATGACCTTTCAGCAGCGCGGGCAAAAGAGATGGACATTGCGCTGGTGCGTGGCTCAGAGAAAGGTGCCATCATCAAGACGGAACGGGCTGACGCAGTCAGAACGAGGGACAAGGCCCACAGACCACGGGATCGCCAGCCGCAAACCCCAAAGAATCAATGCGGGTACTGTGGCTATGAGGAACACCCCCCCACAGTCTTGCCCGGCGCAAGGGAAGACATGCACTAACTGTGGCATCGCAAACCACTTTGCCTCAGTGTGCAGAAAGAAATCACAGCGTAAGGAAGGGACCCGACCCAAACAGATGAGGAGGATGGTCCGCCAGTTATCGTGTGTCTTGTTAGCATCCCCGCCAAGAGGGGAGAGGAAAGAGCAAACAGTCTACCAGGATAACGACTCTACATCGGAAGATGAAGAAGAGACGTACATAGTCTCATTCACCCAAGCCCTGAAAAGTCGGAGACGGCCCTAGTCCCAATGCACGATACAGATTTCAGGGTCAGAAGTCAATGCAGTAATTGATACCGGACCCTCAGTGACAGTAATGGGGATCCAACAATACAACAAGTTGAGGTCCAAACCTGAACTCAGACCATCAAAGACGAAAATCTTAGTATACGGAGGCAGCTCACCACGACCCCTCCAAAGGCAAAGTGACCGTGCCAGTGCGGTCTGAAAACACCGAAATCACCATCGATATCCATGTCATCAACCAGGAGACAGACACACTGCTGAGCAGTCACGCAGCTGAAGACCTGGGACTGGTGATGATCGCCAGGAGTGTACAAGCTGACCAGACAAAAGAACTGCTTAGCTAGTTTGAAGACCTGTTTAACGGACTAGGATGAATAAAGAGGGTCCCCATCCAACTGCACATAGACCAGACCAACAGTGCTAAGACAACGAGGATCCCTTTTCACCTCCGACCGCTAGTGGAAGAAGAGCTGCAGAAACTCGAAGATCAACCCAGCAGGCGTGGAGCCAGCCCTCGGGGAGGCCGGCGGGTCGATCGAAACCCACCTTCCCAGGGAAGCGCGGAGGTGTGATGGAAATTGCTCCTCCCTTTCTCATCCCAAGGGGAGCGCGTTGTCCTCCAGCCGGAGTGGCGCCTATAGGCTAGGGTCGCGCTGGGGCCGGCGGCCATCTTGGTGAATGAAGTGGGCACGCGGGCCCGGGGTGGCCGAAGGAGGAAGGCCACGGACGGGGGAAGTCCGGGTCGGGTGTGTGTGTTCTGGTGGGAAGGATCGGCTAGGCTGTGGGCTCGGGGCTGGTGTGAGGTGCAGGGGTCAGGTCTGACTATGTTACGAGGGCCGGGTCTAACAGGTGTCACCCATGGTGATCACCGAGAAATCCTCGCCAACCGGGGAAGATCAGACTTTGCATGGACATGCGCCTCCCCAACAAGGCCATACGACGCAAATGCCACATAACGCCGACCATCGATGAGATTGTGGCTGACTTGAATGGATCCAGATGGTTTACAAAGCTGGACCTGAATGCAGGTTATCATAAGTTAGCCCTTGCCAAAGGCAGTCGCTACATAACCACATTCAGCACACACCTAGGTCTCCGAAGATATAAACGGCTGAATTTCGGCGTATCCTCTGCCGCGGAAATATTCCAAAACGCAGTTAAGGAGATCCTGGTCGGGCTACCTGGCGTATTGAACGTGAGTGATGATATCCTCATCCAATCGCAAACGGCTGAAGAACACTACCGGCACATGAGAGCCACGCTGAAAAGACTCCTGGACCATGGGGTCACCCTGCACAAGGAGAAGTGCCTGCTGTTCCAACAAAAAATAGAATTCTTCGGCTACACATTCACACAGGAAGGCATACAGGTAGACCCTCGGAAGTCCCAAGCCATCAAGAATGCATCTGCCCCTCTCATCGTGGCCGAAGTCCGCAGTTTCTTGGAGATGGCTATGTACTGTGGTTGTTTCATTCCAGATCTAGCCACCACCGCTGAGCCACTCCGAAACCCCACCCGAGCAGATGCCATGTGGCAGTGGGGTACCGCCTAAGAAACAGCGTTTCAAGCCATCAAGAACGCCCTCCTCGACCACACCACGCTGGTGTACTTTAACCTCACCAATCGGACAGAAATACTCGTGGACGCCAGCCCCGCAGGCTTAGGGGCCGTCCTCATTCACGAACAAGAGCCTGGACGATGGGCCGCTCTAGCATATGCCAGCAAAGCACTATCCCTGACAGAGAAGCGATATGCTCAAATTGAAAGGGAAGCCCTAGCAATCCACTGGGCCTGCAGACATTTCCACTTATACATATGCGGGCAACCATTTACCGTCATCATGGATCACCAACCCCTGGTGCCGCTGTTCAAGGGATCAACACCCCACCCACCACCATGCAGTGAACAGTGGGCCATCGGGCTCCAGCACTACAAAATGGACGTAGCCTACTGGCCCGATGCCAAGAACCCGGCTGACTTCCTGTCAAGACAGCCAGACACAACAGGAGTGGGAGGTGAAGAACCAAATGCCGACACCACCGAAGTCCACCTGAACATGATCTTGGCACTCACGTGCATTCGAGCGTTGACCCTCAAAGAGATGGCTACACCAGCTGAAAAGGACCCAGTCATAACCAAGGTCCGGGACGCTGTCCAAGGAGAGCAGTGGCGTCCATTCCTACACTCCGCGAACTCTTGGTCAAACCCAGAAAAGGAAAGCCTGATGCACATGTGGAGAGTCAGAAATGAGCCTCACTCAAGGAGGCATCCTCCTCAGAGGACCACGCATCGTCATCCCTGCATCCCTTCAACTACGGGCCATACAACTCGCCCACAGAGAGCAACAGGGAGTGGAGAAGATGAAGGCCCGCATTGATTCTTTGGGGCTCCTGGGCATGGATGCCTGTGTGGAAGAGACAGTCCGGAGATGCCCATCCTGTCAAGTGACGAGTGGGCCCAAAAGACCTGCACCTATTCACACGGAGGAACACGGGCAAAGTCCCTGGGAGAAGTTGAGCGTGGACTTTGGAAGCTTCCCTGATGGCCGAGTCACACTAGCCCTAATCAATAGCTATTCAAAATTCCCTGTGGTGGAAGTCGTGAACTCAACAGCCTTCCTGCATGCTGGCACCACTTTAGAAAATATATTCGACATGTTCGGATGTCCGGACGAATTCCGCAGCGACAACGGGCCCCCGTTCCAGGGGCACGAATTCCGTGAGTTCCTACAACACCATGGCATCCGGCACAGGCGCATCACCGTGCAATGGCCCCAAGCCAATGGGGAGATTGAATGCTTTATGAGGACAATCAACAAGACTCTTCACATCGCAGTAGTGGAGCAAAGCGACCCAGAACAGCAACTGCAGAGGTTCATGTGGGAATATCTGGAATAAGGTAGATAAGGTAGTGTAGAGAGGGTATGATAAAGGAGTAGATTGAGCACAAGTGGGGGGATGAGAGAACTCTTTAACAATTTTGAAGCTCTCACTAGAGGAGTGTTAATTAACCTCTATACGTAATGTGAAATAATTGTAACAACTGAGATAAATGTTCCTACGACCAGAATTGTAAGCTGTTTTGTCACTATCTCCTTTGCTGTGGCACCAGAGACACTTAAGGCATTTGCACTGGGGAATTATTTTCTCTGAGATATATCATTTGGCTACTGATGTTCTCCTGGCCTGTCTGTAAAGGGTCTATTATGTCTAAAGCTTCTGTAATGGAAGTATTGAAGTGGGAGACCACAGTATTGATATTGTCTAAAAGGTCTAAGGAAGGCAGCTGGAGAGTGTTGGTCAAGCTTTCATTGTTGACACACTTTCATGATATAGATTTTAAATTAAGTAGTTTGGGTGAGGTGGGAGACCTGAGATCTAGAGCAACTAAAAAGCAAAGAAGATAATGGTCTGTTAATCATCATGAAATCAGACACTCTGCAAACGATATGGCATATTCATTACCTTTGGAACTGCACATTAAACATGCACATGAAGTTGATTGATCCACCAAATTCTGAAGTGTTGCTTCAGTTCTGAGTTGGCTGACCATAGTTAGCACTCTTTGTGAATATAATCTAGTCCTTTGAGACAGATATTCAAGTAGAAACTCTGTGCTTTTGACCCGGAAAAGGAAACTGGGATGTATCTTCAGAGTTAGGCTGTAAACTTGAAAGAGTAGCAGGCATGACGTTGCGCACACATTGCCCTATAACATTTTTAAAAAACCTCGGTCCAGCTGTTTTATGCTACTCCGATGTCTCATAAATGCAAACAGAGTTTTGCCAGAACAGGAGTATGTTACCACTGCTCAGCCTATGATTCCAAGTTTGGTATTCTATTTCAGCAGCAAACCCACATTACTAATTTCTTAAAGAATATAAAGCGTCATGACCACCCCTAACTGAAACTAAAGAGAACACCACTTAACAAAAGTCACAACTACTCACAAATTTCATGTCATGCTATTTCTGCCTAACTTGCCCATTTGACAAGATTGCATAAAAATATATATTACCACAAGAAATAAAACACAGAGCATTGAAAAGGTAGAAGGGTCCTTTTAAAAGAACACATTTAATTATGGGATCTAAATTTTCAATTCTGAGAGAGTCAATTCAAGCAGTTCTGGTGCCATCAATTTGGGCATTCAATTTTCACTAAGTCAATAAATTAGCTTTCATGTCTGTAGACAAGACACTTGTATGCCTAGTCACATGTTTGCTGCCACAATAAATATAGAATTGAAGTAAACTTATAATAATTATTCTTTGACAGTTGCAAATTGCTTTTATGCAAGCTTTGCTGACTCCACCCAGACATGTCAAAAAATACATAGGCAACATCTATGGAGAAAGGTAACTCTATGATGCCTTACAAGCTACGAGACAAGATAGAATCCTATTATGACCACCTTTCTTCCTTTGCACTCTAAGACTGCCACTCTGTCGATAAAACACCTAACGCCTATGATGGGTAAGTGTCTCTGATTTGATTATTAGTTCATACAGGGCATATGCCAATGAATAATTATGATGAATTTACCTCAGTTTCTTACAATATTGGCCTGAACATGTCTTTACAAAAAGTCTGACACCTTGAGGAACCTACTGTGTTGCGAAATATGTATTAGCTGTGTGCGAAAACTCAGTTTAGTCAGAAAAGTGAAAAAGGACACTTTGAATTGTCACCTTTCTGAAGATTAACCCTTTCACTGCTAGGCCTCCCCCCGTACTAAGCCTTTTATTGGCTATTTGGGGTAGTTTGCACTTAGGCCCCTGTAACGTTTTGACCACATAAGGTATCCACACCAAATTTGCATCCATTTCTTCCAGCATCATAGGGATTCTAAAGGTACCCATGGTTTGTGGATTCCCCTGCAGGGAACCCAGAAATTAGCCAAAATACAGCTAACTTTTTTTTGTGGGAAAAATGGGGAAAAAGTGCTGCAAATGAAAGCGTCTGGTTTTTTCACTGCAAATGGTATCAACAAAGGGTTTGTGGGACTGAAATCACCATTTTCCCAGCTTTTAGGGACTGACAGACTTTTTTCAGAAAACCAAAATTTTTTACATAGTTTTGGCATTTTACTGGGACATAGCCTATTATTGCTATTTTTTGTGCTTTCAACCTTCTTCCATTTAATGGTAGAAATGGGTATGAAAGCAATGATGGATCCTGGAAAGCTATACATTTTAGAAAAGTAGACACAATTCTGAATTCAGCAAGGGGTCATTTGTGTAGCTTCTTCAAGGTTTTTTTATATAAACTAACAGTTGAATATAGGAAAAATTGAAAATTAGTTGAAAAAAACAGCCAATTGTGCCAACTTTTTCACCTGTAACTTCTTCTAATTATTACAGCTGTTTGAAAGCAATATAACGTTACATCCTCTGGGCCTTTCTGGTCGTGGGGATATATAGGACTTGTAGGTTCACCAAGAACCAGACGAACACAGAGCAAATAACTGAGCAGCGCCTTGCAATGGTTTTTTATTAAGTACCGGGTACATAGCAATTAATTTGGGAAAATATATACATGGAAAAATCGGTATGAAAGACACCTATATATCTCTGAAATTGGAACAAAATATAGAGTTTAGAAACAGTAGATATTTGCACATTTCCAAAATTGTGAGTACCCATACTAGCATGAGAATTATAGAACATTTTTTAAAGTGACTACTTTTTTACACATTGTCTTTCATTTGGAAGGCAGAAATGCATCAAAGGTCGATAGGTAATAACAGTTTCTCTACAATTCTGTGTTACCCTAAGTCTCCCAACAAAAATGGTATCTCACTTGTGTGGATAGGGCTAGTGCCCGCAACAGGAAACAGCCCAAAACGCAACTTAGATACATCACATTTTCACAGTGAAAACTGACATTTTTTTTGCAAAGTGCCTGGCTGTAGATTTTGAACCCTAGCTCTGCCGGTGCTGCAGCGCGGAACGTCAAATTCTCCCTTCGACACAGACCAACTACCTCGGCATCCAATTCACTCAAATGCATTCATTGGTGGGGCCCATAACACCAATATACTTACACTCCGTTGATCTGTTTTCTGAGGGAAAATACGCTTCCAAACGCTGACATGAGAGGAATACCTTTACCTTACCCTTAAACAGATTGACCTCAGACTCTAAGATATCCCTCTCATAAGGAGATGGATCATTTAGTTGTTATCTATGGTTTTAATGAATAAACGCGTCAATCTACACATTATTTCTTTACCGTTATTCTCTTATTCAATTAATCGACACAATACATTTGTCAATTAATCAAATATTCTTTATCTAAGAAATATTGGAAGAAACGTTAGAAATCATCATCAGCATTTCAGAGCATCATATTTACCTATTCTGGCTAAAGTCGTCCTCTAAATCAGTCAGTCAAGAAGAATTTTATTCAGCAAAGTTAGGCCGCAATTCAGTCTTTCGTAGATTCAGGATAACAGCTGTCCAGCAGTGTCACCGTCCTCTCCGTCAGCATAACGTCAGGAAATCGAGTTGTCAAAGAAGAGCAAGCGTCAGCGAATCTAATAGCCTAATTCCCTACCTACTTTTATAATGAAAATAATGTCAAAAAGTATCAAGATCGGGTTTTAGAGAGCCCTGATTGGTCAACTTGGGGTGGCGGGGTACAGTTCTCAGGGTGTTGAATGATGAAGTCATCAAACTTGCTTGTTCCGGCTTATAAATTGAGCTTTTTCTTTGGTCTTGGATGGGTTCCCGGAGCGTCCTTGAAGGGTACATGTTCTCCCGGGGTCAGGTCCAGGCCACTGCTGCTGGCGGTGACGTCTGCGCACTTCACCCAGAACCTCGTGTTGTCAGGGCAGTCACATTTAACGTCTCGTTCAGCCATCTTGTTTAGGCCGAAATGGTCAACTTAAGCAAAAGAAACACAAAAACGTAATTAAAACATAGAAATGGCTAATAAAATGTTATCCCCTAGCTAATACCCACATGTGTGTGTATTCATCTAGCAGAAGCAACACTCAGAGCGGTTTATACTCACTGAATAAAGCACAAATCACAAATACATCACCAAAGCAACATATAACATGCAATATTCTAATTTCCTACTATTAATATACGTACTTAATTAGTTTACAATTAGTATAGCCATTCAAAGTGCAATTCCCACGTATAATTCTTTTGTTAATATGATTGGTAAATGTTCACTGCAAACCAATTAATATGATTACAATTAGTTAATTATTTAAATTAAATTAATATAAACATGCAGAATGTGGGGGGGGTATACAAAATTTTGTACTACACGCTCCAGCAATCCCCCTTTGGTGATTATATCACCACACTAATTAAAAATTTTGTATCCCTTTTACGGAAATTTAAAATGATTTCTTGTTTCGTTCATATTTCAGTTTCCCCTGTTTCTTCTCTTTTTGCTGTTTTATACATGCTATCCTTTAACTCTTCCAGTTCTAGTTCTTCAAATTCTCTTTCTTGTTTCTTATCCCTTCTTCTTAAATGTTCTCTTTTTATTCTTTTCTGGTTTTTATTCTTTCTACAACAAATACAACCTAGTCTAATTATTAATACTAAGGTAATCACACATGTTAATGGAAATAATATTTTACCTATAAATGTACTACCTAATTTTACTACAAAGTCTTTAATAGCTGATATTTTCTTACCAATCTTCTCCCAGACACCTTCAACCTCCAGTGGTACAATTTTGTTATGCAATTCTGTAATGTAATGACCTTTTAGCATTCCACAGACTCCACCCTCTTTTGCCAATAAAATATCAAGGGCAAGTAGATTTTGCATTACCATAGCACGCACGGCAACCATTTCAGTATTTACCAATAAGAATCCTCCAGCGGTGCTTGTTGACAAGCGATCCACTACTGTTGAAAGTTCTCTAATTTTGTTCGCATTCAGAGATATTCCCACTGCGGGTATCAGTGCTCCAAAAATGTCACCCACAATTTCATTCCAAGATTTTCTCTTACTACGCGCTAAATAACTACCTAAACTATGTACACCATCTTCTCCTCTATCCATGTTAAAAATCTTTGGAAAAACCAGGCCAACATAACATGTGCCATACCAATGGTCTGGCAAACGATAATATGCCCTGTTCCCACAAATGAAATACAGTCCTGGAAAGACTGGATCTCTTCCACCTTTAAATCCCCATCCTCCCATGATTCGGTATGTATCATGGCACTCACTATTCCCTGGAAAAAAATTGTCATACGCCGTCTGATTCCTTCTTATACACAATTTCCCTTTCTGAGGCCAATCTAAAGCCATAGCTGGACTCGTTTCTCCGTTTCTACATCCCAAACTGTTTTCTCCACTCTCCCTTCTGAAACCTTCCTTTGCATTTTCAATCTCCTTTCTTCAACCATATCCAGAAATGTCTTCTCCTCTATCTTTAAACTGCAAGTTAGGTTATTTCTAAATATATATTCTAAGGTTCGTTCATTTGTCTCTAAGAAAAATTCACCTAATACCTTTGCAGGTTTTACCTTGTTTAGTTTGTTAATTGCTGGTACTTGTGAAAATATAGTATCTACATCTGAAAAATAATATTCTAATTTTCCTGTTTGATAAAATAAACTAGCTATTACACGACATGTTATTCCATATGTTACAGGAAGGTGATGATAAGTCACTCCTTCAGATACAGATGCAGGTAATTGCATACAAACGTAGCAATCCCTTACGTCCATAGTTTTTACATATTCATACAACAACTTTGAAAACACATTGTTAGAAAAATCTGTTATTGACCTGTCTTTATGTTAATAGTTTTTATCTATTCTAGTTGGAACTACTTTTTGAACTTTCCCTATATTAGTTATGTTATCACTATGTCCTTCTAATGTATCTACAGTAACTTTAAATGAAATTAGTAGAGCCAGAATACTCCAAAGAAGCATTAATAATCCTGTACAACAACAACACATTTTGCACCATCTTCTAAGGAAGGTACATCTACTTTTGCTACTTTCTATGTTTGCCATCTTCTAAATAAGCCGTGTCTTTTGACTTAGCCTCTTCTACTTCACAACTAGTTTCTAACCTAAGGCTTCTACGCACCTACTTGGTTCTACCAGTTTTTGTCTTTTTCAGTATTTTATTTTTTTTCCATCAGTAACTTCCTTGTCTCATTCAGTTTGGCATCTCATCATCTTTCACCTTCCCTTCGTTTTCAACATACAGGTTGTCCTGAACATCCGCTTCTTCTCTAATATCGGACAAGATAACTCTCAGGATTTCCGATTCTTCGTCTTCCTCAACTACTTCCGGTACAACCACCTCTGGATTTCCTTGGCTATCCACCTTTTCCTTCACTTCAGGCAGGGCCACATATGTCCATTTCGATGATTTATACTTCTGGTTAAGTTTTCTTGTTAGTTTGTTTTCTTTGACTACTGTCTGTTCTTCTCCTTTCGATTTTTCCTGACTCGTTACTTCATTCACCTGTTCAGCTCTTGGCGAATTTACACGTGTCAGTCGATACCTCAGTCTCTTTATTTTGTTTGGCCAAACCTCGTCTTTTGCCGCTCTTTTCAATTTACTTCCTTTATCATTGTTTTCAGTTCTCCAAGCTCTCTTTCTCAGAACTCGGCCTTCTGGTATTTCATCTTCGCTTTCCTCAGACTCTGTTTCAACTTGCTTCTTACCTTCAACGAGTTCCTTTTCCACCTCTTTTGTTTTCCCTACTTCTGTCCCTCCTCGAATCTCCGTCACGTAATCTTCCTGCTGACTACTTGTCCCTGCTTCTAACTGGATGTTGGAGTTCCCTACACCTCCTCGGGGGTCTTCTGCAATGATCTTTCCCTCTCTCTCTGTATCTGGCACCTGTCCATCTAAGGGTGTTGTTTCAGGTGGAATTTCTCTCAATCTTTCATCTGGCACTTCCTTCTTATGGATTTCTTTTATGGTCTCTCCACTGTCCTTTTCTTTGTTCCTCCTTTGTTCTTTCTTAGACGAATGTGCTCTTTGTTCTGTCTCCGAGTCTGAACTGGATTCAGAAATCTGTAATCTTTTCCTCATGGAGTTACTTCTGGGGACCAAAGTTAACCTTGGCTCTGTCTCCCCCCTTTCAGAGTTTTCTCCTTCTTTATCTTTTGGCTCTCCGTCATCTGACTCAGTACTGGATTCTGATTCATCAAAATACTCCTTTTCTTTACAATCAACTGGATTTGGAATTCGCAAAGTATGACTTGCATGGATCCAGTTCTTCAATCCAGCACACTTCACAGATGTTGCTGTAGTCAAAATGACTTGCCTTGGTTTCCCCACCTGGGAACCAAACAGTTTCTTCTTCGGTGTACTTTTATCCTTACCCAGTCCCTGGGCTTAGATCATGAGCTGGCTTCTTTTCAAGAGTGGTGGCATCCGCTCCGACCTGATGAAACACAGAATGAACTGCGTCAGCCAGGTTTTTACAGTATTCCAATACCATGTCATCAGTTATTGTCATCAGCTTGTTGACTGGTATAAATACATGTCTCATTGCGCGTCCCATGATGATCTCATGAGGACTCAAACCAGTAGTTCTGTCTGGTATTGATCTAATAGTCATGAGTACTAGAGGCAAGACATCGGGCCATTTCATACCTGTGGCTAAACACATTTTCCCTATTCTGTTTTTGATAGTACCATTCATTTGTTCTACTACACCAGAAGCCTCTGGTCGGTAGGCACAATGCAGTTTTTGTCGTGCATTCAATGCTTCACAAATCAATTTTATGAACTCATTATGAAAATGTCCTCCTCTGTCTGATTCAATTGTTACTGGGAACCCAAACCTAGGTATAAATTCCCTCAACAATAATTTTGCCACTGTCATTCCATCATTTCTTCTTGTTGGGAATGCCTCCACCCACCTAGAGAATAGGCATACCATTACCAAAACATACCTCAACCTGTTACAAGGAGGCCTCTCAATGAAATCTACTTGCATTCTGGTGAAAGGCCCTCCCTCTAGACCTATTGTTCCTAGACTCACCACTGTCTTTCTTCCGGGATTGTACTGCTGACAAATTAGACATCTTTGACAAAAGCTTTCCGCCACAAGCCTAAACTTGGCATTATACCAAGTTTGTTTAAAATACCTAATCATGGCGTCTCTCCCTATATGTCCCTGTCCATGATACATCCGTGCCATGGCAGACATCATGCTATCAGGCATAACTGGTCTTCCATCTCGATAGACCCACACATGATATTTCTCTCTTGGTGCACATCCTGCTTTTACCCACTGTTTTACTTCTTCCTCTCCTGCTTCTTCCTGCAATTGTCTTACCTCCTCCCATGTTCCCACAGTGTTAGTAAACATTGGGAAACAAGAAATCGTTTCTTTTTCCTTTGCCCGATTTAATTCTGATTTCGTGCACAATACTGTGCCATGTCATTGGCAAATTTATTTCCAGTGGCAATGTAATCACCACTGCGACTGTGAGCAGCACATTTTACCACAGCCAATTGCCTAGGCAGCTGTATAGCTTCAAGCAACTCTCCAACCACTTCAGCATTCTTAATGGGAGTTCTACTTGAGGTCAAGAAACCTCTTTGCAGCCAAATTTGGCAGAAATCATGGACCAGCCCGTAGCCATACTGGCTATCAGTTATCACAGTCACTCTCACACTTTTCCCAATCTTACAGGCTCTGGTCAGGGCAATAAGTTCAGCTACTTGGGCCGACCTTACTCCTTTCAAATATGATGCTTCCATCACAGCTGCAACTGTACATACCGCATATGCTGCACTCAGCACTCCATCATCTGTTCTCAAACAAGATCCATCAACAAACATGACATAATCACTTTCTGGTAAAGGGTCATCTTTTATGCCAGGTCTTGGTTTTGTACAAAAATCAAGTAAATCCAAACAATCATGATCTGCTTCATCTCTTACGTCCACATGCTCTACATCAGGCAAAAATGTTGAAGGATTAACATTCACGCATCTCACCAGACTCACATTTGTTGCACCCAAAATGACCTTTTCATACTTAGTCAGTTGGCTGTGTGTCACATACTGAGTATGACTCCTTGTTAAAAGAATCGCCACATCATGAGGCACAAACACTTTCACAGGGTATCCCATCACAATTCCTTCACTCTGTTCCAAACTTCGACATGTAGCAGCTACTGCTTTCAGACACCCAGGAAGGGCTACAGCTACTGGGTCCAACATGGATGAAAAGTAAGCAATTGGTTTCCTCAGTTTTCCATGCTTCTGTACTAGAACAGAGAGTGCACATCCATTTCTCTCACTGCAATACAACTCGAACTCCTTATCATAGTTATGCATACCTAATGCTGCCGCTTCACACAATCCTTCTATCAACTTCTTGAATGCTGCCAACTCCTCTTTGTTCAAATCAATAGGATCGCTCACATCACTTCTTGTCAGACGTACCAAAGGTTTTGCAATCAATGAAAAATTGCCTATCCACTGACGACAATATCCAACCATTCCCAGAAACATTCTCACTTCTCTTTGGGTCATTGGTAGACTCATTCTTTTTATGATCCTGATTCTATCTATGGTTATTTTCCTGTGTCCCTTCACAATGCGGTGTCCCAAATATTGGACTTCTTTCTTACAGAATTGTAATTTCGATGGTGACACTTTTAGTCCTCCATCTGCCAAATGATTCAGCAAAGCTAGCGTGTCTACTTCACAAGCTTCACGAGTTTTCGATGCCACAAGTAGGTCATCGATATACTGGACTAGTACTGAATTTTCAGGCATTTCTAGACTCTCCAAAGACTTTTTCAATAGCTGATTGAATATTGAGGGGCTTTCTGTATACCCCTGTGGAATTCGGCCCCACGCCAAAATACGCTCACCGAAACGAAATGCAAAAATGTGCTGCCTGTCAGGGTGCAATGGGATGGAAAAGAAAGCATGGCACAAATCAATCACTGTGTACCATTCTGCATCATGCAGGATCTGATATAAAATCACAGAGGATTCGGTACAATGGGACAACATGGTACAACAATTTTGTTTATCTTTCTCAGATCTTGCACTATTCTGAACTTCCCACTAGGCTTTTTCAGTCCCATTATTGGTGAATTTTATGGGCTACTCATTATTTCTCTCAAAATTCCTTGTTTTATCATTTTCTCAATCACAGGAGTAACTCCTTCGATTATTTCAGGGGTCAATTTATATTGTGGGACATTTGGATAACATACTCCTTCCTTCACAGTTATCTTTACTGGATCTACATTCCTCATCAATCCCACATCTTCTCCTGTGAAGTCCCAAACTTCTGCTTTTACTGATTGTTTCAATTCTTTTGGTAGTTCGTCAGGGTTGAATACAGCATAGGTTCCTGTAACCTCTTTCTCTCTATTTGAAAATGTCATTTTATACAACACATCATCATCTGGTGTTTCAAAGGCTATTCCATCTGGAGTACAAAATATAGTGCAAATTATCTTGCACAATAAATCTCTACCTAACAAGTTCACAGGACTAGTGTCACACACTACAAATCTGTGCATTTCAGAAAATTTCCCTATACTAACTTTCACTGGTTCTGTAAGGTAAGTTTTAATCTGTCTGTTGGAGACCCCAACTACTTGGATCGTTTCATCCGAGAGAGGAAGATTCTTGACATCAGCTGATCTAACAGTTGATCGAGTAGCACCAGTATCAACTAGGAAAGTAATATTTTCATTATTAACTTTTCCATCTACAAATGGGTCTATCTTGTCTACTTCTAGAGTTGCGCCAAGTACGCACTCTTCTTCCTCCCTTCGGCACCGTCAATAACCCACTTCTGAATCGCTTTCATCGTGTTGCAGCCAATGCTGCGAAGCAGCGCTAGCGCGTTGCGGCTTATTTACCTGTTCTTTGTTGTAGAATCCATTCTCCTTACTATACTTCTGGCAATTTTTGTTCTGTGGGAAAGGTGGTTTTGGCACCTGATTCTGTTGTGTTACACCCTGCTGTTGTCGTTGCTGTTGACCACTCACCTCATTCTGCACCTGTGGACTCAAGGATGAATTTTCATCATTAGTACTTGGTGGATTCGTACACTCGGATTTCCAATGCCCTATCCTACCGCAATTATGACACAGAAATTTATTTTTAGCTTCCTCAATATTCCCTTTATTTTTCCCAGGATTCAATCTTTGTTTTGACCCAGCTTGTTCCACTAATTGTGCTTCCTGTCATTCATTTCATTTCATAAGGCTTTATTCGGAGCAAAAGATAATGTCCATATAAGCACATACATAGTAAAGATTGATAGCATTACAGATCATCACAGTGGTCAGCAAATAATGAACAAACAAACATATGAAATAACACGAGGGGAGAGTAAAATAATTAAAAACTCATGCTTTTCCTGATATTGATAGCTTTTAGTAAAAATATTGCAGTAAAAAAACAGATATCAGGATGATGTAGATTAAAAAGCAATTTAAAAGAATCATGAACTGTCCTAACACCAAATTTTTTAAAAATAGGTTTTAAAAAAGCTACACGTAAATTCCCATACAATGGGCACATCAAAAGAAAGTGCATCGTGCTTTGTGCTGTCGAATTGTCACAGGGGCAAGGGCCAACAGGCTGCTTGTTCACAGAAGGGAAAGCGACCAATTTATGCACCATCCCCATTCTGAATCTAGTTAAAACAAACTTATGGGAGGCTCTGTTCACCAAGGTAAGATACGGCTGAAAACCCTTCAATTCATTCATAATATTATATTGCACACAAGTAGATAGAGTGCCATAATTACCAATCCTAATCTCAGATTTACACAGCAGAAAAATATGCTTCATTTCTGACTTGGAAATTACTGCGGCCCCATATCTATCAGTTTTGATATCAATACCATAGATCTCCTGGAAACTGTTGACAATATACTTAATCCATGGTATCTTTAAATGGTTGTCAGCAGCGAGACAGTCATCGATAATGGCTCTGTTTAGTGACGTCTCTTCTTTCAGCCAAATTGACCGCCACAACAATAATGGCCTAAGGAGAATCAAATCATTTAGAAATGGGATACCAAGTTCACTATGGACTAAGTCATTTGAGGCAGAGTTAGGTAGGTTCAGCAATTTTTTCAAGAAGACATCCTCCTCCACCTGTAAACACCCAGCCGTGGTGTAGCCCCAGATCCCCGCCCCATAAAGCGCAGCAGAGAGGCATCGTGACTGGAAGATCTTGAGCATGTCGCTTATTCGTTTATCACCTAGTTTAGTTGCAAAGGTGAACACACCATTAGAGCTTCTAGCCATCTTGGCTCTAACATTAGTATGCTCATTGGCCCAACTGCAATTCTTAGAAAAAATAATTCCAAGATAGCTGAAACTATCAACTGATTTAACCCTGTGTTGAACGATATAATAAGAGTGAGGCTTAATCTTTCCGGGGCCACATTCCATGGTATAGGTTTTGGTTTTGTTAATCACAAGCTTACTAGATGTAATAAACTGTGAGAACCTATCCATTAAACGTTGAAGACCTATCGGGGTCCTGGACAATAAAACGGCATCGTCCGCATAGAGTAGAACCGGGACATTGATGTTATTAATTCTAGGGGCGTCAGCCGCTACTGACTGTAGGACACAGTCCACTTCGTTTATGAAAAGGGTAAAAAGCAGGGGAGCAAGAACACAACCCTGCCTTATGCCCCGGCCGATCCAAAATTTAGTGGTACACTCCCCATTAGAACCGTACCTAACACTAGTTCGGAGTTTTTCATAAAGACGAGCCAGGAAAAAAATAATACCCTCAGGGGCCCCCATTTCAATCAGCTTGGCCCAGAGAATAGCATGATCCGCCAGATCAAAGGCGCTACTTAAATCTGCAAAGCAGAGATAAATAGAGCCCTTTCTAGCCTGGGTAAATTTCCCAATTAGAAGTTCAAGATTCAAGCATTGCTCAATCGTCCCACGGCCCTTTCTAAAACCATACTGCCAATTTGCCAGGATGCCAATGGTTTCTGCCCATTCTTCCAGCCTAACTAGCAGTACCCTACTCATTATTTTTACAGAGGAGTCCAACAGGGAAATGGGGCGGTAGTTCTTTACATCCCCCCTGTCGCCTTTCTTATGAATAGGTATGATAATTGATTCCTCCCAAGTTGGGGGCACCCCAAGGCAGACTGCGGCATTAAAGACCTTGACCAGTATAGGGCCCCAAATCTCCGGTACTAACTTGTAGACATCAATGGGCACTCCGTCAGGGCCCTGGGCCTTACCACCTTTACTTGTGGCAATGCTATCTAAAACCTTCGTAATACTAATATTCAGGGGCACTATGGGCCACAATCATTATGATTGAGCAAAACATTACCTGAATCGAAAATAGTAGAAAAATGGGAAACCCAAGAATCCATACAAACCATTGAGGTTAATTCCGGAGTCTTCTCATCTTTTAAAAAGGGGCAATTAACCGTGGCCCAGAATACTGAACAATCTTTCAGTTCGGCGGCCTGTGACAATTTATCCCAGGCCTCATGTTGTAATTCTATCTTCCTGCGCTTAACAGTGTTCTTATAGTTAAATCTGAGCTGACACACCTGGTCCCTATCTCTAGGTTTAATTGCCAGAGCATCTTTGAGCTCTTTGAGAGCGCAGGTACAGGCACGATCAAACCAACCCCTTTGTTGTTTAGACTTACCCTCAATTAATTTGGTAAATTTTCGGTCTATAACGGTGTTAATTCGGACAAAATGTTGGACAAGATCGGCAGTGGCGTCATCCTGCACAAGGATCACAGTGATTTCAGGTAAGCAGCTATTAATAATAAAATCAGACGTCATTTCCGATTTGTCACCTTTCCATCTTAACCTAATGCCATTGGGTCTATGTGGTTCAATATTATCTATAGTCTCTGGTATGGGTACAGATTTTTTGTTCCACAGAACAGTCTCTACAACAATGCAATTATGATCGCTAAGCACAATATCCACGACCTTAGGTGCCAAACTCCATGGGACAAGACTTGAAGACATACAAATAAAATCAATGACAGTATTTGCCCCCCTCCCTGTAAATGTCGGAATACTCTCATCTTGATCATTCTTTTCAGTAACCAATATTTCCATGTCAAAAGCCGCTAGGAGGTAGTTCAAAGAATCCCCATATTTATTATGAGGAAAATGAAGATCCACATCCCCAAAGCGGTTGGTAATTCCACACAAACTGTGGCTAGAGAGGGGGCAAGCTACAGTATTAAAATCCCCTGCAAAAATAAATTCAAAAACAACATTAGAACCGTTGATAATATCTTCAATTGCACTACTCAGTGCATCTACCACCAAATACCTGGTGCTATCAAAAATATTATTATAAAAATTTATTAAAAGAATATTTCTTCCATCCTTCTCTGAAAGCCATACAATCTGTGAGTGGGCTCCCACTAGAACATGTTTCTTAACAATAATGGGGATTTTGATGGAAATTAAAACCAAAAGCCATCCCTTAGCTCTACCAGAAATGGATGCAGTTGCAGGTAACTGGTAAGAAACAAAAGCATTATATCCTGAAAATTTTTTACACCATGTTTCTTGAAAACAGCAGATGTCAAAGAGATTAATAAACTCTGACCACCCCAAGCTAGTTTCTTTTGAAGCTAGACCAGCAATATTCCAACTGACAAAAAGGCTACTTGTAAAGCCAGAGGATGTTTCAATGCCTTCAACCCGGGGGGAAATGCTTGAACTTAAACTGGGATTGTCAACTGCATGAAATACTCCTTTAACCCCTCCAATATCGTCCGCAGGACCGATTAACGGGCAGAAGTCAAGGGGGGTACTAACATTTTCTGAAGTCCCGGGAGTATTTCCTTCTTGCGCCACCCCACTGGGTACTACCTCATCTTCACAGGGCGCCACGTCAAGAACCAGTCAGTCATTACAATCTAGATCACTCAAGCATTGAAACCGATTAGATGTAACCACCCCAGACCTGTTAAACACATTAGAGGCACTGCCACTACCCCTTTTAAAAACATTGGAAGGTTTACTGACAACATGTTGATAGAAAAACCCCAGCGGTCTGAGTGAAATTCCCTGTTCATTCAAGGGTCGAGAGGTGGCTCTGAGCAAAGTAGTAGTAGCTAGTTGTGGGTCGTTAAAATTGACGATCACACAATCGCCACCAAAGCTTTTGGAGGAGTTCCCTATCCAATTAGCTCTAGTAGTAGTTAAGATTTGATGAGACAGTGCTACTGGATAACCACACTCTCGGTTTAACCAAGCCACCGTTTTGTTCTTAAGGGACTCATGGGTTTCTGGAATACTACGAGACCCATTAACCTGAAGTGGTGGAACATTAGTCAGAACCACCACGTAAGGTGCACATTCCGGGGGTAAATTAGGTCTAGGATGGCCATAACTTTGAGATTTAACGGCGATATTCCCTGGCTTATCCACCACAAAGGATGTAGGTGGTGTGTTTGGACCCACCGCTAGGTTCGGTATGACTGTGATATTAGGGCAAAGATCCTCATTGGGGATGTTAAGAGTTTTTGGTTCTGGTGCCTTAACCATTAATGGGTCCTCTGTATTAAGCTTGGTCCCTGAGTAGGAATTTAAAAGCCCGCCCAGCCTCTTAATTTCTTCTGAGAGAGTGTCAAGTTTATCCATTAAAGGCAAAATGATCTTATCAAGTTTCGTATCTATTATACTAACCAAAAACTCTAATTGCTTAGAATCTAATTTTACTTGGGTGATTTCAATTTCTATGACTGGATCACTCACAACACACTTAGATGGGGGGTCCAATCTTTTTTTGGTATGGTTCCCCCCCCTTTTTGAAATAGTTGGCCTACCAGCACCCTTCCCTGATCTTAGCACTCTCTGCACTCTCGGAACCGGAGAGCATAAAACCAGAGGTACTTGAGGTGATTCTGACGTGGTCAAAGTAGGCTCTGGTTCTGAAACGGAAACCATTCTAGGTGGGTCAGGGCAATCAATATTGTCACTAACGTCCCCTGGTAATATAGGCAAAGAGATGGGTGGGTTGAGAGTACTAGGTAAAGGATCCAAAGTACACCCCCGGCCTAAGGAAAGTCGACGCTCTTTGTTAATTTTATCGACTACTTTCACAAGATAGTTGTCAAGGGTGGCTATGTTGGACCGCACAATCTCTTTAGTGGCTGTAGACATGATTACATCTCTAAATAAACAATCAGAAAAGTAATAAAACTACACACTCTGAATACCCTTAGTCTGGATCAACCAGAATCTCTGAATCACTAAAATAATAAACAAATACACGTCAAGCAACTGTCCGTGTTAACAGTTAAATAATTCCTGGTACACTTATACACATGGGACCAGGTAAGAATGCAATTAATCACTGAGAGAGTCACTGAAATGAAATGTAGCCTAGCCCAGCCGCGGTCAGCCCCGGACGGCCACAGACGGCCCACCCTCTGCCCGGGTTCAGCCCGGCGCCGCCCGCGACGCGGAGGGAGCCGCTGCTTATGAAGCGCCTCCGGGAACGCTGTTGGCCGGATGGAGCAAAGGATCACGGGAGCTGTAGTCTCCCCCAACTGCAGCCAGCGATGGTGTTTGGCGGCGGGGGAGACACACAGCGTAAGCACCCCGTACACAGACCGACGTTCAACTCCCAGGTAAGTCCGCTGACTGTTGTGGCAAAAGAAAATGCCCCCCGCTTCACCGAGGGAGCCGCTGCTTAAGAAGCGCCTCCGGGCGCGCTGTTGGCCGGAAGGAGCAAAGGATCACGGGAGCTGTAGTCTCCCCCAACTGCGGCCAGCGATGGTGTTTGGCGGCGGGGGAGACACACAGCATAAGCACCCCGTACACAGACCGACGTTCAACTCCCAGGTAAGTCCGCTGACTGTTGTGGCAAAAGAAAATGCCCCCCGCTCCACCGAGGGAGCCGCTGCTTATGAAGCGCCTCCGGGCGCGCTGTTGGCCGGAAGGAGCAAAGGATCACGGGAGCTGTAGTCTCCCCCAACTGCGGCCAGCGATGGTGTTTGGCGGCGGGGGAGACACACAGCGTAAGCACCCCGTACACAGACCGACGTTCAACTCCCAGGTAAGTCCGCTGACTGTTGTGGCAAAAGAAAATGCCCCCCCTGCTACTTTTACCTGTGCCCACATTGCCTTCTCTTTTAGTTTTCGCTGTTTTGCTTCAATTTCATCACTGTAATATTTAGCATGTCTCAATACCTCGTCTATTTTCTTGTTTTGCCAATCTACCGTATGCTGTTTTATCATTTCACTAATTGCTGGACGAAGACCATATACAAACCTGTATACAAAATGACTCAGATCCTTGTCACTCAAATTTTCATCTACACTAAATTGTTTAAAGGCCAAGATTAACCTCTCATAATAGGCATGTACTGATTCTTTGCTTTCTTGATGTGTTCTGTCAATTTTCACCCAATCTGTCTCTTTAGGGGATATCTTGTTTTTCAGGAATGCCATCACCTGTTCATATTTCTTCATAACCTCAGGGTCTGGAGCTCCTGTCTTAGGATCCCTTAGCTATTCCTGTGTCGGCCAATCTATTACTATTTTACATTCTGTCCATAGATCTGCTGGTACTATTATATCAAACAAGCTATTCAGGTCAATCCACAATACTTTGGATAGCTTCACAAATCTGTCTACCTGTCTATACCACTCGACGGGTTTTTCACGCAGTCGAGGGAAGTCATTTGTAAATGACAAAATATCCTGTCTAGTCCATGGGACATGTACATATCCTCCTCCCGAAATTTCTCTCATAGGGCATTCTGTCACAACCTTCTCTTTTTCTCTCATAGGATAGGCTGAAAACGTTTTGTCTGAAACTTCGTCTCGCTTATGATACCATCTGCTCTTCCATTTGTCCACATCTCCCCATTTTCTCAACAAAATAATTATATCCTTAATCGGACCTATTCGTCCTGTGGTATTCATGTTTTCAATGTCTTTTTCGGTGAAATCTACTCAATAGGGTTTCTGTAAGGCTTTTACCTTTTCAATATAAATACCCATCTCATTTGCCACTTCTTCTAATCTTTCATGAAGACTTTTCGCTCTCCATGTTACGCTTTTGCACAGAAATAACAACTCCTCATCTTAGTAGGTTTTTAACTTCTCTGTCGGGATAGTTCCTACTATTAATTCTTCCAATACCATTCGTAATTTAGCTACATCTATTGACTGGGATTCCTTGTCTTTCTTTTGCAAGCTTCTCAACCATTCACTCAACTCCTTTGTAGACGGTCCTACTGGCTTCTCTACATTTCCTTGTCCAAGATCTTTTTGTGTTTCTGACATCGTCTCTATCATTGTCATACGTTTCTCTGCACAGTTCTGACCTACAAACGGGTTATTTGAAAAATTCGGTTCAATCATACTCATAGTCTGTCTCCATGGATTCTCACTCTGACTCATTCTTGGTTGTTCAACCAGTTTATTACTTTTATAAGGGACTGTCAAACAATGTTCGCTGTCTTTCTGCTTGTCAAAAATAGGCATTACTGGACCTATCGTTACTGGTACAGTTACCGCTTCCAAATTCTTAGTCAATTCTCTTATTTTCTTTGTTAATTCTAGTGTTGTTTTTGCTAATTCTGCTGAATTTTCTCCATCCAATTTTCCTCCAGACTTCTGTCTTACCTCTCTAATAGGATTGTTTCTTCCCAAATCTTGGAACTCTGTTTCTGATTTTATGATTCGTACTGTTTCTTTCATTGGGGCACTTGGAGTTAATATTTCTGGTTCTGGTCGGTATGGTGGTGGATTCTTATAGAACATACCATCAAAAACATCATCCTCAGACTCATTCACTCCGTACCCTCTTGACTCCACATTATGTCTCTTTTCTACACACTTTCGTCCTTCATTCTCTCCTGCAGTTCTCACGGGAAACAAACCCTCAGTCATACTCGCATTCCGCCACCTTCTCATTCGATCATCATGCGTCTTATGTCCGTACAATCTGCCAAACAGGTACCTATATCCTCTACCATTTCTCTGTCTTTTTCGGTCATGCATTTCGTCTTCCCACTCCGTCAAAGCCTCGAATTGAGTCGGTCTAGGTCTCGGTTCTAAATTCATCATTTTCACTCTCAAATTTCTCAAAACAGCCAAATTAAATGAACCATGCTCTGGGAAAGCCAACACTCCGTCCTTCTCCGTATACTTAACCCAGTTGTCTAACCAAATACAGGTGTGATATCCATATTTTGCAGCCATAAAGGATGCAGGGGTTTTCGGTGGAGGAAGTAACTCTCCTTCCCTAGTTATGATCGGTTTGTCCTTCTTAATCCACTTCTTAATTCTACCAAACCAAGATTTTTTCTCTTTTTCTGGTGGATCGTAATACATTTTCCTTTCTTTCGTGTCTCACTAGTTTCTTCTTACGACTGTAAAGCTACTTTGTCCAATTGCAGCACGACTCACACTAACGCACCAATCCGGAGCGTCTACGTCACTGTCACAATTCTCAAATCCCAGCGCGACTCACACTAACGCACCAATAAGAAGCGTTTACGTCACCCTGTATTTCTCCACTCCTAGCACGGCGTACACTAACGCACCAATCCGGAGCGTTTTACAGTTCTGACCAACTGTCCAATCCCAGCATGGTCGTTCTGACATCAGCAGCCACTGCGGCAGCTTCTGCTCCTGGCTACCCCTACTTTACAAATCTGCTCAGTAAATTTTTGTTTCAATTTCTACAACTCGGTTAGTAACAACATAAAAACGTCTCCATTGTCCACTTCGCTAACCAAAGAATAGCAATAGACCTTTCTCACGAGAATTCCGCCTTTCCTGAGAGCAGCGCTTACCTCTGCCCTACTACGGAATCGTTACTTCCGTTGATAAAGTAGCACATCCCTCTACTTCACCCTTCTAACAAGCATTAGCTAACCGTTTCTCTAGTATTTGAGACACATAGGTGCCGATTACGATCCTGTAAAAACCGGGTACGAACCGTCGGACGGAGCATATTCTCCGTCTGACGCGTACCCGGTCGGAACAATATACAAACAGGGAAGTACGATTCACAAGGAAATACTATTTCCGTACGATTCGTACAAAACACCGACCGACGAAAATATACATACAAATGTGATCCGGGAAAGCGCCGACGTGACGTCGGGACGCACGCAGCCTGCCTTTCACGAACCAGGAAGTACGATTCGCACCGACGTCATCCCGCACGGAGAACATTTTCCGGCAGCCAAAAACTGCCGGGAAATCAGGACGACGCGAACAAGGAGTACCTGCACGCGACGGACAGACATGGACCCGAACCTACGTGTCATCCCGGCCCTCATAGCAGTCGACCTCCTCTACAGGTTCCGACGCAGACGCCGCAGAAGGTCAGAACAACAAAGGGAGGGGGGAAGGGGGGGGGGGCAGGAGCAGGGGCAGGCCACAAAACCCCCACCAAAGTCACACAGCACACATGCCCTGGACATAGCTGACCCCCAGGTCCTGGTCACTACGAGGGGGTGGGGGCGTGTTCAGCAAAGCCAGCGTCCGCCACAACGGAAGTGGTTGATGACGCAAACCGGTAACACAACAATACAGGTATGTCCCGTACCCATGCCTTAAGAGCGTGGGTACGAGTCGTACCACGCCCACACCTACGTCACCCCAACAATGGCGGGACGGCTCGTACCCACGTGGCAAAGGCCTGGGTACGGCCCGCACAAGCATTCCACAGCATGGGTACGGATATGTACGGACCGTACCCCCACCTGCGTATGCATGGAGTGTACCCCCCATCCCAACAGTGTACGTACGGACCGTACCCCCACCCCCGTATGCATGGAGCGTACCCCCACCCCAACCGTGTATGAATGACACGTACCCTCACCCGCGGACGTATGGAGCGTACCCCCCACACCAACAGTGTAAGTACGACCCGTACCCCCACCCGCGTACGTATGGAGCATACCCCCCACCCCAACAGTGTAAGTATGACCCGTACCCTCACCCGCGTATGCATGGAGCGTACCCCCCACCCCAACAGTGTAAGTACGACACGTACCCTCACCCGTGGACGTATGGAGCGTACCCCCCATGCCAACAGTGTACGTACGGACCGTTCCCCCACCCGCGTATGCATGGAGTGTACCCCCCACCCCAACTGTGTACGTACGGACCGTAACACCACCCCCGTATGTATGGAGCGTACCCCCACCACAACAGTGTATGTACGGACCGTAACACCACCCCCGTATGCATGGAGCGTACCCCCACCACAACAGTGTACGTACGGACCGTAACACCACCCCCGTATGTATGGAGTGTACCCCCCACCCCAACAGTGTACGTACGGACCGTACCCCCACCCGCGTATGCATGGAGCATACCCCCACCACAACAGTGTACGTACAGACCGTAACACCCCCCGTATGCATGGAGCGTACCCCCCACCCCAACAGTGTATGTACGGACCGTAACACCACCCCCGTATGCATGGAGCGTACCCCCCACCCCAACAGTGTACGTACGGACCGTAACACCACCCCCGTATGTATGGAGCGTACCCCCCACCCCAACAGTGTACGTACGGACCGTACCCCCACCCGCGTATGCATGGAGCGTACCCCCACCACAACAGTGTACGTACGGACCTGTAGTAAGGACTCCCTTAATACGTATATGCATTGTTAAGTTAGCATAACCACGTTAGATGTTAGAAAGCCATCTTGCTGCTTTTGCACACGACACTGCGTCTACATGTTATTGTTTAAACAAACTGCTGACTCGCGCTTTGCCTCACATGGAAGCAATCTGTTGTTACCATCCCGAGCTCTGCGCAGCGACCTTGGTCTGTACAGGGTGTAACAAACAGTCTGGGTTGTTAGACAATGCATGTTTTCACTCTAGGTTGATCGACCCACTATTTAGCCATAACACACGGGCAGCTGCGAATACCTGAAAGTTGGTGCTTTTAATATTGCAGACATCATGTTTAATATTCAGACCGAAGACGAGCCTTCCTGCGAGAAGACTCCTGATGCTCCTGTGATGTGATTTCACTAAGCTGATCTTTGAGGTATGGGGTCCCCCATTCAAGCCTAAGAGACCTTTTATTAGCATAATAATAATATTAGCTTCTTAGTAAAGGGAAGGTGGTAGCATCCACTGTCATTTATAACATGATCACTCCTTTTATATTCTATGGTATTGTAACAATGCTGATGGTTTTGATTATAATCATTTGTCTGCTTGTATTAGCCAAAGTACTGCATCTTAGGACATGTGGTCTATAAAAATAAACTCTTTTTATTTTCACCGTGTCTCATTTGATTCTTGTTGTGGACTGATGTGAGAATAATATACGAACAGGTATTTCCGATTCCCACCATTCCTGAGAGTACACTGAGTCGCTTGTTCTGGGTTGTCTTTTCATTGGGACCGCCAAGCCAAATCTCAGATAACGAATGGGACACTTATGCTAGCCGGATACTGGGTTCTGGGTTCTGAGGTGAGTTTCTGGTACACCACAATTCACTGAGGTCCTGGGGTTCTACGCATAGTTCTGTGTATAAGCAGAATCCCTGCAACATGGCGCACCTAACGTTTGGTCTATGAGTTGAAACGCCTTAGTAGTGCTTATATTAGTCCACAACACCCTCATTCTTGTTTCCGGATAATAAGTCTGACGGATTTAAACCTACCTATTTCTGTTGATATAGGTTTTTTCAAGCTTGATCATTAAAAAGGTTATTGAACCCTTGTGCTACTGATTGCTTTGAGTGTAGCTTGTCCTTATGGCGGTAGATATAGCGGCGAAAGCCGTGCAGCTCTGAAACGTCATTTGACACAGTATGGGGTGCCGGACACTGGTATGAACGTCATCTTTGTGGTAGGAGCCGATGCGGCTCATCCCTATGAGTTGTTCTACTCTTGGGTGACGCTTCCGGCAGTGAGTGAGGACGATAACTCCTTTCATTCTTACACTGCCACTGCCGTGCCAGCGAACTATACACCGTATAGGACACAGGAAATACCAATATCTGCTTGGCAGCATCTTATTTGGTTTAATGGCGCCCTTCCCCATGCGGTTATACCGCCGAGAATGGGCCCCTTATCAATTGCAGGGGCCACTTGGCCGGTACTAGCCGGATTTACGCCTCATCCCCGTTACCTGACGGTGACGGTGGCTGAATTGCGTGTACTACACACTGCCCTTATTACAGTATATAGGGCTTTAGTGCAGTATGTGTCACGCAATGTGCAGGCGGGGGCACCTGCTGTTGCGGGACAACCTACTGACCACCACGCGGTGGTCATTAGTCCTGTTATGGTTAATTCTGTTATGGGCAAGCGCCCCCAAACTAGGGATGATTTCCCTTTTTGGCTTGCTGAAAAATTTGACCAAATAGAAGCGGTATACCCGAATACATCTCCTGTGGAGAAACACAGGATCCTTACCATTAGTTTGCCTAAAGACTTGGTCCCCGACATTGATGATTGTGTAAACTGGGGCAAGGTCTTTGCAGCGACGTACTCGCAGTGCTTTGGCACTCCGTCTATGTCAGTACTGCCCTCCGTTATTAAGCGTGTTCAAGATAATCACGGTGCGGAGTCTGCGATAGAATTAGGAATGCAGCTCCTCGGACAGTTTGACCTGGTGGCTACCATGATAATGTGTAACCTTAAGGGTGATGCTATGCAGTTCCAAGTTCGTAATGAACTGAAGAAAGTTGCTGATGAGGATAAGCCGCGGGAATTTGCGAAAATAATCTCATCAGCGTACAGAGATTTGGGTCGTAGCTCTTTAGGAGTTAAACCTGTGATCAAAACTCCCGAAATTAAGCAGCAGGGTAAGGCGGAAGGCTCTGGTAAGGATGACCGTCCAAACTTTCCGAAACAGAATTGGCGGTCAAAACAACAGGGAAAGCAGCAGCAGAAACAGGGCTCTCGGCCTGCCTCTCCCGTTCAGTCAGGTAGTGAACGCACTTATGATCTACATGATCGTGCTAATATTAAGTCTCCTGATAGATTTCAGGTTTCTGAACAACGTTCTCCTCGTTCTTCACAGGAAACATCGGCTTCACAGTCCGGTGGCGGAGGCGGTGGAAAAGGTCGGGGTGCTCCACAAACACGTGACCAGCCCCGACAGACTGAGGGTAAAGGCAAGCAGGACGAATTTGCACGACAAAGACCCCCGTTTCAGAAGAAGAAAGTGGCTGCTCTGACGGCAAGGTATGCCTCAGATAGTGCGGACACAGCTTCGGAACCGGACATGGGCGCTGACGCTACTGGACAGCGCAGCGGAAATTACCATAGTCCGTCAAGCTCTGCGTCCATTTCTGGCGGCGACAGCAACTGATATATTGGTTACTGTTGAAACAGCTGACACCAGAGTGGCTCCCCCTGATAGACTTTACGAAATAGTCTTACTAATAGAGGGTGACATACAACGTACAATTAAGGGGATTTTTTTGGATAATCTGACTACCACCTATGATATCCTCCTAGCGGAGGCAGATTGGCCCCCAGCTTTCATTTTAGAAGCTCCTAGAGGGGAGGAGGTAATCCTCCCGTCCTTTGCGCACACAGTGCCTAAGGACCAGGCTGAAGTGTACGCTGAGGAGTGGGCGCTGGCGCTTGCGCTGGCGCTTCCGCTGGCGGTGTATCGTACTCAGGTGGGATGGGACCAGTTGTCCCCCTGCCATGAGATTCCATTACGGTCTATGCCCCAGCCTCAACCCCAATATCCCATGCGTCGTGAAGCTAGACCGCACGTCGCGGCAATCCTTGAACAATTGGAACATCAGGGTGTTATTGAAACTTGTGTGTCCCCTATGAATAACCCTTTATTCACTGTGACGAAGCCCGACGGGTCGTACCGTTTAGTTTTGGATTACCGGCACTTAAACTCACATTGCCGGACCTGCGCGGTAAAGAATACTCACAGCTCGGCTCTTGTCGACAGTCTCGTGCGTAAGAGATTTAAAACGACACTTGACATCTCCAATGGCTTTTTTAGCCATAACCTGTCCACACTGAGTAGCCAGTGGACGGCGTTTACTTCGGGCGGCAAACAAAAACAGTTCACAAGATTAGCCATGGCTATAAAAACAGCCCTGGCGTCTTTTCCGCTCGCGTGGTCTCTCTCTTAGAGAGAATTGACCCAGACGCATACTCCTATGTTGACGATATCTACCTCACGGATGATGAGCTGATGCCACATCTGTCTCGAGTCGACAATATTATTGTGAGTTTTGCAGACTATGGCTACAAATTTAATTTTGCGAAGTCTCACATCGCGGAATACACAGTATTGTTTTTGGGCTACGAGCTCAACAATGAAGGTAAGGGATTAGCTCCCCACTTTCTGGAGAAGTGTGCATGCTTGCGTGCTCCTACAACGCTGAAAAAATTACAATCTCTGCTGGGCTTTCTGAATTTCGGACGTACGTATATTCCTGATTATGCCCAGCGTATCAAGCCGCTTTACGCCTTGGTACAACCTTCTTTTTCGAAGTCTAGCTGGCAGCTAGAACATTCTGCTATTTTACAGTCTTTACAGGCTGATCTTCTTGCTTCACAATACTTGCTGACGTGTGATAACCGCACTAACCTGGTAATAAGAATAGTACCAGGCGCCGTGGGTTTCACGTATTTGACGTTCAATGAGGGCGATACCGTCCCCATTGCGTATAAATCACACTTGTACACCTCTGCTGAATTACGTTTTTCCACGGTCGAGAAAGTTCTGACGGCAGTACAGATGGCGATCCTTAAGGAACGCGCACTGTCGCATGGAAAACAGATTCTGGTTGTAACACCGTATCCTGCCCTAGAGGCAGTGACTAAAGCAAGTGTACCAAATTCTAAAGCTTTGCATCCACGGTCGATACAATGGGCCACAACTCTGACATCACCAGATGTCACTTATATCTTTGACGCCTCTTTACAGACTCAGGAGTACTTGCAGTACAAATTCGTTCATCCGGCTCCTCTGTCTTTGCGCCCGCTCGAAGAATACCATTGTGTCATATACACTGACGGCTCGGCGCAGCCGGCGATTGGATCAAAGCATGCCTATTCTGCGGCTTGCGCAATTGTCGTGGGTACATTCGTAAATGGTGAATTCCAATCTGATGCCGTGCATACGCAGTCATTGGGTGATTGTACCGCGCAATTGGCGGAGTGCCGGGCTCTGGTGCTTGCACTGGAGTTTGCTGATCCCCGAGTCACGACTCTTATAGTAAGTGACTCCTTTTACTGTGTCCAGTCCTACAATGACAACTTACACTTTTGGTCTCAAAACGATTATCGAGATACCAAAGGTAGCACAATTAAGCATAAACTGCTTTGGGTTCGAGTGGCAGACTTTAAAGACCGTCTCCCTCTCGTGAATGTTATTCACACTCTTGGTCACCAACGACTTGGTGTCCATGCTGTCGGTAACAGCTTGGCTGACGAGGCAGCAAAAACCGCAGTGGCTACATACTTAGTGGCAGCAGTTACAAGATCCAAAAGTAAGATTGATGATGACATCTTGGCAGCTATTGCTGCTACAGAGAAGGGAAGTGATTACCCGAAGGGTTTTCCTTCTCGTTATATTTATCACTTAAGTCCTGATAACGTCCCGTTAGTGAGGATTAACGACGTTGGTGACAGAATTATTCCCAACGCGGACTGCAGACCAGCTTTGATACTAGCAGCGCACGAGGGGTTGGCGTCAGCCCACGCCGGCGTGTCCGCTACTATATCTCTGTTACAACAACGTTACTGGTGGTTTGGTTTATATAAACAAGCGCGCGCTTATGTTCTTGATTGTGACATTTGCCAACAGATTAAACCTTCGACTGTTGCGCGCCCACCACAAACACAGTTGTACATCTCTAATAAACGATTTGGTTGTGTTTATCTAGATCACTGCGGTCCTTTTTCTTCTGATACTGCATACAAGTATATCTTGGTTGCAGTGGATTCGTGCACACGTTTTCTCTGGGTATGGCCACAAAGGAGTGCTGACTCGCGGACTGTCATCAGGGATTTGCGTGTATTTGTGGGAACTTTTGCGTGTGGTACCTTCCATTCTGATCAGGGCCCTGCGTTCGCCTCTAAGGCTTACAAGGAGGCTATGAGAAATTTGGGGGTCCAAGTCAAATTTTCGTCCCCCTACCGACCTGGGGGTAATAGTGTGGTGGAGCGAATGAACCGTGATTTAAAGCAATCTTTGACAGCACGTGTTTTAGGCACAGGCCGGAACTGGCTAGCCCATTTGTATAACGTCCAACGTGCACTTAATAATCTCCCTAGAAGGTCTCTGGGTGGGCGGACCCCGTACATGATGCTCTTCGGAATCAGAATGTTTGTCCCAGACCTTGATGGTCTAGACATGGCGGCGTCGACCGCACCCTTTGACGTAGATGATCACTGTGCTGTTTTGCAGACCCTACAAGAAGCCAGAGACACTCTTTCGAAGGAACACTTGCCCTCCACATCTGAAGCTGAGGTTCAGATTCCGGTAGTCGGCTGGCTACCCCGAGTTGGAGACCTGGTCCGTGAGAAGGTGGAGAACAAGAAGGAGTTCGGCCCCTCTTATCGTGCACCAGTTCCAGTGCTTGGAGTGCAGGGTACAAGAACAGTCATTTTACCTCCACTTCCTGGTCGCAAAGAAAACAGGTACATCTCTATTGACAATGTCAAACTTCAGCGAGTGGCCGATACTTCTTAGTCTTACTCCAGCAGTTTCCTGCCAGACAATGCAAAGAAATTCAGTGTTGGTTCCTGCTTCTAACACCTTGTCTGATGTTGCCATCGAGATGCAGTCAGTTACTGATCCCTTGTTAATACCGCCGGCTGGTGGTCTGCCCGAAGAGACTGAGTATGCTTATCCTATAAATGGTCACTCGCCTGTTTTACAATCTACGGCGGTTGACCAGTCACGTTTCTCCTTTGACACTCACTCATTGCCTCATACTTCCCCTTCAAACATTGCTATTTTTGCTAGCTGGTTCAAAATACATTTTTTGATTCCCCCTTGGACATATATCTGGCTGGTGCTTATAAGTATTTTTTTGTTTATGTCCATTGGATTTGTAATAGTATTTTTCCGTCTGGTGAATGGACACTATCTTAAAGAAAGATCTACAATTAGACTTATCAATGGAACTTTTGCCCCCCACTCATCGTCCCACATCATGAAAAGGGACCAGACTTTTGTGAATATTACTGCCTGGCCCGTTTTGGATGGAATTGCGTGGGGTGCTGTTAAATTCCAAATTCATGGTCCTACAGAGGTCATCAATGTACCTAATGTATTTCGTGTTTCTATGGGCGATGTGGTTAAGCAGAACATTTGTTGTGATGATTGGGATGTTCATGCCATTGAAGCACTGTTTTCTGATTTGAAATATTATGCCGCTTTTGATGCAGAAGATTTGTATGAGAATGCGGCTAACTATGCGGAACAGTATTGTTTTCAGCATTATGGCAATCACTTCCTGCATAAAGCAAACACTTTTCGTAATTTTGTAAATTTTACCCAATGGGAACACTGTCCCACCCCCTCTTTTGGCAGTTCCCCTACATTAGTTGATAAGTATACTTATTTTACTGATTTCAGTGTTTCCGACCCGGCATCCTTTTATTTTAAAGTTATGCCTGAGTCTGCCTCGAAGGTTAGACTGACACACACCAAATTACTCTATTCTAAGTCCTTTATGGATGAGTTGTCAATCAAAGGTTATGATCTGTGGAAGGCTACTATTGATCTTAAATCGGTTTGGGGTTCCAAACCGTGGCAGGTTCAGGGAACTGAAGCTTTACATCGTGCCTGTCTTGTACCAAATCATATGTTGTTTTTAAATTCAACCATTTTCCAGACCACCTGTTTCGGATTGGCCACTTCTAAAAAACTAAATTCCCCTTCTGTTCCAGATCTGGGCGCTTACCCAAATTGGGATAACCACACAGATCTGTCCCTTTCTGCTTTGCAGTCATTGGTTTCTAATACATCTTTCAATATTTCGAAATTTAGTAGTGAAGGATGGTTAATTTGGCAAAGCAGTTCAGATACCTGTCAACGTCGTTTTCTAGGTCTGAAACCGGGGTATACGCAGCAACGCGTAGACCCTCGGTTTGAGTCATCTCATACAGTAACTACCTACTCTGTAGGGAAATTATGTCAGTCCTGGCTGCGACATTCCACCTTGGCATCTGTAAAAGTTCATTTATCAAGATTGCATGACAAAAGATATTTGAATGATTTTGTGAAAGGTCCTGTGGGTGGCAGATCCAAAAGGTGGGCGTATGCTATTTACAACGAAGTATGGAAATTGTCGCAAATTGAGGCGGCTTCTAGATTGAGAGCTATTGATCAAGCGAATATGGAAAAGGTATTGGCAGTTATTGATAACAGCATTAACACTCTTTCTTCCAGAATTTATACATTAGATAATATTGTTTCTTCAATTGTTGATATTGTACATGATGATATGTCTGTATTGTACCATGGTCAAAACCAGTTACGTTCTGTTATGCAGTTTGCATGGACTTTACAAACGTTAAAGGCAGGAAAGGTCCCCTGGGACTATCTGAATACGACATCATTATTCCTTCCCTTTAACCTTAGTGTAAAGCAACAGTTCATGTCCATGAAGGATGCTACGTATTCATTGTTACACATTGAAAAGTTGGAGCCGTTACCTTTCTCTGTGGCGGAATTGAATTCGGCCGTGTGGTTAGTACATGGGTTGATCACGCTACCTTTTGCGCTATTTAAGTTTACGTCCTGTATGAAACACTATGCTCTGGGTAGATATGAACAGCTGGGTACCGCTTTCATACATGAGGTTTGGTCCCTCCCTTTTACGTATAGATGTACAAGAGACGGTACTGAGGTTTATCTGAAAGGTGAGGAATGTACCACGACACCTGATCATTCTGTCGTATGTAGGCACATTCAGTTGCACGGTGCTTGCAATGTACACGCCCCGAATTTGGCCTGCGTCCTCAAAGGTATCCCAGTGCCAGTGATTACACCATCTTTCACGCTGCTTGCAAACGGTAGTTATTTGATTTTGAATAATGAAGCTTGCTGCGGGATGTTAGTGGGAATCCCATATATAGTAACTGTATCGCAGAGAGTAGTCTGCTGCAATAATGTTCTATTTCCTCCCCCGCATGGGCAGCTGGATGTTTCCATCTGGACTTCGATTCCGACCTTGAAAGCAGAGTTCAACAAGATGAGCAGAGTAAGAGCTCTATTGTCCCAAAAGGAGGTGCCATTGACTTCCTCCCGAGAAACATTTGTCCTTCACGTAGCAAATACGCGCACTGAGGTACAGGCGCTTTTGAATACTGACCTCCCCCTGCATTTTGGAGCTTTGATCCAAACAATTTTCAATGCCTCGTCCACAACGGGCCTGGCTCATTTTTTTAAACTTGTGGGCTCAGGCCTCGTGACCTCCTTCCAAACTATTTTTGGTGTGATTCCGGCATTTTTACATTCTATTTTCTCGAGCGTCTTTGGCGGTGTCCCGCTGATTCTGGCGCTGGTGGCAGGTGTGCTGTTTTTACTTTTCGTACTAAGAAATGGCTGCTCTTTCTGTGCCACACGACAACCGGTCCCGTCTGCATCTTCTTTGTGACCGGATGCTTGAATATTATGGTACGCTGCCATTGGCGACTTTGAGCCTGGCGTATGGATTATCCTTCCGGTATTCCTACTTCACCTGCGTGCAACCTGTTTTTCACTGCCTAGATTGTCCCTTTGAATGGCCTCTGGATTTGTGCTTAACCAACACGGTGTCTCCGGTGCCGGATTATGATCGACTGATGAGGCCCTTAGTGTCTCACGAGTTTGCCTGTTCTGGTGTTCGGATTATGGCCTGTGGTGCGGCGCATGGTATCCTGGGTAATTGGGACATCGCAAGGGCTGCCTATGACTTCTTGGATATGAGCTATCTGGAGGTACACGTCGGTTGCCCTCTGATCGTGCTAGAGGCTCCGCTTATTGAAGAACATGTATGTTCCTTTTCTTTGCTTGACTGGATGGCTGAAACTTTTAGTGGCTCTGCAAACGATTTTCTGTTGGAAGCAGTTGCCACGTATGCTGCATACACGTTCATGGATTGAGTGAACTGTTGTTCGCTGTGTTTTTTTTTTTTTTTTTTGTTGTGTGCTCCCTGTGCCTTTGGATTGCTGGCCTGCGCAGCATTTTTTCATTTTTTTTTTCCTCCCTTCTACTTTTGTACTTTTTCGAACTTTAACCGACCAGATAATTGGTTTCAAATTGAATACGCCTTGTTCTGCTCTGTCGAAACTGAACTCTGCGTTCTCTCATTTCTTCCCTACTGGTTAGTGCTTCGATCAAGGGGGCATGTAGTAAGGACTCCCTTAATACGTATATGCATTGTTAAGTTAGCATAACCATGTTAGATGTTAGAAAGCCATCTTGCTGCTTTTGCACACGACACTGCGTCTACATGTTATTGTTTAAACAAACTGCTGACTCGCGCTTTGCCTCACACGGAAGCAATCTGTTGTTACCATCCCGAGTTCTGCGCAGCGACCTTGGTCTGTACAGTGTGTAACAAACAGTCTGGGTTGTTAGACAATGCATGTTTTCACTCTAGGTTGATCGACCCACTATTTAGCCATAACACACGGGCAGCTGCGAATACCTGAAAGTTGGTGCTTTTAATATTGCAGACATCATGTTTAATATTCAGACCGAAGACGAGCCTTCCTGCGAGAAGACTCCTGATGCTCCTGTGATGTGATTTCACTAAGCTGATCTTTGAGGTATGGGGTCCCCCATTCAAGCCTAAGAGACCTTTTATTAGCATAATAATAATATTAGCTTCTTAGTAAAGGGAAGGTGGTAGCATCCACTGTCATTTATAACATGATCACTCCTTTTATATTCTATGGTATTGTAACGATGCTGATGGTTTTGATTATAATCATTTGTCTGCTTGTATTAGCCAAAGTACTGCATCTTAGGACACGTGGTCTATAAAAATAAACTCTTTTTATTTTCACCGTGTCTCATTTGATTCTTGTTGTGGACTGATGTGAGAATAATATACGAACAGGTATTTCCGATTCCCACCATTCCTGAGAGTACACTGAGTCGCTTGTTCTGGGTTGTCTTTTCATTGGGACCGCCGAGCCAAATCTCGGATAACGAATGGGACACTTATGCTAGCCGGATACTGGGTTCTGGGTTCTGAGATGAGTTTCTGGTACACCACAATTCACTGAGGTCCTGGGGTTCTACGCATAGTTCTGTGTATAAGCAGAATCCCTGCAACAGGCCGTAACACCCCCCGTATGCATGGAGCGTACCCCCACCCCAACAGTGTACGTACGGACTGTAACACCACCCCCGTATGCATGGAGCGTACCCCCCACCCCAACAGTGTACGTACGGACCGTAACACCACCCCCGTATGTATGGAGCGTACCCCCCACCCCAACAGTGTACGTACGGACCGTACCCCCACCCACGTATGCATGGAGCGTACCCCCACCACAACAGTGTACGTACGGACCGTAACACCCCCTGTATGCATGGAGCGTACCCCCCACCCCAACAGTGTACGTACGGACCGTAACACCACCCCCGTATGTATGGAGTGTACCCCCCACCCCAACAGTGTACGTACGGACCGTAACACCACCCCCGTATGTATGGAGCGTACCCCCACCCCAACAGTGTACGTACGGACCGTAACACCACCCCCGTATGTATGGAGCATACCCCCCACCCCAACAGTGTACGTACGGACCGTACCCCCACCCGCGTATGCATGGAGCGTACCCCCACCCCAACAGTGTACGTACGGACCGTAACACCACCCCGTATGCATGGAGCGTACCCCCCCAACAGTGTACGTACGGACCGTACCCCCACCCGCGTATGCATGAAGCGAACCCAAACCCGTGTATGTTCTAAGTGTACATATCCTGATATAGGAGGGTTGGGTGCAGAGTCCTCCCAGCAGTGCCCGGACATAAGAGGGGTGTGTGCAGAGTCCTCCCAGCAGTGCCCAGACACAGGAGGGGTGGGTGCCTAACACTCACAGCAGTGCCCAGACACAGGAGGGGTGGGTGCCTAACACTCCCAGCAGTGCCCAGACATAAGAGGGGTGTGTGCAGAGTCCTCCCAGCAGTGCCCAGACACAGGAGGGGTGGGTGCCTAACACTCACAGCAGTGCCCAGACACAGGAGGGGTGGGTGCCTTACACTCCCAGCAGTGCCCAGACATAAGAGGGGTGTGTGCAGAGTCCTCCCAGCAGTGCCCAGACACAGGAGGGGTGGGTGCCTAACACTCACAGCAGTGCCCAGACACAGGAGGGGTGGGTGCCTAACACTCACAGCAGTGCCCCTGCAAAGAAAAGGGTGGAGTACCCACAGATCCAATGCCCACAAATGTCAGTCAGGTGCACAAAGATCCTGCAGTACATGTACGACATGTGTGCGAGGCTGGGAGTATACACATGCATAGCGCCGAAAAGGAAACATGTCCACATGAAGTCATGTCAACAGTCTACATACACAAGTACAGTGACCACCAAGGGCGCCACGAATGATGCAGGTGGAGACATCGCTCAGCATGCATGGCCAAAGTCTAATGAGTCCATCACACAACCAGCCAATGTAGACACAGCTCAGCACCACATATTGGAATGACCCTGCAGGGAAGATGTCAGGTTACACAGAGGAAGGAACACACCTTGGGACGATGTCACCATGCAGTAACTGCTTACATGAACAAAGTTATGTAGCCAACAGCTTTTGATGGCACACAGATACCAGGGTCCACCCTATGACCAGCACAAGACGACAATTCCCACACACCCAACACATTATCACCACCCAAAATAATGGAGCAGGTCCACCAACAGCAATACCAGATAGACAGTAGTGTACTAAGGAAAAAGAAATTGCTTTATTCAGCATCCAAAAATCTGTTTGTCCCTTGAAAGTTCAAAATGTACAATGCCTATAGGGCAATCCAAAGTTCAAATCCAGGTGGGGGACACAGTGGGACGCGTGTCCCCTAGCTTGCCTGCACAGTCAGACTCCTTTGTCTTCCAGAGGGGGGGGGGCATCATGTGGGGGGAAGGACCAGGCTCCGCAGGGACATGAGGGCGAAGGGTAGGTGTCGTGGGTGCAGGGACAGAGGACTCCACCACAGGGGGTGGGGCAGCGCCAAAGGCGGAGGTCAGGATGGCGCTGCACACCTTAGCAAGGTCCTCCAGCGACTCCCCTGCACCTGAAGGAACCACAGGCCCCAAGGAGGGGGGGGTTCGGAGGGATGGGTCGCAGCGCCACTGGGGGAGGGTGTGGACAGGGGGGGGGGACTCAACTCCCCTGCCGGTGTCCTGCCTCCACCGCTTGCGGGGTGGTGCCACACTGGGGCTGATGGACAGACTGGGCAGGACTGACCCTGTATCCGACTTTTGGCCAGGAGAGCTGAGGGGAGGGTATTTGGAGGGAGTGGATTTTGTGGACTCCCACTCTGGCTGCGTGTCTTACGTTTGCCCCCGACCCAGTGGGTGTGCCTACTTCACCCTGTGTGTGCGTGCCAGGAGGTGTGCGTTTGACCTTCCCTGCTGGTGTGGTGCCTGTGTCTGTTGTGGTGGGTGCATGCTGACGTCTGGGTGTACGTGGGACAGGCATGGGAGTGGGAAGTGTGGATGGGTCAGGGGTAGGGGGTTGGACGAAGCGCTGCAGGAGACCCACTGCTGCAGTCAGTGTCGAGTCAATGGAACTCAGCAAGTTGAGTTGGTCAGCCTGCGATGAGAAAATGCCCTCCAAGTATGCCTCCATGTTGTTCAGCACTTGGCTGTGGCCATGGAGGACATTAAGCATCGCAGCCTGACCAACCTGCAACTGCCGCTGGATGTCCACAGACTCGGCATTGGCGGCAGCAGTGGAGACAGGGGCAGGGGGTGTGGTGCCTGGCAGGAAGGAGACATGTGGTGACCGGGCACGCTGGGAAGGGACACGAGCAAGTGGGAGGCAGCTGATGGCAATGGAGGGGGCGGGGAGAGATGTTGTGCCGCTGTCAGCTGGTGGTGCAGCCTCCGCCAACTCAGAGAGCTCAGCCTCGGACCCGTCAGCTTCATATTCTGTGGTGGCAGTGGACAGGTCCTCCGCCTCACTCCCCTCCGCCTCAGTTCCACTCGATGTGCCAGCCAAGATGTCACTGCTGGCACTGGTGCTCGGTCCCTCCGCTCGGTCTGTGCTGATGTCTCCATCCATGTCCCCCGACGATGCTGTGGGCAAGGTGAAGAGACAGGAATTAATCATACACCTGTATACATATGTCACATGAGTCCAATCTACATAGGTTACAGTGCATAGCCTGAAAAGAAAGATGAGTAATATCTACAAAACAAGGTACATATGTAGGCCCTGCAACACACAGTTGGTTGACCCACCACGCCACTGAAAAACTATGGAGAGCATGACACAATAGCAAATGACATGAAATGGATTTTGACAGAGGAGCCAGGCTCTGGGGACGATCCAGCACTGCATCTGCACCACACAGCGTTGCCGAAAATAGGGATGAGCAGGGACCATATCCATGAACTTTAGGCACATGCTGCATAGGTAATACTGAAAACATGCCCACCATGACTGGCTCACTGCACCTTGAGTGTATGTCCAGACAAACATCACACACTGGCCAGACCTAGCAAGGAGATTTCAGGTTTTGACATGTAGGCTTTGCCCGCACCAACCACCCCCTACATGAGACAATTTGTTGAGACACAGGAAGCACTTACATCTCTTAGTCTGGGTGAAATACACATGGGCTGGAAAAATGCAAGATTGGACACAAAATACCCAAGGTGCGCCTGTCCAAATAATCATGTACAAATGGGCATCATCAGATGATTGTAACAAGACACACAGGCACTGGCCACCGTGAGTATGAACAAGGAAAATCAGGTCAGGCTGTACAGTGGACACTTGTACTACATTTTACGTCAATATACATGGTGCCTGGGGACAATGGCACAGAGCACAACCTATGCTGTAGACACTGAGAGTGTCCACATTTTGTGATGACACACATGACACCTAGGAAAATATGCCCCAGGGGACAGTAGTGGCCACACAACTCCATGGTCCTGAATGGGAATGACTGCAACACACGCCACCATCCCTGCACTATGCGTATCGCACACTCATGCACATCATGTTACAGGCCACAACATAGGACATGCTCGCTGTAAGGAATGACACTTGAGAGACTAACTCCCATGTCTGGACTCAGCATCAGTGCCAACTGACATGGAACCCACATGTACTGAATTGGACAGGGCACAGGCAAGGTCCCCAAACCTGTTACACACCACCCCCACACATGATGCTACAGGCATAGTTCATGTGGAGAAAGCGCCAGCCTACATTACCTTGTGAAGGAGTGACTACACACAGACCAGGGAACACATTGCAAGGAGGGGAAGGGAGGCAGGAGAGCACAGCTATACTGTGGGTAACTGGATCTGCACAGCACCTTTAAACCCTGGCAGTGAATCCATGCAACTGTGCACTTACAAATGCTGGTGACACACAACAAACACACATGTACCTACCCCCTTCCTGCTGCTGCTTCTCCTGTAAGCGCCTCTCCAAGTCTGGAAATACCACCGCCAGCACACGCTTGTGGATGTGGGTCAGACGGCGGCGCCCCCGCTTCTTATGGGTCTCAGGTGAGTCCCCCAGCAGGACCCGTGCGATCCTCCGCGTCCAGCACCGGATATCCTGCCAGCGTTTCCTCACCTGGGACAGGCGCCGCTTGCGACCATCCGCACTCCTCACGGCACTGACGGCGGTCAGCCATATCTGCTTCTTGGCAGAGGCGCCTACCTGTGAGGATGAACAAGTGACACTACATCAATACACCAGGCACATGTCACAGAGAGGCATATTAGAACAAATGTGCTATGTACAACAAGGCATAGTATGCATCCAACGCATTGCACCTTTGTCATAGGGACATCATCCTCTGGGGAAGGGCAAAAGCAGTACGTGCCATTGAAAGTACACAGGTGGAATGAGGGCAACAACACAATCAATGATCCAGGCTCACACTGTGCATCACAAGGTACACCAGGAAAATGTGCAGCACCTCTAAGCAGTCACATGCCACAGGCCACTGACGCTACCGCAGCAGAGTACACAGACACACACAGGCACAGGACATTCACCTGCCATTGCCAAATGCTGCGACAAAACTCACTCTGCACATGTGCCACTAGACGGGGGGGGGCTCACAGGTGTGGGGCTGGCTCTGCACGTCAGACACACAGCTCTGCTCTCTGCTCACATCACATGGGCAGGGTATATCCATCCCTCATGCAGCCCGGGTGCCACACCCCACATATGCACCCACCCACATGACAGGGGACTTACACACACACCGATGTCCAGGGTACGAACACATCATGTGGACACTCTCAACACAGGTACACAGAACTAACACACATCTGTGGGTACTGTCACTTGTCACACTGGGCTGACCACATAATCACATGAGGACTGTAGAGGCTACATTCCCAGGAGGACAAGACAGGCAGAATGTGGCATGCACCATGCAGTGATTGTCACAGTAAAGACAATGCAAGTGAGGACGGCAGACATGCACCACAGCATGCACTGGCTGGGAGACATCAGGCATTCCCCCCCGGGACCCCCCCTACAGTACATAGCATGTGTGCCACACCTGGACACAATGCCAGAAGTCACAGTCACAAAAAAGGGACACAGTCTGTGCCAGTGGACTCTGCACTCACCTGATTCCCTGGTCGCCCATACAGCATGGGGTACTGTGGGAGGATCACATCCAGCAAAGCCAGGTTCTCCTCCAGGGTGAAAGGCTGTGACTTCTCCACAGACCTTGACATGGTTCCAGGGAATCAGAAGCAGCAGCTGGGTCGTGGAATACAAAGATGTGCAGGCAAGTGCTCCCTCATGGGACCTGGCTGCCTTATATCTGCCTTGCTGGCCTGTTTCATGCACAGGAGTACAGAGTGATTGGTCACTCACATTTGCATCCTATGTTTCCTCCAATCCCTTCAAACCTAGCACAGTCAGTGGGTTCTTATTGTGTTTTTTTCTTCAGCATGATGTCAACTCCACAAACACATTGCAACAAAGTAGATTCATTCCAACTGACTTCTGCTGTGCACCTTCCGGAAAAAATTCAAACTTTAAACTTGGTCTCCATGACAACCAGCATGCATGTAGGCCTTTATACTTGTCCCTCATGTGTCCCCTATGTAATTTGGAGCTTCACACACAGGTACGGTGCGTTCCGGGGCCCTAGGGCACCCCAAATGCATAGCAACGGCCCGTACAGGCGTGTGTACGGTCCGTACCACTATGGGTGTTCTCGCGTATGCGTACTCATAGTGATAGTGAGCGTACAGGCGTGTGTACGGTCCGTACCACCATGAGTACGCATACGCGAGAACACCCATAGTGGTACGGACCGTACACACGCCTGTACGCTCACTATCACTATGAGTACGCATACGCGAGAACACCCATAGTGATAGTGAGCGTACGCACGCGTGTATGGCCCGTCTCACTATGGGTGTTCTCGCGTATGCGTACTCATAGTGACAGTGAGCGTACAGGCGTGTGTACGGTCCGTACCACTATGGGTGTTCTCGCGTATGCGTACTCATAGTGATAGTGAGCGTACAGGCGTGTGTACGGTCCGTACCACCATGAGTACACATACGCGCGAGCACCCATAGTGGTACGGACCGTACACACGCCTGTACGCTCACTATCACTATGAGTACGCATACGCGAGAACACCCATAGTGATAGTGAGCGTACGCACGCATGTACGGTACGTCTCACTATGGGTGTTCTCGCGTATGCGTACTCAGAGTGACGGTGAGCGTACAGGCGTGTGTACGGTCCGTACCACTATGGGTGTTCTCGCGTATGCATACTCATAGTGATAGTGAGCGTACAGGCGTGTGTACGGTCCGTACCACCATGAGTACGCATACGCGAGAACACCCATAGTGGTACGGACCGTACACACGCCTGTACGCTCACTATCACTATGAGTACGCATACGCGAGAACACCCATAGTGGTACGGACCGTACACACGCCTGTATGCTCACTATCACTATGAGTACGCATACGCGAGAACACCCATAGTGGTACAGACCGTACACACGCCTGTACGGTCACTATCACTATGAGTACGCATACGCGAGAACACCCATAGTGGTACGGACCGTACACACGCCTGTACGCTCACTATCACTATGAGTACGCATACGCGCGAACACCCATAGTGGTACGGACCGTACACACGCCTGTACGCTCACTATCACTATGGGTACACATACGGCAGCACTCCCATAGTGATACGGGAATGTACACAGGCCCTCTTAGCGAAAGTACGGTGCCTTTCACACATCACAGTGGTGACAGGCAGCACACAGGAAGGAATAGGGCTGACATACTTGTCCATGGATGGACATCAAGGCATTGTCTGGGCAGTACTACATGTGTGGGGCACACGTGTGAAAGGCTGTGATGTGGCACATTACTCCTGAGTCGAGAAGGCACCAGATGTATGATGAGATGTGTACACATGTAATGTGTGACGATGCAATGTGTGCCAGCCATGCCCTTGACTCCTTTGACATGTGTGCATGTCGTTCTGCACACTTGGGATGAGCGTCACTGGCATGGCACGGTCAACAACACACGCAAGTGTCCCCTGAGGCCCGGTACAGGGGTTACCACACCAGACATGTCACTACCCACGGTGCACGATGTGACTATGTCATGTATGTGTGGGGGGTTCCCATTAGGTTGATGTTGGAGCTCCCTCAAAAGAATCAGCTGTTGCAGCAACCAACATGTGTCTGTGTGTAGATTGACATGGCACACTGTTCCGCACACCATGCCACATGTGGTATCGGATGTGAGGTGCGTATGTATGCATGGGACACAGAGTAGCGTAACAAGGACATGTCTGCATCCTCTCTATGAATGTGTGGTGAGTCATCACATGTACACCTTCATGGCAAGGTGTGTGGGCTGTCCTAGTGTAATGTCATGTGACCTGTGGCTCTAGTGTTCCGCTACCAGTCTCTGCAATCGACATCCTACTTCTGCTGATGTGTGGATGTATGTCACTCCTGTGTTGCGTCTGGCTGTTCACTTACACTGGGACACAGCTAATCCCATGCCATGGCATGTGGAGGTTCACAATCTCCGTGTGTAGCTGGGTCTTGGTAGGAGTGTCACCTGCCAGCCATACGTGTCCAGGGCATGTGGCACATACCTGACTCCGTATGTCGCATATGTGTATTGACAGATTGTCATGTGCTCAGTACATATAAATTGTTGTTGTAGTGCACTCACTCTTCCTTGTCACTTACAAATTACTGCAGAGCGCCGCCTCTTCCCCGACCAATTCCGGACTTGGCTGCCATGCGGGAGAATGACTGTATCCGGTGCTACCGCTTCCCCCAACCGTTGATTCTGGAGTTGACAGCGAGACTGGCACCACACCTGCAACCGCTGCACAGGTATCCTACGGCACTGACACCCAAGCTGAAGGTAATGGCAGCCCTACATTTTCTGGCCACGGGTACCTTTCAAAATACCATAGCTCATGTTGGTGGCATGTTCCAGAGCATGTTCTGCCATGTGCTGCATGATTTCTTAGAGGCCATGTTGCTTCACCTGGATGTCTTCATCCATTTCCCAACCCCTGAAATGTTGACTGGGGTCAAGCGTGGATTCAATGCCCTGGGAGGGATGCCCCATGACATCGGGTCCATAGATGGGACACATGTGGCTTTGGTACCACCACAGGCACAGGAGGTAGCGTACAGGAATCACAAGCACTACCACTCCATCAATGCCCTTGTGGTGTGTCTGTCCAACATGGTGATTTCACATGTCTGTGCTCGTTTTCCAGGATCAACAGGAACTAACGGAAGTGCCAATGCTGACTAACGATTTAAAGATTTAGCCGTAGGAGAAAGGAAGAAAACAACTACGGACGTACTACTGAATAGTATTTTAATCGAAAAATGTCAATTTTTTGACAATGATTTAATTTATATGTACACGAACGTCGAATCGTGACCCAAAGCTTTTTGAGGTCAGGACACCTCGCGGGGGAAGACCCGCTAAATATTTATGAACAAGAATGGGTGTGGCTCCAGTCAGCAAGGCTGAGCCTATGAACAACAGGAACTAACGGAAGTGCCAATGCTGACTAACGAGTTAAAGATTTAGCCATAGGAGAAAGGAAGAAAACAACTACGGACGTACTACTGAATAGTATTTTAATCGAAAAATGTCAATTTTTTTACAATGATTTAATTTCTATGTACACGAACGACGAATCGTGACCCAAAGCTTTTTGAGGTCAGGACACCTCGCGGGTGAAGACCCGCTAAGTATTTATGAACAAGAATGGGTGTGGCTCCAGTCAGCAAGGCTGAGCCTATGAACAACAGGAACTAACGGAAGTGCCAATGCTGACTAACGATTTAAAGATTTAGCCGTAGGAGAAAGGAAGAAAACAACTACGGACGTACTACTGAATAGTATTTTATTCGAAAAATGTCAATTTTTTTACAATGATTTAATTTATATATGTACACGAACGACGAATCGTGACCCAAAGCTTTTTGAGGTCAGGACACCTCGCGGGTGAAGACCCGCTAAATATTTATGAACAAGAATGGGTGTGGCTCCAGTCAGCAAGGCTGAGCCTATGAACAACAGGAACTAACGGAAGTGCCAATGCTGACTAACGATTTAAAGATTTAGCCGTAAGAGAAAGGAAGAAAACAACTACAGACGTACTACTGAATAGTATTTTAATCGAAAAAAAATTTAATTGTCAAAAAATTGACATTTTTCGATTAAAATACTATTCAGTAGTACGTCCGTAGTTGTTTTCTTCCTTTCTCTTACGGCTAAATCTTTAAATCGTTAGTCAGCATTGGCACTTCCGTTAGTTCCTGTTGTTCATAGGCTCAGCCTTGCTGACTGGAGCCACACCCATTCCCGTTTTCCAGGATCAGCACACGATGCCTACATCATGAGGCGTAGCAGGGTGCCTGAAATGGTGACGCAGCTGCGCAACGAACGAGCATGTGTTGTTGGTGGGTACAGTCTGTCTGTCCTGTATTTTGCGTAGACTTCCAGCACGACCTCTTCTCCTGTCCTACTTATGTCCATGTGCTTTCCATGTAGGGGACACTGGCTATCCCAACATGCCATGGCTGATCACACCTCTCTGCAACCCCATCACGCCGGCCCAGCTCCGCTACAACACCGCCCATGGCCGGACAAGGCGAGTGATAGAGAGGACGTTTGGCCTCCTGAAGAGCCGATTCCGATGCCTCCACAAGACCGGCGGCGCCCTCCGATATGCCCCGGCGAAGGTCTGCAAAATCTTCATGGTCTGCTGCATGCTGCACAACATGACAGTTGAGAAAGCTGTGCCACTCATCCTGGATCAAGATGATCAGGACCATCCACCCGTGGAGGACGAAGGGCTTGGCAATGGGGCTAGTGATGTGGAGGATGTGGTTCCGCAAGAGGAAATCCGGACTCGGCCCATACGCGACTTCTTTGCTTAGTGGTGAGTACCAGTGTCTGTGTGTGCACGCATTGGTCCCCGTGTGGCATGTGTTGTGATGTGTGTGTCCATCTGCATGTATGCCACGTGAGTCAGAGGTGTGTGTGGATGTGTTACTGGAGTGATGGTGGCAGTGATGTGTATTTCCCCAGTCATAATTGTGACCTGGCATGTTGTCATCCTTACATGTGTCGAGTACATGCACATGCAAGTGGCTGTGCTTTTTGTGGCTGACTTCTTGTGTGTCTCGAATCCCCAGGTACTTGCGCATGCCGTCTGCTGGTTGCATTGTTGTGGCACTGCCATTCCTCATGGACACGTCATCGTGTGCTGACTCAGCGTTACACGCACGGACAAGTTTGGAAGTCTCCATAGGGTAAGGGATGCATCAGGGGTGTATTGGGTGTGGCAGTTGTTTACGATGTATGCACACTGCCCCTGTCGATGTTTGGTTCCTCTGCAGACATGTCGCATCACCATGGTACACATTACATGCAGCTGGGTACACCTGAATAGATGGTCAGACTTGTTGACAGTCATCAGTGATGGGATTGTGGAATGTGATGATGGCATCAATGTGTGTTACACTGCCCTCGGACACATACGGTTTGCATTGGCTTGACATGGTGTGGGACTTCCACATCAGCGGATCAATGGTGTATGGCAGTCTCTCCGTGAGCAGCAGGGGGTGTTTAGCTGTTAGCCGACACTTGTGTGCCAGTTCCATGGCTATCACGCATTTGGGCTGCAGAAGGGGGGTGCCAGTGTTGAACCCACATGTTACTCAACATGACCCGTTCATGTGTACTCCGAGTTGCCTCTGCAATCCCGAATACATGACTAATAAAGGTGTCCCTATGCCTCCAAGGTGCCTCTTCTCAGTCAATGCTGGTGTGTTGCCACGATGCATCCGGCATGTCGGGCATGGTTTTCCGTGATAGTAGCTATATGTCTATGTGTAGAGTAGCAAGATGCAAGCTGTTTGTGTGGGATTAGACTGTGTATTGTGCATGTAGTCCATGACTGTGTGGGTATTGTGACATGTGCCATCCCCATGCATCCAACGTTGGCCAGGATACCATTCTCTGCATCCACCTGACTCAAGCTTGCAGGACATGGTTCTGCCACCTGTCCACACATACCTGGGTGCCCCCCAGGACACTCCACATGATCCCTGACCTCTGCGCATGGCTGTCGCTGTACTCAATATGTCTGTCGGCACGGTTGTGCGGCCACCCCCTCAGCTGGTTGGGCCCATCACGGGTGTGTATGGTGCTCCATGTCTGTCTTGCCTACTACAATGTGACCCATGTGCGTCCTGTGCCAGACTCAGGCCCCAGGGTGTGGATGGTTGAAGTCAAATGAGAACTCAGGCATAGTTAGACTTTACAAGACACATGTAAGGTAATAATGCAATCAGTAGGCATCTTCTCTTTATGGTGTGACTTTTTATTTTGGTTGGGGTAGGGGGGGGGGTTTGACATGAGGGGCTTTCCGGGTGTGTGGAATCCAAAGTTCACTAGGGGAGTTGGTGTCCTTGCCATTTGAAATCCTCAGAGTCCATGCCACGGTCTTTGGCAACATTGGTCAGACAGTGACCAGCAAGTCCATGTGGCAGAGAATGTCTTTTGCTGCTGTGCTGCTGTTGCTCCAGTGGGCCAGGTGCCAGGCCAGGTGTCCTGGGAGATGGTGCTGTTGCGCCGACCCTCACGGTCTTTTCTGTGGACGACTCGCCCTCCTGCGGGGACCCTCAGAAGCAGGCCGTGACGATGTTTGGGATGCTCCGTCGGATGTCTCCTCCTCCTCCTCATCCCTCCCTGTGGGTGGTGATGTTCTACGCCTGGTGGCACAGGGAGGGTTGCCCATGTTGTCGGCCATCCGACAGAGTGTACTGTGAATTCCCGTGAACACCGTCACGAGCTCAGCCTGTCTGTCCTCCATCCGCCGTTGGTGTTGCAGTAGACAGGCATGTTGCTCCGCATGTTGCTGGGCCTGCTGGGTCTTGATCCCCTCAAGGATGGACACAACCTGGGCCATGCCCGTGGTGTCCTGCCAGTATGTGTCCAGGATGTTTCGGACATGGGAATATACCGGTTCCCCAGCCAACTGGTCAGGCTGGCGCCTCCGCCGTCCTCCACTCCCACCACCCCTGCCCACTTGCACCTGGCCTGCCCTTGTGGGCACATCGGGTCTCCGGGACCCCTGAGGGGTGGCATTTGCGTTGTCGCCTGCCTCCTCCTGGGTGGCCAGGACACCGTGTCCCTCCTGGCCAGCCTGGCTGCATTGTGGTGGTGGGGCAGGGATCCTGGGTGTCTCCTGGGATGTGGCAGGAGTGGGGGTGGTGGTTGGCCCAGTTGTACCTGACGCAGGTGCTGCAGGTCGTTGGACACCAGAGGGGCCAGGTTGGTCGGGGTCGGGTTCGTCCACAGAGTGGTGAGAGTCGTCGCTGCCGGTGGCTCCGTCATCCCGCCGAGCCGGGTCCTGTGAGTCTTCCCCCCCAGTGTTGGGGGGTGATCCACGACGTTGACCTGTGTGTGAGAGAGACAATGTTAATTTTGTTCCATGCAACATCCATGTTTCATCGTTTTCAAAGTTGGCACATTTCCTCTGGGAATTTGGATATGTCTTGCATTCCACTCACAGTGCACTTGTGCATGGGTATGTCCCTTGGCCACAGCTTTTGCGACTTTACCTATGTGTGGCACAGTCTTACTTGCTGCGTCAATTGTGACTGCAGTCAGTAGTGGAGTGGGCAGGTGTGGCGAGCCATGCATTGGCGCCTTCCGTGTAGCACTGTACGTGTGCACATGGAGTGGTTCCACACACTTATATAATGCAGGTAGCTGTCGTTGTGCTCGTGCACAGGTTGTGACATGGCCCTGTGTTTTGCCATGGAGAAGAGGGGGGGTTCTGGCACTGGCCACCCTTGTCTACATGCACGCAGTCCACCTACTGACGAGCAGACATTCCCACACCCCACAAGGCTGATTTGCTCTCCCTGTGTGTCCCTTTCTCGCTCCCTCTCTGTCCCCCTCTCCCTCCCTCTGTGTGTCAGCCTCCTCCCTCTGTCCGTCTCCCTGTGTCTCCCTCCCTCTCTGTCCCCCTCTCCCTCCCTCTGTGTGTCAGCCTCCTCCCTCTGTCCGTCTCCCTGTGTCTCCCTCTCTCTCTGTCCCCCTCTCCCTCCCTCTGTGTGTCAGCCTCCTCCCTCTGTCCGTCTCCCTGTGTCTCCCTCCCTCTCTGTCCCCCTCTCCCTCCCTCTGTGTGTCAGCCTCCTCCCTCTGTCCGTCTCCCTGTGTCTCCCTCCCTCTCTGTCCCCCTCTCCCTCCCTCTGTGTGTCAGCCTCCTCCCTCTGTCCGTCTCCCTGTGTCTCCCTCCCTCTCTGTCCCCCTCTCCCTCCCTCTGTGTGTCAGCCTCCTCCCTCTGTCCGTCTCCCTGTGTCTCCCTCCCTCTCTGTCCCCCTCTCCCTCCCTCTGTGTGTCACCCTCTGTCACCTCAGCCCAGCTTCCTGGGCACACACTGTTAACAGATCTTTGAATGGCCCTTGGATTGTTGATGTGAGTTTGTTTCTGATCTCCAGGCACCCATTGGGTGTAGTGTGTGTGTCTGCACTGCTGCTGTGGTGGTGTGTGCTGCCACTCTTTCACAGTGTTGGCTGTTCATTAGCTGCTGTCATGTGCAAGAACGTGCCGTCACCCCCATGTGTTGATGCAAGGCGTCCGCCATTTGCTGGCGAGTCTTTCCTGTGTGGGGACACACTGTTTGTCTGGCTGTGACCTAGGCCATATGGGCAGGGGGCATTGTTTTCTGCTTCTGATTTGCACTATGTGATTTTTGGGGCCCACACTCCCGCCATCTGGCTTACCGTGTCATGTGTTGGTGTTTTCTGTGGCCTGTGACTTGACATTGTCCAGCTGGGTGCATGGGGCATGGTGGCGCCAGTGGCATGTGCGTGTTCATGGAGTGTGGTTGAGTCATGCGATAGCTTGGGGTGGTTGCGTGCCTGTTTGTGAGTTTGGTTGTGGATGACGTTCCCCCCATGTGAGGTGAGTTGTTTGTGTACTCACCCGGGTCTCGGAGTCCTTCTAATCCGTCCACTGCCACCACCGGCAGTATGGCCATCACCCTCTCCTCCCAGGGATGGTATTGTACGGGTCTGCGGGGTGGCCCTCCTCCAGTGACGTTGGCCTGGTTGTGGTCGTCGGTCATTTTGGCTCGGACCCTCCTCCGCAGATCGTACCACCTGGCTTGGCATTCATGCCTGGTCCTTCTGGTGTCCGCAACAGCATTCGCAGCATCGACGATGGTCTGCCACATGGCAGTTTTTTCTGAAATGCTGGTCTGTCTGACCAATGTTCCAAAGAGGTGTGGCTCAACTCTGAGGATTTCATCGACAAGGACCTCCAACTCTCGGCTAGTGAACTTTGGATTCTTGTTAGTGGGCATGGTGAGGGGTGTGGGTGTGGATGGTGGGGGGGTGTGTGGATGGTTGTGGGTGTGTGGGTGTGGTTGTGCAGGTGTGTGTGTGAATGTGATGAGGGGGTGTTTGTGAAGGTGTGTGTGTGAAGGTGTGCAAGTGTAAGGTGTAGTAAAGGTTCAAGTATGGTGCTGTAGGTTGTCTGTGGGGTCTGGCAGCAGTGAGTCTGTTGCAAAGGCTCATGGTTTGTGTGTGTGGGACCTTTTTATTGGTCCATTGGTGGGTGTGGCTGTGTTTGAACTTTGGGTGGGTGTGTTATAAGGTGTGGTTGTGTTTTGGGCCTCTGTTTTGGATTTTAGCAGTTGCAGGTCAGTGATTGTGTTGTTTTTGAGCTTGTTGGACATGTTTAGTGGCTTTGTGCCATTCGAATGGTGTATTCTTGTGTTGTTTTGCTTTGTCCTGGTTGTGTACGTGCGTTTTTAACGTGTGTACGGTGTGTACTTCGGGCATTTTGTTGTACAGTGCTGTCCTTGTGTCTGGCTTGGTACGACTCGTACATGCGCGATGTTGTGTGAAGGTGCTGGTGTTGGGGCCTGGGGTACGCTCCATACGTCCGCGGGTGAGGGTACGGGTCGTACATACACGGTTGGGGGTACGACTCGAACGTACACGGGTGTACATGCACGGGTGGGGGTTCGACTCGAACGTACACGGGTGTACATACACGGGGGGTACGACACGTACACGGGTGTACATACACGGGTGGGGATACGACTCATACACGGGTGTACATACACGGGTGGGGGTACGACTCGAACGTACACGGGTGTACATGCACGGGTGGGGGTATGACTCGAACGTACACGGTGTACATGCACGGGGGTACGACACGTACACGGGTGTACATACACGGGTGGGGGTACGACTCGAACGTACACGGGTGTACATACACGGGGTGTGCGACACGTACACGGATGTACATACACGGGTGGGGGTACGCCTCGAACATACACGGGTGTACATACACGGGGGGTACGACACGTACACGGGTGTACATACACGGGTGGGGGTACGACTCGTACACGGGTGTACATACACGGGGGGTATGACACATACACGGGTGTACATACACGGGTAGGGGTACGACCTGAACGTACACGGGTGTACATACACGGGGGTACGACACGTACACGGGTGTACATACACGTGTGGGGGTACGACTCATACACGGGTGGGGGTACGACTCGAACGTACACGGGTGTACATACACGGGGTGTGCGACACGTACACGGATGTACATACACGGGTGGGGGTATGACTCGTACACGGGTGTACATACACGGGGGGTACGACACGTACACGGGTGTACATACACGGGTGGGGGTACGACTCGTACACGGGTGTACATACACGGGTGGGGGTACGACTCGAACGTACACGGGTGTACATACACGGGGGGTGCGACACGTATACGGGTGTACATACACGGGTGGGGGTACGACTCGTACACGGGTGTACATACATGGGTGGGGGTACGACTCGAACTTACACGGGTGTACATACACGAGGGGTGCGACACGTACACGGGTGTACATACACGGGTGGGGGTACGACTCGAACGTACACGGGTGTACATGCACGGGGGTACGACACACACACGGGTGTACATACACTGGTGGGGGTACGACTCGAACGTACACGGGTGTACATACACGGGGGGTACGACTCGTACACGGGTGTACATACACGGATGGGGGTATGACTCGAACGTACACGGGTGTACATACACGGGGGGTACGACACGTACACGGGTGTACATACACGGGGGTACGACTCGAACGTACGGGGGCTGGGGGGGTGTTCGGCACGTATGCGGGCACATGTCTCCATGGTTGCTATGGGAGTTCGGTGCGGACGGTGTTTTTTCCATACGGTTGTAACATCGGACGCACGGGATGGATCGTGATTCCGCGGTCGGACTTCACTTTTCACATTTGTACGGTAAATCGTCCGGGGACGTGTCGGACACATTATCCGACCCGAGGACGTGTGGGGAATAATTCCCAATGCGATTCGTATGGTCTTTTTCCCATGCGAATCATAATTGGCAGTTTGTACGGCACTTGTACGATTCGTACGGTAAAAAGACCGGATACAAGTCGTAAGGGCCATTTTTTTACCGGATCGTGATCGGCACCTCAGTGTTGCAATTTATTGCACTGGGTATTTTGCATTTGGTCTTAGTCCTTTCTAGAATAGTTTCGGTGACATTGCTACTTTGTTTGCAGGCTTTGCATTTGCCGCATCTGTGGAAACCTTTACTTTTCATGAGCCAATTGTTGTCCTTGGGCCGAAGGGGACTGTGTACCAAAATGTCTCTGAGTGATGCACTCCTTCTGAATGTAATCGATGGGGAAGTAGTTATTTCATTACGCAGAATGGGATCCTGCCTAAGGATATCCCATATGTTCTTTAAGATCTTGCGTATTTGGTTAGATTGGCTGCAGTATCTAGTAATGAACCTCGTTGGTTCCTTGGTTTCCACTTGCTTTCTTTTCCTGGTTCTACTCTTTTCTAGAATTTCCTCCCTGCATTGTGTTTCTACTCTTTTTTCTGCTTGATGTAATGCTTTTCTCGAGTAACCTCTTTCCTTAAACCTTGCTTTCATCTCCTGTTTGGTTCTTGTGTATGCTGCCTCAGTACTGCAATTACATTTGGCTCTTAGGAATTCCCTATAGGGGATTCCCCATCTGAAGCTAGGTGAATGTGAGTTGGAGGAGTGTAGAATAGAATTTCCAGCTGTCATTTTTCTAAAGAGATTAGTACTGACTTTCCCATTTTCAACAGTCAATTTTAGGTCTAGGAATTCAATGTGGCTTTGGCTATAGCGTCTTGTGAATCGTAGATTTACATTATTTAAGTTTAAGCAATCAATAAAAAGATTAAGATCACTTTCTAATCCATTCCAAACAAAGAAGACGTTGTCAATATATCTCAACCACTTTGAAACATTACAATACCATTGTTCAGTGAGGTCATTCCAGAGCACCTGCTTCTCCCACCAGACCACCAAAAGATTGGCGTAGCTTGCGGCGAAGCAGGTGCCCATAGAATTTCCCTCTAATTGTCTGTAATGTACATTCTCAAACAAAAAAACATTTTCTTTAAGGCACATTGCAATCATCTCCAATAACATGTGTGTGTGTTGTAGGGATTCAGCTTTGCGCTTCCTAAGAAAGAACTTGCATGCTTTTAAGCCATCTTCATGCCGTATGCTCGTATATAGAGCTTCGACATCTTAACTGACCAGCCACTCATTCTCCCCTATTGTAATGTTTTGTATTTTGTGGAGAAAATCAGTTGTGTCCCGTAAGTAGGACATTAGATCTTTCACAAAGGGAAATAGAAAGTGGTCCACATAAATACTGGTGTTCTCCATTAAGCTGTTTTTGGAGGACACTATAGGTCTGCCAGGTGGAATTCTACTGTTCTTAAGTATCTTTGGCAGCAGATATAGTGTGGGAGTGGTGGGGGTATAATTTTTTGGTTCAGTGACTAAATATTGAGGGACAAAATATCGACTACACAAAAAATCGACACCAAAATATAGAAGGACAGAATATCGACTCCCTATCTACAAACAGGTAAGTACTAAAATATCGATTCCAAAATATAGACTGTCAAAATATAGTTAGCCAAAATATCGAATTTTTTAAATGTATTAAAAATAATATAAAATTAATTAAATATTAAAAACAATTAAATAAAACATACATAAAATAATATAAAAAAGCTTAAAATGTAAACATAATATAAGTAATTTAAAAAAGTCGAGATTTGGTGGATACTGAGAGCGTAAAAATTACTATTCCCACTCCAGTGAGTGCAACAGTAGGGAAAGCGTTGGATAGCGTAGGGGTAAAAATTACTATTCCCACTCCAGTGAGTGCAACAGTAGGGAAAACGTTGGATAGCATAGGGGTAAACATTACTATTCCAACTCCAAACAGTGCAACAGTAGGGAAAGCGTTGGATAGCGTAGAGGTAAAAATGACTATTCCCACTCCAGAGAGTGCAACAGTAGGGAAAGCGTTGGATAGCGGGAGGGTAACAATTACTATTCCCACTCCAGAGAGTGCAACACTAGGGAAAGCGTTGGATAGCGCAGGGGTAAAAATTAGTATTCCCACTCCAGTGAGTGCAACAGTAGGGAAAGCGTTGGATAGCGGGAGGGTAACAATTACTATTCCCACTCCAGAGAGTGCAACAGTAGGGAAAGTGTTGGATAGCGGGAGGGTAACAATTACTATTCCCACTGCAGAGAGTGCAACAGCAGGGAAAGGGTTGGATAGCGTAGGGGTAAAAATTACTATTCCCACTCCAGAGAGTGCAACAGTAGGGAAAGTGTTGGATAGCGGGAGGGTAACAATTACTATTCCCACTCCAGAGAGTGCAACAGTAGGGAAAGCATTGGATAGCATAGGGGTAAAAAGTACTATTCCCACTCCAGTGAGTGCAACAGTAGGGAAAGCGATGGATAGCGTAGGGGTGCAAATTACTATTCCCACTCCAAAGAGTGCAACAGTATGGAAAGCGTTGGATAGCGGGAGGATAAAATTAACTATTCCCACTCCAGAGAGTGCAACAGTAGGGAAAGCGTTGGATAGCGCAAATGGAAAAATTACTATTCCCACTCCAGTGAGTGCAACAGTAGGGAAAGCGTTGGATAGCGTAGGGGTAAAAATTGCTGTTCCCACTCCAAAGAGTGCAACAGTAGGGAAAGCATTGGATAGCAGGAGGGTAAAAATTACTATTCCCACTCCAGTGAGTGCAACAGTAGGGAAAGAGTTGGATAGCGGAGGGTAAAAAATACTATTCCCACTCCTGAGAGTGCAAAAGTAGGGAAAGTAATGATTTAAATTTAAAATAAGATTACATTGATTATCAATACCGATAAAAAGTTAATTAAAAATAATTACCAATTAATAACAAATAATTACCATTTAAAAATATTAATTATCAATTGATAAAAATGTATTACCAATTAATAATAATTAATTACCAATTTAAAATTAATTATCAATTATCAATACACATAAATAAAAAAATTAATATTTACTTTTTTACAATTAATTTACTTCCCACCCAATTCCCCTATAAACCCACAACCTACTCCCAATAATAAAAAATACAATTAACATTATTATCAATTAATCAATTAATAAAAATAATTTTGCAAATAATAAAAATTATTTAGCAATTCATACAAATTACTTACCCATTAATACAAATTAATTACCAATTATTAATGATCAATTAATTATCAATACACATAAAAAAAAAGTTATTTACTTTATTACAATTAATTTACTTCCCACCCAATTCCCCTACAAACCCACAACCCGCTTCTAATAATAACAAATACAATTAACATAATTATCAATTAATCAACTAATATAAATTAATTACCAATTAATAAAAAATAATTACCAATTAATAATTAATTATCAATAAATTAATTATCAAAACATATAAATATAATTAACATTTAATTAACCATAATTAAATTACTTCCCACCCTATTCCCCTATAAACCCACAACCCGCTACGGAATTAAATTATGCAATAATTAAATTACATAACATTCATTTGTTGAAATAAATTAAACATACATTACAAAAATAATACATCATTTTAACACATATACTACGATACATAACACAATTTTTTTTTTTCGATATTATGGTAATCTATATTTTAAAATTCGATATTATGGTATTGTATATTTTTAAAGTCTATATTTTGGAAATCGATATTTTGTACCCCCATTTAGATATTCTGACCTATCTATATTTTGATAATTCGATATTCTGTCCACTCTATATTTTAACTTCGATATTCTGGGCAGTCGATATTTTGGAATCGATATTTTGGGTGTTTACCTAATTTTTTAAGAATTGTTTTTCATCCCATGTAAGGAGATTTTGTTCGTGCCGTGTCACAAGCTTATCATGGTATTGGTTTTTCAAGTTGATGAGATATTTCTTATCTACTTTAGCGTAGCAAGTATTGTCATCGAGCTGGCGGTGCGCCTCTTTGGTGTACATGGTCTGTGTCATAAGGACCACATTACCTCCTTTATTGGAGGGTTTGATGACCAATTCTTGGTCTTTTTGTAAATGATTCACCACCTCCCATTGAGATTTGGTCATGTTGGTATTCTCCTTTATTTTGTTAAGGAGTTTGAGTAGGTCTTGGGCCACAAGGTCACTAAAAACGTCAATATTGTCTCTAGAAAGTATAGGTACATACTTCGATTTGGCTCTGAACTGTGTAAGGGATGCCTTGCCGGTATTTATGCCTAGGAGATTGGAAATGTTGGTAGTATGTGTGGGATTAAAGGGGTCCATGGGGACAGTGTTAGATTCTTTGGATATCTGTTGTTCTAGGTTTGTCATAATTTGTAGGGTCGGAATATCAGCAATAGTTAAAACAGAGTCATAATCTATGTTGGGTGCTGTATATTTTTTGTTACCATTCTTTTTTAGAGCATGCATTTTACATAATTTCAATTTTCGTTCAAATTTATACAGATCAACCCTAGCTTGTGCGTAGTCAAACCCTGTCTCAGGACAAAAAGACAAGCCAAGTTCTAGTACACTCATTTCGTCATCAGTTAGAATCTTATTGGTTAGATTAATTACCGTTAACTTTCGTGCAGTGTTCTCCATTATTGTTTATTTGCTTTCTGGCCTCTTGTTCCCATGCCAGTTGTTCTTGGATTCTCAGCGCCTGATGTTTCTTTTCTGGTTTTGCCTGCGTTTTCTTGTCTTTTTCCTTTTGGCCTTCCTCTGTTTGAATGTTCTTTTGCTCTCTGTACGAGCAGAAGTTCCCGGGAAAAAGACTGTTGTTCCAAACTTCCTGATGTTGTGCTATCTAGCGACTCTTGATCAAAACTGAGATCGGTGGTGGACCCCTCCTTGCTTGTTTCCAAGAGTTCCAGGACTCTGTCTTTTTTCAGTTCTGTTCTCATTTTGTCATATTTCTTCACAAAAGTAAGTATGCGTCCTGAGGCATAGTCAATTTCATCACGTACAAATTTGCGCTGTTTTATAGCCACAACATCTTTTTCAAAGGCTCTCATTTTGTCATCCACCAGTTTAATTGAATTTTCCACCTCCTGTTGGTCTTTCTCTTTTTTCAAATCATCCAAAATATCCTGTATTTGCACTAGCAGGGTCTTTTGTTCCTCCCAGGCATTGGCTATCAATATTTCTAGCATTCGTCTTGAGCAAGTGGTTGTATTGTCAACCCAATCTTGTAGTACTTTGGGTATTGACAGAGTGGGGGTGATGAAGATCTGGATCCCTCTTGGTATCCGGTTGACCTCTAGATAGTTTTGTAGTGAGGTCACCTCCCACCATCTGCTTATCTCTTTACGCCGCAAACGCTCAAGTGAATTGCCTTTTTGTCGTATATTGATTGGTAGTTCATCAATTGCTGTACTTCCCGAGGGTTGTACGTCCCGCTGTGTCCTTGTAAAAACTTCCCTTGGCTGATGCCTCGTGTCCTTTTAACAACTCGTCTGCCATTCTCTTACTGTGTTCGTTATGGTGCTTGATGCTCACCCTTGCTTGTGAAACTGATCTCACGCTTGGAGCCGTATGCATATATATCTCAAAAAACAGTGTTTGCGTGTACCTCTGCCATCAAATGGTGGCAGGCTGCCGGCGAGGTCGCGATCCTCAAAACTCACAGTAGATAACAGACTGTGCCGAGCCCAAAATCCATTTTAACGTGCTTTATTCAATCCAATGCATGTGGCAAACAATGCCCAACGCATTTCGGAACAGCCGCTCCTTTCTCACAGGTTCCGAATATTGAATTGAATAAACCACGTTAAAATGGATTTTGGGCTTGGCACAATCTTTTATATATATATATTTTGTTAACACTATCAATGTCAACAATTTGAATCTTGAGTTTACTGCTACTATTAGCAATGAAAGGGTTGAGTTCCTGGATGTTGAGATTTATATTGATGATAATGACATCCATACTAAACTCCATAGAAAGGTAACAGTGGGGAATTCAACGCTACATGCTTGCAGCTCCCACCCCAGACTCCTCATTACAATCATCCCATATGGGGAGTTTTAAGAACCAAAAGAATATGCAGCAACAACACTGACCTTACTCAATGCCTAGCAGACTCTGTACAAAGGTTTCAGGCTCTCGGATATGCAGTGAGGGACCTACAAATAGCTTTAACCAAAGTACATAATACATTTAATAAATCTGTCCTGCCTAAAAATTCCGGTAAATCTACAACAGGGAGAGAAAATAAACCACACAACAAAGATAGTGTGGTTCGGTTAATAACTACATATAGTTGCCACGAGAAACAAGTTAGAAACATTATAAATACAAATTGGCCTATATTGAAAACCGATATTACTCTTGCCCCATTACTAGAGGAAATGCCAGCTATCACTTTCAGACGGGAGCCCTCTATGAGGGATGCTCTCGTTAAAACTAGTCCGGAAGTGTGCACTACGGGACATTGGCAGTCAAACAGGACAGGAGTTTACAAATGTAGCTCCTGCAGGGCTTGTAAGTTTGGGATCAATAAACAGGAGTATGCACTTAACCCATGTAAAATTAAGGGGTTATTTACCTGTAAAACCGACCATGCGGTAAACGTACTGGAATGTACATGTCACCTCCAGTACATAGGCAGTACCAAGCTCCAGCTTTTCAATCACATTTTACAACATCTGCGTGCGATTGTTAACTCTGATCCCAGCTATCCGGTTGCTCGCCATTTTAAACTTGTGCATCAAAATAACTTAAATGATCTATGTTATTTTGTGATAGATGCAGTTCCTAGGTCATTAAGAGGGGACAACAGGGAAAGAAAGCTGCGACAGCTGGAAAGTCATTATATTTTACAACTTGATACAAAGATGCCAAATGGTTTGAACACTGGAGAGGATCTTTATAACTTTTTATGTTATGTTATGTTATGTTATATAGACTTATAAAGCGCACTGTTGCCCGAGGGTATCCTGGTGCTGCACACTGTTTACCTGAAAGAAGAGTCCCCCCCCCCCCCAAGACTATTTCGGATATTAGGCTGAGAACAGCCATGTCTTCAATTTTTTTCTGAAAGTTAGGAGTTCCGTAGCAGACCTTAAAAAAAATGGAAGCTCGTTCCAGGCGGTGGTGGCTCTGAGCACAATGCTATTTCTGCCCCAGCTGGCCTTATTTACCCTGGGAACTGCTGCCCATTTGGCTTCCTTTGAGCGCAGTGATCTCCCAGGGACGTACCATTGGATACTCTTAGGTCTTTAGGTCCTGTTCCATGCAGGGCTTTAAAAACCGTGCAAAGAGCCTTAAATTGGGCTTGTTTTTTGATTGGGAGCCAATGAAGGTCAGTAATGCCTTTCCTAATTGATACCGAACTAGGAGTGCCTGTGAGCAGCCTAGCTGCCACGTTCTGAACCATCTGGAGTCTGTTAAGATGTTTATTATTAATCGTCAAATACAGACTGTTGCAATAGTCCAAACGGGACTCAAGGAGTGGTTTAATTTTTTTCAATGTCCTTAGGATGAAGAAGCAAGTTGATACCACTCTGCTGACCTGGTCCCCAAAAGAGAGGGTATTATCCACAGTCACACCCAAGTTTTTTACTGTGCGTGCAGGTTTTGGCAGGAGGCCCATCTCACTGGGCCACCCTGCCGGGGTCCAGAGGTTAGGATTGTTCCAGAAGATTATCACCTCAGTCTTGCCTGAGTTCAGCTTTAGGCAATTAGCTGACATCCAGCCTGTAATGGCCGCCATGCAATCCTGGCAACTAATGGCCAATCCCGCTGCTTTCCCTCTCTGTAGAGACAGCACAATCTGGGTGTCATCTGCATAAGAGGTAATGAGCAGGCCGAAGGAACGTATGAGGGCAGCCAGAGGCTTCACATAAATATTAAAAAGCGTGGGGCTAAGGGAAGATCCTTGTGGGACCTCACAGGGAAGGGCAAATGGTTTAGATCTTTCCCCGTCCAGGTCCACCGTTTGTGTTCTAGCTGTCAGAAATGATTTCAATAGGTCCCAGACAGCACCTTGTACCCCGACCTTCGACAGGCGATCCAACAGCAGCTCGTGGTGAACGGTATCGAAGGCCGCTGATGAGTCTAGCATGATAAGAATGGCAGACCCACCCTGGCCGACAGCCTCACGTATCTCTTCCGTTGCTTTTAAGAGAGCTGACTCCGTGCTGTGCCCAGCACGGAACCCATATTGGGAGTGATCCAGTATGTTATTGTTTTCCAGGCACAGGCTTACCTGCTTTATTCATGGCCTTCTCCAGGATCTTGGCTGATAGGGGGAGGCGGGAGATAGGCCTATAATTATTGGGATCACTTGGCTCTAGGTTTTTTTTTTTTAGGAGAGGTAGTATAGAAGTAGTTTTCCAGGATGCCGGATAAAGCCCTGTACCCAATATCCGATTGAGTAAAGGGGTAAGGGAGTTGGTGATGATTGCCGGAGACATCTTCATTATAGTGGCCGGACAAGGGTCATTAGGGGAACCAGATCTGCAACCCATGAGCAGGTTGGTGACCTCCACGTTAGTCAGAGGGATGAAAGTATTGAGTGTGGGGGCAGTATGGGTTGATGTGGTCTCAGGACCTCTAACACTGGCTACTCTCGATTGGTTGTTAAAGGAGGAGAAGATGGTATCTACTTTATTTAGAAAAAAAGAGGCGAGAGTATTACAAAACTCAGAGTCGCCGTGCACAATGGGCTTGGAGGGAATCATAAGCAAGGTTACCGTTTTGAACAGTTCTTTTGCCTAAGATTTAGCTCCGGCGATTTTTTTCAGAAAAGTAAGCCTTTTTTTCCTACTGCAGAGTTTTTTTGTAGGTTGTGAGGCTGATTCGGTAGTGTTCCCTGTCATTTGAATTGTACCCCTTTCACCATAGGCGCTCCAACTTTTTGCACTCTGATTTGAGTTCTTGCAGTTTGTGTGAGAACCAGGGGGCAGAGGGAAGCAATCGTCTAGGGGAACACGATTTGACCGGAGCCAGTTTGTGGCAGGCTGCCTTGATCCAGTCCTCATATGTTGCCGTTGCTTCCTCTATATTCGAGGAGAGATGAGAGACTGACTCTGTCAAGGTTTTATCAAGATTAGATGGATTTATCTTTTTCCAGGACCGGGTTGCTATTTTACCCTTGGGTTTGGAATGGAACAGTATGATGGGGGGGAAAGAGTTTACAAAAATAATGGCTGCATGATCAGTCCAGGGTAGTGGCAGGATGTCTAGGATGGAAAGTGAGGAGGAGTTGGAAAAAATTCCATCTGAGGTGTGACCCCTCTTATGGGTGGGGCCACTTACCTGCTGCATTAGATTCCCGCCACCCATAATTTCTAACAACCTATCGGTGTCAGAATCGGTAAGGTCCTCCAGGTGGAAATTAAAATCACCAAGAATGGTGAAGGATTTGGCGCAGAAACCCTCCTCCAGTAATGACCCAAGTGAGTCCAGGAAACCACCTTTGGGGCCTGGAGGACGATAGATAAGAATTGCTTTAAAAGAGTCTTGTGTTGCAAAGCGTACTTTGATTGACAGAGCTTCACAAGTACTGTTGGAAGCTACCTCGAATTCGGGAGTTAGACTCTTATTATAGATAACGGCAAGTCCTCCTCCTTTCCTTAACGGTCTGTCTAATGATTGACAGATGTAATCGTGGGGGGTGGCTTTGACGATATCCGGCCCGGAGTCGCTGTCGGTTCAGGCCTCCGCAATGAAGGCCATCTTAATGTTATTTGCCTCTATAAGCAGGCAGCATTCCGTGCTGTGTTTTACTCGCAATCTGGCATTGAGCAGTAAACATTTAAAATCTTGTTCGATCTTTGGTGTATCTGCACCCAAATTGCCTTCTTCAGTGCTCCTTTCAAATGCCGTCAAAGTTACACAAGTTTAAATTGCTTCACGGGTGATTTCAGTATTGTACGTGATTCACCCTCACGTTTGCAGGAGAAGGCACCCGTCTTGAGTTTTGGCAGCTTGGGTGAAACCTGGAGCGTTGTATTAAATGACTGCCTGAACCGCCGTGGCTGAAGTGAGATACTAACCTACCGACCTGAATGGTTGTCAGTTATTTAACTGATGGATTCCAGTCATACAGACTGCAACCTGTAGGAATTTGTGCTATTCAAAACCACGGTAGTGACGAGGGACAGAGAGACTGTCAATATGGCACAAGGCTTTGTGGGATATGGAGGCTGTTAATTTGCTAAAGGACTGCAAGGAGACGTCTGCATGCAAGGTACATTGAAAAGAAGTTTCGTTTTTATTCTATGCAAGACTAAATGCTGCATTGTCTATGAAAGACTAAAAGAAGTTATTAATAATGGCAAAACGAAATGATTACTGAAAGGTTTGAAGTAATGGATGTGCATGCAGACATGGCTGCCATAACATCGGTATTTGCACCAAGAACTCTGTCAGTCCTTCGTTGTTGTTTACTCTATGCATTCCTCCAATGAAATCACCCGTGAAGCAATTTAAACTTGTGTAACTTTGACGGCATTTGAAAGGAGCACTGAAGAAGGCAATGCGCCGAAATGCATTTGCTCTAATTAAAAACAACCAATGTCCCGTGAGTGCTGTGTGCCTGTTTTTGGAGCTGGAGTATTGTACGTGATTCACCCTCACGTTTGCAGGAGAAGGCACCCGTCTTGAGTTTTGGCAGCTTGGGTGAAACCTGGAGCGTTATATATATATATATATATATATTCACTGAGAAAACAATAGGTTTCAGGCACATTATAGTTAGGAATTAGCATTTAAAAAACCTTAGAAATTCACAGAAAAAAACATAGTTTTCAGGGGCGTTATAGTTAGCTGGACTTTTCACTCGTACAAAACCATTGAAATTCCCCTGTTATAGTTAGTTAAGCTAACTATAACTCGTGCGCCCGCAATGCTCTGCTGATGATGTCACATATTACATCACTCATGACATGGTCAGTGACATCACTCATGACATCACTGATGACATCTCAAATGACATCACTTATGACATCACTGATGACCTCATCCAGTGAATGTGTGTTTTTCTGAAAATTACATATGTTTTATATATGTATATCTCAAGGTCGATGGAAGAATAAATGGGTATATAAGTGTCTAAATGGAAGATTTGTTTTTGAAAAATTGATTGTATAACCGACTGATTAAGTGTATCTTAGTGAATACATGGCTTAGTGAGTAATGTTGAAATATGTAAATATCTGTATCAGTCTCTCACTTTGTGTATAAGTGGCTGCATGGGTTGGTGAGTAGCTACATGAGTGTCTATATAGGTTATTAGTTGTTTTTTTGAGTATCAGTAGGAGTGTCTGAGTGTCTGTATGGTTCGGTGGGGGGTATTATGTAGTGCATAGGTGCATGAATGAGTGACTCACTGTTTGTATGTGTTGAAGACAGCATGTGTGCAGGACTGTATGGGTGGATGAGTGTGTGCATGGGTGTGTTAGTGAGTGAATGACTGTCTCAATAGTGTCTTTATGAGTAACTACATATGTTTTAAACTAGTATATGTGACTATTGGTGTATATAAGTGAGTATATGTGAGAGTGAGAGATTAAAAGAGTTTCTGTATGAATATGTATGTGTTTCTATAAGTGATTGTTTAAAAGACTAAGTATGTGTAAGTTTCTATAGAAGTAAGTGTGGTGGTCTATGCATAAATGTATATGCAAGTAAAAGGATGTTTGATTCTTTATTAGCATGAGTGACTATGTGTGTGAGTAACTCTATGGATGAGTGGCATTGTGTAACAGGATGTATAGGTGTATGAGTACATATGATGAGTGAGTACATGTATGAGTGACTGTATAGGACTGTTGGTGAATGAGTGGATGTATATGTGGATCTTAGAATTACTGAATAGGTTGTTGTGACTGGTATTGGTATGTCCATTGTTTTGAAACTTTCAGTTTCTATTTTTGAATGTGTGTATCAAAGGTTATATTAGGGGGAGAAGATGTCTGCCACTCTATCACAAGGATGATGTCATCAGTGATGTCATTTGAGATGTCATCAGTGATGTCATGAGTGATGTCACTGCCCATGTCATGAGTGATGTAATATGTGACGTCATCAGCAGTGCATTGCGGGCGCGCGAGTTATAGTTAGCTGAACTAACTATAACGGGAGAATTTCAATGGTTTTGTACGAGTGAAAAGTCTAGCTAACTATAACGCCCCTGAAACCTATGGTTTTTTCAGTGAATTTCTAAGGTTTTTTAAATGCTAATTCCTCACTATAACGTGCCTGAAACCTATGGTTTTTTCAGTGAATTTCAAAGGTTTTTTAAATGCTAATTTCTAACTAGGCCTACAGCAATAAGACATGTGAAGAAAAAACGCACAGAAAGAAAAAAAGAAATGCAGAAAGAAGCAACAGAAGTCCTCAAAGACGAAGAAAAGTGCAGGAAGAAGGATAACGTGCAGAAAGAACAAACAGAAGAGCAGACAGAAGCCTTGTTGCAAAATCATCCTCAACTTTTTTAAACGTATACTGGTGGTAACTGAGTCTGACTAACCAGTCCTAGAGCCAGTGCTAGGTTAAAAGACACTCAGAATACAGTGAAAACACCTACATACACTAGGGAAACTATGCGTTGGGGTCCCCCTGTGATTAGCATGACCTTCTCTGTAAGCCCCTAGTATATATAGGGCAGGGGATTAAAACTACCTCTCAGGCCCCGTCCCATCCCTTTCCCACTGTGTAAACACGCCCTGTGGCCGTTTTTTAAGTTGGGAGATTAAGTCCCCTTGAATCCTGAGGGTCCCTAGGGGCAACATAGGCCACTAGGTACGTCCAGTAAGCGCCATTGCAGAGAAGTGTAAAAAGGGGCACAGCCTGCACCACCTCTCTGCAACGTAGAGCAGTGGCGCTTACTGGAAGCACCTGGTGGGCTAGTTGGGCCCCAGGGTCCCTCAGGATTGAAAGGGAATTATTTCCCCAACTTAAAACGCGCCACAGGGCGTGTTTGCACACGTCACCTCAGGCCCCGTCCCCTCCCTTCACCACTGTGTAAACACGCCCTGTGGCCGTTCTAAGTTGAGAGATTAAGTTCCCTTGAATGCTAAGGGTCCCTAGAGTCAAACTAGCCCACTAGGTACCTCCAGTAAGCGCCACAGAGCTGCATTGCATAGAGGTGTAAAAAGGGGTGTGGCCTCAGAAAACCTGTCTGCAACGCAGCTCCATGGCGCATACTGGAGATACATGTTGGGCTAGTTGGCCCTCAGGGACCCTCGGTATTGAAGGGGAATCAATTCCCCAACTTACAACTGGCCAGGGGGCGCGTTTGCAGAGTTCTGCAAGGAGGGGGCGTGGCCTCCGGTGCGATGCCAGTCTTTTATTTTTTTAAGAAGGAGGTCTGTGTGGCCCCCCTTCTTTTTCTAAATTATTGGCCCTGGGCACCCCATCCCCCAGAGCCTGCACCCAAATTTTTTTTGTTGAAAAAAATTAATTTGGCTCTCCCAAAGCCTTAATCGGCCCCGGGGACCCCAATCCCCGGGTCATGGCCTTTTTTTTTTTATGCTTTAGGAGGGGGGCTGTGTTGCCCCCCCCCCCCCCCTCAGGTCACTTATGGCCCCGGGGACCCCATCCCCCGGGGCCTGCCTTTGTTTTTTATTATTTAAAAAAATATATATTTATAGAAACACCTAGGACATGCTGGACAAACCGTATGTACCTATCACCATGATGATTTGCGTGATATTCATTAAAAGGCAACTATGCATACAATGAATCCACGTGGAATGTACTTACACCGCTAGTGAAGCTCTGACGTGTTTGACGCCCTACCGTGCCTAATCCCGGCGCCCCCACCGGTGGGTACTCTCCAAGTAGACACCCTTGTTGTTTATTTATACAAACATGGGTAGCTATTGACGGGCACATTTAATATACATGCACACCAAGCCATTCAAAGGGGATTCGACAAAACTATGCAAGAAACCCCCCTCACGGTTAATAAAACACACATCCACCGCTGTATGTGTAATACTTTTTATTTTACTCTCTGGAAAGGAGACGAGCCTCACTTGAGAGTCACAGCGTGCTCCTGGCTCAGCCCAATGTTGTGTTACACCCACCAGTGCCCGCCGAGTGCCACACACCTCTGTGTTGTATTCCACCAGCTAGTGCGTATGCTAAGACACTCTCTAGCCCATGTGCACTGTAACACCACCCCGTGAATATGTCATGCCACACTTGCCTTCGCACGGGTTATATTGCCCCATCTAACGTGCCTTCCTCGATGTGTGTGTTATAACACACAGCGCTATGCCATACATATTACAATCTGGGATCCATATCTTTGTCACAGTGCATATGCAACGTTACACTCCCCAGCACATATTTTATATTACAACTTTAGAGACTAGTTAGGTTACACAATACTGCCCTGTGCATATTACACTCCAAGGCGCATATCGCATAGCACGCGCTAGTGCCTGTGCTATCTCGCGCTCTCCAATGAATCTGTCATTGCGCACAATGTATTGCATATTATATTTCATGCCCCGGTTCATCTTATATCACACTTTTTGGTGCATAGTTTATACCATATACTATATCTAGTTTTCATTTTCAATCGTGCTATCAGGACTATGTTCTATATAACTCTGCGTCCACCTACCCTTTTCACGGGCATTACATTTTGCGATGGGGGTGGACGGTCAGGGGGTGTTTCTGCCAAGTGAGCCCGGAGTCACAGTCACAAACGTCCTCTTCTTCCTGAATAAAAGTGAGATTATGCTGCATACTTGTTCATATTTTAAGTAGTTCGCACAGACACACATTTTAAAAACAATAAAGTTCCTAATACCCACCTTCTCTGAACAGTTAGCTTGCTGCCCCATCCACCTCCTCCCTATCCTCTGTTGACTGAATCCATGGACTAGCCTCCTCCCTCCTGCCATGCTTGGTTTGATGTGCTGCCACTGCCCTGCATTTAGCATGATGTACCTGCCCACTCCGCCTGCCCTCCATTGCCCAATTCTATGGCCCATCATTGACATCCTGCTTAGCCTCTGTGCTTAGCTTGCTGCCCCTATTCTCCTTCCCCCCTGCCCTCCAATGTCTTTGTGCATGCCCCTGCTCCATCCTTTTTGCCCACCATGTTCCATGGACCTGCCACTACTATCTACTCTGAGTGTTCTGTTGAGCTGCCACTCCCCTCCCACCTGCCTAGCATTGTCAGATAACTGTGACCTGTCCCTGCCACCTCCACCCTGCCTGTCCACATGCCATGCCCATATCCCCTTCCTCCTGTCCTCCATGATCAATTTTACTGCCACACCCTTCTGCCCTCCCTGGTCTGTTGTGCTGCAACTGCTCCGCCTGCCTGCCCCGCGCAGTCTGTTGTGAGGCCCCTTCCCCTGAACTCTCTTGTCTGTACCCAGGTCCTGACCCTCCCTTCTATCCTCTATGGTCCTTTGTGCATGCCCCTGCACCCTCCTTCTTGCCCATCATAGCCATTGTGCTGCCACTAACCCTCCTGCTTGCCATGCATGGTCTTCCGTGCTGCCATGGCCCCTCCCACCTTCCCTGTGTGGTCAGCTAGCTGCCCCTGACCCCCTCCCACCTTCCCTCCATGGTCTGTGTGTATGCCATCATAGTCTCACTGTTGCTCTCCATGGTGTGTCTTGTATCTAGTGCCCATCCTGCCTGACCTCCATGGTCATCTTGCTGCTCTTGCCCTGCCCCCTTGCCCCCAGCCCTCTGTTTCCATGTGCAGACCCCTATTCCCTCCCTCCTGGCTTGTCTGTTCCATTGTAATGCCCCTGATCCGTCCCTCCTGCCCTTTATGGTCTGTTATGCTGCAGCTTTCTCGCCTGTCTGTCCATTATGGTCACCTAGCTACCATTGCCTCTTTCCCCTCTGTTCTCTGTTGTCCATGTGCATGGTCCTGTCCCCTCCCTTTTGCTTTCTATGGAATGTTGTGCTGCACTCCCATCCCGCATGCCCTGTGTGGTGTATTGTGCTACTGCAAACCCTGATGCCTGCCCTGTAGGGTCAGTTTGGTGCACCTCTCCATGTCCCTCCTGTCCTCTGTTATCTGAGTACATGTCCCTACCCCAATTCCTCCTGTCTACCATGATCCAATGTACCATACTTGCGAACATTTTGAACTTGGTAAGAGGGAGATTTTGAAAAAAAACTGGGGTATTGATGTTCCCCTTTGAGTTACATTGAAAAAGAGGAGATTGTAGACAGGAGACAGATCAAATAAAGCCCATTTGAGGTTAAAAGCATTGGACATTTCCTGGCTGAAACGGGTCCTGTCCTGCATGCCCTGTGTGGTTTATTGTGCTGCTGCAAACCCTGATGCTTGCCCTGTGGGGTCAGTTTGGTGCACCTCTCCATGTCCCTCCTGTCCTCTGTTATCCGAATACATGTCCCTACCCCAATTCCTCCTGCCTACCATGATCCAATGTACCATACTTGCGAACATTTTGAACTTGGTAAGAGGGAGATTTTAAAAAAAAACTGGAGTATTGATTTTCCCCTTTGAGTTACATTGAAAAATAGGAGATTGAAGACAGGAGACAGATCAAATAAAGCCTATTTGAGCTTAAAAACATTGGACGTTTCCTGGCTGAAACGGGTCTGTTGGCGTGTCTGGTTGTACTACCACTGCCTCTTCCTTCTGCCCACAATGGTCTATTATATTGCCACAGCCTCTCTCTTTCCAGTCCTGTATTGTTGGTTTGTTGCCCCTGCCCCCCTTTCCACTGCCCTCCATAGTCTGTTGTGCTGCCACTGCCCTTCCTGCCTGCCCAGGGTGGTCAAACTGCTGCCTCTGTACTCTCCTACCTGCCTTCAATTTTCAGAGTCCGTGCCCCTGGCCTCTGCCTCTCAACAGTATCCCAATGAACCACTAGATTGCTAACATTCTATATTTATTACAAAAGTGTGGAACGCCTGATGTCATCTTGATGTATTCAAAATTGTAATACCTAGACCATTTCCTTTAGAAATTACATATATGAGAGGGTCTTATTTGCATCAAAATTATGGTTAGTGATCTAAAAAACTAAAATGAGGACATATTTTCTGAGTTTTCAAATAGCTACAAAGAACTTTTAAATTATTTGTAATATTTATGATTTATTATCCATTTGACCACTTGATTAAATGTTGCACCTAGGGGAGAGGATGTAGTGTTACTTCCAGAGCTTCAGACTTTGCAACTGGGGAACCAGGTTGGAGTTTCTGCTTCAGCTCAACATTCTGTGATTCTGGTCAAATCACTTAATCTCTCCATGTCTACAACCAAAATGAATTTGATCTTGTGTGATGGAACCAATGCTCATGTAAAGTACTCCAATACCTGACAAGTCTGCACTATATAAAACTGCAAATACACAAAAAATAAGTGTTTTGCACACTTCTGTCATTGGGCTACATGTGGGCTACATCTGGGTGATGTTTGGGCTACATTTGGGCTCTTTGATCTATGGTGGCCATCTTGGGAGATTTATTTGTTATGAAGTTTCCTAATTTGCTCATTTACTGCAGTCTCCTCAGTAGGAAATACTTTCAGTTTTTTACTTCGGTTCCATCAAGAAGGCATTCAGATGTGTCACACATTTGCCATAAATTCTGAATGTTAGCACTCTAGTTGTTCATTAGATCACTATAGTAAAGTTACTGCTCACCAGGGAAGTCTGCTGCTGGTATTCAAAGTGCATGTTTCAGTCTGCATGTCAGAATTTGTTTATGAAATAGAAGAGGATTTGAGAAGTCAAAATGTGCCCTAATTTTTCTATCTGCAGCACTAATTATAATTTCTATGGAAAAATGAACCCCCTCATTTTGTTCCTCTGTAAATTAAATGTTTAAGTGTTACCACTTTATTCCAATCAAGATGGCTTCAGGTGTGCCATACTTTTGTCATAAGTAAGATTGTTAGCGCTCTACTTGTTCGTTAGAACACTCTGGGACATTGTATCATTGGGCTATACTTGGGCTACATCTGGGTGATATTTGGGCTACATTTGGCCTCTTTTGTCTCTGGTGGCCATTTTGGGAGACTTATTTGTTATGAAGTTTCCTAATTTCCTCATTTACTACAGTCTCCTCAGTAGGAAATACTTTCAGTTTTTTCCTTTGATTCCATCAAGAAGGCATTCAGATGTGTCACACATTTGCCATAAATTCAGAATGTTAGCACTCTAGTTGCTTATTAGATCACTGTAGGAAAGCTACTGCTCACCAGGGAAGTCTGCTGCTGGTATTGAAAGTGCATGTTTCAGTCTGCATGTCAGAATTTTTTAATGAAATAGAAGTGGATTTGAGAAGTCACTCAAAATATGCCCTAATTTTTCTCTCTGCAGCACTAATCATACTTTCTATGGTAAAATGAACCCCCTCATTTTGTTCCTTTTTAAATTAAATGTTTTAAGAGTTACCACTTTATTCCAATCAAGATGGCTTCAGGTGTGCAATACGTTTGTCATAAGTAGGACTGTTAGCGCTCTAGTTGTTCTTTAGAGGCTGCAGTAGAACACAAAGATATCAACTGACAGTCTCTGCCCTTGTTGGATGTACCTGTTTTACTGAGAATGTCAGACTTCATTCTCACATGACTGAGAAAGATAATGTGAATTTACAGAAAATATGCTCTCAGTTTAGCTTATAGATCACCTTCCAAACCTCTGTGGGAAAAGCATGAGAAAATAGTTTTCTCTCAAACATGATTCATGATATCACAGCAGAAGGCTTTTTCACATGGTAAAATCACCTTAGAACACACCACAATTCCTTAAAATGAGTATGGTACCATCAACAAATGATTTATAATGTAACTAAAGTCCTAAAACCTTCTATTAACTGCAATGCTTTTTAATGAGGTGCTATCATGTATATTGATCCCAAGATGGCTGCCAACACTTCTTGGATGAAGTACTGACAGCCAATCAGATCTCACGATGAGATGTGTGGTTAGGCTCCGCCCAGATATATCTATCTTTTTAACTCTAATTTTCTCAGGAAGTACTGAACGGATTAACACCATTTAAGCAAAAGTCATGAGTCTGAACTGAGGACTATCTCTTTGCCAAATCTGGTGTAATTCTGTTCAGCAGTTCGGGCTGTAGCTGCGTCAACAGGTCCTATAGGAAAATGAATGTGGAAACGCATTTTGGACCCCCCTTTTTTCTCGGCCCCCGCTTGAGGAATCACCGTGAAATTTTCAGGATATGAGCGGACTAGAGCTGGGCAAAAGTTTGCAAAATTTCGCGAAGATTCGTCAATCGGCGCCAACGTTATTCCAAATAGAATGTTGTGGATTTCCTATGGAAAATAGGTCCTAACTATAACTACCTACGGAAACCGCCCTCCTCGTCGCAACAGACAGCATCCGTACCTTACTGGACAAAGGAGAAACAGCACCCCTCCTCCTCCTCAACCTCTCAGCGGCGTTCGACACAGTCTCTCTCCGCACCCTAATACGCAGACTCCATGATGCAGGAATCCAAGACAAGGCCCTCAACTGGATCCGCTCCTTCCTCTCCGGCAGAACGCAGTGGGTCAGACTCCCCCCTTTTCTCTCGACCCTACACCTACCACCTGCGGAGTCCCCCAGGCTCCTCCCCCAGCTCTACGCTCTTCAACGTCTACATGGCTCCGCTCGCCTCCATCATCAGAACCTACGGACTCAACATTGTGTCATATGCAGGCGAAACCCAACTCATCCTCTCCCTATCCAACGAACCCAACACCGCTTTCGAGAAGGCATGGAAGCCCTCGCCAAATGGATGAAAAACAGCTGCCTACAACTAAACACCAACAAAACCGAAGTACTCATCATGGGCCCAAACCCAGATGCCTGGAGCGACACCTGGTGGCCCCCCCCTCGGAAGCCCGCCCACCCCCAAGGACTTCACACGCAACCTGGGAATTATGCTGGACTCAGAGCTCAAAATGGACCACCAGATCAACTCCGTCTCGTCCTCCTGCTTCCACACCCTCCGCCTCCTACGTAAGACCTTCAAGTGGATCCTCCTCGAACACAGAAAGACCGTCACTCATGCCCTGGTCACCAGCAGGCTTGACTACGGCAACGCACTCAATGAAGGAATAAACAAAAACCTCACCGCAAGCTACAGAACATCCAAAACACCGCCGCAGCACTGGTCCTTAACCTGCCAAGACACTGCCACATCTCCCAGCACCTGCGCACACTCCACTGCCTCCCCATCGAAGTTAGAGTCACCTTCAAGATGCTAACCCATGGTCACAAGGCCCTCCATGACACCGGACCAGCATACCTGAATAGCCGACTCAAATTCCACGCACCCCAAAGGACCCTACGATCAGCCCAGCTCTCATACGCCATGGTTCCCAGCACCAGAAAGACCAGATCGGGAGGCCGCTCCTTCTCCTTCCGCACGGCCATAGCCTGGAACGACCTTCAGCTCCACCTCAGACAGATAACTTTGCTCCCCATCTTCCAAGAAACCTCAAAACCTGGGTCTTCGACAGAACCTCTCCTTGATGGACAGGAACCTGCGAACCGCCCACACCGCCCAGCACCTTGAGACCCTCACGGGTGAGTAGTTGCGCTTAACAAACACCTGATTTGACTTGATTTGATTTGATTTGGACCTCAAAGACCCTCAGTAGCCAGGGGGCCTACATCTCACAACCAGTAGTGCATAAGGAGGTGCATTTTGAGAGTGCTTCAGAAAGGGGGTGGGCCTCTGATGAGCTGCGTCAGGGTTCGTGGTTCCACAGGGGTGTCTCGCTGATCACTGTGGTTGGATCTGTGGATTCCTGCGCATTGAGAAAAAACACACTATCAGGCAAGTTATTGGTTCCTCTGGGACCCCACTAACACACCCAAGTGGTCAGGGTACCTGTAGCCTAACCCCTTTACTCACTATGCAAACAACTTTTCAGCTGCAGGGACCATTTCCCACAGGTTTTTTGTGTGAAGGTGTAGTTAGCCAATCAGGGCCTTGCTTTGGCGCGTGAATCCGCGGATCCCCCGACGGTGGCTCCACAGAGGGTCCACATCCCTACATATACAAATTTGTTTTTCAGTTAATATCTCTAAAACGCCTGTACAGATTTACACCAAATCACAAAAAGCAGGCTTTCTGGGCCAAGAGCTAGTTTTCTGCCAAGTTTGGTGTAATTCCATCCAGCAATTTGGGCTGTCCTTGTGTTTAAATCTCCAATGGGAATTAACATGGGGAAAACACAGTTGGGACCCCCCTTGTTTTTTTTCTCGGCATTGACAAGCCACCCCGAAACTTTCCAGAAACAAGCTAAAGTGAGCATCGAATTTTTGAGGGAAATTTCATGAAGATTCGTCCACCGGCACCAAAGATATATATTCAAATGAAAAACAGATTTTTAATAGAAATCAAGTCCAAAATATAACTACTACTGGTGAAGGCCAGTAGGCAGTACATATATACAGTTCCTTAGCCTGAGTGTTTTACAGTTTGCTAATGCTTTGGCCCCATATGATGAATCTCCACGAACATTTAAAAAAAAAAGTTTTTCCACCTCAACTCCTTCCTAGTACGTTTTAGCAATGGTCCATCCAGTGGGGGCTGAAAAAAAAGTGGGATCACAAAACATAAAATCTCCATGCATTTTCCATAGGCTTCTTTAAGATAGGTTTTACCAAAAACTGCAGAACGGAATTACAACAAATTGGCAGGAAGCTAAATCTTGGGCCGCAGATTGTGCTTTTTGTGATTTGATATAAATCAGTCCAGTAGGTTTTCAGAAATTAAGGGCAAAAAGAATCATATATTTGGACTCACAAGATACTCGTTAGCCTCCTGTGAGAAGATTAAATCTAAAAATAAAGCCCTGTGATTAATTGAGAGACCTGTTTAAGCCTTCATGCTCACTCCAGCAAGTCATGAGAGAGCGAGTGCTCTGATCAGCTGGCTGTTGGAATGTAAGAAATAAAATGCCCGCCATTACTGTTTACTGTGAAAAATTCAAGGTGTTGTGGAAATGAGATAAAAAGTTATGAAAGGCAGCAACAGCACGGCATACTATCCCTCTAAGTTTAAAGAAGAGTTGTCTAAAGGATATCTACTGTGAAGAGAATAAATGTATATTGATTTAACTCATTTTTCCGTTCTCACTGGACTCTCGACAGAACGTGAATAGTAAATAGGGGTAGATGAGTTCTGAATACACTCCATTAGTAGGAATGCATATTGAGGTCATTGTTTTTGAGAAGATGTGTGTGTTAAATATAAGTATGTGATGAGTAGATGGTAAATTCCTATTTTCCCCCAAAAGTTAGGATCTCGCAAGACTCTCACAGTATTGATAGAAGTAGAAAGTAGAAAGGAGTATGTGATGTTTGAATAGACTGTAGTATGTACACTTGCTACTGTACGAAGGAGTATTACTCGAGATGGTGTTTGTCAGAGTGAACTATTTATGCCCATTGGCATGCACACTTGTCATCGAAGAGAGAGGTCTCAGCAGAGAAGCCAGTCTCTCTCCAAACACTCTACTATGTACACCCATCATCTGAGACAGAGGTGTGACAGATAAGGCCAGTCCATGTACACAGCCTAATACGCATATCTGTTATCTGAAAGTGAGTTCAGACAGGAGAAGACAGGAGAAGTTAGTCTATGTGCATGCCCTACTATGCACAGCCATCATCTGAGACAGTGGTCTGACAGAAGAGGATAGTCCGTATAGAAACCCTACTAAGTACACGTGTCATGTGAAACAGAGGTCTTACTGGAGAGGACAGTCTTTTTCCATACAGCCTACTACATACATCTGTCATCTGAGAGAGAGGTCTTGAAGGACCATGTATGCTCCCTACGATGCACAGGCTTCATCTGCAACCTCTGATAGAAGAAGGCAGTTCATTCACACACCCTAATACGTACACCCGTGATGTGAGAAAGAGGACTTAGTGGAGAGGCTGTCTCTCTTCATACACCCTACTATGCAAACCCGTCATCTTAGAGAGGTGTGGAAGGAGAAAGCAGTCCATGTACACATCTTATTATGCACTCCTGTTATTTGAGAAATAGATTAGGAAAGAGAGGGCAGTCTTTGCTGACACCCTACTATGCACAATTTTCATAATAAAGAGAGGTCTGATGGAAGAGGCCAATCTCTACTCACACCCTACTATGCACACCAATCATCCAAGGGAGGGGTCTCACTGATGAGGCCAGTCCCTCCAAACACACTACTACTTATACCTGTCATCTGAGACTGAGGTCTGTGTGGGGAGGCCAGTCTCTCCCCTATATTTGCAGATATTCTTTAAAACTTCGTAAATCCGGTTCAACATATTGAACTTCTGTTATTTTCATCTTGTTGGTGCAGAGAAAGACTAGCAATGCAAAAATATCGACTTGCACAAATATCGAGGTAAAAATATTGAGGGTCAGAAATATTGACAGAGAAAATATTGTGGTCAAGAATATCGATTTTAGGTAAGAAATATTGATGTTTAAAATATCTAAGTATGTATTATCATTTGCAAAAATATAGTTGTTAAAATTATCGATTTTTTTATTGGTGTTATGCATTTTAGTATATATTCTATATGTATGTGATGTATGTTTTTGTATAAGAATTTGTATTATATGTGTTAGAATTTTCATAGGTTTGTAGGGGAATAGGGTGTGAAGTAATTTAATTATATCAAATTGATAGATTATTTTTAGTTGTTATCAATATATTTGTTTTTATTTTGCGTTTTAGTTCAGTAGTGGGTTGTGGGTTTATAGGGGAATAGAGTGGGAAGTAATTTAATTATATTAGATTTATTGAATATGTTTTATTTATTAATATTTGTTTAATTGAGATGTTATAGGTTAAATGTGTAAAGTAATTTAGTAATTGATTATTGATTAAGTTAATTATGGAAATAAATGTAAATAAAACTTTTAAAGTGTTTTGTTATTGGTGTGGTGTTATAGGGTAGGAAATTAAAGAAATACATTTATGTTTTAAATAATTTTTTGTTTGTTAACATGTGTTCCTTTTAAATAATCATTGTTTATAAATGTATTTATTAATTTTTTTTATATAATATTTGTAGCTTTTTGTTATATGTAATCTATATCATGATATGTGTTCTTTTCATATGTTTAATATATTTAATCTTATATTTTTTAAATATTGTTTATTTATGTTTATGATTTTTCAATTTTTTTCTATTGTTTAAATGTTATTAGTAATTTTTGTTTCTCTGCTATCCAACATTTTCCCTAAAAGTAGCACTCACTGGAGTGGGAATAGTAATTTTTACCCCTCCGCTATCCAATACTTTCCCTACTGTTGCATTCACTGCAGTGGGAATAGTAACTTTACCCCTCCACTTTCTGCCACTTTCCCTACTATTGCACTCATTGGAGTGGGAACAGTAATTTTCACCACTCCACTATCCAACATGTTGCCTACTGTTGCACTTACTGGAGTTGGAATAGTAACTGTAATTCTTCCGCTATCCAACACTTACCCTTCTTTTGCACTCACTGGAGGGGGAATAGTTTTTACCTCTTCGCTATCCAACATTTTCCCTACTGTTGCACTCACTGGAGTTGGAATAGTAAATTTAATTATTTTGCTATCCAACATTTTCCCTACAGTTGCATTTATTGTATTCAGAAATGTGTGTTACATTTTTTTAATAATTCAATGTTTTAATTTATTATAGAATGTTTTTTCATTTTAAATCATTGATATATATATATATTATTGTGATATAATTTTAAAGTTTAAAAATTAAAAAAGATAATTGTTAAATATATGTATAAATTATTATGTTTGTGTGTTCATATTTTTATAAATTAAGTTTTTTTGTTATATTTAGTTAAAATGTATACTGTAAAAAATAATATTAATATTTATTATATTTTATTTTATTTTATATATATATTTTTAATTGATATTTTTTACATCTATATTTTTGACTTCGATATTTTTGATTCAATATTTTTGTACTTACCTCTTTAAGTATAGGGAGTCGATATTTTTGCATTCTATATTTTTTCATCGATATTTTTTGTCATCAACATTTTTTACATCGATATTATGTCAGTGAACCCATCTTGTTTTGGTCAATAAATTAAGCTCTATTTTCCTAACCAGGTGTTTATTTTTGTGTGGTGCTTTCTCTGTTTTACATATCAAGTGTTGCACAAAGACTTTCCATATTGCCTTTTAATTTAAGCCTGACTGCTCTATGCCAAGCTACCACAGGGTAAAAACAGGTAAATTTATGGGTCCTCATTTATGAAAAGTGACACATCGCTGCGAGAAAACAGCGATACGTCACTTTTCACTGCGCTCTCCTTGCGACACCAATGATACGTCATATTTCCTGTATGACGCATCATGTCGCAAGGAGTTACAGATACGTCAGTATTTCCGACGTATACGTAGGCGTAAAAATGACTTGCCCATCTGTAATGAACCATTGCTGGAGTTGTGTCAGTCCCATGTGAAATGTGCCTGCATCAGTCTTACGCCTGCCATAAGGCAGGCGTAAGATATTGGCACATTTGCGTCCTAGAAGTGGCACAGTGAAATCTTATAGATTTAACTGCGTCACTTCTACGACCCTTTCTTGCGATGGACAGCCCCGCTGCATACATTATCCATGGCGCAGGTATCATGTGACGCAGGGGTTTACAAAGTGACGCATCTATGTTGATGCGTCACTTTGTAAATATGGTGCAACAAGGTTCACTTTTTACGCCGCTGGTGCGTCAAAATAAATGGCGCACCGGCGGCACAAAAGTGATGCAAGGGCTCATAAATAAGCCCCATAGTGTGTAACTGACTTACCCTGACTAGGATTACGGTTCCTGCTTGGACAGGGTGCATACCTCTGCCAACCAAAAACCCAATTTCTAGCAGTCAAGAAGAAGGAAAAAAGTTGCATTCAGTATTTTTTTTTTTTTTTTTTTTGGTCCTTTTTTCAAAGGAATGGAACAAAAACAAGAAACTCAGAGTTAAAAAAACACAACAAGGCTTGGTTCAGATAAGAAGAGTTGTTATCTGCTTGAGTGGTGAGAACCTGTGCAGGCAGAGTGTAACCAGTTTGAAAAAATGTGGATGCCCCAGATGAGTTATCAAGGTCTGCAGCATGGGCTAACTCTGGCCGAGCAAGGTGTTCAAGGTGCATAGCACTCAAATTGCCAAATCCCAGTGTTACCCATGGAACATAGCTTGTTCTGACTGCCCCTGCTGAACTCTTTTTTGAAAATGTTACAAATTACATATTTGTAAGACACTTTTTTTCCCCAGGCCTTATCTGAAATCATTGCCAGACAAAGGACTCCCTGGGAGGCTGACTTTCAGGAATAGGGTTCACTCTGAATCAGATGATGACATTCTGATCAGAGAAAATCAGCAAAGTCAGAGAGTTAGCAAAAATGGTGTAATCACAGAAAACCCAATAGGCAAAAAATACTACAAGGAAGGAATTTTTCTTTGCTAAATAAAGAAATCCATATAAACCTATCATAATCCTTTCTTGGGATGTCTTTCCCCTCCCGGGTGTCTCGTGGCATCTTGTGAAAGGCTCGTAAGGTAAAAGAACTTTCTAAAAATCTGAATGCAACAGAACATCAAATGTTTTTCCAATTTAAACAACACTTCTCATATCTTACTTTTTTCAGAATTGCAAAAATAAAGGGTTATAAACCTAATTCCAAATGTATGATCTCACAAGCGGATCATGAGAGTCAGACAGGAGGAACAGCCTCCTCGTAGTCCATGCAGGGGATCATGTGTTTGGCTCCCTCAATCATCTTGCAAGAGCTGTAATTTTGTAAACAAAATAATTAACACAATATACATACTGTACTGACTTTCTTTATTATTAAACATTAGAATTCAATACACAACTGAACAGGTGAAATTAAACTCTGCACAACAGATTAGGAAAAAATGTATAGCTACGATATTGCGAGCCCCCCATGAGAGAGATCACACCCCTTAAAAATAGATGTATAGAGTGAAAACACATGTTTTACAGTATAGGAAAAACTGATCAATGTCTTTTTGTTATATAAATATGAAGTTTATGTCAAGATACATACAAAGATAATCAAAACTATGGGCCAATTCACAAAGGTAAACTTAGACGTTTGATCTGAACTCAGACCAAATGTCTAAGTTTATGACTTTGGGAATCCACAGAGGGCATTTATGAGTACTATCTTTATGTACACACTTGGGGTGAAAAAAAACAAAGATTACAGCGACGTTATAGTTAGGCTCAGATTTCACATGTATGAAACGATAGAATTTAATCAGTTATAGTTACCTGAGCTAACTATAACTTATGCCACCACAATTGACTGCTTATGATCTCACATAATATATCACTGATGACATAGTCAGTGACATCACTGATGACATCTCAAATGACATCCCTGATGGCATCATGATGACATCATTAAGTGAGTATAAGTGTTTTTAAGTGTTTATGACTGTTAAACATATATACTAGCCTAATACAAAAGTTGTCAGGACAAAGCTAAACCTCTCTCAAGAGCTATAATGATAGCAATAAACATGTCAGGGGTTGCTTTCATTCATATCAGGTTGGCTTGGTTGGTATTTATAAAAGGTGTTTGTCATTTTACAGCTCAACAAGGATGGTACTGTGCTAATCCTATTCTTAAAAACTTTGCCGTAGAAATTCCAAAATACTTTTTCCCTTTCTAGCGCAGAGTGGATGGCACTGGGCTAATCTTATGTTTAAAAACTTTGAAAGAAAAGCAGATATTTGAGGTGAGCAGATTCAGAGTGTTGCTGGTGTTGTAGGATGCTTTATATAGGAGCAGCTGCTCTCCACCTAAACTTGGGAACTACCCACAGTTCTCTGCTTCTTTTTTGCATACTTTATGTGTCATTCTATGCCTGAATGGATATTGTTTTGATAATATATATATATTTTCACACACTTGAAAAACCAAAGGTTACAGGGACGTTATAGTTAGGAAACAAAACATAAAAACCTTAGAAATTCACTTACAAAACCAAAGGTTTCAGGAACACTATAGTTTGGAAAGAGAATTGAAGTAACCATAAAATTTCCCTGAAAATAAAACAAAGGTTACCGGGACGTTATATTTAGGAAATGGAATGAAAATAACTTAGAAATTCACTTAAAAAAAACAAAGGTTGCAGGGATGTCATCAGAGATGGCATTTGAGATGTAATCAGTGATGTCACTGACCATGTCATGAGTGATGTAATATGTGAGGTTATAAACAGTGCATTGCAAGGGCGCGAGTCATAGTTAGCAATAACTATAACCAATGGAATTCTCTGGTTTTGTATTAGTGCAACGTCAGCTTAACAATAACCTCCAAGTAATCTTTGGGTTTTTTCAGTGAATTTCCACTAAATTTCTAACTATAACATCCCTTTAACATTTAGGGGCCGATTATGATGGCGGAAGGCCTGCCAATGCCAGCCGTGCGGTGGTTGACCCTCTGCATCGGACAACGATTCCCCGCCTGCAAAATTAGGATGGCGCGATGAATCAGACCGCGACCATTTCGGGCGCAAAGATCACCTGCCACAGATCCGCCACAGGCAATCATTACGATTTCCTGGCGGAGCGGTCTGCATCTGTGAAATGGTGGCAGTGCCAAACAGGCACCGTCCGTCAAATTACAATGCTGGCTTCAGCTAGCCTTTCCATGGCAGTGGAACTGACATGGAAAGTCTGGTGGGGATTGAATTTGGGGGCCCGTTGCAGGCCCCCCTTGTGTTGGGGAGGTGGTGGTGCACTGGGAGGGTACCACCATGGTCCCCCCATGGTACCCCCCTGTATTTCCCTGCACTAAGTGGTGCCTGCCACACAGTGCAGGGAAATGCACTACATACATTTTTAACATTGCAGCGGGTGCTGAAGCCAGAAGCACCCACATCAATGGTAAAGATGCAAGATGCGACCGCCACAGTGATGGTCGAATCGTAATGCTACATGCGGGACCTCCACCATACAGGCGGGCGGTCCCAGGCACCGCTATGATGGCGGGCAGACTCGGTCAGCCCGCCATCGTAATTGGCCCCCTAGTTTTTTCATTGAATTTCTACTGCTTTTTTCAGTAGCAGTTGCGTTTACAGAGTGGTGGAGAAAGGGGGCAGGGCATTTGACTAGCTCTCCAGAATCCCACTGTGTAGGACTTATAGGAGGTACCAGGTGTGCTTCTTGGCTCCCAAGGTCCATCAGGAGTAAAGTGGACTTCATCCCTCAACCAGTATTGCGCCAGGAGGCACATTTTGCATAGTGGTGGAGAAATGGGGTGTGACCTCGGAAGACCTCTTAGCAATCCCGGTGTGTGGGACTTACTAGAGGTAAGAGTATGGGTAGTTGAACATTATGGACGTCCTTAAAAGTTGTATTTTCACAATGAATTGGGATTACTGAGGCTGACCACTCGACAAGGAGAAAGGGGCAGATTACCAAAAAGCTATGCAAAAGAAACTGCAGAACAAGAAGGGGTAAAAGTAAGGGGGCGAGAAAAGAACAAGAATCGCAAGTAAACTTAATGGACTCAGATGAAGCAAGAAAACCCTTGGCAGTGAATATTTCATCAACTACATTAAGTGCAAATCAGAAAAGATTACTTGATTCAGGATTAATATTTAGCATGTTGGCATGCCCTGACTTTACTGATTCAAGGATTGAATTGTATAAAAATGTTAGGAAACTAAAAGTCCACAAGTATCATCAGATGAAAGCGTAGAAGCTAAACAGTGAAGTATCAACATGTCCAATATCCTCCTTGTTTAGAATCTTGGATGTACTGGAGTTAATAACCTTCCACGACTTGGCCATGTAGCATTTAATGGGTGCTCTGGATAGCAGGAAGATCAGATCAACTGAAAGGTACGATGGGTTGGGAAAGTGTAACCAGAGAAATGAAATACCAGGGAGTATTTTGAGAAACATGGGCTTCATAACCAACTATCAGGCCGAGAGTGGTTTGAAACCACAAAGTAGATGTTGTCACCAGCTCCTACTGGGAATCGGATTGACCTTTTTCAGGAGTTAGTTGTGGAGGATCTGATGACCTTCACAGGAAATGGCAAAATAACTCTAATAAGTGTAATTTCTCCCAAAGAGATTGGAAGGGACATCAATGAATTAAGAACCAACCCATTGTTGATCATAAAACCTTCTGACAAAGGGGGGAATATTGTTGTAATGGCCCAGAAGACCTACCTATTAGAGGTCAGAAGACAATTTAGCAATACTTTACACTGTCTCAAGACCAATCTTATGGGTCAATTGGGGAATGAGTACCACTTGAAATTGAAGCATTGATACGACTCAGGTCTATTGGCCTGGGAGGAAAGCCAATACCTCAAAGTAGAGAAAACAAGGATGGATACTATTTATCTTTTGCCTAAAAATCATGAGATTGTCTCTAAACCACTGGGAAGAGCCGCAGTGAGCTCAGTCAGATCACTGTTGGAAAATAGCTCTAGGTATTTGGACTTATTCCTGCAAGAATATGTGACTACTCTCCCATCGTATTTAAAAGATAGCACGTACTTCTTGAAGAAATTAGACTACATCCCTTGGAAGGAGGAGTATATGATCGTAACGTTAGACGTGGTCTCACTATATACATCCATTGAACACAACAAATGAATAGAGGCCTGTGAGAAGTTCTTGAGAGATTGACTAGTGGAGTGGTTTGATCATACACAGATGCTGTTGGAAATGTTAAGATACTGACTTACCCACAATGTTTTTGAATTTGATGGTAAATTTTATTTGCAACAGCATGGTACAGCCATGGGCACCTTCTTTGCCCCCACCTAAGCGAACTTGTTCATGGGGTGGTGGGAGAAGGAGGTAGCCTGGGACGCAGAGAACTAAGGCTTCTCTAGGAAGATTGCATTGTGGACCTGGTTCAATGATGATCTATTTATCCTGTGGGAAGGAAATGAGGATGAACTGAATACTTTCTTGGAGAATCTTAACCATAATAATTGTAACTTACAGCTTACACATACACTGCATCACCAACATTGCAACTTTCTAGATGTGGACTTTGAGGTTGTTGGTAACTCATTAACAACTAGGATTCAACCAATTCCTTATTGTATGCGAACAGTGGTCACCCGGATGCCCTGAAATGGGGCATACCATATAACCAAATGTTAAGAGTCAAGAGGAATTGTTCCACGGAAGAATTGTATGATCAAGAGGTATATGGCATGGTCAAACGTTTTTCGAGAACGAGGATATCCATATAGAGTTCTAGAAGATGAAAAAAGAGAGCCAAGGGAGAAATGAAGGAGCAATTATGGTACACACAGAATAGCAGTGAGAATGAAAAAGATCATAAAGTGAAAAGACTGTTTTTGTAGCATAATATGGAGCAATCCAGCATCAAGAGAATCCTAATAAAGAATTGGCATATTCTGAAAAAAGATAAACATCTCAGGTAGATTGCAGAGAGAGGACAACAAATAACTTTTAAAAAAGCAAATTCCTTGGGAGACATTTTAACATCTAACTTTTATGATGGAAAAGAAGAGCAAAATAATTGGCTTACAATGAACATGGGAGGCTTTTTAAGATGCAATTCCTGTAAAGCATGTAAAAATGGATCAAATTGCAAAAGTTATCCCCTGGGGCTTGGTCTCCTTGTAATAGGGGAGGGGGCCACATGGCTTCCAGGGCGGATTTCAGCCCCCCGGGGCCCAACCTTTCTGAAATGGTGGAGGGGCCGTGCAGCCCCCCCTTCCACGGGTTGATTTCAGCCTTAGAGACCCCATACTGGGGGCCCAGCCATGTCTGTGAAGTGCCACCACAGTACCCAGTCTCCACTGGGACTGCAGAGAAAGCCTGAATGCCCATGCGGTCCCTGCCTGCTCCCTGCCTCCTGCAGGATCCAGCATTGCTTTTAGACATACGGAGCTGCTTAATATGCTGCGGCTTCCTCTCTCTAAAAGCAATTCTGCTCTGCTTCCAAAAAGCGGAGCATTTGCTGTGGCTTGGATGGAGCCACTACAAACAGCCATGTCCCGGTGGTGGGCTCCCCGGGACATAGCAGGAGCAGGCCCTAGGGGGGTGGTTCCTAGGGCCATCTATGGCTCCAGGAGAAGAGCCATGCGGCCCCCTCCTTTCGCTTTCATGGGCCTGCTAAAAAGTAACTTGGCCCCAGGGAGGAGGTTGTTCCCAAGGCCTTGGGGGGTCCCTGAAGCCCCCACTGCATATATAGTATGGCCCTGTGGAGGTGGTGGTCCCCAGGGCCAGGGGGGTCCGAGAGGTTCCCGGCATGAAAATACAATAGCCCCGGGGAGGTGGTGGTCCCTGATTTAAGGGGGGTCCAAGAGGCCCCCCAATTTGTTATTGGAATGTGGCCCCAGTGAGGTGGTATCCCCTGGTGCCTTTGGGGGTCCAAGAGGCAACCCTATTTACAAATAATTAAGTCTTGGGGAGGTGATGGTCCCCGGAGCAGCAGGGGAGACCGTAAGGGCTTCACTTGCATTCATTTGTTCTAAAGCCCTGGGGAGGTGGTGGTCCCCGGGGTTTTAAAAAGAATCTGTGTGACAACCTCCTTTATTGCCCACCTTCTTTATTTGAAAAATGCCGCCGGTACCTGGCCCACTCGGGGGCGATTACTAACAAAGCGTGGGAGCCCATTATACCATGAATTCGCAGAATTTTTTTTAAATGCTTTTATGGCCTTGTGGGGTCCCTCTGTCACCCCAGGACCAACTTTAGGGGGTCAGGGTATTCCTCCTCTTCCTCCTCTTCGTTTTGTAACTTTTTGGGGGACTGGCTGAAGCCAAGTCTAAAGATGGCAGCCAACACTTCTTGGTTGAAGTGTTGGCAGCCAATCAGCTCCGCATTTCCCTTTATGAGCTCGACATTTTTTACGAAGTTGTCAATGTCACAGATTTTACTAACTGTATTTTCTTTACTTTCTCAACAAATACTGAACAGATTTACACAAAAGAAGAAAAAGCGGAATCTGTGTATCCAAATCTACATTTCTACAAAATGTGGTGTCATTCCGTCCAGCTGTTGACAAGTTCTTTGGGAATTCATATGGAAAATGCACCTTTTGTTTTAACTCCCCTTTTTCTGACCCCCCCATGATGGATCACCCCTAAACTTTCCATGCAAAACAAGACTTACTATAACACTTATTTTGTAAAATTTCAAGAAGATTCGTTAAACTGCACCAAAGATATAGGCAAGACAAAAAAGGATTTTTCTGTGGATACGTGGTCCTAACTATACCTACCTACTGGCAAGCGGCAGAGGGGGGATACCTTGCCCCCCTAGGCCTGCTGGGGGTTCACTTGGGGAACCCCCACCCTCCCCGGGCTATAAACACTTTTTTTAATTCCACGGCAACTTTACAGAGGATAAGCAGACCTGCTGTAACAGTTTTTTTTAAAGTGTGGGCTCCCGCACTTTTAAACCTGACCACATCCAGGGTCAGAGGGAGAGGTTGTGACATCAATTTGAGAGGGGAGGGGCATGCAAACCCCCTTCCCAAAGAGCTATGAGGCCTCCTAGCCACATCTCTTGTTTAATTTATAATAATTATGTGAGGGTTATGCCCACACAAGCCTCTAAAAGGCCCCTTAGACACCATCCCCAGAGGCCCCAGAAGCTCCCACCCCTTGCCTCTGTGAGGCACCAAGGGCCCCATACCTCCAAGGACCCCATATCCAGGACCATTTCAAAATATAGGGGAGGATGTGTGCAACCCCTCTCCTCCAAGCCTCTAACAGTCTCCAAGCAGTGTCTTGGGGACCCCATCCCCCAGAACACTGCTGTTTTCTGCCTGGGAGAGTGCAGGCAAATCCTGCCCACACTCTATTAGGCAGAAAACACAAGTTTGCTCCCAACCAGCTGGAGCTGTAAGACGTAAAGCGTGAGCCAGCTTCCACCAGCACCACTATGGGTGGTGGCTGGGGAGCTAGCAGGGCGTGCATTCCTGGGGCTTCGCCCACAGCCCCCAATGACTAAGGACATGTGGGTGCCCTGCGTGGGCATTGGGGAACCAAAAAATAAAAATACAACATAAAAAAGAATAATGATTGAGCATAATGAGCTGCTCATTTCTTAGTCACTGCTCCGGCATGGAGCTCCCACAATGCCGCACGTTGGCTTTTTACTCATATTTATTTGGATCTTGCTGGTGACCCTAGAAGGGGCAGAGGCACCACAAAGCATTTTCCCCAATGTGTGGGAAAAGTGCACAGAGTGCAGCAGCCCTCCAGCAACATTAAAAAACTGTAAGCTTCCTGGGTCATTAAATCTACGACCCCAGAAAAGCTTACCATATTTTTTTTAAACACTCCAAGCTGGATTTTCAAGGTATTCAGCTGGAGGGCAGGAACAACTTGTGTTTGTTTTAAATGGGTGCATTTTGTGGCTTGAAAAATGTCGAAAGAAAGACTCAAAGACATTTTGATGTGTTTTTGATAAGGCATCATTAAAAGAAATTGTATGGCAATCACTTTTATTAAACATTACAATGTGTGAATTGTGCTTAGGTTACATTTATAGGTGATTATTTAACAAAGATATATGTTGATATGCTAAATCCTTGATATAGCCAATAGACCAACTTTTTATATTTTAGTGTTTTGACCCTATAACAAAGTCAGTGTGTCTGTCTTACTTATATTAATACCCATTGTATTGTCACATTGTCAATCATGCATGCCTACAGAGGGCCACGCCCTGTGCCCAGCCCTGTGCCTTGTACAGAGATCAACCTTTTACTGTACATTACAAAAGCATAGAAATTAACTGAAAAAGCAAATGGTAAAGTGATGTTATAGCTAGGAATTGTAATAATATGTTACATGAAGAAAACTTATAATTTTACTGATAAACAAGGGTAAAGGGACAAAAAGTTGGTTGAAAATTTGAGTTGAATCATACTAATTTAAACTAAAAAAAACACTGAAATTCACCAGTTACAGTTTTCTCAAGTAATTATAACTGGTGTCCTAAAGTAACTACAACTCGCACCCTTGCCATGCACTGCTAATTACCTCACATATTACATCACTCTTGACATGTTCTTTGGCATTCTTAATAACATCACTGCAACATCCGAAATTATATCATTGATGACAACACTGAGCATGGCGTGGATGCAAGTTCTGCACGATTAAAAAGGCCACGATATACAAAAGTGTTAACCCATTAAAACTCAGAAACTATTCAAACTGCCTATATCTTCAAATATAATTAAATTATGTACCCCAACCCAACAAAAGTAAGGTTCTAGAGTGAAGTTCTATACCAATGCTAAGTTTGGTGGAAATCCATTCCACAGCTTCGGCTGTAGGAGGGAGCAAAATATCTTCTTATGGGAGCTAAAATTGGAAAACATTTTTTTCAACCCCCCCTCCATAAATTTAATAGTCTTCACGAAAATTGACATGTTTGACCTTAGCTGACAATGCTAAGCAATTGCCAATTTTGGTGCAGATCCATCCATGGAGTAGAAAATCAATTCCAATGGAAAGTGCGGCTGAACAATATTTATACAGTGGTGACTGCCACTGTGTAATATGTACACACATATTTGCCCATGTAAAAGAGATAGGAGTGAGGAAATGGTTTCAAATGAGGAAAAACTGGTTAGGAAATTGTAGGGAAATCTGCGAAAAAATCTTTTGCTTCCACTTGCAGCTCCTCATGGGGTAACCAAAAGCATCAACTCCAGGCATCTTATAATTCTGATGCTCAACTCTTCAAGACCTCTCAAACTGAGTGGACAAATTCTTCATTTCCCTAAATTTAGAGGTGCTGTATGTAGCAGCTAGGCTTTCAAGCTCTGTTGTACATAGCATACAGATGTACAGACTCTTGTGGCTTTACTGACGAGACAGAAGAGTCATGGTAGTTCTGCTGAACCCAGGGAGTAGACCAACATGTCTGAGAAGCAGTGACATAACATAGGATCCAACAGCACCTACAGTGCAGGGGGGGGGTAAGCTCTAGGGGCCCCCTCAGCACAGTACCCTGACCTAAGAGCTTCTGATTAGGACCGGAGGGGGGCATTCCATGTACATTGCAGGGAGGCCCCTCAAGTTTAACCTTCAGGAGAGAAGGAAATATTGCCAAATGCTACTAACCAGTAAAGTATTTACTAAGTGTAAGTCTATTCAGTACAGTTTATTTCCCCTAAAGTAATTAATGGGTTTCAGTTAGAAAGGACCACTCTCCTTTTTGAGAACAGAGGAATAAGTAGCAAAGCTAACAGCCACTACCTTCCTTTATTGGCAGTTACAGGTCCTACTACTTGACTGGAGAACTTCACTACCCAAGAAGCAAGTTGGGGAGATGCTGCCAAAACATCTCTCCTACCTCTTCTAATAACACAACCACTTCAAACATCTGTGTGCCAGGTCATAAAAGAGAGATGGTAGCCTGGAATATGATTCGTCCATCATCCCAATATGGTTCACTCCTTTGCTTTTCTATAGAAACAAAGGATGAACCAGAGAATCCTAACTGGAAAAATGCAGCTGGCTTGTTAAAATGAGTTTAATCCCAGTATAGGTTTGCACGTTATTGTCTACAGGACTGTACGAGCTCTAATCACATGCATTTCAAATGTAAGTAAAATGATGAGTGATGCTAAACACAACAGAAGACACATGTTTTGGTTCTGTCTTGCTAGAAAGAAGCAAAAGAACACTTTGTATTTATTCTGGAAACCTTTGGTCTATATTATAACCAGACAGTGGTTGTGCTGGCAGAAACTTCTCATCTCTGACGCTATGATCTTATAATGGCTCATGACAAACAATATCCTTGTCCAATACAGAGGGCCAAGATCTTGGCAGACTCCAAAATGGAGTGTAGGAATGAAAAACACATTGACGTTTGGCGGAAAGCACACAGATCTGAAAGAGTTTGCTAATCTGAGTTATATACGTATGCATAGGTGCATGTTTTATTCATTCTCCTCGCCGTCAAACCCAATCCAAGCCTTACGCCACTGGTAATGCTTTACAGTAACCTAGTAAACTCAATATATGGTCATTATTTCCAACTTTGGGTTAGCATGTGCCCTTGACTCAGCCCAAAGACAGAAATTAAGGCCTTTTTTGACTGTCATTTTCTTTGTCAATCATACTTGTGACTGATCAATGTGAGTGCTTGTGTTTTTTTTCGGAACAGAATTTGGAATCTTTCAATTCATTTTTTTTTCTTGTAGATGTTGGCAAACTGATGTTGTTTCCTGTCCTCGTGAAACCCCGACATGTTTAATAATCCTATCGAAACATTGAATTTGATCCCACAGGACTAAATCTTCATAGTTTTGATTGAGAACCTGTCAGAGACATTTGAACATGATTCAACCTAGGTGAGCAAAACTGAAGAACTTCACATTTTTTGTTTGTATTGTACATGCTTAATGTGATATGACCATATTAGTTTGCAAGTATACTGACAGTTGGTGATTATCCCAAGAATGCAATTACTTTGTGAATGCCAAATTTAGTATAATCTTGTATGACTAAATTAACACAAGGATATTTGAACTTTTTATAAGCCTGGTTGGCACTTTTTTACTAAAAGTGGTGATTGGACGGATCATGTCTGTGTAATTCCCAAAGGACGAGGGCCCTGGGCATTGAATTATAAGTATATCAACGTACAAAAATCCAAAAAGAAAATCCACATTGGACAAGATTCAAATACAAACCATGAACGTTTATTTAAATTTTGAAAATCATTACAGAAGTCAATATGGCAACTACTTACTTAATTCAACTCAATTTCAAATTTATTCGATCATTATTAGGTACAATCATTAAAGTACATAAACAACAATACATTTTAAAAACATTTCTCATAAATAGAATACAGTAATCATTTCATCTAGATTCTTATCAAAGAGGGTACAAAGTTCATGTGAGGTTTCAGTTTATAGGTACTAAAAACTGCCAAGTCAAATATAAATTAAAATACAGTATATATAATTAAATGAGTTGCCATAAAAAAATGATCCCAAGGACTTTCGCCTTTTTTTACTAGCCCAAAGAAATGAAGCTAACGAGAAGCACACTAGGTGGTTGGGTAATGATTTTAAAAAAAATAATGCGACCATACATTGAGCAAAGTGATGGCTCTTTAAAATTGCTACAATGTACTTTTTCCTTTCTTTAAAATAATAACCACATAAGAACAGTATATGAAGGTCTGTTTGGGCAGAGGACATGTCGCAGGGGCAATTAATCAGGTCGAATGGTTAAATGTTTTCGATGGGAACCCCAACAAAAGTGTGATCAGTTTTAACCAAAACCACAGTAATATGAATTTATGGTGCATTATTATGGCCTCCTCTAAGTAGGGGTATCCACCTTCCCAAATAGGTAAATGTGGTTGATAGGCCAGAGTCGACTGCTTCCTGTGGTTATTCTCCTTACGAGTGTACTGGGCCTTCAGCATAAAAGTGTCCACCAATCTTTGCTTTGACATTAGCCTGCAAGTCATCGAGTCCGTAAACAGTACTTTCAACCACAATTCCATCAATTCTCGCTCAATGTAGTTAATCCTTCTAATTTTCTTATAATCATCTAGACTAAGGCAATCTTTTATTATACTCAGAGTTAAGGGGAGAGTATTCCTGCGCCAGATGGAGAACCACAGGAGCAAAGAAGCCAGCCTAATTGAATCCGTCATATGGGGTAGGCTCTACTCCAGATAGAGTACATAGTTAGATGTTGACTGGGGAAGAGAGACCAAGGATTTAAAGAACTTATCTTCAATGATTTGGAGAGGTTCAGTATGTGCCAGACCCCAGACACCCGCTCCATATATGTCCGCAGATTTCGTTTTTGCATGATAGATATGCTTGTCAGTAGCCAGAGGTTTCATGCCCATCCTGAACATAAATGCCTTTAATGCTCTCATGCTTCTTTCCATTCCCATGGCCCTTGCATCAATTAATCTAGACCACGTTTGGTTCTTATCGAAGAGTACCCCAAGATAGGGAAAGCACTCCACCACTTTGATTTTCCCTGATTCTATGTGGAGGTGGGATGATTTTCCTCAACACACTCAGCAATAAATACAAACGATTTTGACTGGTTAACCTTCATGTCGAGAAAGTCCATGAAGGTGGCACAAGTGGTGATTAGATGATGCAGCCCTATCCCTGTTCTGGCAATGAGGACTGCATCGTTTGCATATCCCAGAATTGGGAGCTGGATAGAATCAGACACGGGGAGATCAGGGGTTACACCCAAAAGGGCGTTCCCCACGCCGTTCATATAGATGAAAAATAGTAACGGCTTGAGGACACAGCCTTGTCTTACCCCCCTAAAGATCTTAAAAGGGCAGGTACATTCCCTGTTTTTTCCATATCTGACCGATGCTGATGTCTCAGAGTATAGTTGCCGGATAAAATCAATTATTGGAGGGTCGATCCCCATCTCTTCCATGATATACCAGAGCTTTGGGTGGGAAACTCAGTAAAATAATGCTGAAAGGTCCATAAAGGTGAGATAGATTTTCCCACCCATAGCCCTTGTATATTTGTCAATGATCAATAAAAGTTTGAGGAACTGATCTTCAGTCCCTCTGCCCTGTTTGAAACCATACTGGGCCTGCAATAATATGTTCTTATCATCTACCCAAGCCTCTAATCTAGCTAAAATCAGACGGCCCATGAGTTTCGCAGTGATATCTAGAAGGGAAATAGGCCTGTAATTTTTTGGGCTACTCTTGTCCCCCTTTTTATAGATAGGAACTATTATACTTGTCTTCCATGAGGGAGGGGGGTTACTATTGCTATGTTATTAAAAACGTTGATCAGTAAAGGAACCCAAAGGTCGTAGTTGTCCTGGAAGAAGTCTATTGGGACCCCATCCGGGCCAGGGGCTCTGCCTTAACTGCATGACGATAGGGCCCGCTTAACCTCAGTATGTGAGAATGACAGGAATACCCTCCTTCTATTCAGAAGAACGGGTGGGGAAAGGACAGGGGGCTCAGTGGATAAGATGATATTAGTAAAGTGCTCTATCCACACCTCCTCACCAACGTTTGTATCCAGCGAAGGGTCACTTTGGATCTTAAAATACGGTGAATTGATTATGTCCCAAAACTCTCTGCTATTTCCTGATATGGTTGCCTGGGCGAGCCTTTCCCAGATCTCCTCCCTTAGTGTTCTCTCCCTTTTTTTCTAGCCAATTTAAACTGAGTACGGAGTAGGGCAATCTGAGTTTGATCATGTGGCCAAGTTTCGAGAGAAAAGGTAAGAGCTTTCTTGGCTTTACTACAGGTGGGGTCGAACCATCCCTTTTGGCTAGGGCTCTTTCTGTTACTTTTATGAGTATGAGCCGCCTTTATATGCTTCAATAGATCCGTAAATGAGAGGAACAGAGTTGACTGTGTGCTGCCTTAGTCGAGACACCTTTCAATACTAGCTTGAGTACTTTTTATTATTTCAGGGATAAATTTAAACCTATCAATTTGAGCCCATTTCAATTGATAGCTGTTTTTTCTGGCCAATACGGGGTGATCGACTACCAGATGCGTACCCTTCTCACTAGAGTTCAAAGTTATTATACCAGTTAAAAAAGCATGGTCACCAAAACTATTAAAATTAGCGTCTATACTACTGAAACTACCCTCAACCGTAGAGGAAACTAATATAAAATCAATTGTTGACTCATAGGCCTCTCAGGTAAAAGTATTTATGGAGGAACCCCCTAAATTATAATGGCCAAGGTTCTAGTAAACAGGGTCCTATTATGGCAGTTACCATAGATGCTCTCCATGCCACTGGAATCAAGCTATCCTGGCCGAAGAGGGGTGAAACCCCGAAACTGGTCCTAGGATGTTGAACCTGGCTTGGCAGTTCGGGCTAGACTATTCCTATGAGGCACAGGGTCAAGACGGATTTGCATATGGCTGGGTTCAAACTGGAATGGCATGGTGAGCAAAAAAACAATGGATTTAGGCCCAGATCTCTGTAAAGGGGTGAATGTATGACATTGTTCTGTATTCTGTCCAACAACTGTTGTTTCTGCATGGGCCAAATGGGAGGCAGGGCTACTCATCAAGTCAACCAAACCGCATAGTTTGTCTTGATTATGTTTACATGGGTAGATATTAAAGTCTCCCACCCAAATTATAGTAAATACCTCATCTCGCTTATTGTATTTAAACATCTCCTCAATTGAGGTGTTGACCTTGTCTACGACTATGTGCATTTTTGGGCCAAAGTTATTATTATAAAAATGTATCAGAATCCAAATCCCTATTTCCGGGAACTCTAAGACAAGGTGAAAGAAAGGGCTCCTATCATCAAACTTCCTTGTTTCTAGTGAAGATGTATTAGGTACTAAAGTTAGGAGGCCCCCCTTTGGTCTCCCAGCAGTTGATGGCAAGGCCATAGTTTGAAAAGAACGGTAGTCATTAATGAAAACATGTTTCATAGACCACGTTTCCTGAAAGCAGATAACATCGTTTGCCTGCCAAAGATTTTGACACTGTACGTTATCCAGCTTTTTGCTAATTCCTGCCACGTTCCAAGAGCTTATTTTAAATAGGCTATTTTGCTTTCCCTCAAGCTCGTTCTGTTTGGGGAAAAAAGGAATGGTAAAACGTAAATGGTGCTCAGAGAGAGGCGCTTTGGATATTAAAGGGGATAGTCAGTCGCAAAGGTCTAAATCAGAGAGTGGGGCATACCTATTTGTTGTGTAAACTCCTAACCCTGCTACTGCTGTATCCCTCAAAGTTATGGGCCTGACTGGGCCACCCAATAGGTTCACACTGGGATCTTGAAGGCAGGGTAGCGAACGGTTATAGAAATAAGCCAAAGAAAGACCCTTGATCTGTGTGTCTCTTGGGGGCTGACTGTGTAGTTCATCTAAAATGTATCTCAGTGCGTGGGTATTGTTGAGGTTAATCACCACGCAGTCACCCTCCAGCATTTTCCTCGATGGACCCACCCAGCCTACCCTTCGCGCCATAATCATTTGATTGTTCAATGGAGGACCCCCTCTGGGCTTGATATGACGAGACAGCCAGTGTAGTGATTTATCCATTGGTTGACCTGTAGACTCATACTGGCCCTCCCTCAGATTCGGAACATTCCCCAAAACTAATACGAGGGGGGAGGATGCAGAAGGGAGATGAAGTGTCTGATATCCAATGCCCGGGGGACCCTCATTGATTACCGAGTTAGATTTGGACTGTCCTGCTGGGTTATGATCCTCTGTACCCCTTCTTGGATTTGCTATCTGTAAGTTGGTTGTTGAGCAATTCATGGTGTTACTAAATGGTGGTTGTGGGGGCCTAGATAATCCAGGAGTAGTAGGAAAAACGTTACAAGTTGTGTTGGGGACTTGTGAAAGCATAGAAACTGAGAAGCCTAAGTTAGTTCTTGTAGTGCTTAGGTAGTTCTCTGTTGTCCGCATCTCAGGGGGTATGGATTTTGAAAGCCTCCCACTCGCCCCCACATCCTCAATAGATTTAAGCCTCTCCTCAATTTGTGTTATTTTGAGAAAAAGTGGTTCTAAGAGCATGCTAACCATAGTCTTCAGTCTTTCCCAAGTAGCATCGTCAAGCGATCCCGGGTGGTGAGTCGGGATTGATATGATGTTCCCATCTAGGGTTTGGCCATATTCAGCAGCTCTAGTCCCTCCAGTCCCTCTTGATTTGCCTGCCCGAGCTGGTTTTTGTTTTTGAGTTCCTCCAGTTTTCTTTTTTTTGACCGGCGGTTCATTATCATTTACAGAGTGTGTTTTAGCGGCCTGTCCCCTGGTGATAATATTAGGGCCAGTCATTACTTCCACTAGGGGGGAGAGAGGAATTGGTAGTGCAGGAGATAAGGAAGCAGTGGGCGATGTTTGGGAGATGTTTAAAGTTTCACCCACCCTTGTGATACTGCCTAAGGAGGAGCGCTTTTGGGAGATAAGAGATCCCAGTGAAAGCCGTTGTTCCACTAGTTGAATCTCCTGGTTAAGAACAGTCTCCGCCCTGGTTAGAAATGCATCCAGTGTCCCTGCTGTTCCTTTCCTGGGTTGATCAGTAAATACCTTCCTTTTGGCGATTATAATACCCCCAGCAGATGGCAAGAATTAATTCAGGCGAGCCCAAAGACAACTAAAGGTGCAGTACCTTGCATAGGGGAAGTATCAACACTCAGAAGATCTCTGGTACTGGGGCTTAGAGGAATGGCCAAGCCTCTTCTGGGCTCCGACGGACATGGACAGGCCCGCCCTTGGCCCGGGCTTTGCCCAGGCATGCGCGCGCCACCCGCGGGCGCTCGAGAGCAGTCTTGGGGGTGGGGGAGCCCAAGACTGCTCTCGAGCGCCTCCGGAGCAAAAATGAATCAGGTGGGCGCCTCCTGGCACGGTGGCCGTCGGGGAATGCAGTCCCCGGTGCAGGGCAAAGTGCAAAGTGCTTTACTTTGGCAATAACCGGTTCCCGAGGCGCAGGAGCCCAAGACTGCTCTTGAGCCCCTCCGGGGCGAAAAAGAATCACGTGGGCACCTCCTGGCGCGATGGCCGTCGGGGGATGCAGTCCCCCAGTGCAGGGAAAGTGCAAAGTGCTTTCCTTTGGCGATAACGGGCTCCCCTTACTTAATTCAAACCATCAGTATATACTCGGACTGTAAATAAATGGAAAATGCATAAGCAACAGAAGACAGACTTTTACAGGAAATGGCAAGTTCTGCAAAATCTCCAAGTAATGAGTTAAAGACAGAGTAACATGAAATCTGCTCTCTAGGGAAAGCCAAAAGAGTCTTGGCTCACCTCAGTGTTAAATAGGTGTTCAAGAAAATAAACCACGCTGTCACTGTGGTGTGAAACAAAAGTTCCATCATAACATCTAATAGTGAAACAAAAAACAGCACATCGAAAAGAAAAGCACCGTCCTGCACACATAATAACTGATGACGTTCACCCTAAACTAGTAATTAGCAAACAAAGGCACATTTGGGATCACATATGCAATCTCCGTTAGCCAGAGGAAATTACCTTGAAATGATACAGTCGAGCAGAGAAGAGCTCTTTCATACAGGAACACGAAAAGAATACATTAGAAAGATACATTAGAACTGGACTGTAAAACTGTCTGATATAAGTAGGATGTTTACGAAATACTGAAGGGCTTATGTTTAATACAAGCTATACAGATAGATTTGAGAAATCACCTTTTTATGTGCACAGTACAACACATGCAAATGGATTTAAGGCCTAGTGATAACAACTAGATTTTATTTACTCTATTTGCGACCCTTCCATGTTAAGAAAACACATAAAAGTGTTCATTTCAAATTCTTTCTCACAGTCTTTATGCGGTTTCTAGTGGGACCCTCTGAGAACCATCATTCTGTAAGATTTTAACTACTCGAGGTTGCCATTTGAAATATGGGCTCGCTGTGCTCTTCACTTGTACAACTTTCAAGCAGCACAATGCTTTCATGGAGTAACCTGAAGCCTGTTGCCACGTTGAAACAGCCCCAGATAATGAATAAAACATGCTCTAACAAAAACAGAACTGTCAATGGAAGGCTGACAATAAACAACACAGAATATTCCCATCCGGGTGCAAGTAAAGACAAAGAAGGCTAAAGAATGAGCAGCGTGGGGCAGGAATCCAAGAATATATTCTCCTTACCCTCTCTGTATCCTCTCTTATGGATCCAATCTGAATCAGATGCTACATCCGCGCCGTAAGACTGTCTTGTCTGACACTGCTGTGAATTCATCCGACATGACGGGCATCCAGAATGGCTGCATCTACACTCGACCATCAAGTGCGAGAAGAATTTCAGAAAACAGAAGTCAGAAGGCAGCAAAGGAAAGCAGCGTCATACTCGAATGAATAGGTTTACTCAGGATTGATGTACTTTGAAGATTTGTCAAAGTGTGGAAAGCAATGTAAACGATTATCTTATAAAATCATTGAGTCCTTTTTCCTTCGGGTGTTGTTGGACTTGGCCCTTTTTGCAGGGTCATCCCTGAACTTTTTGCCTTTCTCCTAGCCTTTTTTTCTGATATGGTGTTGGTGGTTTTAGGACTCTGGGCTCTTTAGCACTGCTGTTCAGTGTAAAGTGCGTGTGCTCTCTGTGGTAAACATGGTAAGATTGGCCTACACCGGTTGGCATATTTAATTTACCTGTCAGTCCCTTGTAAAGTGGTATCTCATATACCCAGGGCTGGTAAATTAAATGCTACTGGTGGGCTTGCAGAGATGATTGTGCCACCCACCAAAGTAGCCTTTCAAACCTATCTCAGGCCTCTGCCATTGCAGGGCCTATGCGCGCATTGTTACTGCTGCTGTGACGGGGCACCTAAAGTGTGTGCCATGTCTGTGACACCCCTTTTACTACATGTCAGTCACCCCGAAGGTAGGCCCTACCTAGCCCTATGGGCAGGGTGCATTGCAGGTAAAACGTAGGACATGTACCTTAAGTGTGTGACATGTCCTGGTAGTGATAAACAGCCATTTTGGTTTCTCACTACTGTGAGGCTGCCCTCCCAAAAGAATGCATTGGGGATTCCCTGATAAGTGTTTCAGTGGTAATTCCTGATATGAGAGGAGCAGCATGGTCAAGTTTGATATGGTTGGAATAGTAATAATAAATGCTGCTCAATGGCGTGCGCAGATTTATTATCACCATTTTAGAAATGGCACTTCTAGAAGTTGGCATTTCTGTGTGCTATGTGTCTGCCTGCCTGATGTGGATTGCATTTCTGGCTTTGGAGTGACAGGGGCTGGTGAGGTGTGTGTGGCTCCAGGAGGGGCAGGGTGAGTCAGCGCTAGGCTGAATAGTCTATCTGCATTTGTAGTAGTGAGAGGAGTTGTCCCCTGACCCTGAATAGGTCTGTGCCTGCCTAGGTGAATGCTGGCTCAGCCCCCCTGTGGTGTGTCCGATGGCAGAACCCCATTCTCACAAAGAAGGGTGTGAGCACTGTAAACAAAGTGCTCCACACTCCTCAGAACCAGTAAGGACTGGTTCCCCCCAAGCCCTGTGCCAGGGCAGACAAAAAAGATATTAGTATAAATACTGGGGCTGTGACCCCATGAAAAGGTTGTGCTTTGTGCTTCCAGGCAACTTGCTGCTGCTGGGCCCCAGGAAGAACCACCACAAGGGACTGCCTCCCTGCTGGAGGGCCCTGTGTGCTGGCCTGCCTGGGCCCAGCTGTGTTCCCTGGACCTTGAGGACTTTAGCACCTGGAGGGCGCTTACGCTTTATTTCCAGGAGAAGAGGAGCACCGGGCCTCTGCAGTGCTGGACTGCAGAGGTGTCTCGAGGGAATCCCGGCCTGGGGAGTCCCCTGCACGACGCCGGTATCGAGCGGGAGCCCACCCCACACTCTGCAATCTTTATTTAAGGCGGGAGCCTACCCCACTCTTGGGTTCCGTGTGTGGGAGCCCACCCTGCTGTTTTATGCCTCGTTAGGTTGGAGCCCACCCTGCACTGGTGCCCGGTGGTGGCGGGAACCTACTCCGCTTTTTGTACCTTTATTGCAGTGGGTGCCCACCCCGCATTGTCTGCTTTGCGGGAACCCACCCCGCCTCGCTGCCAATTTAATTAGAGGATGCTTACCCCGCATGTATGCTCCTCTTGGCGGGTGCCCACCCCACAGTTATGAGGAGTAGGGGAGCCGCCGCTGCGAGCACTGAAACCGGAAGTCAGGCACCTCCGCCTGACTGTAGGCATGACGGAGTGCCGGAAGAGTGAGGGAGGAGACCCATGGGCTCCCCAGACATCGAGAAGTCCAGGAGTGTCCACGGAAGCAAGTGCATGCCTGCGCGCGGCTCCCATCAGGAGAGGGAGAGCCCCGCACCTTCACTGACGACCGCAGGGAAAGCCCCAGTGAGTGAGGCGAGAGAAGAAGGACCGGAGCCCCGCGGGTGACCGCCGACTACTCCAAGTTCCGTATGCAGCAGCCCCGGTGAGTGGGGGCTGTCAGGATCATTGTAGGTGCTGATTGAGGGCACCGGGAGGAGCCCGGTGAATGGGGGTGCTGCAGATCAGAGCTTATGAATTCTCCCTACTTCCACGGACAGAGTAATTTCACAGTCATACGCACATACACTCATCATACGCTGGGGCCCATCACACCAACATTCATTCTATTACTCTATCCACACTGAATATACGAGCGAACTCAAAAATCAATCTGCATCTAATCTGAGGTCAATGCAACCTAATTGATTTGTCTTGAGTCATGATTTAAACAATAAGAACACAATTGAGATCTCAATAAAATGACAAAGAAATAACCACCCGACACTGTAATTCAAACAAAGATTATTTTATCTAAATTAGCTCAAATGAAAGTCATTCAATAGCAAAATCATTATTCTCATAGTTACCTATTCTAGCTAAATGTGGTATTTAGGTCAGGACTGGTCTCTCAGTAAAGTCTCCTGAGTCGCCGTCCTTTCAGTCAGCATCGATCCTCTTGAGCATAGGTTCAGGAAGAAGTGGCCTTAGACCCTCTCTAGTCTAACTATATTTATACCAAAACTAACACATTAAAAGTTACAAACAAACTCCAAGCGTGCGTTGAGCAGAGCGAGCAGGAAAGGATGTTGGCTCGCAACATTTAGAAAAATCTCCGCTCTCGAATATCTCAAAAATAAAAACACGGAAGAAGGAAGCACAAACTAAATCCGCAACATCCATGGATGCTCTTCTCCGGAATTATAGTGAAGCCACCGCCAGTTTATCAAAATGTTCATTTGTGACAATTGTTCTCCTCCAAGGATATCTGGCGACAAGCCCAGAGCTGCTGTCCTTTTGTAACTTTTAGCTCAGACAGAGGCAGAGGTCATATTTTCAACCATATTCAGCGAGGCCTCTCTTCACTTTTCATCTACTCAAATGCAGGCTGTAAATGTCGGCCATTTCTCAATAGGCCAAAATGGGCAATCTTAATTAAAAGAAACACAAAACATCGTTACTACATCGTATTGATTATTCAGTGTTAATTCCCACTAATACCCTTATGTGTATGTATTTATCTAGCCATTTGCGACATAAAGAAAACATTAAAGTATAATATTTTAAAGCGCAAACACATAACAAATAGCACTTTTGCCACACTTATTTAATTAATTTGCTCACCAACTTAGTTCACTTATTAATCAAGCCATGCAATTGCATTCCCACGTGTAATTCTTCCATTAGTAAAGTTGATTAGTTAAAACCCTCGACAAAACTTAATATCTAGCAATTAATTATTAGTAATTTTAATTATGACATACAAGAATATAAGCTGATGTTCGGGTTTAAACAGAAAACCCTGCTCCAGCAATCCCCCCTTTGGTGATATATCATCACCACAAAAATCCAACCCAAAAATTTAGACCCCTTTTTAGGAGAAATTGAAAATGTCTTTTTGCATTCACATTAGACTCCAGTTTCTCTCTCATCATCTCTTTTCGTTTCCAAGTACATACTCTCTCTAAATTCTTCCAATTCAATTTCTTGTGGGTCTCTTTTTGACCTCTTTTGTCTCTTTTCAACTTTTTCTTCTATTATTTTCTTTTTATTCCTCCTATTTCTACAGCATAAACACCCTAATCTAAGAATCAATAAAGCAACAATCACACATGTCAATGGAAATAAAATCTTACCAAAAATGGTACTACCTATCTTAGCAATAAAATTCTTAACAGCAATCATTTTATTAGCCATTTTAGTCCAGATACTTTCAGCTTCCAGTGGTACTAATTCTTCATGCAAATCAGTAATATTTTTGATATAGACCTTTAGATCTTTGCTTTCATCTGGAATGTAAGTGCAACAATGTTGAACTTTCAGCATTCTACAGACTCCACCCTCCTTTGCCAATAGAATATCAAGGGCAAGTCGATTTTGCATAGACATGGCGCGTAAGGCAACCATCTCTGTATTTACCAATAGAAACCCTCCAGCGGTGCTTGTCGATAAGCGATCCACCACTGTTGACAGCTTCCGAATACCATATGCTTTAATGAAATTCCCACTGCTGGAATCAAAGCTCCAAAAATATCTCCTACAATTTCTGACCAGGTTTCTCTCTTAAAGCGTGTTAGTAGATTAATCTGTTCTGCATCTTCTATTCTATCCATATGGAAAATCTTTGGAAAGACCAGGCCAACATAACATGTGGCATACCAATGGTCAGGCAACCTGTAATAAGCCTTATTCCCACAAATATAATACACTCCCGGAAAAACGGGATCTTCTCCTCCTTTGAATCCCCATCCCGTTGCAATAAAGTATGTATCATGGCACTCACTAGTCCCAACAAAATAGTTATCATATTGGGATTTCCTTCTGGTAATGCATAGTTTACCCTTCTGTGGTGCATCTAAAGCCAAAGTTGGACTGGCCCCATTTTTCAACTCCTTTCCCATCTCAATGTCCCATATTGTCTCACTCATTTTATATCCTCCTGCCTTTTCATGCATGCTCATTCTCCTTTTCTCCACCATGTCTAGGAAAGCTTTTTCTTCTTCCTTCAAACTACAAGTTAAATTGTTTCTAAAAATGTAATCTAATGTTAATTCTTCTGTTTCAATAAAAATCTCACCAAAAATGTTAGCTTCTTTAGCAGGATTCAGTTTCTTATTCATAGGCAATTGCCCAAAAATGTTATCTTTATTAGACATCTCATAATCTATTTTCCCTAATAGATAAATACTACTTAACACACTACATGAAATTCCATACGTAGCTGGAAGATGATGATAAGTAACTCCCTCTGAAACAGACGCTGGTAATTGCATACAGACGTAGCAATTCCTTACCTCCATTGTCTTTACGTATTCATACAACAATTTTGAAAAAACATTGCAGGAAAAATCATTAATTGATCTATCCTTATGTATGTATATATTACTAATTCTAGTTGGTACTACTTTCTGTGAACTCTTCTCTATGTTAGTCATATTCTCAGTATGTATTCCTAAAGTGTCTATTGTAACTCTGAAAGTAACTAATAAAGCAAGTACACCCCATAATAGCATTAATAGTCCCATACAGCAGCAGCACATTCTGCACCATCTTTTCAGAAAGGTACATCTACTTTGATCATTTTCTGTGTTAGCCATTTTACTACTTTGACTGTGTCTTTTGACTTAGCCTCTACTACTCCACTACTGAATCTCTAGAACCCTAGATTATTTCAATCTGTTAATTTTTAGATCTCTTCTCTTTCACTCCTCTCCAAGTGACTCCTTTAATTCACTCAATTTGGATTTTCATCACTTTTCACTTCTTCTTCAGCAACATCAAATTGTATCAGATCCTGAATATCCTGAACATCTGTCTCTTCTCCAATGTCAGTCAAGATAACTTTCAGGATTCCAACAGTTTTCTCCTCCTCAACCCTCAACCACTCTCCATAAGGTCCCCTCTGGATTTCCTTGACTTTCTGCCTCTTCTTCTTCTTCAGACAGTGCCACATACGTCCATTCCGGTGACCTATACTTCTGGTTGGGTTTTCTGATTCTCTTGATCTCCTCTGGTTCTTTTGATTCCTTTTGTTCTTCACCTTTTGCTTGATTCTGACTCGACACCTCGTTCACCTGTTCAGCTTTCGATGAATTCACTCGTGTCAGTCGATATCTCAGCCTCTTTATCTTGTTAGGCCAAAGATCTCCTTTTATACTTCTTTTCTGTTTCACTTCTCTATTGTTTCTTTCTCCAATCCAAATTCTCTTTCTCAGAACTCGACCCTCTGGTTTCTCATTCTCACTCTCATCCAATTCTGTCTCATTTGCCTCTTGTTCTTCAGCAATTTTCTCTTTTTCCACAGTTTTCTTCCCCACTGATTGAGATTTCCCTACTACTGTCCCTCCTCGGGTCTCCGACACGCAATCTTCTTGCTGTCTACTTGTCCCTTCACCTAGCTTATCAGGAATGTTCCCTACACCTCCTCGGGGATCTTCCGCAATCTGTCCCTCTCTATCTTCTTCTGACCCTACTTCTTCAGAAGTAATCTCAGATGAATTCTCAATCTCTTCATTTGACTCAGGTGTAGTCTCTGTGGAACTGCTCTTTTCTTTTCTCTCTTTCTCTTTATTTTCTCCACTGCTTGTTGGAACTTCAGGCACTCTTACAGAATCCGAACTCTCCTCTGAGGTTCTCAATGTTCCTCTTGAAGCCTCTCTTGGTAAGAAAAAAGAATCACCTGACTCTCTTTCTGACTCTCCATCCCCCCTTTCAGGATTCTTTTTTCTTCTCACTGTTTCAGTGTCTGCATCATCACTGGAATCTGACTCTTCAAAGTACTCCTTCCCAGTCCCATCCTTTGGATTTGGAACTCTCAAAGTATGACTTGCATGAACCCAGTTCTTCACTCCAGCACACTTCACAGCAGGCGTCGTAGTCAGAATGACTTGTCTTGGCCTTCCCCACCTTGGAACCAAGCAATTTCTTCTTCTGTGCACTTTTATTCTCACCCAGTCCCCTGGGCTCAGATCATGGGCTTGCTTCTTTGCAAGTGTGGTGGCGTCTTCTCCAACCTGGTGAAACACAGAATGAACTGCGTCAGCCAGGCCTTTACAGTAATCCAAAATCATGTCATCAGTTATTGTCATTAATTTGTTGACAGGCACGAATGCATGTCTCATTGCACGTCCCATTAATATTTCATGTGGACTCAACCCTGTAGTTCTGTCTGGAGTAGATCTAATAGTCATTAGCACTAGAGGCAAGACATCAGGCCATTTCATTCCAGTGGCTAAACACATCTTACCAATTCTGTTTTTGATTGTGCCGTTCATTTGCTCAACAACGCCAGAAGCCTCTGGCCTGTATGCACAATGTAGTTTCTGCTGTATGCTCAATGCTTCACAAATTAAACTCATTAGTTCATTGTAGAAGTGTCCTCCTCTGTCTGATTCAATTGTCTCTGGGAACCCGTACCTAGGAATCAACACTCTTAACAGCAACTTGGCCACTGTTATTCCATCATTTCTCCTAGTCGGATATGCTTCCACCCACCTTGAGAACAAACAGACTACCACTAGAACATACCTCAATCTATTGACCTGTGGCATTTCAATGAAATCTATTTGCATTCTGGTAAAATGACCTCCTTCTCTGCCAATTGTTCCTAGGCTCACCACTGTTTTCTTTCCAGTATTGAACTGCTGACAAATCAAACATCTTTGACAGATGCTCTCTGCAATCAGCCTGAACTTAGCATTGTACCATGTTTGTTTAAAGGACCTAATCATAGCATCCCTCCCCAGGTGTCCCTGGCCATGATACATTCTTGCCATTGTTGACAACATAGAATTTGGCATGACTGGTCTTCCATCCCTATAGATCCACACATGATCCTTTTCTCTTGGAGCACAACCTCCTTTGATCCAATCTCTCATTTCCTCATCTCCTGCTTCATCCTGCAACTGTTTCACCTCATCCCATGTCTCCATTACATTAGTAAACGTCACAGAACAAAAAGACATTTCCTTCTCTCTTCCCCTGTTAATCGAATGATTGTTCTTTGCACAATACTGTGCTATGTCATTTGCGAACCGATTACCAAGAGTAACAAAATCATCTCCCTGTCCATGAGCAGCGCATTTTACAACTGCTAGTTCTTTAGGCAGCTGTATCGCCTCAAGCAACTTCCCAATCACTTCAGCATTCTTTATAGGAGTTCCACTTGAAGTCAAGAAACCTCTCTGTAGCCAAAGCTGGCCAAAATCATGAACCACTCCAAATCCGTACTGACTATCAGTCATTACAGTCACTCTCAAATTCTTCCCAATCTTGCAAGCTTTTGTCAATGCTACCAATTCAGCTACTTGAGCAGATTTAACTCCTTTCAAAGATGAAGCTTCCATAACTTCTGAAACTTTACACACCGCATATGCTGCACTCAGCACACCTTCTCCTGTTCTCAGACATGATCCATCCACAAACAACACATGATCACTCTCAGGCAATGGCAGATCTCTTATGTCTGGTCTCGGTTTTGTACAGTAATCAAGCACATCCAAGCAATCATGATCAACATCATCTCTCACACTCACATTTTCAGCATCCAGCAAAAGTGTCGCTGGATTCACATTCACACATCTCTCAAGAGTCACATTTGATTCTCCCAGAATGATTTTCTCATATTTAGTCAGCCGACTATGTGACATATATTGAGTTCTGCTTCTTGTCAAAAGAATTGCCACATCATGAGGTACGAACACCCTTACAGGATATCCCATTATTATACCCTCACTCTGTTCCAAGCTTCTGCATGTAGCAGCTACTGCTTTCAGGCAACCTGGTAAACCCACCGCTACTGGGTCAAGTGTTGATGAGAAGTACGCAATTGGCCTCCTCAGACGTCCATGTTTCTGGATTAACACTGAAAGTGCACATCCATTCCTCTCACTACAGTACAGTTCAAACTCCTTCTCATAGTCTGGCATTCCTAGAGCAGGAGCTTCACATAATCTGCTTTTCAATTCCTCAAATGCTGCCATTTGTTCTGCATTCAATTCCAATGGGTCTTTCACTTCACATTTGGTCAATTTAATCAGTGGCTTTGCTATCAGTGAAAAATTACTTATCCACTGACGACAATAACCCACCATTCCCAGAAACATCCTCACTTCTCTCTGGGTCATTGGGGCTCTCATTCCTCTGATAATTTTGATCCTGTCATTGGTCACTTTTCTCAGACCTTTTTCAATATTATGTCCAAGATAATGTACTTCTTTCTTGCAAAACTGCAACTTGGCTGGAGATACCTTTAATCCTCCATCTGCCAGATGATTCAATAAAGCTATGGTATCTACTTCACAAGCTTCACGTGTCTTTAATGCCACAAGTAGGTCATCGATATACTGTACTAGTACTGAACTTTCAGGCATGATCAGACTTTCCAATGATTTCTTCAGCAACTGATTGAATATTGAAGGACTCTCTGTATACCCCTGTGGGATACGGCACCATGCCAAAATACGCTGTCCAAACCGAAATGCAAAAATCGGCTGGCTGTCATGATGCAATGGAATTGAAAAGAAAGCATGGCACAAATCAATTACCGTGTACCAATCAGCATCATGAGGAATCTGATACAAAATCACTGATGGATTTGGCACAATGGGACAGCATGATACCACAATTTTGTTAACTTTTCTCAAATCTTGCACAATCCTGAACTTCCCATTAGGTTTCTTCAGCCCCATTATTGGTGAATTACATGGGCTACTCAATAACACTCTTAAAACATCTTGCTGAATCATTTTATCAATTATAGGTGTTATTCCTTCAATTATCTCTGGTATCAATCTGTATTGTGGGATATTAGGGTAAGTGATTCCCTCTTTCACTGTAATCTTTACTGGATCTACATTATTCATCAATCCTACATCCTCTCCAGTAAAATCCCAAACTGCTGCCTTTACTGTATTTCTCAACTCTTGAGGCAAATCCTCTGGATTAAACACAGCATATGTCCCAACAATCTCAGTTTCTCTATTATCTAGAGTCATCCTGTATAAGACAGCCTCATCCGGTGTCTCAAAAGCTATTCCATCTGGAGTACAAAAAATTGTGCAATTCATTTTACACAATAAGTCCCTACCTAACAAGTTCACTGGACTAGTGTCGCACACCACAAATCTGTGCATATCTGAAAATTTCCCTATCCTTACCCTTACTGGTTCAGTAAGACGAGTCTTAATCTGTGTATTAGCTACACCAACCACTTGGATTGCTTCGTCCGAGAGAGGAAGATTTCTTATATCTGCTGACCTGACAGTTGATCTCGTCGCTCCTGTGTTTCCCAAAAAAGTAACACTTTCCCCATTTATTTTCCCATCTACAAATGGTCCTGCCTGGTCTATTTCTAGAGTTGCTCCAAGTATGCACTCTTCCTCCTCTCTTCGGCACCGTCAGTAGTCCCCTTCAGACTCACTCCCCTCATTCTTTAACCAGTACTGTTGTACCGGGTTTGTACGTCTCGGTTTGTTTACCTGTTCATCATTGTAGAATCCTGAGTCCTGGTTATATTTCTGGGACCCTCTGTTCTGTGGCAAGGGCGGTTTTGGCTCTTGATTCTGCTGCTTGACAACCTTCTGCTGTTGCTGCTGACGATTACACCCTTCGTTCTGCACCTGTTGATTCAAGGATTTATTCTCATTACTCACTAATGGTGGATTTGTACACTCGGATTTCCAATGCCCCAATTGTCCACAGTTGTGGCACGGGAATTTCTTCTTCGCCTCTTCTAGGTTCCCCTTTCCTTTCCCTGTACCATATCTGGGCCTATTTCCTGGATTATTGGCTTGTTCAACCAGCTGTGCTTCTTGTCTTTCTGCAACCTTCACCTGTGCCCACATTGCTTTCTCCTTCAGATTTCTTTGTTTCGCCTCAATTTCATCACTGAAGTATTTCGCATGTCTCAAGATTTCATCAATCTTCTTACTCTGCCAATCAACTGTATGCTCTTGAATCATCTCACTGATTTCAGATCTCAAGCCATATACAAATCTGTATACAAAATGACTCAAATCCTTATCACCCAGGTGTTCATCTCCACTAAACTGTTTAAAAGCCAGTATCAGCCTTTCATAAAAAGCATGAACTGATTCTTTTGCTTCCTGATGTGTTCGATCTATTTTAACCCAGTCTGTCTCTTTAGGGGGTACCTTATTCTTACGGAACACAATAACCTGCTCGTACTTCTTCATAAACTCTGGGTCTGGAGCTCCTGTTTTCTGATCTCTTGGGTACTCCTTAGCAGGCCAATCTACAACTATTTTGCACTCTGCCCACAAGTCTGCTGGAACAATTATATCAAACAGACTATTCAGGTCAATCCACAGCACCTTTGACAATTTCACAAACCTGTCTACCTGCCTATACCACTCGACAGGCTTTTCTCTCAGTCGAGGGAAATCATTCGTAAATGACAAAATATCCTGTCTAGTCCATGGGACATGTACATATCCTCCTCCAGGAATTTCTCTCATAGGATAGGCATCCACTGTTTTTTCCTTTTCTCTCATGGGAAATGCTGAGTAAGTCCTGTCCACTGAATCTTCACTTTTCTTGTACCATCTATCCTTCCACTTTTCCACATCACCCCATTTTCGCAATAAAGAAATAATTTCCTTAATCTGCCCTGTTCTGCCAACATCATTTAGATTCTCGATATCTTTATCAGAAAAATCCACTCTGTAAGGCTTCTGTAAAGCTTTCACCTTGTCCATGTCAACTCCCATTTCACTCGCTACTCCTTTTAACCTGTCATGTGTACTCTTAGCCCTCCAGGTGATACTCTTGCACATGAATAACAACTCTCCATCATGATGATTTTTCAACATTTCTGTAGGAATTGTTCCTGCTATTAGTTCCTCCAATTCTATGCGCACCCTTGCTACATCAATTGCCTGTGAATCTTTGTCCTTCTTTTGGAGAACCTTCAACCAATCACTCAAATCCTCAGCCGTTATTTCTGTAGACTTTTTCACTGTACTCACTTGTTCTGCCATCCTCTGTGGTTCCAAAATTGATCCTCCCACACAACCAGTATTCAATCCCGAATTAGGCTGTACATCTAACTCTCCACCACATGTGTCATGTCTCAACTGTCTCAAATGATTCTCTTCCGTCCTCATTCCTGACCCTCCCAGAGATCCAACCAAACCATTTCCTACATATGGAACTGTCAAACCATTTTCACCCATTCTTTGCTTATCAAAAATAGGCATAACCGGACCTATGGTTACAGGCACTGTAACAGCTTCTAGATTCTTGGTCAATTCCCTGATCTTCTCTGTCAACTCAGTTGTGGTTCTTGCTAATTCTCTTGTTTTCTCATCCCCGATTGCACTCTCTCTCTCTCGCTCTTTCTCCCTTTCCCTTTCCGTGAAAGAGCTACCACTTTTTAAATCAGGTGTCGCAACTTCTGTTTTAATAATTTGCAAAGTATCTCTTATTGGAGTAGCAACTGGTGTTCTCACTTCTGGTTCTGGTCTATATGGAGGTGGTCTCTTGTAGATCATGTCATCTAAGACTTTATCCTCATAGTCATTAGCCCCATACCTTCTCAATTCTGCATCAGGTACCTTTTCCATACCTTTCCTCCCTTCTGCTTCCTCAACAGTTCTCATCGGATATAGTCCCTCTGACATACTAGCATCTCGCCATCTCCTCATTCGATCATGATGAGTTTCACGATCATATTTCCTCCCAAAAATATACCTATAATTGCCTCCACTCCACTGCTTTTCTCGCTCATGCACCTCATCTTCCCATTCCACCAATGCCTCGAACTGTGTCGGCCTTGGTCTAGGCTCTAGACACATCATTTTTACCCGTAAATTTCTCAACACGGCCAAATTAAATGAACCATGTTCCGGGAACGCTAAAACACCATCTTCTTTAGTGTACTTAGCCCAATTGTCTAACCAGATACAGGTATGATACCCATATTTCGCAACCATGAAGGATGCAGGGGTTCTTGTCGGAGGTAGTAATTCACCTTCTCTAGTTATTATGTCCTTATCCTTGTCAAACCACTTTTTAATTTTACCGAACAAGGATTTCTTCTTCTTTTCCTCCGTTTGGTAATACATTTTCATGTTTACCACAACCCTCTAGTCCTTTCCGCAACTGTACGATTTTTTGTCCAATAACAGCGCGACTCACACCAACGCACCAATCCCGGAGCGTCTACGTCACCCTGAACTCCTTCCAATCCTTGCGCGGCTCACACCAACGCACCAATCACAGCACTTTCGCTGTCCTAACCCACTGTCCAATCACAGCGCGGTCTTTCTGACGTCAGTAGTCGCTGCAGTCGCTTATACTCCTGTCTCCTGTCACTCGTCTACCCCTCCTTTACAAAGCCTTCTTGGTAGACTCTGTTTCAGATTCTACAAATCTATTAGTTACAACATATAAACATCTCCATTGTCTGCTCCGCTAACCACAGAATAGTAAAGACCTTTCTCACAAGAATCCCGCTTTTCTCTAGAACAGCGCTTACCTCTGCTCTACCACGGAATTATTACTTTCGTTGACACAGTAGCACATCCCTCTACTCTGCCCTTCTAACATGCATTCATTAACTGTTTTTTCCCTGAATGTTCCTAGGAGTTTCACAATCAACTAAATGCCCAAACATTCACGCACTTCCACACTAGAAAATGTAGCACATTTACACAGAATCCTGCCTTTCCCGAGAACAGAGAACAATCTGTCCCACTACAGAATTATAACACACGTTAACTAAACAGCGCTTACCTCTGCCCAGTCCTTCAAACAAGCTCAGAGAATACCTATTACTTCTCCAGCGGTAAGCTTTAACGGCAAACCTTACGGATCCCTGGGACTTAAGACCAGAGTTTCACAGATAACCTTCGCTACCATACACACTTCTCTTATACAGAAAATATGAATATGTCTCTAGTAGTAACACACGACAATGTCACTGAATCAAACCCAGACAATGCGACGCGCAACTTCAATTGTCACACGCTTTCCCTGCATTCGTACAGGGCCAACAATCCCGTCTTTCCCGAGAGCAGCACTCACTTCCCTCTGCCCTACTACGGAACCGTCACCGACTCCCTACGTCCCAGAAGCCGTACACACTACATAGAACTCAATACGACGACTTCAACATTTAGTGTTAGTACATGTATCAACATCAATCAATAAATCAATAAATCCAAAAGCCTATGTACAAGCAATCTATCAGATCAAGACAATAATCAAAACCATCATACTGCTACCAGGAAACTGCTGCAGATCAGAGCTTATGAATTCTCCCTACTTCCACGGACAGAGTAATTTCACAGTCATACGCACATACACTCATCATACGCTGGGGCCCATCACACCAACATTCATTCTATTACTCTATCCACACTGAATATACGAGCGAACTCAAAAATCAATCTGCATCTAATCTGAGGTCAATGCAACCTAATTGATTTGTCTCGAGTCATGATTTAAACAATAAGAACACAATTGAGATCTCAATAAAATGACAAAGAAATAACCACCCGACACTGTAATTCAAACAAAGGTTATTTTATCCAAATTAGCTCAAATAAAAGTCATTCAATAGCAAAATCATTATTCTCATAGTTACCTATTCTAGCTAAATGTCGTATTTAGGTCAGGACAGGTCTCTCAGTAAAGTCTCCCGAGTCGCCGCCCTTTCAGTCAGCATCGATCCTCTTGAGCATAGGTTCAGGAAGAAGTGGCTTTAGACCCTCTCTAGTCTAACTATATTTATACCAAAACTAACACATTAAAAGTTACAAACAAACTCCAAGCGTCCGTTGAGCAGAGCGAGCAGGAAAGGATGTTGGCTCGCAACATTTAGAAAAATCTCCGCTCTCGAATATCTCAAAAATAAAAACACGGAAGAAGGAAGCACAAACTAAATCCGCAACATCCATGGATGCTCTTCTCCGGAATTATAGTGAAGCCACCGCCAGTTTATCAAAATGTTCATTTGTGACAATTGTTCTCCTCCAAGGATATCTGGCGACAAGCCCAGAGCTGCTGTCCTTTCGTAACTTTTAGCTCAGACAGAGGCCGAGGTCATATTTTCAACCATATTCAGCGAGGCCTCTCTTCACTTTTCATCTACTCAAATGCAGGCTGTAAATGTCGGCCATTTTCTCAATAGGCCAAAATGGGCAATCTTAATTAAAAGAAACACAAAACATCGTTACTACATCGTATTGATTATTCAGTGTTAATTCCCACTAATACCCTTATGTGTATGTATTTATCTAGCCATTTGCGACATAAAGAAAACATTAAATCATATTAATTTAAAGCGCAAACACATAACAAATAGCACTTTTGCCACACTTATTTAATTAATTTGCTCACCAACTTAGCTCACTTATTAATCAAGCCATGCAATTGCATTCCCACGTGTAATTCTTCCATTAGTAAAGTTGATTAGTTAGAACACTCGACAAAACTTAATATCTAGTAATTAATTATTAGTAATTTTAATTATGACATACAAGAATATAAGCTGATGTTCGGGTTTAAACAGAAAACCCTGCTCCAGCAGGGGCTCTCTAGTCACAGTGTTGCCAGTGTTTGCCTTCTGCTGCTTCCAGCTGTCCCATGAGAGCGTGGGCAGCTGCACCGAGAGACCCTATTGTTTGTAGAAGTCCCAGTAGGGGGACTCAAGAGGCACAGTGGTGCCAGGGCTCATTTTCACAGCTGCCCCACCGGACAGTGGGCAGCTGCAACGTTGGGGGCCATTTTATTGTTGAGTCCCAGTGGGGACCCAGGAGGCACAGTGGTGCCAGTCCTCCTTTGTGCCAATCCCAGCTGCCCTGCGAGAGCGCAGGCAGCTGCAACAAGGGGGTAATTCCCTTTTAGATTAAGAAGGAGTGAGTTGCACCCCACACCCCAGAGCATTTGCGCACTTTGGTTTCGCTGACAAGGCAGCCAAGGGCCATTTGGGAGGCCCCACTAGAAGCCCTGACATTGTGGACATAGGGCATTTGAGCCCCAGTGAAAGGCCAGTTGGCCTGGGGTCAGATCTGTGCTCAGACATAATAGGTTTATTCCCAATATGGTACCTGCCTAATGATTATGCTTATGATCTTGATGCCTGATCTAATGTGTTTTATTGCCTAATATGTTTATGCTAATGAAGTTGCTGCCCAATGTGGTTTATGCCTACTGTGATGCAGACATAATGTCTTTATGTCGCTATATATAATGCCGAGGTCATTATTGTGCCAGTAGTTACTGGTTGTGTTTTACATTTGCTACTTCTGCTATTTAATGGTTCTGACAGTGGCGCGATTGGCCCTCTCCTGTATATAGTCCCCTGTGAATATTGCCTAGTGCCAGTTGGTACAATGTATATTGTGTGATTATGATTCTAATGTGTTTAATACAAAGGCTATTTTTGATATAACCTTGTGTGGAGTTTCTTTTGTGGTATACCTAGTGTGCTGCTGCTGGGTGTGTGTGTTGTGCAAACGCTTTACACATTGCCTCTGGGATAAGCCTGACTGCTGGTGCCAAGCTACCAAGGGGGTGAGCAGGGGTTATCTTCAGCGTGTAACTCCCTTGCCCTGACTAGAGTGGTGGTTTCCACCTGGCTTAGGCGCAAGCCCTAGCCAACCAGAAATCCCATTTCTAACAGGTGTGTATGCAGACTTTATTGACTTTGTTTCTAAATGTGACACGTTTGTTTGTTTTTACAATCCCAAAAGCCATTTCATTTCTATAGCCTTGTGTGCCCTTTTTGTTTAACGAAAAGAAGTGCGTTTTGGACCTTACAACAAATTCCTGATTGAAGATCCTTCTTCTTGAATCTCACCCAGAAACACAAATGACATGACTATTTGAAGCAGTATGTGATGTTCTTTAAACCACAATTGGTTTATTGGCAAAATGTCTAGTCATGTTCTTGTGCTTCGAATATTTTGACAATGCCCTGGATTTGTAAGCCATGTAATGTCCACATTTATAATGTTACTGCATTGCTTATAAGACCTATGTCCAAATATTTTTGATTGTGGCTTTCTTATATGTCTGTACCATGCGAGTACACATATTGCTCACTTACCAAAATACAAACATGGGCTTTCAAACGGAGGAATGCTATGGGACCTATTCACTAATGTAAATATACACATGTATATTGACTCAACTTATATTTACTAGTACACCTAGGTGTAACTGTACACTTATTGCTATTCATAATTTTTAAGTACATATGTACACCTAGCTAAAGACATAGACGTCTACAATTACTTGAATTAGGGTATGGAGCCTCCTACAACAGGATTTTTTAGAGTAAAACATAGGTGGGCATCTCTGTAACCATGGGGGAGGCCTTCCTATGTGGAAGTATAAGTGAAATTGTTAAAGTTTATTTCTCTTTAAAAAAAAATACAAATATTTTGGTGTACAGTACATATGTAAATACATTTCAAATAAATATTTTAAATCTAGAACTAATTAAATAAAACGTTACAGCACGTTAACTCAATAAATTAAATGTATTTTTATGAATTAATTTGATAAATATTTCTATTTAATTAATCAACAAAAATGTAAAAAACGCACCCTCACAAGCATATTTTTTTGTATATAATATGTAGTATTTATTTTAAAATATTTGTTCGATTTATTTATATTATGTTTATTTCCAAAACAATTTAAAAGTAGATTTGTTTAATTCTTTTTTTTATTAGCTACAAATTAATAAAATAATTGTTTAATAATTTATATCATATACAGATATATATAGTTAGCTGTCTCCATTGTTTTCCATAGAAGTGTGTTACAGTTCCTGTGAGTGGGCATGTGTGTGGTGCTTACCTTAACCCACTCAACACAAGTACATTAACACCTGTTTTGACTCCTTTAGGGCTGTAGTCACTTTAGAAGTGTACGTTGTGAAAAGCAATTGTCTTAGGACCTGATTACGAGTCAGGCAGTCAACGGACTGCCAGACTAGCGGGGCATGGGCTAGGGCTGTCGGACCGCCATTGCACTACCACAACCACCAAGGATCAGAGATCCCTGGCTGTGGTGCGACGGTCTTGAGGTCACAATATGCTTAGCGGGACCCCCACGGTCCCGCCAAGCATATTACAAGTTTCCCCTCCACCACGTTTTTCATGGCAGTTTCTCCACCAGGAAAACCTGGTGAAGAAGAAGAAACAAAGGGACCCCTACTGTTCCCCCTGTTGCCTCAGTGCCATGGGGTGCATGCTGGGAGGAACATTTGGTGACCCCTGTACATACACCTCAGTACCATCATGGTATAGACTGCACCTGTCCATGCCGTGTAGGTACTGCTGTGACATTCCCATGGCAGTGCCTATTTCATAATGCCAAAGAAACGCCCACCTCTGACTGAAAACATCATAATCTGGAGGGGGTACATACACGGGTTTGGTGGTGCGGCGGAGACATGGCCCTGCTCCTGCACCGCCAAACTCTTAATCAGGCCCCTACTCTTTTGTGGGTGTGTACTTGTATTAGCATTGCCCTCTCAAAACCCCTCCAAAAATTCCCCTAAACCGCCATGAAAAGGCAGTCCTGATACCTACACCGGTGCCCACCCTTGAGGGGATAGGATTCTGGTCACCGCCCGAGGGGATTCATGATTCTGTTGGAGACGGCGATCTTATCCCCCGACTGCTGTAGTCCAACTGTCTGCACTGTAATGCGGCTGTCAGACCGATGGCCTGGATGTCTGTGGACCACCACCGACAGCCTATCGGCTATGGTCCAACCCACATCGTAATGAGGCCCTTTGTGTTGCATTAGAAACCTTTGAAATTTAAAATCTATAATTGAAATATCTTTTCACACTACGACATTAATGAGAAAAAGTAATCACCCATGCCTGTTTGTTTTGTTTGAATGAAAAATATATCCTTAAAGATGGAATATATCTGCCAAAGACCATATCACAATGAATTTTATTGGTACTTAGTAGTTTGTACCATTTGTTAATCACTGTAACCATTACATGCCAGGTGTGAGTCATAGAAATGCTGTATATAGGCTTTCAATATTTAGCATTACCTAAATGCCACTGTTTGGGGAGAAATTGTCATATTCGGTCCATATAGAATAATGCCATGCTGTCTCCAAAGGAGGCTTTGTGTTTTTGGCACACACGGCATAACAACGGTGTCCACATATTTTAATAGTGGCTCAAGAATTGATTAGTGTCCTATATATATATTATTACCTACCTACTGTCACTAATAGGTATTTATAGTTAGGTCGTAGTTTCTGTCAAAAAGGTGATTTTCAGTTGCCTGTATCTCTTGCGCCGGTTAATGAATCTTCATGAAAATGTCCAAAACAATTTGCCCTTTAATTCAGATGGCATCTGGTGTTCGTACTTTGGGGGTTTTTCGTATAGTGGGCCCGTGAAAAAAGGGGGGTCCCTAAATATGTTTTCCCTATTTTAATTCCTAAGGACCCATCACGACGGAACAACACCAAATTTGGCAGGATGCTAGATCTAGGTATCCAGTTTGTGCTTTTTGTGATTTGGTGTAAATCCATTGAGCAGTTTGGGAGATATTAACTGGAAAACAAATTTGTATATATAGGGACACGGATCCTCTGTGGATCCAACAGTCCCCATGTTGAAATCTGATTGACTGCCAACACGTCAACGAGGAAGTGTTGGTAGCCATCTTGGAACTCAGCTTGAGCTGAGTCCCACAAAAAAACATAAAAAACAAAGGAGGGCAGGGTAGGACTACCACAACCCCCTAGAACTGGTGGTGGGCTCCCACAGGGGCACCACCCAGGGGGGAATGTAGGAATTCTAAAGATAAAGGAGGGGAGCTCATGGGGCCCTCTTCCAAGGCTTTATTAAAGCCCCGGGGACCACACCTCCCCGGGACACTTCTTTTTAATTATGCAGTGGGTGCCCTCGCGCCCTGGCGAACTCCCCTCCACCGGACAAAATAAGTAAATAAAGGTGAGGGGCCACGCAGTTCGAAGGAAGGGCCTGCATAGACCCCATGAACCCCAGGGATCACTATTTCCCTGTGGCTTTTAAAATTATGATGCGAGGACCATGTGGATCCCTCGGGGTCCCGGGAGCCACCACTTCCTGAAGGCAAATAGAGGAAAGGTGGGGGTGGCAGGGCCCACCCTAATGGAGCCAAGAATGACCCTGGTGACCGTCACACCCCAGGGCTGCTCCTGCTATTTTCTGGGGTGCCCACCCCTACCGGATATAGCAGCTTGCTCTGACTTGATGAGAACTGAGGTGTCATCTGTTTCCCTGCCGGTGAAGATGCAGGCAGGGAAACAAAGGACAATTACTTTGACACACAGGGAGCTGCATGTTTAGCAGCTCCCTGTGATTCAAAGCGAGTGCCGGCTCCTGCAGGAGGCCAGGAGCCTGCAGGGACCGCAGGGGACTTGATGCTCCCTTTGCTGCCCCCATCGAAGTTAACAGGGTGCTCTCTGTGGGACCAGGGAACCTAGAATAAAGAGGCTGGGCCTCGGGGATGGGGTCCTCAGGAACGAAACCGGGCCAAGGAAAGGGGGAGCTGCGCGGCCCCCTCGACTATTACAAAAAGTCCTGATGAATTGTAAGTTGTTGTATGCGTGAGTGTATGGCTGTGTGAGTGGCAGTGAGGGTGAGTGACTGGTTGTATGAGTGGCTGTATGGGTGAATGAATGGTTGTGTGAGTGGCTGTATGAGTGAGCGAGTGTGTGAGTAACTCTATGGAGGAGTGAGTGGGTGTCTAAGTGCTGGTATGTGTCTGTGGATGGATATGTGAGTGGCTGTGTGGGTGTGCGAGTGAGCATATGAGAGGTTATATGGGGTGAGTGAGTGTGTGAGTGGTTCTGTGGATGATGTCATTAGTGATGTCATTTGAGATGTCATCAGTGATGTCACTGACCAAGTCCTGAGGGATGTTATATGTGAGGTCATAAGCAGTGCATTGTGGGGCACAAGTTATAGTTAGCTCAAGTACCTAAAACTGCTGAATTTCTGTGATTTTGGATGCGTGACATCTAGGTGAACTATTATGCCCCTGCAACCTTTGGTTTGTTTAGTGAATTCGTAATGTTTTTTTAAATTCTATTTCCTATACCGTCCCTGTAACCTTTGCTTTTTTAAGGGTGTATATGTTTGTGTGTGTATGTGTGTGTGTGTGTGCGTGTATATGTGTGTATATGTGTGTATATATATATATATTCACTGAAAAAAACATTGGTTTCAGGGGCGTTATAGTTAGCTGGACTTTTCACTCGTACAAAACCATAGAAATTCCCCCGTTATAGTAAGTTCAGCTAACTATAACTCGCGCGCCCGCAATGCTCTGCTGATGACGTCACATATTACATCACTCATGACATGGTCAGTGACATCACTCACCACTGTGTAAACACGCCCTGAAGCCATTTTAAGTTGGGAGATTAAGTCCCCTTGAATCCTGAGGGTCCCTAGGGTCCAACTAGACCACTAGGTACTTCCAGTAAGCGCCACAGAGCTGCGTTGCAGAGAGGTGTAAAAAGTGGCACGGCCTGCACCACCTCTCTGCAACGCAGAGCAGTGGTGCTTACTGGAAGCACCTGGTGGGCTAGTTGGACCCCAGGGTCCCTCAGGATTGAAAGGGAATTATTTCCCCAACTTAAAAACGCGCCACAGGGCCTGTGGGCGTTCTGAGTTGAGAGATTAAGTCCCCTTGAATCCTAAGGGTCCCTAGGGTCAAACTAGCCCACTAGGTACCTCCAGTAAGCGCCACAGAGCTGTGTTGCATGGAGGTGTAAAAAGGGGCAAGGCCTCAGAACACCTGTCTGCAACGCAGCTCCCTGACGCATACTGGAGATACCTGTTGGGCTAGTTGGCCCTCAGAGACCCTCAGTATTGAAGGGGAATTAATTCCTCAACTTACAACTGGCCAGGGGGCGCGTTTGCAGAGTGCTGCAAGGAGGGGGCGTGGCCTCCGGCGCGATGCCGGTCTTTTATTTATTTATTTTTAAGAAGGAGGGCTGTGTGGCCCCCTTTCTTTTTCTAATTTATTAGCCCTGGGGACCCCATCCCCCAGGGCCTGCACCCTAATGTTGAAAAAAATTGATTTGGCCCTCCCAAGGCCTTAATCAGCCCCGGGGACCCCAACCCCCATGTTATGGCCTTTTTTTCTTTTTGTATTCTTTAGGAGGGGGGCTGTGTTGCCCCCCTCCTCAGGCCACTTATGGCCCCGGGGACCCCATCCCCCGGGGCTGGTCTTTGTTTTTTATTTTTATTTTTTTTAATATATTTATAGAAACACCTAGGACATGCTGGACAAACCGTATGTACCTATCACCATGACGATTTGCGGGATATTCATTAAAAGGCGACTATGCATACAATGAATCCACGTAGAATGTATTCACACCGCTAGTGAAGCTCTGACATGTCTGACACCCTACCGTGCCTAATCCCGGCGCCCCCGCTGGTGGTTACTCTCCAAGTAGACACCCTTGTCGTTTATTTATACAAACATGGGTAGCTATTGACGGGCACATTTAATACACATGCACACCAAGCCATTCAAAGGGGATTCAACAAAAATCCGACCAAACTATGCAAGAAACCCCCTCAAGGTTAATAAAACACACATCCACCGCCAGATGTGTAATACTTTTTATTTTACTCTCTGGAAAGGAGACAAACCTCACTTGAGAGTCACAGCGTGCTCCTGGCTGAGCCCAATGCTGTGTTACACCCACCAGTGCCCGCCGAGTGCCACACACCTCTGTGTTGTATTCCACCAGCTAGTGCATATGCTATGACACTCTCTAGCCCATGTGCACTGTAACACCACCCCGTGAATTAGTCATGCCACACTTGCCTTCGCACGGGTTATATTGCCCCATCTAACGTGCCTTCCTCGATGCCTATGTTATAAAGCACAGCGCTATGCCATACATATTACAATCTGGGATCCATATCTTTGTCACAGTGTATATGCAATGTTACACTACCCAGCACATATTTTATATTACAACTTTAGAGACTACTTAGGTTACACAACACTGCCCTGTGCATATTACACTCCAAGGCGCATATCACATAGCAAGCACTAGTGCCTGTGCTATCTCGCTCTCTCCAATGAATCTGTCATTGCGCACAATGTATTGCATATTATATTTCACGCCCCGGTTCATCTTATATCACACTTTTTGGTGCATAGTTTATACCATATACTATATCTAGTTTTCATTTTCAATTGTGCTCTCCGGACTATGTTCTATATAACACTGCGTCCACCTACCCTTTTCACGGGCATTACATTGTGCGATGGGGGGTGGAGGGTCAGGGGATGTTTCTGCCAAGTGAGCCCGGAGTCACAGTCCCAAACGTCCTCTTCTTCCTGAATAAAAGTGAGATTATGCTGCATACTTGTTAATAATTTAAGTAGTTCGCACAGACACACATTTTAAAAACAATAACGTTCCTAATACCCACCTTCTATGAACAGTTAGCTTGCTGCCCCATCTACCTCCTCCCTATCCTCTGTTGTCTGAATCCATGGACTAGCCTCCTCCCTCCTGCCATGCATGGTCTGATGTGCTGCCACTGCCCTGCATTTAGCATGATGTACCAGTCCACTCATCCTGCCCTCCATTGCCCAATTCTATGGCCCATCATTGACCTCCTGCTTAGCCTCTGTGCTTTACTTGCTGCCCCTATTCTCCTTCCCCCTGCCCTCCGATGTCTTTGTACATGCCCCTGCTCCATCCTTTTTGACCACCATGATCCATGGACCTGCCACTCCTATCTACTCTGAGTGTTCTGTTGAGCTGCCACTCCCCTACCACCTGACTAGCATTGTCAGATGACTGTAACCTGTCCCTGCCACCTCCACCCTGCCTGTCCAATGCCATGCCCCTATCCCCTTCCTCCTGTCCTCCATGGTCCATTTTACTGCCACACCCTTCTGCCCTCCCTGGTCTGTTGTGCTGCAACTGCTCCTCCTGCCTGCCCCGCGCGGTCTGTTGTGAGGCCCCTTCCCCTGAACTCTCTTGTCTGTGCCCAGGTCCTGACCCTCCCTTCTATCCTCCATGGTCCTTTGTGCATGCCCCTGCACCCTCCTTCTTACCCATCATAGCCATTGTGCTGCCACTAACCCTCCCACTTGCCATGCATGGTCTTCTGTGCTGCCATGGCCCCTACCACCTTCCCTGTGTGGTCAGCTAGCTGCTCCTGACCCCTCCCACCTTCCCTCCATGGTCTGTGTGTATGCCATCATAGTCTCACTGTTGCTCTCCATGGTGTGTCTTGTTTCTAGTGCCCATCCTGCCTGACTTCCATGGTCATCTTGCTGCTCCTGCCCTGCCCCCTTGCCCCCAGCCCTCTGTTTCCATGTGCAGACCCCTATTCCCTCCCTCCTGGCTTGTCGGTTCCATTGTAATGCCCCTGATCCGTCCCTCCTGCCCTTTATGGTCTGTTATGCTGCATCCTTCTCTCCTGTCTGTCCATTATGGTCAGCTAGCTACCATTGCCTCTTTCCCCTCTGTTGTCTGTTGTCCATGTGCATGGTCCTGTCCCCTCCTGTTGGAAACGGCCCTTTTTGCAGGGTTATCCCCAAACTTTTTGCTTCTTCCTCCTTTATTTTTTCTGACCCGTGGTTGTTGGCAATAGGACCCTGGGCACTTTACCACTGCTAATCAGTGCTAAAGTGCATATGCTCTCCGTATAAATTGTTATATTGATTGGTTATCCCTGATTAGTATATTTGTTTCACCTGTTAGCCCCTAGTAAAGTGCACTGAGTGTGCCAGGGCTGGTGATTCAAATGCTACTAGTGGGCTGCAGCACTGATTGTGCCACCCACAGGAATAGCGCTAAAATGATGTCTTAGGCCTGCTTGCAGTGCCTATGTGCAGTCCAGGACTGCCATGTCGACCTGGCCAGTGCACCCACTGACCAGGCCTTATCCTTCCCTTTCTGTACATGTCAGGCATGCCTATGGCGGCCCTATGTACCCCCCCTGGGCTGGGTGCAGTGTATCTGAAAGGTAGGGCATGTACTGAGGTGTGTAACATGCCCTGGTAGTGAATTACAGCCATTTTCGTTTTTCACTGCTGAGAGGCTATCTTGCCCATAGGATAGAATGGGGAAGGCTGTTTACATGCCTATCTTCCCATAAGGGCACGATAGAAAATCCAAGTTTGGTATCTTTGTGTTCAGAATTTAATTATACATCTTTTTAGCAAGATGGTTTTTAAATTCACTGTGTGAGAATAGCAGGGTGAATAGGGAGATCTGCTTTAGATGGATGGGAGGAGTAGTCCCTGGGTTTGAGTCGCATTGTGCAGGACACTGATTTTGACATCCTGGAGTACTTTCTGCAAACTCTTGAACTATTCTTAAAGTAACCTTTTTAATTGTATGTTGGTTTTTCTGTAGTATTTGGTCTTGTGAAGTTTTTAGTAAAGATACCTTATTTTTCTAAAACTGGTGTGGAGTAAATCTGTGGTGTTTTCACTGTGTTACTGTGAGTGTTGGTACAAATACTTTACACATTGCCTTTGATAGCCTAGACTGCTCAGGCCAAGCTACCTAGAGGGTGAGCAGGGGTTATCTTAACAGTGTATCCCCCTTTCCCTGACTAGAAGCAAGGGTCCCTACTTGGACAGTGGTACCTACCCTGCCAACTAGAGACCCACAGAACTAACATTGGTGGTCAGCGGTGGGATTGAACTTGTATTTGTACTTGACCCACAGTAATTGGTGTACATCACTAGTTTAAGTGCAGACCAATACACAACCACATACTGTATTATTTTTGATTCTATATTTGAGTAACTCTTCAAGAGCATCATGTCTCAGGTGGCAACAAGTGAGAGGGCAGAATTGGAGTTTTCCATTGAGGATTTGTATTCGTACAAAGTTGAGGAGCTCAAGCAATTCTGCAAAGACCTTGGTTGCCCTGTGAAAAGCGGATCTAGAAAGGATGTGCTACAAAGATTCTTGAAGGCCTGTTGGGAGGCCCAAGAGGAAGATGATGCAGATGAAGAGAATGGTTTTATTCCCCAAGATCTGCCCGTGGTCGGACCAGTCTCAAGGGCTGGCAGCTCCCATTCCAGTAGGGGGCTCACTCCAGAGGAGTTGGAGGAGAATCAAATGGTGAGAAACCATGAATTGGAAATAATGAAAATGAAAATGAAGCAATCGGAAGTAGACAAGGCGGCGGAGGAGAGCAGGAATGCCCGTGCCTTGGAGGAGAAGAAATTGCTTCTGGCTCATGAGTTGAGGATGAGGGAGCTTGATTTGGAGCTCGAGAGGATTGAGGCCATGAGTGTCTCAGCTGAAGAAGAAAAATGGGTAGCTCAAGAAGTGAGCTTTGCTGAGTTGGAGGTGGAGTCCAGCTCAGATGGTGGCAGCAAGATTGTAGTTTCTAGTGCTGAGAGAAAGGTACAAACACCCACAGATGTGGCACCTAACTTGAAGGAGGGGGTTGACATACACCAGGGGGTTCAGGTTTATGATGTAGTTCCAGTGGAGTGCAGTGTCCCTGAAGTAGATTGGGGAACTGGCACAGGGGACCATATTCCTAGTGGTGGGAGGGACACTCTACTGACCCTAGATGAGAGGTACAGGGAGAGGGGTTCCCCCATGGTAGAAACCTTGGTGTGTGAGTGTGAAGACCACCCAGAAGAGTGTGAGTTGTGTGACAGAGACAGTCAGGTACTGTCTTGCCAATCTTAGGAGAGTGGTGTGAGGTACTTGTGTGAGGCACTGGAGGGTGAGGCAAACGGTAGCTTGGTTAACAACTGTGGGGGGCTGTGTGATTCATTTGTTGGAGAGCATATTTTAAGTCCCTGTTTTCCAGAGCTATGCCAACACCCGGTGTAGTGTGAGTTCTCTGGTTCCAGAGAGCTTGCGTTGGAGGCAGACCTTTGGTTGGATGCCAAAAGGTCTGGAGAGGCATTGGGGAGTGATCCCAAAAGGAGTGGCCCAGATATCTTCCAGACCTGTGAGGTGGAAGAGGTTCAGTGTAGCTCTGTTAGGTCCCAGTGTAGTGGGAGGGGTGTAGGGGCTCACGTCCTGTCTCAGTGGAGAAGGGGTGAGTGTGGGACTGTGGGTCCCAAGGTGCCCGAAACCCCGTCTCAGGGCCTGGTGGGTTCCTTAAGGGAACACCAGGTTGGGGGCCTAGACAGTGCTAGTAGGCCATTTGAGGAGGATCTCCTAGTGTCAGGAGAACCTGGAGCCTCTGTAAACAGAGCTCCAGTGGTTCTGGTGTCTGGCGGTACCGCTCCAGTTGGGAGGGTGCAGAAGTCCAGACTGAGGGGTGAGAGGGGGATGTGTTCCCCAGTGGGAGAACCAGTGGGTCAGGGACCAGCCAGAAGGGCTGAGTCCCCTAGGAGTGACCATGGTGACACCACTTCTGTCCTGGGGGATCTTCGCGCACTGTCAGATGGACAGGGGCCGGGAGATCTGCGCCAGGCAGACTGTCACGAGACACATGTGTCACCCTCGGGGAGATGCTGTGTGAGTCCCCAGAAGTCCTGGCATGCCAGGCAGGTGTGCAACCGCAGGGTTTAGTCCCTGGGTTGGGAGACCAGGTTCAGGATCTGCCTGACCTGGGGGGAAGGACATCTGTAAGCTGTGTCCTGACCGGTTTGGCTTCCAGGGGTACCACTCCAGTGGGGAGGGTGCAGCACTCTGGTAGGGGGTGCAGAGGGAGAGAGTCCTCGCCTCTAACCCCGGTGCAACCTGAGGGTTTAGACCCTAGGTTGGGAGACCAGCTGCTGGAGAGAGGTCCTGAACTGGAGGGAGGGACATCTGTAAGCAGTGTCTCTACCAGTTTGTCTTTGAGGTGTACCGCTCTGAGTAGGAGGGTGCAGAACTCTGGAAGGGGGTGCAGAGGGAGGAAGTCCTCGCCTCTGACCCCGGTTCACCTGAAGGGTGTAGACCCTAGGTTGGAGGGCCAGGTCCGGGGTGTCCCCCCTGACCTGGGATCCCAGTTGCAGGATAGAACCCCTGAACTGGTGGGTGAATGGTGCAGGACACCTGCCACAGGTGCCCTGACTATTCTAGAAGGGGGTACCACTCCAGGTGGGAGGGTACAGAGCCCCAAGGAAGAGGTGGACTGGGTATGGAAAAGCCTACCCCAGCCTCCTGTCCAGCCACCGGATACAGGCCCGGGGCTGGTCGGTCAGTGCCAGGTTGTCAGACCCGACCTGACAGGGAAGGGAGTGGACAAAGGGTGCCAAGCACCTTGGGCTACTGCCCCCCACCCTCTGACGCCACAGGGGTTTGAGAGCCCTGAGAGGCATAAGGCCTGGGTCTCATCCCTGACCACTGTCACTGGTCACTGCGGCTTGCTGTCTGTCTGTTGGGACACATCTGTGAGCAAGTTAAGGCTAGGTGCTGCACAGGTGGTGTCCACAGGTGAAGAGAAGGGTTCCACATGGGTTGGCGTGGTGGACCCTGAGAGTATGGATGGAGAGATCCAACCGGGTTCAGGAAGGCGTAGAACAGGAATAGTGCTCTGCTGTTTGGGCCAGTTTCCGTGTTCTATGGCCCTAAGCAGGGAATCCCATCGAGGTATCGCTTGGTCTACCCTGGCTTTAGGCTGGAAGGGGGTTGTGTTGGAAACGGCCCTTTTTGCAGGGTTATCCCCAAACTTTTTGCTTCTTCCTCCTTTATTTTTTCTGACCCGTGGTTGTTGGCAATAGGACCCTGGGCACTTTACCACTGCTAATCAGTGCTAAAGTGCATATGCTCTCCGTATAAATTGTTATATTGATTGGTTATCCCTGATTGGTATATTTGTTTCACCTGATAGCCCCTAGTAAAGTGCACTGAGTGTGCCAGGGCTGATGATTCAAATGCTACTAGTGGGCTGCAGCGCTGATTGTGCCACCCACAGGAGTAGCGCTAAAATGATGTCTTAGGCCTGCTTGCAGTGCCTATGTGCAGTCCAGGACTGCCATGTCGACCTGGCCAGTGCACCCACTGACCAGGACTTATCCTTCCCTTTCTGTTCATGTCAGGCATCCCTATGGCGGCCCTAGGTACCCCCCTGGGCTGGGTGCAGTGTATCTGAAAGGTAGGGCATGTACTGAGGTGTGTAACATGCCCTGGTAGTGAATTACAGCCATTTTCGTTTTTCACTGCTGAGAGGCTATCTTGCCCATAGGATAGAATGGGGAAGGCTGTTTACATGCCTATCTTCCCATAAGGGCAAGATAGAAAATCCAAGTTTGGTATCTTTGTGTTCAGAATTTAATTATACATCTTTTTAGCAAGATGGTTTTTAAATTCACTGTGTGAGAATAGCACTTTTTAGAAAGTAGCTATTCTCCTGTTTAACCTTCCTGTGTGCCTGTGTGCTGGTTGGCTGACTGGTGTCATGTGATGGGCTAGGTGGCTCCAGGAGCCTGGATGAGTCAGCAGCAGGGTGAATAGGGAGATCTGCTTTAGATGGATGGGAGGAGTAGTCCCTGGGTTTGAATAGGGCTGCCCCTGCCAGCACAAAGCTGGCTCCACCCCCTGCTGGCCAGGCTGAGGACTCTGCCTCTGCTGGCATAAAGAAGGCTCCACCTCCTGCTGAGCGTCTAACGACCCTGCCCCTCACTCTGAAAGGAACCAGGTGCTCCAGAGCAGAGCACACCCAGGAACCGGTTTGAGCAGGGGAATCCCCCCACTGAAACACAGAGAGACAAAGACTTGGAGGGGTATAAGAAGAGGACCCCAGACACCTAAATTTTAGATCACTTTGGAACTAAGAAGAAACCTCTGCCAAGGAGAAAGCTGAAAAGGACTGAAGAGGAGAAGACTGCCTGCTTGCTGTTTTGCTTTGCTGCCAAGGAGAGGGGAAGGACTTTGCTGTGTCCCCTTCTTTTGATTCTGATCTCCAAGGGCCTGAGAAGAGCTGGCTCCCTGTTAAGAAGTCCCAGGAACAAAAGGACTTCACCACCAGCTCCCCTGGAACTCTGCTGAAGGAGTTCTGACCTGCCTTGGAGTGCTTGCCCAGTCTTGGGGCCTCAGGAGGTCGTTTTGCTGTGTTTGGGAGCTGGGAAGCAGAAGCGTGAAAAAGAGTAACTGGTACCCAATGCATCATCCGATTGCGTGTCGCAAAAACGAGAGTGCGAGGAAAATTTCATCGCGGCGTCATCGCAGCACCCGGAGTCCCCGCATCGCCGAGTGCGTCGAGCATCGTCCCGGTGCGAGAAGATTCCTGACGCTGCGAGGGTCGTCGCAGAACTAGTTTGCGGGCCGCACCACTGCCGGTGCGTGAAAGTATCCAGTCGCTGCGTGCGTCGACGCAGAGTCCCGTTCCGTGGCGCATCGAGAGTTGCGGCGCCGGAAGGCAACGCTGCGCCACGCATCGCACCACATCGAAGAGTGTCGCATCGAACCTGTGCGTGAAGCTTCCCCCCAAGAAACCTACGCAACGAAGGCCAAAGTCATCGCATCCTCCCCCTACAGATCGGAGCCGGCGCATCCACCTCTGCTGCGTGAAGCAGGGCTGCTGCAAAGCCTCCCCAGGATCTCAGGAGTATCGCATCGCCTTTGCCATCTTCCTTGTTATAGCTTTTGGGAACCTTATCGCAACTACAGGTACTGTTGGGCACGAGAGTGTCGCATTTTGTGCATTGAGAGTCGCATTGTGCAGGACACTGATTTTGACATCCTGGAGTACTTTCTGCAAACTCTTGAACTATTCTTAAAGTAACCTTTTTAATTGTATGTTGGTTTTTCTGTAGTATTTGGTCTTGTGAAGTTTTTAGTAAAGATACCTTATTTTTCTAAAACTGGTGTGGAGTAAATCTGTGGTGTTTTCACTGTGTTACTGTGAGTGTTGGTACAAATACTTTACACATTGCCTTTGATAGCCTAGACTGCTCAGGCCAAGCTACCTAGAGGGTGAGCAGGGGTTATCTTAACAGTGTATCCCCCTTTCCCTGACTAGAAGCAAGGGTCCCTACTTGGACAGTGGTACCTACCCTGCCAACTAGAGACCCCCAGATCTAACACCTCCCTATTGCTTTCTATGGATTGTTGTGCTGCACTCCCGTCCCGCATGCCCTGTGTGGTGTATTGTGCTGCTGCAAACCCTGATGCCTGCCCTGTAGGGTCAGTTTGGTGCACCTCTCAATGTCCCTCCTGTCCTCTGTTATCCGAGTCCATGTCCCTACCCCAAACCCTCCTGCCTACCATGATCCAATGTACCATACTTGCGAACATTTTGAACTTGGTAAGAGGGAGATTTTGAAATAAAACTGGGGTATTGATTTTCCCCTTTGAGTTACATTGAAAAAGAGAAGATTGTAGACAGGAAACAGATCAAGTAAAGCCCATTTGAGCTTAAAAACATTGGACGTTTCCAGGCTGAAACGGGTCTGTTGCATGTATGGTTGTATGACCACTGCCTCTTCCTTCTGCCCACAATGGTCTATTATATTGCCACAGCCTCTCTTGCCAGTCCTGTATTGTTGGTTTGTTGCCCCTGCCCCCCTTCCCACTGCCCTCCATAGTCTGTTGTGCTGCCACTGCCCTTCCTGCCTGCCTAGTGTGGTCAAATTGTTTCCTCTGCACTCTCCTACCTGCCTTCAATTTTCAGAGTCCGTGCCCCTGGCCTCTGCCTCTCAACAGTATCCCAATGAACAACTAGATTGCTAACATTCTATATTTATTACAAAAGTGTGGAATGCCTGACGTCATCATGATGTAATCAAAACTGTAATGCCTAGAGCATTTCCTTTAGAAATTACATATATGAGAGGGTCTTAGTTGCATCAAAATTATGGTTAGCGCTCTAAAAAACTAAAATGAGGACATATTTTCTGAGTTTTCAAATAGCGACAAAGAACTTTTAAATTATTTGTAATCTTAGTTTTTTTATCCAGTTGACCACTTGATTAAATGTTGCATCCAAGGGGAGAGGGTGTGGTGTTACTTCCAGAGCTGCAGACTTTGCAACTGGTCCAGGTTGGAGTTTCTGCTTCAGCTCAACATTCTGTGATTCTGGTCAAATCACTTAATATCCCTATGTCTACATCCAAAATGAATTTGATCTTGTGTGATGTAACCAATGTTCATGTAAAGCACTCCAATACCTGACAAGTCTGCACTATATAAAACTGCAAATACACAAAAAATAAGTGTTTTGCACACTTCTGTCATTGCGCTACATTTGGGCTACATCTGGGTGATATTTGGGCTACATTTAGGCTCTTTTGTCTCTGGTGGCCATTTTAGGAGATTTATTTGTTATGAAGTTTCCTAATTTCCTCATTTACGGCAGTCTCTTCAGTAGGAAATGCTTTCAGTTTTTTACTTTGATTCCATCAAGAAGGTATTCAGATATGTCACACATTTGCCATAAATTCAGAATGTTAGTACTCTAGTTGCTCATTAGATCACTGTAGTAAAGCTACTGCTCACCACGGAAGTCTGCTGCTAGTATTAGAAGTGCATGTTTCAGTCTGCATATCAGAATTTTTTAATGAAATAGAAGAGGATTTGAGAAGTCACCCAAAATGTGCCCTAATTTTTCTTTCTTCAGCACTAATCATATTTTCTATGGCAAAATGAACCCCCTCAATGTGTTCCTTTTTAAATTAAATGTTTTAAGTGTTACCAGTTTATTCCAATCAAGATGGCTTCAGGTGTGCCATACTTTTGTCATAAGTAAGACAGTCAGCGCTCTAGTTGTTCTTAAGATCACTCTGGGACATTCTGTCATTGGGCTATACTTGGGCTACATCTGGGTGATATTTGGGCTACATTTGGGCTCTTTTGTCTCTGGTGGCCATCTTGGGAGATTTATTTGTTATGAAGTTTCCTAATTTCCTCATTTACTGCAGTCTCCTCAGTAGGAAATACTTTCAGTTTTTTACTTTGATTACATCAAGAAGGCATTCAGATGTGTCACACATTTTCCATAAATTCTGAATGTTAGCACTCTAGTTGCTCATTAGATCACTGTAGTAAAGCTACTGCTCACCAGGCAAGTCTGCTGCTGGTATTCAAAGTGCATGTTTCAGTCTGCATGTCAGGATTTCAGAAGTCAAAATGTGCCCTAGTTTTTCTTTCTGCAGCACTAATCATAATTCATATGGCAAAATGAACCCCCTCATTTTGTTCCTTTGTAAATTAAATGTTTTAAGTGTTACCACTTTATTCCAATCAAGATGGCTTCAGGTGTGCCATACTTTTGTCATAAGTAAGACTGTTAGCGCTCTAGTTGTTCTTTAGAGCACTCTGGGAAGCTGCAGTAGAACGCAAAGGAATCAACTGACAGTCTCTGCCCTTGTTGGATGTACATGTTTTACTGAGAATGTCAGACTTCATTCTTACATGACTGAGAAAGATAATGTGAATTTACAGAAAATATGCTCTCTGTTTAGCTTATAGATCACCTTCCAAACCTCTGCAGGGGTGTGGAATTTTCCAAATAATCTAGTTGTCCAAGGGACAAAATGCCACTGAGATCTACATGTCCTGTAAAATCCACTTGTCCCACCTACCCCCGTTCCACATCAAACCTAAGGGCTCCGGCTGACAGAGAAACATTAATATATTTTTGCTTTATTAAAATCAGTAAACCATTGAATGCTGTGCAATAATAATGCTAAAGGAAAACTTGTCAAGCGATATTATCGCGTCCCTGCCCCCCTGCGCCCACTCCCCTCAACCCTGACGGCAATTCTTTTATTTCTATTCCCCTTTTTTCCATTTTTTTTGGCTGTGTATTTATTCTCACAAAATACGTACATTTCAAACCATACGTAATGTACTAATTTACCGTCACCCTTGGCTGTGTATTTATTCCCACAAAATACGTACATTTCAAACCATCCGTAATGTACTAATTTACCGTCACCCTTGTAAAAACGTATGGGTGGGATATAAAAGGTGTCAGCCAGCGTGCCTCCTGCCATTTCCCCCTCACTTTTGCAGCTGGCCAGACGTGAGCCCTACGTTCCTTGCGAATCGGTAAGTTGTATCGAAAAAGAAACAGCAAAGTTGGGAGCTTCCTTTAATAATAAGAATCATTTTTCGCCAAATGTACCCTCTTTGCAACATTAATCAATTGTGTAATGTATATTTGTCGGTGTGTTTACGCAGTTATGGGCTGAAAGTTAATAGCTCACTATTCTATATTAGGACTTTAAGTTATAAATTGCAAGTCACCAACGGATGTCTCTTTTGAAAGCATTAATCTGCAGATCTGTTCCCATCCTACGCACTCTGTAATCGACTTCGTACATGTTCTTTGCAGCAGGCATATTATCCCTCTGCACTAACTTCACCGAGGTCACAACCTCAACTATACAAAACACGGATCTTTTCGCCAAATGTACCCTCTTTGCAACATTAATCAATTTTGTAATGTATATTTGTCGGTGTGTTTATGCAGTTCTGGGCTAAAAGTTAATAGCTCACTATTCTATATTAGGACTTTAAGTTATAAATTGCAAGTCACCAACGGATGTCTCTTTTGAAAGCATTAATCTGCAGATCTGTTTCCATCCTATGCACTCTGTAATCGACTTCGTACATGTTCTTTGCAGCAGGCATATTAACCCTCTGCCCTAACTTCACCGAGGTCACAACCTCAACTATACAAAATACGGATCTCTTTCTAGGATGGTAATTCATCACACAAGTTTCCTACACATTTCTGTGAGGAATGGTAATTGCCGGCGGAAAGAAACGCTGCAGCAGGTGCTTCGAAAGCTTTTAGTGCTGGCTGCGCCGTGTGCGACAATGTTTTTTTGCCCATAAGCCAAAGGAGTGAAAGTGTGGGAGTCACATGTCACCCATACTGGTAGGCAGTAGTTTAAGAGTGCTTGGTGTGGAGAAGCACAAACGCAGAGTCGAAAAAGATACAGCAAAGTTTGGAGCTTCCTTTAATAATAAGAATTGTTTTTTCGCCAAATGTACCCTCTTTGCAACATTAATCAATTTTGTAATGTATATTTGTCGGTGTGTTTACGCAGTTCTGGGCTGAAAGTTAATAGCTCACTATTCTATATTAGGACTTTAAGTTATAAATTGCAAGTCACCCACGGATGTCTCTTTTGAAAGCATTAATCTGCAGATCTGTTTCCATCCTACGCACTCTGTAATCGACTTCGTACATGTTCTTTGCAGCAGGCATATTAACCCTCTGCACTAACTTCACAGAGGTCACAACCTCAACTATACAAAACACGGATCTCTTTCCAGGATGGTAATTCATCACACAAGTTTTCTACACATTTCTGTGAGGCCTGGTAATTGCCAGCGGAAAGAAACGCTGCAGCAGGTGCTTCGAAAGCTTTTAGTGCTGGCTGCGCCGTGTGCGACAATGTTTTTTTGCCCATAAGCCAAAGGTGTGAAAGTGTAGGAGTCACATGTCACCCATACTGGTAGGCAGTAGTTTAAGAGTGCTTGGTGTGGAGAAGCACAAACGCAGAGTCGAAAAAGAAACAGCGAAGTTGGGAGCTTCCTTTAATAATAAGAATCGTTTTTTTCGCCAAATGTACCCTCTTTGCAACATTAATCAATTTTGTAATGTATATTTGTCGGTGTGTTTAAGCAGTTCTGGGCTGAAAGTTAATAGTTCACTATTCTATATTAGGACTTTTGAAGTACTGGGTATTTTAAGCCCAGCGGTGCAGGGGAACACACCCTATGACTTCAGGTTCTTCCTGTTTCAGACCTACAGAAACACAGAGTCTTCTGGGTGAAGTCAAAGATCAGTTTATTGGCTGCAGACCAATTACAGATATCCTAGAAGTACAACAGCATGTATGTTCTCAGGAGACTGCTGAAAATCACAGAAACGGGCTTCTCCTTAAATACAAAATATCCTGCTTCAGGCACACATTCCTTGGTTTACGATATGGCCATTACATGTATACATTACAAATGAAAAAGGCAGAGTCATGATGACCATCCCACATTCCAGTTAAGCCAGCCCGTAATTATTTACCCAGCAAGGCTCAGATCCCACATCAGATATCGATAGGCCCCAATAAACATGAGCATCTCCTGTTTGGAAAACAAGCCATAAAGCAGGAACAGTCAGGTGCGAAATAGATTAGCTGGAGGCTTGTGTAGGATGAAAAGGCTTTATGGTGTGTCAAGCCCTGATGCTAATCACAGGTGGCCAGAGGACGGGGAACTCGTGAGACCGGACTGACCTGGGGCAGCAGAGCCAAGCTGCCCAGGTCACAGAAAAGTCAAAGGAAAGGCACATGTGCTCTAAAAGGCCCGTATTTGCTTCATGCTATGTAGCCTATGTGAGGGCAACCATAAGATGGCCACCGCTTCTAAAATGGAACCCACGTAGTGATGTTTAATAGCGTATACACAGTGCATTCATAGCTAAAACGTTACAAAAAGCACTTGTACATACCGCATTAACCATTCGCGGTTCACTAATACCGGGATAGACAGGGGTAGGGCCCTGCCTCCTACGCGGTCCCAAATTCTAAAGTACGACAGACCCTCCATTTGCCCTTACATAGGCAATAACTATACTCATTTCAATCCGAGTCTAGGTCAATATTCACGAAGTCATGGAGATGTTGCTGTAGCATCATCCTATTACTTAGCTCGTCCCTCGATACAGGTTTCCTTACACATAATGTAGCACAGAGGCCACATATCGCAGGAGCACACTGTATGCACAGACAGAACAGGAAAAGGATGGCTAAGATCATTCCAATGACCATCAGAACTTTCCAACCCCAGGCAGATATCAGTTCCCAGAACTGCCCCACCAGTGACCAATCTCCTTTATCCACGTGTATGGACTCAGATATTTTATGTAGTTTGGAGATGGCTTGATAAACTGTTGGAGCGTTGTCTGGTATGAAAATGCAACAACTAGATTGGATAACCTTACATACCCCACCGCGGTCTGCAAGTATGACGTCTAGAACCATGCGGTTCTGCAAAGTCATGAGGCGATCCGCTTGGAGCTCAGCTGTCAAATTACCAAGGGCACCAGCCATAACATTAACAGTGGATTCAACCACACGAGTCAGTTGTCTCAAGTTCCTACTATTGACCATAGGTCCCCAAAAAGGCAGGAAACCCAAAAAGAAATCTCCCGCTTCCTGACCGGCAGTATCCTCCTTACTAATCACGCCTCTAACAACTCTGGTCTTGTGATAGTCAGAGGCGGCAGTAAATGTTAGCGGTAGCAGATTTGCAATATAACATGTGCCCGAGAAGTCAGGGGGCAACCATGTATATGCTCGGTCATTGCAGATAAAATATGTACCCTTGGCAGCCAAAAACGCAGGGGAAACTGTGACGGAAAAGTGTACGTTTCAGTACAGTCACTTCTTCCCAGTTGAGCTCTAGGATTCTGACCATTACCTTGCAAACAGAACCGACCTATGTGGGGTACGACCCAGATTGGGGATGAAATTTTTCGCTGTCTTTCACCCAGACTAATACTATACCCGTCGCGTTCCACCCTACATAAGCTCTCAACTCTTCTTTGGGAATAGATGAGTATTCGTCGATATCTCTGCTCATATCGGCAACTCCTTTCATTAAAGCTTTGTTATTGGTGCTAGGTCTGATGGAACGCGGTTGTCGCGGGGAGTAGGCATCTAGTGCATAGAGACACATGGTCTGGAATGCCCATGACGATCCATTGTAACTATACGGCAGCACTAGATAGGGAATACCCTTATTAATGGTATGTGGCATTAAACCACACACCCAGCAATTGGTTGTATTCATAACTAGTTGGTGCTGGTGCAGGAGCTGGATAAACGAGTTGTTTACAAATTCAGACCGTCTAGCTTGTTCATGTTCAGGCAGAGGGTGAAAAGAGTGTGAGGAGACAGTAGGAGGAGGTATAGGCTGTACAGTGGGTGCAATGGGCTCTTGAGAGGAGAAGAATACAAATCCTACAGTAAACACTACCATACTACATAATACAAACAGGCATAAAAATACAAAACGTTTGCTCTTCATTATTTTACACATTCTTGCTTTAAAGTTCATTTCCTCAGTGAGTCTCTCCATCTTAAAAAACTCCATCCTCTAATCGTGCCGCTCGCGGCGGGTGAGTATCTTCTGCTAAGGAGTACGCCTGTCAGTCCAGGGAACGCCCTAGACCAACCAGAACCGTCGACCTAACGTCTTCGGCCTGTACCCCAAAGTCTTGGCACCGCGACCCTGCGGCTGAACCCGGATGGTGGTTCGAAAAACAAAAATCAAGAAAGTCCTTCAGATGGGAGAGCTCTGGTTATCAAAAAATAAAAAGGTAAAAGAAAAAGAATATTTATTTGTCCATAGGCCTTGGTCTTAGATTGTAATGAAAACGGCCAGGTACTGTTTGATCTTGAAACAAAAGTTCAGGCTCTGTAGTGTCCAATCGAATTGACGGTGGCACAGCTTCTTGCAAAATATCGTCACTTTCCTGTGCTGAAGTTGTGCCTTTTATGCGTGCATCACTGAACGGCACAAAACGAGGTACAGTGTCTGTTTCAGAGTCAGCGATACCCTCCTGGACCCACTGGTCATACGGCAGAGGTCAAGGGATCCTCTTCACGTGGGCGCCTTGGATCCAGTTCTTTTTCCCCTTTACTCGAACAGCTGATCTTGTAGATAAGAGCACGAGATGAGGGCCGATCCAACGAGGCTCATCGTTGCTCTTGCGCTGGAAGTTTTTGATGAGGACCCACGTGCCAGGGTCAATGGGGTGTCCTGGAGCCTCAGAGGCCTGGGGAAGAGTATCGTGCACCTGTTGGTGTAAAACACGCAGTTTAACCGTCAAATCATACAAGTAATCAAGCAGTACTGGATGCTCGATTTCACTGAATTTTGTCGGTCTTGGCACACCCCATACATTGGCCGGGCGGCCAAAAACAACCTCGTAGGGACTAAGTCCCACTCATGAATGCACAGTCATTCTGGTGGACAGGAGTGCTATAGTCAGAGCGTCAGGCCATTTAAGACCTGAGCTCGCTTGGATTTTGGCCAGTTTGAGTTTTAGAGCGCCAATGTAGCGCTCTACTAATCCAGCTGATTGGGGGTGATTTGCAGCGTGAAATTTCTGCTTTATCCCTACTCCCTCACACACATTCTTCATCACTTGACCCACAAACTCACTCCCATTATCACTCCACACCATTCTTGGCATTCCAAACCTAGGGAAAAATTCCTTCACAAGGGCTTTGGCTGTGGACAGAGCAGTGTTATCCTTTAGGGGATAGGCCTCTATCCATTTTGAGAAAGCGCAAACAACCACCAATACATATTTTAGGTTGTTGCATCTTTCCATGTGGATAAAATCCAACTGCAAAACTTCAAATGGATATGATGGAGGCGCAAAATGACCAGCTGGAGTTGGGGTTCCCCTACCAGGGTTGTACTTCAAGCATACCATACAATTCTTGACCACATTCTCTGCACACTTAGGAATTCCAGCATTCTGCCATACTGGAGCCAACAACTTACAGATTCCTTTCGTACTGATATGTGCCATTCCATGTGCCATAGTAACCACTGGAAGCACATATGCCTCAGGTAACAACCATCGCCTATGTTCTGACAAATCAATCCAACAACCATTCTCATCCAACTTACCCATACTTTCTCTCCACTTGCTCAACTCTTTCTCTGTGGCTTCAGCTTGAAGGGACTTCACACTCTCTATTGTGTTTTCACACATTCCAACATCACCAACTCATCTGGCAGGGCCTGCAACATACATTCGAGTCTTCACATCTTTTGCTGTTTCTTTCGCGACTTCATCAGCAAACGCGTTACCACGACCAACATCATCAGTGATTTTCTTGTGCGCACTGCATTTCATAATCGCAACTTGTGATGGTAGGGTCAGCGACTCAAGGAGATCATTCACCAGCTTGCCATTCTGAATCTTAGCTCCATGCGAAGTCAGGAACCCACGTTCCTTCCACAATCGCCCAAAACTATGAGCCACGCCAAAGGCGTACTGGCTATCCGTATATATGTTCACTTTCATACCTTCAGACAACACGCATGCTCTCGTAAGGGCAATCAATTCTGCTGCTTGAGCCGAATTTTGTGGCACACGTGCAGTTTCAACAATCGTGTGCAAAGTCGTGATAGCATATGCAGCAGTCGTATCACCATTCGGAAGCTTGAAACACGAACCATCCACCCAGAAAGTACCATCACACTCAGTCAGGGGAGTATCTTTAAGATCTACTCTCCCTTTCGTCTCTTCTTCTGTTCTGAACAGACAATCATGTTGCTCAATCTCATCTAGGTCTGCTGGAATTGGTAATAGTGTAGCTGGATTCAATGTGTTGCATCTCTTTATGTGTATATGGTTTGCTAACAGTGTCAGCTCATAACCAGATAATCGCGCACTAGTTAAGTGTTGTGTCTTGGTCCTGTTTAACAATGTGTCCACAGCATGTGGAACCATAACAATCAATGTATGATCCATTACTAGGCCAGCAGACTGTCGAATAGACATAGCTGCGGCAGCTGTAGCTCTCAGACAACTTGGCAATGTCCTCGCTACCGAGTCCAAGGTTGACGAAAAATATGCGCATGGACGCGGTCTGTCGCCAAAAGGATGTGTTAACACTGATAATGCGCAACCATCTTTCTCATGAACATACAATGTAAAAGGCTTGCTGTAGTCAGGGGTACCCAACACAGGAGCTGAACATAATGCATTACGCAATTCCCAAAAACTTTTCTGACACTCTTCAGACCATGGAATAGGATTCGGTGTGTCTTTGCATGTTAATGCTAACAAAGGTTTTGCCAACAAGGAAAAATTAGGAATCCAATGCCTACAGTATGAAGTAATGCCCAAGAAAGCACGCACTTCTCTCTGTGTTCTTGGCACACTCAACTGTGCAATGGCTTGAATTCTTTCTGGGGTCAGTTTCCTTCCCTCCTTCGATAAGAGATGACCTAAGTAGGTCACTTCTTGTCGACAATATTGCAGCTTTGAGAGAGACACTTTGTGATGAAAGGCAGACAAATGACGCAACAATGACAAGGTAGCTTCTTTGCAAATCTTTTCAGTATCCGCGGCGATTAGTAAATCGTCAACGTACTGAATGAGGATAGCGCCACTGGGTAAAACCAGTGCATCAAGCTGCGCTTTTAAAGCCTGACTGTATATTGATGGACTTTCACAGTAGCCCTGGGGAGCGCGTTTAAAGCGGAAACTGCGACTTCCTAAACTAAAACCAAAAATGTCTCTGCTCTCCTCTGCAATTGGGATGCTAAAGAAAGCATTCTTCAGATCGATCACTGAGAACCATGCAGCCGAGGCTGGAATCATGGTTAACAAGGCAGTTATATCAGGGACAACTGGAAACTGTGGTACAACAATCTTATTAACCTCTCTAAGATCAATCACAAATCTGTAAACAGGTGGCTGTGAAGGGTCCGTTCGTTTTAAGACAGGTAAAACAGGACTATTGCAAACGTTGCCTCTTGGCTCTTCAATTACACCCTTTGTAATCAAATCACTGACAATTGCTAACAATGCTTTCTGACCTTCATTGGAGATCTTGTACTGGGGAATACGTGGCAATCTGACATTGGCTTTTAAAGTGACCACATATGGCGGTATTTCCAAAAGACCCACATCATTGGGACCAGTAGCCCAAAGGACATCCGGAAGGGATGACAATTCAGGTGGCATTGCATTTTTAGACAAATACATCGGGGAAATCACTTTCTTACCTAATGTAAGTTGTACTCCTGAGGGAGAACAATATAGCGTTGCATGCAATCTTTTTAGCAAATCTAAGCCTAGCAAATTTTCACCACAACCTGTCGTTAGAATGAGGGATGCTTTTAGCTCACAAGGTCCAACAGAAAGTGACATAGGACTAGAAATCGGGTTCCTAACTGGGGCGCCAGAAAAACCTACTGAGACATTCATTTCGCCAGACAAAGGCGGGCCAGGGAGTTTTGAATGCATGATTGAACTCTTTGCAGCACCAGTATCCAGCAGAAAGGGCTCCGTTACATTTGCTGTAGTTACTTTAACATAGGGTCCACTCTGATCCACTGGCACTGAAACAACTCCCTCTCTGTCTATGGCTGTCCTAGTAATCATTATCTTCTACATTGTCATCTTCTGCATAATAATCATTATTGTAGTACTGAGCTGTATTACCAGTCACGTTGGCTTGCTGATCAAAGCTATTTATGGTATTTTGAGGCGGAAGAGGACGCGCGTTCTGGGGAGCATTTCCACGCCCTCTGCCTCTAGGAGCTTGCTGACCACCTCTACCTCTTGCGCCATACGCATTACTGTTACGCTGCATTAATTTAGGGCAATTATATTTAAAATGACCTTCCTCTTTGCAATATGAACATTGGTTGGGACCTACAGGGATTCGTGGTTGATAATACCCATTCATTTGCTGACTATTCTGAAACTGTTGGGGCTGCTGATAGATACCTTGTGTTTGCCTATAATTACTCTGTCCTCCACGTGGCGGATAAGCCTGCTGCAAGAGGACCTTTGTTTTTAGTTCTTTCGTTTTCTTATCTGTTCTATCCTTCTCATCTTTGTCTCGATTCTCATAATACTGTGCAGTAGCCAGTATTTGTGCTGAAGAGGAAACAGCCCAAGAACTTTCTGAGTCTTTTAATTTTTTACACAACTCGGGAAGTAGATTCTGCACAAATTTATCAACAAATAACCGTTGGCCACCTTCAGTGCTCATGTCTTGACCACTGTGGTCGATAAACGTTTCTTCAAACCTGGTAAAGAAATCAGACACTGTCTCATCTTTCTTCTGCTTACATGCGGATAGTTTATCCCAATTTACGCGCATCGCGGGCATTATAGTTTTCATGTAGGTAATAATTCGACCAGGGAGCTCTGCTACCAAAGGCTCAGGTTTTGCACCACCAATTTGTCTAGTGTCTGCGGCAATAATGTTAGCCCATGTAGCACCTAGTTCTGCATCGTGATCTACATTGCGAATTGACCCCCACAAAGGCTGTGGAACAACATTTCCAAACAACATATCAATGTCAGCTAAATTCATGATACATGATCCTGCAGTTTGTGATAACTCCTTATAATATCCTGCAGGGTTTTTACGGGGATCAGGCAATGTCTGTTTAAGCGCTATTACTTCAGATCATTTCCAAGGGACATGCACCCAAACACGCTGAAAATGTGCTGGCATAGCAGCAATACCATGAGCGGCATCAGCCGCAACAGCTTCCTTCCATACCGGAGGGACTTCTCTCATAGGGTATTGTCGCGCTTTTCCCTTTCTCCCCACAGGGAAATCTTGTGCAAACAACGACTGTTGACAATCATCATTCCTCAAGGATAATAAGGTCGCAACTGCTCTATTGACATCGGGGCCCACAATCGTACCTTTTCCAAAATCGAATCTCACTCGACACAACTCCTGCGGGCTTGGATCTCTACCATGATCATCCAATTCCTCACAGAGGATTTCACACATTTTCTCGAACACATACCTCTGTTTCGGGGCATCCCATTGATGAAAAACGTCAACAACTGATTCCACATCATAGAGTGATGAAAAAATAATCCACCTATGCGCCATATGATCTAATGTCTTTTTCTCTTCAGGATCAGGCAGCTGACTGCGCAATTGCTTACGCTGTAAATCAGGAGTCGCACTAGATGACCCAAAGAGAGGCGACATTAAACTAGTAACTACATTAGCTAGTCGTTGTCGTGCTGAAGGAGAAGTTGAGGCGAAAACAGGGGGATAGACAGAGGGAAGAAAAACGGATTCAGATACAGGTACCGGGGTAGTGCAAGGAGGAGCGCCAGAGGAGGCCGCTGGCGTGCTAGGCAAAGTCGCAGGAAGCGCAGGGGCAACAGGTAGCAAAACTGGCGGCCCTTGAGAGGGCTGCACTGCAGGGATAGGAGCCGGCTGAGGAGGAGCTGGCGCCTGTGGGAAGGCTTGCGGCATATTTACTGGAGGTTGCGCATTTACAAGCTGTGGAGGTGCGGTGGCATTTTGCGCATATGGGGGTGGCGAACTTAACAAATGGGACATTAGGGAATCTTTCTCATTCTCTTTTGTCTCATCTTGCACAAGGGGTGACAAAACAGGGTAACATTTATCAATCCCTAGTTTGCGCTGTCTATGTAACTGTTCCTTCATTTGTTCCTCCTCATTATCTTTAAATTGCACAGCTGCTTGCATCACTGACATACCTCTCTCTCTCTTATTTCTTTTCGCTAGCTTAATTTCCTTCTGTTTGGCTTCCTTTCGCCATAGGCGGAAAGAATCAAACATCGCCAGCCGGGCTTTCTTTTTAAACAATTTAACTTCCAAATTATCTAAGATATCTGTATCGAAACTACCATTTTGGGGCCATTTTAAAACACCGTCCTTTCTGGTGTATCGGATCCATATTTCATTATATGCAATGGGGTCCACGCCATGTTTTACATAAAGCTCATAAGTTGGAGTTCCAATTTGGGGAACCGGACATGAATCCTCTAACTGGAAATCCCTTCCACAACCCAAACAAAACAATCTACAAAATACTCTAGAACCAGGCATCTTCGCTCATTAGTCTAGTTTCAAACGTCAAAGGATTATCGAATACGATAGTCTCGTGAATACACGAGTCCTCTTGCTTTGGGACTTGCAAGCACCAAATCAAAATGATCCCGAAGGATACCAAATTCAAACTAGGAGACGCTCCACTTATACTTAACTGAATATTGATGATCGATGGCGTCACCAGAAGACTCTCTTGATTGTTTCGCTCTACCAAAAAAAATCGTCAAGGGTCCAAAACAGGGCGATTAATCAGGGCAGCAGTCTTTCGTAGCCGTCGGGACGCGGAGAACCTTGCAGAAAAGACTTTTGGACCACGTCGACATGCAGGGGTCGATGAAGTGGCGGCCTTCCTCCAGAATTTCCACACGAAGCTACTCACGAACCTCTGGCTTGGACCGGTACCGCTGAAATCGTGCCGAGTTGGGCGCCAACTGAAGTACTGGGTATTTTAAGCCCAGCGGTGCAGGGGAACACACCCTATGACTTTGGGTTCTTCCTGTTTCAGACCTACAGAAACACAGAGTCTTCTGGGTGAAGTCAAAGATCAGTTTATTGGCTGCAGACCAATTACAGGTATCCTAGAAGTACAACAGCGTGTATGTTCTCAGGAGACTGCTGAAAATCACAGAAACAGGCTTCTCCTTAAATACAAAATATCCTGCTTCAGGCACACATTCCTTGGTTTACGATATGGCAATTACATGTATACATTACAAATGAAAAAGGCAGAGTCATGATGACCATCCCACATTCCAGTTAAGCCAGCCCGTAATTATTTACCCAGCAAGGCTCAGATCCCACATCAGATATCGATAGGCCCCAATAAACATGAGCATCTCCTGTTTGGAAAACAAGCCATAAAGCAGGAACAGTCAGGTGCGAAATAGATTAGCTGGAGGCTTGTGTAGGATGAAAAGGCTTTATGGTGTGTCAAGCCCTGATGCTAATCACAGGTGGCCAGAGGACAGGGAACTCGTGAGACCGGACTGACCTGGGGCAGCAGAGCCAAGCTGCCCAGGTCACAGAAAAGTCAAAGGAAAGGCACATGTGCTCTAAAAGGCCCGTATTTGCTTCATGCTATGTAGCCTATGTGAGGGCAACCATAAGATGGCCACCGCTTCTAAAATGGAACCCACGTAGTGATGTATAATAGCGTATACACAGTGCATTCATAGCTAAAACGTTACAAAAAGCACTTGTACATACCGCATTAACCATTCGCGGTTCACTAATACCGGGATAGACAGGGGTAGGGCCCTGCCTCCTACGCGGTCCCAAATTCTAAAGTACGACACTTTAAGTTATAAATTGCAAGTCACCAACGGATGTCTCTTTTGAAAGCATTAATCTGCAGATCTGTTTCCATCTGCGGTATGAAGGCTCCGGACCCGCGATGTTAAACCCGCGTTGCAATGGCAGCGCGTGAATCTGAATTCGTTGTAATGGGTGTTTCCCCCATGAAGCGGTGGTAGCGCAGCGCGCCTGCTTGCGATACGCTTTTTTGATGTCCTCATCTGAGGCGCCGTGGCGGGCCAGGCCTAGGTTTTTGTACTAATTAATCTACCCACGCACGGTTGCTAAAAATATAAATAAAAGAAAATCGCAGCACCTCCGTCACAATATCACACAATTCAAGCGGGCAAAACTGCTTATTTTACCTGAATGCTTATTGCAAGCCTCGTGGGGGCCACGGACTACTGCTTGTTTCACTGCCCCAGCCAATCACTGGCTAGAGCCCAGTCATGGGCAGCTAGCCAATCAGATGCTGCCAAAGGCTCTCTGCAAGCTTCGGATTGGCTGTGAGCCCCAGAGTGCCCACAGCCTGTTGTTTTAACGTGATTAAAACGTGATTAATGTCTACATGTCCTTCGGACATAAATAGACAATAAATCTTCTTGCCCGTCAATATAAACAACATGGTTTGGGCGTCGGGCGATATGATTCCCCCACCCCTACCTCTGTGGGAAAAGTATGAGAAAATAGTTTTCTCTCAAAACATGGTTCGTGATATCACAGCAGAAGGCTTTTTCACATGGTAAAATCACCTTAGAACACACCACAATTCCTAAAATGAGTATGGTACCATCAACAAATGATTTATAATGTAACTAAAGTCTTAAAACCTTCTATTAACTGCAATGCTTTTTAATGAGGTGCTATCATGTATATTGGTCCCAAGATGGCTGCCAACACTTCTTGGATGAAATACTGACAGCCAATCAGATCTCACGATGAGATGTGTGGTTAGGCCCCGCCCAGATATGTATGTGATTTACTTTTGATTTTCTCAGGAACTACTGAACAGATTGACACCACATATGCAAAAGGCACATGCCTGACCTGAGGACAACCTCTTTGCCAAATTTCAAGTAATTCTGTTCAGCCGTTCGGGCTGTACCTTGGACTAAAGGTCCCTTCGGAAAATTGCATGGAGAAAACGCGTTTTGGGACCCCCTTTTTTCTCAGCCCCCGCTTGACGAATCCCCCCGAGACTTTCAGGGTAGGAGCGGAGCGGAGCGCCCCACCTATTTTGAAAATTTTGCGAGGATTCGTCAACCGGCGCCAAAGTTATTCCAAATAGAATGTTGCGGATTTCCTATGGAAACACGGTCCTAACTATAACTATCTACTGGCGACCGCCAGTAGATAATATATCTATATATATATATATAGATATATATATATATATATTTTTTGCTCCTTTCGTCTGCCGTCTAAAGTCTGCACTCTTAGAACGGGTGCCCGGTCCGGCGGTGGCGAACCACTGAAATATGACGCTCCACTGCCTCTTCAAACAGCAAAGACCAGCACTCTCGTTGGTTTTAAATCCAGGTACGGATTTATTTGTGCACAGATAATAAACTACAAAAGTGTTTCAGCCTCAGCCTTCGTCAATGTCGATGAGCGCCATAGAAACAGACGTACATATAGGTTAATATTAACAAAACTAAGGAAGGACAAGTCACTTTCAAATGTTCAGCACCATATTGGAGCGTGTAAAGTGGTATAAACTCAATTCATTATTAACCATGTTATTGATTTTGTTATATAGTGCCAAATTACAATTCTAATTCATTGCAATAAACGAACACATATCAGTAGGGTTATTTATACTCATATCATCGATTCTGTTTCTTAAAACCAATTACAATTCAGTGTAAAGAACAAGCATAAAAATCTATTTGGTTACTTCACAATATTTGAAGGAGACAATTTTATCAGATCTCAACTTCACTCCACCTCCATTGTCATCTAGTAGATGATCGGTTCTACACCTGTACGCACACTGCGTGTCATGTGCCATGGAAACCTTTCAGTTTGCGTTATTCAGCCCTGAATGGGCGTATACGTTCTCCATATTCAATATAATCCACCTACTGCTCATTACCCCCTAGATAGGCCTAAATAGATATAGTGAGCCATTTATTGCATTATATCCACCGTGACATGTGGTATGCATTCAATATTTTCACCTATTTTTTTAGTCCTCACTTCCACTGTTTGAAGAGGCAGCCAAGCGCCATATTACCTACTGGCGGTCGCCAGTAGGTAGTTATAGTTAGGACCTAGTTACCATAGGAAAATGGCAACATTCTATTCCCAATAACTTTGGCGTCGATTGACGAATCTTAGCGCAATTTTCAAAACTAATTCTTTGTTGAGATCAGCTCCTATGTTGAAAGTTTGGGGGTGATTCATCAAGGGGGGGCCGAGAGATAAGGGGGTCCCAAAACTTTTTTTCTCCATGTTAATTTCCATAGGAAACTTTAGACAAGGCTACAGGTCGAACGGGTGAACGGAATTACCCCAATTTTGGCAGGGAGAAGGGTCTTGCTCTAGAAAGCACGCTTTTGTTTATTTGGTGTAAATTTGTTCAGTAGTTTTTCAGAAATATCAAAATTTACAGATATCGATATTTGGGAATTCTGCCATCTGATTGGCTGAGGCGTTACGAGCACAAGCTTGTTGCTGATTGGCTGCGAGCGGTGCGAGCGGTTGCAACTAGGAAGTGTTGGCTGCCATTTTGTGATTCCGTTGAAGCGAGTAAGGTGAAAAAAGAGGGAAAAAGTGGGAAATAGGAGGGTAGGAGCACTGTAACCTCTGTGGGGTGTTTAGGGTGTGCTATAGAGGGGGTGTGAAGCGAAGTATTTACCCCTACCGGTGTGTAAGTGGTGGGCTACGGAAATTAAGTGAGGTATTGGGTAGAGTCTGATGCGGGTAAGGTGAGCTGGTGCGGGACTCGGGCATTAAAGCGTGAGCCCAAATTGTGTGTCTTATGCTGTGAAGTCATGTACTGTGGCCACTGCACTACAGTTGTGGAAGTATTGTCTGGATGTGTTTATAACTACTAGGATGAACTACTGACCCGTACTGGTATGAAAGTCCTGGGGTACGGAATATATGTGAGGTATTGTCTAGAGTCTCATGTTGCTAAGCTGAGCTGCTGCCGGAGTCGGGGATTAAAGCGTGAGCCCAAACTGTGTGTCATATGCTGTATAGTCATGTGCTCTGGCCGCTGTGCCACATCTGTGCAAGTAGTGTCAGCATGTAGTTATAGGAGCTTGGATGAACTTTTGTTTAGAACTTTGTAGCTTTGGTATGGTGCTTAGGTGGTGTTGTATAGGGAGTGCGAAGGTAAATCAATATGGTATTTGTAGAGCGCAAACTACTCACCCCTATGGGTGAGTAGTGCTGGGGATCAAAGCGAGAGGTCTGTGCTGCAAAGTGAGATGGTCTGGCTGCTGCGCCACAGCTGTATGGAGAATACATTTTGGCGAGGGTGTGGGAGTTGGCGTTATATGGCCCTAAAATAGGGGGCCTAAGTTGTAAGTTATAGGGTTGCTCTAAAAAGAGCCTTTGTGTTCATTAGTTGGAGCTACATAGAAGTGCGGATGCACAGCTTCAAGTTATTCAGGAAAACTCGATTTCCCTGATCTGTGAAGTGTACTCCATCACTTCTGTATATATCCGCCATATATTTAAAAATATAATAGAAAAAATATAGGTTTTATAAACATTAAAACATGAAATTAACATTTAAAAAAACCTTCGAAATTCACTGAAAAAACCGTAGGTTTTACAGACGTTATAGTTAGGAATTAGCGTTTAAAAAACCTTAGAAATTCACTCAAAAAACCATAGGTTTCAGGGACGTTATAGTTAGTTGAACATTTGACTCATATAAAACCAGAGAAATTCGTCTATTATAGTTAGTTGAGCTAACTATAACTTGCGCGCCCGCAATGCACTACTGATGATGTCACATATTACATCACTCATGACATGGTCAGTGACATCACTGATGACATTTCAAATGACATCACTCATGACATCACTCATGACATCATCCACGTGACAATATGATGCACATACTGATGCTCTAATATAAACTTTGATACACCCATTCTAAAATGCTGACTACTATTTTTGAAACCATACACAGAAGAATGCCATATACTACATAGCACTCACTATTTTCTAGGTCTACACACACATCCAGTCACTTATACATGTAGTTACTCATCAATAGAGGACTATAATATGCACTCATACATCTATACATGCAGTCACATGCTGCTACTCATCCATAGAGTTACTCACACGCCTAGTCAGTAATGCAAAGAATGAATCACATACCCATTTAATCATGTATACAGTTATACATACCAACTTCGTTATTTTTAGACATACCACATCACTTATTTATACAGATACTAACACATATTTACTGTCTTATATAATCACTGATAGAAGCAGACACTTATTTATACACCCACTCCTGAAATAACTTAGTCTCTCGTATACTCATTTATATACTCCAACACTCACATATAGTGGCTTAAAACATATGTAGTTAGTCACAGATATACCACTGAGACATTTATTCACTCACCAACACACCCATAGACACACTAACTCACCCATACAGCCCTTTCCAGATGCACTTTTTAATCCATACAACCACTGAATCACCCACTCAGACATCTATGCAGACTCATACACCCACCCACCCACACAGACATCAGGGACCCATACAGATATTCAGACAACAAATCAATAACCTATATAGACACTCATGTAGGTATTCAGCAACCCATGCAGTTGCTTACACACCAATGGAGAGACTAATACAGACTTTTACACAGTTTAGTCACTAACCCATTCATTCAGTAAGACACGTTCAATCACTCACTTATACAGTCGGTCACACACATACGAAATAATTCCTTTAGGCACTTGTAAATGCATTCATTCTTCAATACACCTTGGCATATATATATAAAATATATTTACATTTTATAGAAACACACATTCACTGGATGATGTCATGAGTGATGTCATCAGTGATGTAATTTGAGATGTCATCAATGATGTCATCAGTGAAATCACTGACCATGTCATGAGAGATGTAATATGTGACATCATTAGCAGTGCATTGCGGGCGGTGAGTTATAGTTAGCTCAACTAACTATAAGGGTTGAGTTTCTTTGGTTTTACATGTGTCAAATGTTCAACTAACTATAACGTCCCTGAAACCTATGTTTTTTTTGTGAATATATATATATATTTCTAATTTGTTAGCATTCACTTTATTATGAACGAAAGATACATGGTTTCATGACCATTTATAATGGATATGGAATCGTAGTCAATAATTCTTTCTTGGGAATAGAATACTGGATTCATTCTGGATATCATTTGTATGAATGAGTCCTCGTCTTTCATTGACCTAGTATACATTGGTTTCAGGACCAGCCTCACTGGACAACTCTTATCTGTGGTGATGATCCTCACAGACTCTATTTTAAGAAAGGCTGAGGAGGCATACCACTTATTTGAACTTGGCACCAGCTAGCTAATGTATTTTCTTTAGAAGAGCAACTGCTCTTTCTATATAGAAATTGTTTTATAATTTAGAAAATATAAAATTGTTTTACTATATGATCACTGTCTGCTGAAAAGTGGTGGCCGCTGGTTAACATTGTCCTGCAGTGGGGATCTTGCATTTGCTGCATTGATGGATATTCTTCTTACAATTTAAATGGCTTCCTAGGCTGAAGTGTTGGAATTCTTTTATAGTCTTCTTGACTTTGCATAAAGAAGCTCTCACGTTAAGAATAGTGGAAGTATCCAGCATTGTGTTTTCTTACTCAAGAAGTTATGCTTCCAAATTTCATAAACGGGATCATGCTTCTCTTCATCATCCAGTTACATGAGCTATTAAGTGCCATCTAACTGAAAGGCGTCTTGAATTTAGGCACATCTTCAGAGAACAAAAACATATCCTTCATCCAATCCTGACCCACTGGAAAACAATTTCATCCAATCCTCTCTGGGGGTCAAAGAATATTACCAGAGTATCGCAGACAGTTAGCAGACATAATGCAACAGCACCTAACAGCAAAACTACAGCAAGCTTGGTTCCACATTCATTTGGATACTTTCTCATCAACAAATTGTATGAGAACCTGTTGGACTTGGCCCTTTTTGCAGGGTCATCCCTAAACTTTTAGCTCTTCTCCTAGCCTTTTTACTGACATGGTGTTGGTGGTTTTAGGACTCTGGGCACTTTAGCACTGCTGTCCAGTGTAAAGTGCATATGCTCTCTGTGATAAATATGGTAAGATTGGTCTGCACCTGTTTGGCATATTTAATTTACCTGTCAGTCCCTTGTAAAGTGGTATCTCCTATACCCAGGACTGGTGAATTAAATGCTACTGGTGGGCTTGCAGCGCTGATTGCGCCTTCCTCCAAAGAAGCCTATCAAAGCTATCCCAGGCCTCTACCATTGCAAGGCCTGTGTGCGCAGTGTCACTGTCGCTGTGATGGGGTACATAAAGTGTGCACAATGTCCTAAGTGTGTGACATGTCCTGGTAGTGACAAACAGCCATTTTGGTTCCTCACTACTGTGGGGCTGCCCTCCCATAGGAATGCATTGGGGATTCTCTGATAAATGTTTCAGTGGTAATTACTGATATGAAATGCGCAGCGTGGTCAAGTTTGGTATATTTGGAATAGTGATAATAAACGCTGTGCAATGGTGTGCGCAGATTTGTTATAACTATTTTAGAAATTACACTTTTAGAAGTTGACATTTCTGTGTTCTATGTGTCTGCCTGCCTGATGTGAATTGCATGTCTGGCTTTTGAGTGACAGGGGCTGGTGAAGTGTGTGTGGCTCCAGGAGGGGCAGGGTGAGTCAGTGCTAGGCTGAATGGGACATCATCATTTGGAGTAGTGGGAGGAGTAGTCCCTGGTCCCTGAATAGGTCTGTGCCTAGCCTGTACAATGCTGGCTCTGCCCCCTGTGGTATGTCTGATGACGAGCCCTGACAAAGGGGAAGAGGAGCCTGAGTGCTTCGATTCCCCCTGAACCAGTTGCAGCTGGTTTCCCCAAGCCCTGTGCCAGGGCTGACAAAGGAATGCCTAATATAAATATAGGGGCTGTCCCCCCATGAGAGAGTGCTTGCGCGCTGTTGGTTGCTTACAGCAGCCTGCAACCGGCAGGCTGCTGGAACTGGATGGACTGCACTGGGCCTGAGGACTGCCAGGAGGAACCGCCATGGGACTCAAGTGGCTGCCTGTGTGGAGGTTGGAGGGACTGCTCTCTGCCAAGGGGCCCTGCGAGCTGGCCTGCCTGTCCCCTGTCTCTGGACCTCTCATAGAGGAACTGGTGAAATGGCGGCAAAGTACCTTGCTGCCTGATGGGGAGCGCTGCCCCTAGTTAGAAAGAAGCTCCTCCCTTCATCTCCCAGAGCACTTTATTTTCTACTGTAAAGCGCGTGGTTATAGCTCCCCTTTGGTACTGGTGGCGAGGGCAGCGCATGGGAGTGCGTGGCCGATCCCCTGAGGTACTAGCAAGGAGGATGTTTGGGCACCTTTCAATGCCGTGGTAGGAGCCTGAGAAGTGGGTTCCTACTGTGGAATTCGGCTAGAACCATCGCAACACGGACTGGAAGTCAGGCGGAGGACGCCTGACCCTGGACGGGGCTCCCGTGAGGAAATGAAAAGCCCCATGAGTTCCATCTGCCTGGTCATTACTGACGTCCTTGAGAATGGGGCTGGCTGCTAAAGAAAGGCCCCAGAAGCCAGGGAGCAGCAAAGCCTGACTGTGGGCGGGTCCAAAAGTGAGGTGGAGGTGCTGATGTTGGAGAGCGGGGCTGCCGAGTGGTCTAGGGAGACTCTGCTCTATGTTCTGCCTTGTTTCTTTTTTTTTGTTCATTCCCCCCCCCCCGAGGATGGGGGGTCCGAGGCCCAGCGCCTCATGGGCGCTTCACTACACTTTGCCAGAAGCCAGGCGGCCGCCGCCTGGTTGTGGGCGGGGCTCCCGTAAGGCGAGGAGAGCCTCACATGATGGCCGTGGTGGGAAAACTGCCAGAGAGGCCGGAAGCCAGGAAAAGTAAAGCCTGGTTGTGGGCGGGCCTCTATACCGGAAGAAGACGGAGCCCTCAGGCTCCATGTGCATCCCAAGGAGGACCTAGACAGCGCCTGAGTCAACCCAGCCCCACAGGATGGGGTCGGAGTCCTGCCAGCAACCGCCTACATGGGGAGCACCTGAACGCTGTTGGATGCGGACAGCAGCACCTTCTTCCGCTCAGCCCCCTAAGGAGTGGGGCTGAACCTCTTTTTTCCAGTTATATCTGGTGACAGGCCCCACAGTTCTGGCCTTGTGCAACTGCACCTAGGATCGCGGGTAGCTACCAAGTTATCTGGTGTGGAGGGTGATTATGTCTAGGGGCCCTCGGATCGGGTCATGCTACAACCTCCCTACAACTCCTAAAGGGAGGAAGTGGAGGCTCCTGGAAGTAGGGAATTACTGCCCCACAGGACGAAGAGGTGTGCCCCGAGGTAATTAGGTTCTGGAAGGTCCCCCTCCATGCCCCCCCCCACGGCCTGAGCATGCCACGAGTGTTAGTACAGTAATTTGCCTATGCCTCAGGGAAACATGATGGATCTATTATATATGGACCTTCAGGATATGTACAACGAGTGCAGAGACTGATGTTATGCCTATGATCTGTAGGAAGGGGGCGCAGAGGCATGTGTGATATGTGCCCACTTATGAGGTTTGTTACATGCATTTCTGGCGGCCTTGATGCCATCCTGTATGTGGTGATTTAGTATACTGCTGATGAGGGGTTATGCCTAATGTGTGTGCTCCGCCAGTGTAATGTGCAGCAGTAATTTTTATGCCTAATGTGTTTTATGCTGATGAGTTTTGGGCCTAATATGATTTATACCTAATGTGATTTATGTGTAATGTTATGCATAATGTCATACTATGGTGTGTTAGGATAGTGTCTAATGCTAATGTGATAATGCTTAGGTCATTATGGTACCTGTAGTTACTAGTTGTGTTTTGCATTTACTTACCTGTTCTGATGGTTCTGACAGTGGCCTGATTGGCCTGGTCCTGTATATAATCCCCTGTGACTATTGCCCAGTGCCAGATGGCACAGTGTAAATGTGTGATTATGTTTCTAATGTGTTTAGGATAATACAAAGGCTATTTTTATATATCCTTGTGTGGAGTTCATTTTCTGGTGTGCCTAGTGTGTTGCTTCTGTGTGTGTTGCGCAAACGCTTTACACATTGCCTCTGGGATAAGCCTGACTGCTCGTGCCAAGCTACCAAGGGGTGAGCAGGGGTTACCATCAGTGTGTAACTCCCTTGCCCTGACTAGAGTGGTGGTTTCTGCCTGGCTTAGGCGCAAGCCCTAGCCAACCAGAAACCCCATTTCTAACAGAACCTAACTGTCCAAGGGCCTGATTTATATTGTGGGGGATGTGCACTCAAAATAGGGAACAGCCACTTGCACATGCCCCGCATCCACCAAAGCCTATGTTAGGCCCCATATGTACAAAAGAACAATCTTTTAATTTCCGCCGGACATTTTCAGGAATCCTAATATCTCAGAAACCCCTCAAACCCTAACAACAAAACTGGCAAAATAATTATTCTGAATACAGCCAAACTTGATGTTAATCTAGGTAGCTGGTTATGCTGTTACACAGAGCAAATATGTCTATGGAACTTAAAATGGGAAATGCTACTGGATCCTGCTCAGTAGACTTGTCCTACCCTCTTGACCAAGGTGCACAAGATTTAAAAGCATGATACTTTTTTAGACAGTCCAGTGTAATGCTGAGGTTAATAGAGCTTCATCAGAAGGGCCAAAGTGATTAGGAAATGATTTCTTACCAGGGCGGTATAGTACCAGATCAGTTAGTCCATAAGAAAAGCTTTTTTTGGTTTTCAAATATAGGTGGAGCCATTTTAATCAACAAATAGGAAAATGATATTTAATTTTTCTTTCAACCTTCAAATATCATGCACATATGTCATGTGCTGTACAGGCACACACCACGTTGTGTGGTTAGGCTCTGCAGGCACACTCTACCCTCTATCCCATCGGAAAGGTAATGGAGGAGTCTAAATGTGATTTCAGCATTTCATCTTCAGTAGGGAATCTAGAATGAGCTACAAATAATGTCTGAGTGGCACGATACTAATTTGGCATGTTTCACTCAGCTTTTTCTGGGTGCTCTTCCAGATCTGGGATTAAGCCGATCTGTTGAAGGCAACGAGTGCAAGACTGCCTGCAGAGAGAAGATTTCATAGATGAAAAAAGGTAAGCATGAATGAGAAGGAACTTTCTATATTCATGTAAAATGTGAAAGTCTGTCAAACAGAGCCCAAACAGAGTGCCTGCCAACAGAGAGCCCTGCTTGAGCCCTGCAGTAACCTCAACCCTAATATATAGTCTGCTATTCACATTTAATTATACTTGGATCCAGTTTATTGAATATAAAAGTATAAGTGTGACAAGGACCCCTCGTGGTGATTTTAGGAACATCAAGTCTGACCACAGATGCACACGTTCTATTTAACTGAATGCTGCCTTAGGCAGTTGTGATGCTGCCCCGCTAGATCCATAGACCATCAGACAACTGAACAAAGCCAATATCTATTGTACTGTGCTGATTTCGAAGCTGATCACATTTGTAAGGGATTATATTATAGTCCTGAGCGGTGGAGGAATTACCTGACACTCTTATTCCAATATAATGCATGGGGAAATACCGATAGGTGAAAAGGGGCAAGTATTAAGCCCTTACAAAAGAAAGGCATGTATGAAGTCTCAGGCAATATTATCCTATTTCAATGCTCCACGTTATATCAAATGGGTATATAAATATTGACACTGAAAAGGTAAACTGTTCTTTAAAGCCATCTGGAAGCTAATCCTATGTATACATTAAAAGGAGCCCTTCCACCATGTCCTGTTCGCTTTTCCACTTGTTATTTTACATCACCCTCTACCTATCCAGTTCTCTTTCCAGGGGACCACTTGCAACTGTCAATCAAGCTTTAAAAAAACATAAACTTTCTTTTTCAAACCTACCACGTTTGTTTTTAAGGAAAACGGGCTGTAATTTAAAAAGAAATTTACTTTACGTCATAGGAGGCATGGTGTTCTGCGTAATTCTTGTGATGGCCAATAATCAGATTGAGTTGCAATTTGCAATTTACCTCATTAATATTTATGACAGAGGCCGGATTACTGTAATTCGGAATTTCATGACGTAGGCACAAAATAAATACATAGGTCGAATTGAAAAATTCAATACTGATCATAAAAATACAGGTTACCAATTGCATCCAATTTTTTTGTGGCAGTGTTCTTTTTTAGAATGAAAAATATAAAGAAAATACAAGTTTAAATCATGCTTTCTTAAACCACCATTCCATTTTACATTTAGCAATATCATAATGATGAAATAAGTCTTTAGTTTGTCATGCTTTGGCAGTTATGAGGTTCAACATATGTCAAAGAATTAAACTACATTTCGAAAAACTCTATCTTATACGAAGTTGGCAGCAGAATACAATTGGGATGATTTAAGCTTTGAAAATGCATGTTCAGAGAGCTAAGACCTACCACTTACAATGAGAAAAGAGAAGGACTCACATTTGAAATACTGAGATCTTTAAAAAAACATGAGGTAATACGCTTTGCTTGTTAGCCTAAAACATGACAGCATGTCAGTGTGGCTTTCTTTCTTTTATAAAAAAACATATATTTTAGTTGTGCAACTTTACAAACAACCGATACGCTTTTCTTTTCCATTTTTTAAACAATACAAATGGATTGCTCGTGTCATGGGACCTTTAAGAGGCTGTTGGTCGATTTGGTTTGAGACTCCCTAGAAAATAAACGTAGCTGGAACGCAACCCTCAAAAGAAATGAGATACTGCCTATTTTGGACATCTTGAGAGTATCGGGTAGGATGGTGTAGTTAATGGCAACTAATACCTGTAATTCGATGAGCAGGTAACAGAATACACCAGCCTGAATCAGATAAACACACATTTGACTACGGAATAAAGGGGAAAGTTTAAACAGCTGCTGTGGGTAAAGCGTTCGTATGGCCAAGGCTGCAGGTACCGCAGAAACTGACTGATTAGAAAGTGTGGCCATAAAAAGAGTTCAAAGACATCTTTTCAGTGGTTCTAGGCCCCCGAGGATCAGACACGTTAGCTGCAAGCGATGCCTGATGGTAAACTAAAGGAACATCTAAGGACATATCACAGAAACTGCACTGACGGTAAATCCAGTTACTCTGTTCTGTTCTTGTTTGACAGTGAATGGCATTTGCATCGGGGTAAGCAAAAACAGGCTGTGTCATGGTAGGTAAAGGCACAGCACAGAGCCCAGTGCATGCTCATGCGCCTTCAGGGAGTAAGTGAACTTATTTACCCAATATTTGTCTGAGGAAGTGCTTTATTTTCAGAAACAAAGCTCAGAAAGAGGCAAGTCTAGCATATTATTTCCAAGGTGAGCAAAGGTCTGAAAGATGCATGTCGTGCTCATTGTTTCCAAGCGGCAGTATGTGGAGAAGATAAGGGACTCAGAATCAGAACTAGCTTTATTTGATTTTTTGCGTGTAAAATCACAAAAGCAGACACAACAATTAAAAACACATCATCTTACAAAAAAAGCTTAGTAGTAGACATACAACTCAGACAAATAAGGGACTCACTTAGAAAAATATTGGGGTAACTGAACTCACATTGTGCTCTTGAAATTGGCACTTAGCTCAGCACTGCACCCGAAAAGCTCATTCTTATATGGACTGCCATTTAATACAATATTGTATACTTTGAATAATAGGAATTTTTCAAAAAATAGATATGAATTTCAAGAAAAAACATTCAAACATGGTAAGCAATAGTGTCACAATCCAATATGCATTCTCTCATGCAATAACCTAAAAAGTGTGTGTTTCATTCAGTATCATATAAGCAGCAAAACAGTGAAAAACATTTTATCCAGCGTTGGACTTGGCACTGTCTGCAGGGTCACCCACAAACGTGTTTCCTTCACCACTACTGTTTTCTGAATTCCTTTTTTTGTTAGCTTCTAAACAGTGCAAAGAGCTTGTGCTCTCCCCCTTAAACAGGGTCTAATTGGCCTATACGTGATTGGCACATTTAATGTACTGATACATCCCTAGTAGATGGAACTACACGCACACCTGTAAATGAAATGCTACTATTGGGACTGCAACACACATTGTGGCACCCACTGGAGTATCACTTTAAAACGTCCCAGGCCTGCCTTTGCAGCCTGTAGTGCAGTGTTAAACTGCCAATTTGACCTGGCAAAATAAATATTTTCTCAAATCACAATTCGAGAAGGACTCATCATTACACAAGGGGGAAACCCTATAGACAAGGAACACACAACATTTTTTGGGGGGAAAACAAAAGTAGTTTTTTGATTGCCCTCACCCACTAAATAGTGGCATGCTTAATCATAGGGCCCACTGACACACCCTGAAGTGATCCAATATTCAGGTAGGAGCGCTATTTTTTAAACATAAAGAATCTTTTATGTGATTGAAACACAATGGTTTTCAGACCAGGGATCCCATAATGCAGAGAACAAATAAAGTTAAAACTATGTAGGAGGGTACCCCCCTATAACTTTGTTATAGGTCCCTTTTGGCATGATTAAAATTCCAGTAATTGGGTATATGTGAGAACCTACCACTCCATTACCCTGTCTCTCCTACCGACATGTTTCAGCCCATTATGTTGCCCATCAGCATCGGAGGCCTTCCTCAGGATCCAGATCCTTTTCTAATAAATTGACACTTCCTCCTAGTGAATCACTATACATTAATTAGAAGAATTATTGGCCATACTTTCCTTTGTTAGACAGTTTTGTAGACACACTTCGTGTGGCGTAACCAAGTTTCATTGTTTGCAGTCCGAACCGGGGGATAGAGTGGGGACATTGCCCTGTAGTCACACATTCGTCAAGGTGCAATGTGGCCCATGCAGCTACTCTATCCCTGGGTTCGAACTGCAAACAATGAAACTTGGTTACACCACACGGTGTGTTTACAAAACTGTCTAACAAAGGAAAGTTTCGAAACAAAATCAATATGTGTCAAAGTTCCTTTGACACCCACATTTTGCTTCCTTTGCGTACAATGTTTTCACTAATTCATATATGGTATATATTATAAGAAAAACATTGTTATGAAGAAGTTATTTTAGTAGGTCCCTCTAGCTCCTTTCAAATGTTTGAATTGCTTTCAATGTTTACACTTTCCATACAATTAGTGTGAGAAAATGACCACGTTGCTCCAAATCAGTATTGTCTATGTTAGTTAGAAGGTCTGCACCCAAGCTCCACAAAATTCTGTAGCTAGCTTGCATTGTTGTTTTATAAAAATAATTGTGAGAAACAAGTTTGTCATTCCGAGGGTCCCAGTGTTTGTTTTCACATGGTGTCGTGGCATTAAAAGTTTGAAGATTATTGATGTATCTTTACTGCTATTGGAAACGCTAAAGTCTCCATAATCTGAACAAGCATTACTGTAAGAGCTTCCAAAATCTTCCGTACACTTTGTGATTTGAAGGTCAAAGTCCTTCAAAGCAGATTTTCAACGAAGCCATATCAGTGAAAATCTACTTGGAAGAGAAATGGTGGAAAAATGATAGCAAAATATAGAAATGTAGTTGGGTGCTACTGTGAATCCCATGCCTTATGAAACTAGATTTTCTGAACTGCTTATGTCACCTATGGCTTTTCAAACATATTTAGGTAAATTATGCTGAATAATCTATGAATTTGTCACTATTCTCACTATTTTCACAAAAGTATACTAGGTCTGGGTTTCTACAGCACACCAGGTAAGACTCAGGCTATTTTGGCCAACCATAAAAGCACTAGAAAATGTTATGAGTATCTTGTTACAGCCTATGGTTTTTTAGCAAATTTGTGTAAAAATGTATATTCAAATATGCTATTTTCTGTTTCAAACTTTTCTCAGGAAAAAATCAGATCAGGAATTGCATCCTAACACTTTCAAAGACCACAAGCTGCCACTGGACTTGTGTGCTAACTTTTTTATTTTTTTTGTTGTTGTCCTCATCTTCACCATGGCTGAAACTTGCGTAAGCCAAAACAGAAAAGAAAGGCATATAGGGCATTGACAAGCTGTCTCAACGAATAGCTGGGAGAGGCCTTACCGTAGGTAGATGCTGACCATGACCCCACAGCTATGTCATGCGTCCCAACCAATCTTAACATCCTTTAATGGACTCAGCGCGCATCAACCAAAAGCCACTTCCACCATAGCTAAAGTCCGCGGGAGAATTGGCATCTATGCCATGCGGCTTAGCAGGGAGAATAAACCATGGCTTCATAATCATAGGACCTGGGGAAAAAAAAAAAAACCCCAGTCTGTTATTGGGACCAATCAAGTAGGTGCCAGAAAGCTCTTTTACTCAAATTCAAATTGCCGGACCTGAGGAGATCTATTTTCGAGATTTGTAACATCAATGACTGCCAGTCATATAGAGAAGGTGGAGATGCCTCTTTCCAGCGCTTGCATATTTCTCTTCGAGCCGTCAGGATGGAGTAGAACATGAGATTTCCTGCTGGACTTCGCTTCTGGTCCACAATCCCAAATATTACTAACCGCAAGTCCACAACAACTGTGAAACCCACAGCAGAGGAAAGTTTAGTGCCAATAGCATCCCAAAAAGATGACAAATGGGGGCACTCAAAAAACATGTGGGCATCAGAAGCCTCAACTAAACCACAGCGGGGACATGCCACCAAAACACCCGGAGTAAATTTAGAAAGCCTCTGGGGAGAATAATAGGCCCTATGGATAGTGAAGAGATGGTTTCTGCGAAGCCAGGCAGGCTTAACCAAGTCCCACATGGTGTTACATGACACATGCCAAAGTTCGTTCAGATTTTCATTTGGCAATAAGGTGCCCCACAGATGTTCAGGGAGAAGAAATTCCCCATCTATCTCATCCAAAATTAAATTGTACCAAAGGAAAACTTCTTTAGGTTGAGGTGCTCTATCCAACAATGTTGACACCAGTTGGCTATTTCCTCCTAGGGGCATGTTGTAACTCCGAGGGGCACTAAGAGTTGGATGTGTGTGGGCCCAACTTGAGATTTGTATATACTTTAGTCTAGAAAGGTTTGGACCGACCTTGTTTACCAGATACTCCCAAGGAAACACTGACCCTTCCAGGAACAGATTGCCCCATGATTGAATACCGGCATCCTTTAGTGGAGTTACCAAGGCGTCATTAGCCCAGCCAGGGGGAGTTGGAAGGTCCCATATTGGAGATCTGTTTTAAAAGTACCCTAGTTTGATAGCAGCCCTAAGGTTAGACCAAGTTTTAGCTAAGCCATGGAGCACCTTCAGCTTAATTTTTTTTTAAAACTTGGGGTCCCCAAACTTGAATAGAAAACCTGACTGCCCAACTCCTTCACCCTGTAGTAAGGCTGAAAACATATTCCCTATTCCATGGGAAGACGGAATTTTTAGCAACATTCGAGCATGTGTCAACTGAAAGACCCAAGCATAGATCTGGAGGTCTGGACCAGCCAGTCCACCTTTCTCCCTGCGCCGTCTAATTTTTTTCCATGCTATCCTCACATTTTTGTTTTTCCAGATAAAAGAGGAAATATCGCTCTGCATCTTGCTAATAAGCGATGCCTCGAAATATAAAGGGATAGTGTTAAAGATGTAGGTCAGCTTAGGCAAAATAGACATCTTTACTAAATTTGCACGGCCCAAAACGGTTAGGGGGAGATGGACCCAAGATGCCATTAACTTCCGGCATTCTTTAGCAACAATAGAGAAGTTCATAGAGGCAATCTTGCTTATATCTTTAACAATTCTCAGACCCAGATACCTCAAGTTGTTGCTCATTTGCTCATTAAATCCTGAAAGGTCGCTGTTCCATGCCATGATTTCGGTTTTGGCAGAGTTGACCTCATATCCTGAGATACTTCCGAATTCAAGAGCTAAGTTAATAATTGCAGGGAATGCCGTACTGATCTCCGATGTCATGATCAAAATATCGTCGGCATATAAGGACACCCATTTTTCCCAATCCCTATATTCAAAAGATTTAATATTGTTATCCTCTCTAATTTTTTGGGCAAAAGGCTCGATAAATATATCAAAAAGCAGCGGAGAAAGTGGGCAACCCTGTCGCGTTCCTCTTGTAATAGTAAAAGGATCGGACAGACCTCCATTGACCAAAACAGATGCAAGGGGATTATGGTATAGGAGTTCTACAGCTCTGCGGAAAGCGCCACCAACGCCAAACTTCTCCAAGGCCCCCGACAGGTACAACCAGTTGACCCTGTCGAAGGCCTTGGTGGCATCCAGCGTCAAAATAGCCAAAGGTGCCGATGAACTTGTGGCCATATCGATAGCTCCTATAAAGTCATACGTCAACTCATAGAGCTGGCGACCCTTAACAAAGCCTTTCTGATTAGGATGCAAAACTGAGGGGGCCACCTGACCCAATCTCTTGGCCAGCAATGACACAAAGATTTTATAATCTGCATTAAGTATTGAGATTGGGCGATATCAGCCACAGTCAGTTGCAACCTTACCTGTCTTAAGGATGAGAGTGATAGAGGCATTATTCCAAGAGGAGGGTGGTAGAACACCCTCTTGCAAGATTTGATTGAATAAAACCGCAAGGAAGGGCGCAACCTCTACCACAAGATGTTTATATATCTCGGCGGGCATGCCATCGGGCCCCGCTGCTTTACCCCCTTGCAGTTTTGTATCGCCCCTACTACTTCATCTTCAGTGATCGCACTTTCAAGAAAGGAGGACTGCTCTAAAGATAATGGTGGTAACGTAATGCCATTTAGCCAATCTTTTATACTCTCGGGGGAGATGTTTTTATCCTCCCGATAGATGTTTTGAAAGAAATTTTTGAAGGCAGATCTCATCTCTGGGTCTGAGGATACCCTCCCAGCACTGGTTATGATAGAGTTAATGTTATTACGCGACCTGTCCGTTCTAGATTTCCAGGCTAACAGTTTACCCGCCCCTTCTCCAAATTCAAAATGCGCAAGTTTACTTGCTTCCCACCTCTGGAGAATGCGCTGATTAAGCACCGAGGCCAATTCACCCCTAAGTACCGCAAGCTTCTCACGTATATTGGAATTAGGACCATTCCTGCAGGAATCTAACTCGTTCTGTAATGATGTCAAATTAGCCTCTATGCTTGAGACTTCCTGAGTATATTGCCTCCTACGGTATACAGTCTTGCTCTTTATAACCCCTCTCAGGAAACACTTAAGAGCGTCCCATACCATAGAGGAGCAGGCTGAGCCGATATTGGCTTGTAGAAATTCCTGTGTTTCTAGTCTCAAAGATGTAATATCCTCAGGTGATGAAAGAAAGGAACGATCAAAGGACCAAGACCTGGTCGTAGATTGAATCAGGTCCTCAAGCTCTAGCAAGACAGCAGAATGGTCTGACAGATGTGAGGGAAGATAGCTGATATTTTTTACTGAATTGCGGAGAGCTCTGTTAATCAAAAAGAAATCAATCCTGGAACTATGACGATATTTAAAGTTTTGGAATGAATATCCAGGTTTCAAACCAGCTATTGCTCTCCAGATATCAATAAATCCGTATTGGTCCATGCATTTGAGCAGGAACACTCTAGACCTAGACAACCCCTGCTGACGACTAGAGGGGGTTTTATCCAATAAGGCATCAAGCACGATGTTAAAGTCCCCTGCTAAAATAACAGGCTCGGGAAGTGCAGAAGTTCAGAAAATAATGCTTCCAGAGCAGAGGGGTCGTCCCTATTGGGCCCATAGAAACCGGCTATAGTAAGAGATGTACCTCCTATAATCACTGAGACAATTGCCCATCTACCTGCGGGATCAGTTTTCTGCAAGATTAGTCTAGCATTGCTTGCCTTTTTGAAGAGAATAGAAACTCCCCTAGTGTTAGAAGATTGGGACGTGAAGGCTGACTGATCTATCCATCTATTTTTATTTACGATCTCGAGCATCTCCGTTGCAACTAAGTGTGTCTCCTGGAGTATAATGATCTGCGCATCCATGTCACGTAGGTATTGGAGAATCCTGTTTGCTCTGGGTTTGGTGCGCAGGCCATTAACATTCCAGGAAAAATCCTTAAGTTAGCCATAGCGACTCAACAAATACTGATGGATAGAAAAGAAGGATGACCTGAGACCCCTATAACCACATATAAAGCTTGTCCTTACTCTAAAGAGTAAAAAGAAAAAAATTATCAGCCTGGTAGAAGATGAGGAGAATTTTATAGTGAAATTTTGCCCACCCCCCCCCCCGAACCTAGAAAGCCCCACCCCCCACCCCTGAGGAACCCCTGTGTAATCTAGCCGGAACTGTCCGGATAGTGGTACCCCTGCCCCTGTCTGAGCCTCCACAGAGCGCCACTGCTAGTTGGGGAAGTCGAAGTTGAAGTGTTCACGGACTGCTAAGAGCTAGAAGCCCCGCAGTGGGAGAAGTGGGAACAGTGAAGAAAAAAGAAAACAAAAAATAGCAAATACTAGACCCAAACACCCAGAGAGAGTAAAGTGGGTACTCTTAAAAAAGAAAGGAAAAAGTTAACAATCATAGATTCCTTTCACTTTTTTTCTCTCTTCCCCCCTTCACCCCCTTAATTTTTTAACTTTTTCTCTACCTTTTATTACTCTCTCTTTATTTTTTATTTTTTTCCCTTTTTCCCTTTTTATGTCACTCTTTATTTATTCGTAAGAAAATGGCTTTTTTTTTTTTTCTCTTCTCTCCCTCTCCCCTCCCTCCTTCCCTCACCTTCGCTTCCATCCTCCCTTCCCACTCTCCTGAGTCTTCACTTTATAAACTTTTCAGATGTTATGGCTATACCCTTCCCATCTTTCCCGATTTCCCCTTTTTCCCCTCCTCCTTCTTTTTGCTTTCTTCCCCCCTATTTTAAATATCATTTATTTTATAATCTAGCTACTCAACCTACCTTACTACTTTTTAAGACGGGGAGAGGGAATCAAGGGAGTCAGGGGAGATGAAATGGGTCATGTTAGAGAAGAGAAGCCACCCGAGAAACCGTTGCAGCTATCAGTCTGAACCCACCGTGGTCCCCCCCATGCCCCTAAGTAAATCATCAGCTGCCACTACTGTACGGATGTTATGCATCTTGTTATTTAACATTATCTTCAGGGCTGCTGGAAAGTTCATCAGTACAGTTGCCCCTAATTTCCTAAAGGCCTCCATTCTCCTGCCCAACTCCCATTGCCTATCTAGAGTAACCCTAGACAGGTCAGATCTTACTTGGAAGGTAAAGCCAGTACCTGTAAGTGATTTTTGTTTAAGAGCCAGATTCAGGATAGATTCCTTTAAGGCATAGGTATGGAAATACACTAGGATTTTACGGGGCTTAATCCTCTGCGAGTTGTGTCTGAATGGATCTCTATGGATCCGTTGGATGTCTGTGGCGAGGAGCTCTTCAGGGTGGTCGAAATTGAGAGACTTCTTTAAAAGTTGGATGATATATGCCTTAATATCCTGCCCTTCGTGACCTTCCGGCACGTTCAGGATGCGGATATTATTTTGCCTCGCGTTGTTTTACAACACCTCCATCCTATCTGTTAGAGCTGAGTCCACATTTTTCAATTTGACAATCTCCTCCTTTACATGGTCCATTTCTACAGACAACCCCGCGACTGTCTCTTCCAGTGCACCAGTCCTAGTGAGGAGGCCATCTATCTTGTTGTCTAACGACTCACAGTATGAACGAATCTCTTTCTGTATGATCGTAGATTCTTCAAACCCTCTTTTGATGTCGGCAGATAGGTTTGAGAACATCGACAGTAGTGAAGAGGCTGAGAGATCAGGTGATGTACTCGCAGTAGGGATAGAGGTGAAGGGAGCAGGGAGGGTATCAGAGATCAAAGGGAGAGAAACCTGTAATGCATTTTGCTGCTCATCATTAGATTTTAAAATCGAGTGCCCCTCTGAAATCTGGCCCCCCGAACCTTTGTTGCGTATTTCCAGGTTAAACACCTCCGCATCCTCGACAGCTGGGTTAATAAGCGCTGGAAGGAGAGAATGTGGTACCTCAGGTAAACTGGTAACTGTGGTGTTAACCTGAGTTGTCTCAGACATAGTCGTAAAAGTATCTGAAGGGGTAGATACTATAGAGAGATTATTCTGGGCCAAATCCAACACCTGGGGTATGACTTTAAAGTAGGAGCGCAGAGAGGGCGTGATCCTAGAACTAAAGTCAAGGACTGGTCTGGCTATTTTTCTGGACTTCTTAGTACGTTTAGCCTTTACCTCGGTGGAGAGATAGGAAGAATTTCTAATGGCCGATGTTATAACCGGTTGGAAAGATACTTTGGATGTCAGCTCGTGCCTGGCTCTTGTTGAAGCTTGAGTGGTGGCATGGATGGGTACTACCGCCTCCAGCGTTTGCAATGAGGAGGCTGTTCGTCCATTCCCTTCCTCCTTTTCTTTAACTTGTCTTCCCACCTTGCTTTTAGCCTGACCGCCTCTCTTGATGTTGATAAAGTCTCTGGACCCACTTCGCCCCCTCTGCCCCCTATTAATTATGGGTGTGGGCAGTTTAGGGCATTGGAGTGGGGGCTGTCTAGGGTGAGGGTGAGGGTGAAGGCCTAAGTTGCTGGAAATATTTCCCTCTAGGACGGCTTCTGAGGTAACTTCTGTGGTTACCACACCACTGCGGCCCCCCCACTGACTTTAGTGACAGGGAACCAGGCAGGATAACACGCTATTGGGAGCCAAAAAATATCTATCACCTCCTGCCCCCCCCTTGCCTACACCCTCTTCCTCCCTCACCTGGTCCGTGGAAGCTGCGGATACTGTAGACGCAGCTAATGGGGCTTTTCCGACTTTCCCGGTAGTTACACTCACTGTTGTGATGCCTGATGGTTCTCTCCGTCGGGTAGAGCTGTCAGCACTAAAATCCCTCTGCAGATACCGCACCCGCCTCCCACGGCGAAGCTCCAGGGCGGCCAAATGCCACGGGCTCAGCACCTGTGGCACCTGTGGCAGAGATGCGCCGACCGGCCGTGAGGCGATGAAGAGTTCAGGGGCGGCTGAAACGCCCTTCTCTAAACACATGAAACACATGCAGCGAGGTAAGGAAGACCTTAGCTGCTATACGTGGGGCGGGTCAGAGCAATCCGATAAAAAACGGTCAGCGAACAAGTGAAATCTCCAAAACACCAAACTGACGGAATGCAAAAAGATCGTAGAAAGGCAACGTAGCGCAGCCCCCAGGGAGCACCGAAAAAGCTCACACGCTCACACGCTCAGCATTTTCCGAATCACAGCCGAAGACTGGAGGCGTGGCGCTCTGATGAGAGCTCAGAGTGGAGTACCGCGACAGCTAGCCTGCTGACGCCATGTTCCCCTTGTGTGCTAAATTTTGCTCACTTTACTGATCCTTTGTGAATCATGTTTGTCAAGTATCTATGGGTTAAATACGTATGTGGGCAAGCGAAAGGCATTCCAAACTCTAAGGTAAAAGGTAAAACATAGTGCACTTCACACACTGGATTCCCTGCAAGCAACTTGATCCATAGAAATCGATAGCATAGTTAGATTGTGCAATAGGTCCCACTGTCAGGAAATTCTGCTATATCACAATATAATATTTAAGAGGATTATGTATTGTCTCCGACTCCTACAACCACATCTTCTCTTTGAATTAACCCTCTCACGCCTAAATTCCACGATAGGATTGCTGCATTGATATGTATATAGATGGCCATTTTAAACTACTGAATTTCTCTACCATTACCTCTGTTCTGGCCAGTTATACAGCTGTATCTCGCCACTGCACCTTCTATGGCTGTTTTGTTTGCATCCATATATTTAGCATATATTCAGAGTTATGTTAGGTTATGCAGATTTGTAGAGCGCACTATCTCCAGGGAGGTCATCCTTGCACTGAGCAGGTGTGAGTTTAGACAAAACTATGGTGTGCATGAATGCATAAACCTTCTTAATCTCTCAGAAATATTTATTAATCATTTGGCGACAATAGAAAGTATCCTAATGAATGGGTGCTATTGACATATTATTTACAAGGCTGTTGACATATGAAACGGCATCATGGGTATGTGCTCATCAATGCATATATTCCCCTTTTAGTACTGGAAACGGGGTTTATTATCCCTTTCCAACTTCTCCATGTTCAGCATTTGTGGGGTACTGTTTTATGGGGGTCCTCTCCATGTATTCTACTCGTTGCCGAGTCTGGTGTGATTTTCTTGGGGAGAGCACGTGCTTTGCAGCCTTTTAGCTATCTGTACGGAGGAGGAGAAAAAAGCAACATTTATCACAGTGGCGACGAATTCAATGTCTTCGCCATAGTTCGAAGCTGGCCCAGATTCACAAAGGCTGTGTCTCCTTTCTGGAGCAGTCACGCGTTATCACAACATAATCGACACCCTAACCATGGCAGTCTCTAGCGAGATGTATCCAATATAAACAGAGCCGGGTACTATTTTCAATTCCAAGGAGGAACGAGGGTTAGTTATAGTTTGCTCATGGACATTCATGGATGTGCATGGTTTAATCCTGTTTATCGACACCCATTTTACCAGGTTTACTCACTGGGTCATTGAAATTAATTTGGGCCGGTGGTTGTAGGTGGTGGCATTAGTGTGCAGAATCAGATATATTTCTCACCATCATACTTTGACCCAGATAAAGAGAGAAAATGGTAGAATAGGGAGAAAGGAGGAAGTGAAAGATAAAAAAACAGTAACAAATAGCGAAATAAGGAATGACAAATAAACTGCAAGTGTGTGAAAAACAAACAGGAAGTGCAGGGTAACGGAAAAGGGGGCAGGATGTGGAATCAAGACTATTCGGGCTTGGTATCGGACAACCAGATCTTTCGAAAGCGCCAGCGATGGAGGGCCAGATTTTGGGTCCTGCACTTAGTTCTTTCATTTTTTTGCTTATTTACTTTTTGACCCGGATGCACGCTAGCAAACTCTTTCCTCTAGGTCGAACCTTTTTTTTTAAGGTGCTTTTTCAATCAAGCTGTGTTTTTTACCGAAGAGTTACAAGCAGACAATTTTTAGTACTGCCGGGTAAAATGTTGTGCAGGAGACACTGTCGGAAACAATTTTCACCCTTTCCTTGAAAGCTTAGAGATTTTTAGAAAAATGAAATTACCTCTAGGGTACAACAAAAATAACTCCAAGCCACAGTATCAAGAACATTTTTCAAATATTAATGTCTGACTAGCTGAAGGGTATTTGACTTTGCTTGGAGCAGGAAACTCATTCGGCCGATCCTCGTGCACAAGGACATGCCCTTCTTGTCAGTCATTTCGGCTTTAATGCTAATGAAGTTACAATTCATAATGGAGACCTTTGGATGAGAAAATAATTAAGTCGTTGACAGTCGATCAAATTATGAAAATGACAGGAATGCAAATGGCATGGACAAGCTGGTGATCCCTGCCGCCACGCGACAAACGCCTTGATGGGAACATGCAAGTTGCTAAGCACTAACATGATGCAATTAAAATTTGCTCTCTATTAAAATGGCCGAATGAAAGCGCATTTCTATTGGACAGTGAATTCCTAGGAGCATCTGAAGGCACATTGGCAGAACAACTATTTTACCTGGCGGAAGGCAACAGCAATCACCCATGTTTGAGGCTTAACCTTTGACCCTTTCAAGAATAAATATTCTGATCACATGAATAGGTGGCATCGACACTTCTTGGACTTACCTATTACTAGTAGACGGGTCTTGCTGCGAACACAAGATATAAGGTACTCACCGGATATTCGAGAGGGTGTGCCACTGCATGCCCTGTCACGTTCCCTCACTGTTAGACCTAACGTCCTTGGGTGGTATTCCCCAAAACCTTTTCCCTTTTCTCCTCCTGCTTTGCTGAAATCGTTTTTGTTAGTTTTAGGGCTCTGTGCACTTTACCACTACTAAGAAGTGTTCAAGTGCTGGTGCTCTCTCCTTAAAACATGCTAAAACTGTCCCACACCCAATTGGCATACTTAATTTACTTATAGCTCCCTAGTGTATTGTATTATATGTATCCAGGGCCTGTAACTTAAGTGCTACTAGTGGGCCTACAGCACCCATTGTGCCACCAACTAAAGTAGCACTTTAATACATGACTCAGGCCTGCCACTGCAGCCTGTAGTGCAGTTTTTAATTCTCAATTCGACCTTGCAAAATAAACCTCTTGCCAGGCCTATATCTTTCTTTTTAATACATATAAGTCATCCCTAAGATAACTCTAAAGGCTCCTAGGGCAGAGGATATGGAATTTAAAAGTAGGCCATGTGGGTCTAAGTTTTACATTCCCATGCAGTGAAACACTCCTAAAGTTGATTTTCACTATTGTAAAAACTATCCCATTGAATAACATTTGGTTACCTTATAATATGTAAGTGCTAACTTTGGATTGGGAGAATAGATGAAGATATGCTTTTTAGACTCAAATGAATTATAATCTCAAATCCTCTTTTATGTTAAAGTCGTACTTTAGTCATAGTTATGAAAATTGCACTTGCAGAAATTTGGCAATTCTTGTCCAACCAATTGTGCCTTCTGTCAGTATGCTGGGTCACATGATTGTGAATAGCGCTACTGTTGGGGTTTGTGTATTCCTCAGAGACAGTGACACAAAGGGCACTAGATGTGGCCAGGATGGATCATCTTGCATCATCCTCCCAGGATTCCTAGCAGCAAAGCTGTGCCCCTCCCACTTACACTTCAAAGGGCTTGCCTCCAGCACACACAAAGGACGTCACACCAGCCTTTTTTCACCACTGACAATTTAGTGTGGAGCCTTGACAAGAGAAGGGGAGAACTTTCCAGAATCAGATGTAGGAGTCAGACTACGCACAAAGGCTGGTCCCCGGTATAAATATTGGGCCCCCAGAACCACTCTTCAGCATACTCCTGAACCTGTGAAGATTCAGAGGAAGGGCTGCCCTGCTGCTCTGCTACCTGAAGGATTGCCTTGCTGCGTTGTTGCTGAAAGGTCTGCCCTGCTGCCCTACTACCTGAAAAATAGGACTGTACCTGCTACTTGAAGCATGAAACCCCATAGCGACTCCAAGGGATAGCTGGCTGGCCTCTTTTGTGGGCTATGGGGATATAGCAAGCTCCTGAGACTTAGAACCCTGCTGTTGGCCTCGCCAGGAGTGAGTCCTAACCTCCCAAGTAGTGCCCCCAGATCCTGACCCTTGGTGTATTGCTGGAATGGCCTCCTCCTACCAGAATCCAAACTCTGGGAATTCGAAAAAAATGTCATCACAAAATGCTCTGAGAACCAACAGGAGACCAGGACCTACCGGCAAGCCAATCCCCCAAAAATGCATTGCCGGTGGAAGTGAATTCACAACAGCTCCCGCTACATTCTTTGCAGCAGTAAATCCTCTCCGGAGAAACCTTCCTGCACCAGTATCTGGCCTTGTGGAGTCTTCTTCGACTACAACCTGCTGCCTCATCATGCTGGGTGAATACGAGCTCCAGAGGATGTATGTCATTACATCGCACACTAATACCACGCGTGCCATTACAACACGGGTATTACTACACGATGTCAATGACAACAAAATGCCATTACATCACAAACTTTTACCACGAGTATGCTTTTACCGCGCATTCCATTACAACGCAAAGGCATGCGTGGTAAAGCTATACTCATGGCTAAAGTTTGCAAGGTAAGTGACTCTACACTACCCATGCACAACCCTCCCCCGACCCCCAGTCCTCTCCCTACAATTACATTACACTACCCTGCACTACCCCCGACACTACCCTAAAACACTACACTACACAAACACTACAACACTACCCTAAACCCTAAAACACTACACTACACAAACACTACAACACTACCCTAAAACCTAAAACACTACACAAACACTACAACACTACCCTAAATCCTAAAACACTACACTACACGAACACTGCAACACTACCCTAAACCTTAAAATACTACACTACACAAACACTACAACACTACCCTAAACCCTAAAATACTACACAAACACTACAACACTACCCTAAATCCTAAAGCACTACACTACACAAACACTACAACACTACCCTAAACCCTAAAATACTACACTACACAAACACTACACAAACACTATAACACTACCCTAAACCCTAAAACACTACACAAACACTACAACACTACCCTAAACCCTAAAACACTACACTACACAAACACTGCAACACTACCCTCAAACCTAAAACACTACACTACACAAACACTACAACACTACCCTAAACCCTAAAACACTACACTAGACAATCACTACAACACTACCCTAAACCCTAAAACACTACACTACACAAACACTACAACACTACCCTAAACCCTAAAACACTACTCTACAATAAAACACTACAACACTACCCTAAATCCTAAAACACTACTGTTGGAAACGGCCCTTTTTGCAGGGTTATCCCCAAACTTTTTGCTTCTTCCTCCTTTATTTTTTCTGACCCGTGGTTGTTGGCAATAGGACTCTGGGCACTTTACCACTGCTGATCAGTGCTAAAGTGCATATGCTCTCTGTATAAATTGTTATATTGATTGGTTATCCATGATTGGTATATTTGTTTCACCTGTTAGCCCCTAGTAAAGTGCACTGCGTGTGCCAGGGCTGGTGATTCAAATGCTACTAGTGGGCTGCAGCACTGATTGTGCCACCCACAGGAGTAGCGCTAAAGATGATGTCTTAGGCCTGCTTGCAGTGCCTATGTGCAGTCCAGGACTGCCATGTCGACCTGGCCAGTGCACCCACTGACCAGGCCTTATCCTTCCCTTTCTGTACATGTCAGGCATCCCTATGGTGGCCCTAGGTACCCCCCTGGGCTGGGTGCAGTGTATCTGAAAGGTAGGGCATGTACTGAGGTGTGTAACATGCCCTGGTAGTGAATTACAGCCATTTTCGTTTTTCACTGCTGAGAGGCTATCTTGCCCATAGGATAGAATGGGGAAGGCTGTTTACATGCCTATCTTCCCATAAGGGCAAGATAGAAAATCCAAGTTTGGTATCTCTGTGTTCAGAATTTAATTATACATCTTTTTAGCAAGATGGTTTTTAAATTCACTGTGTGAGAATAGCACTTTTTAGAAAGTAGCTATTCTCCGGTTTAACCTTCCTGTGTGCCTGTGTGCTGGTTGGCTGAAGGGTGTCATGTGATGGGCCAGGTGGCTCCAGGAGCCTGGATGAGTCAGCAGAAGGGTGAATAGGGAGATCTGCTTTAGATGGGTGGGAGGAGTAGTCCCTGGGTTTGAATAGGGCTGCCCCTGACAAACACAAAGCTGGCTCCACCCCCTGCTGGCCAGGCTGAGGACTCTGCCTCTGCTGGCACAAAGAAGGCTCCACCTCCTGCTGAGCGTCTAACGACCCTGCCCCTCACTCTGAAAGGAACCAGGTGCTCCAGAGCAGAGCACACCCAGGAACCGGTTTGAGCAGGGGAATCCCCCCACTGGAACAAAGAGAGACAAAGACTTGGAGGGGTATAAGAAGAGGACCCCAGACACCTAAACTTTAGATCACTCTGGAACTAAGAAGAAACCTCTGCCAAGGAGAAAGCTGGAAGAAACTGAAGAGGAGAAGACTGCCTGCTTGCTGTTTTGCTTTGCTGCCAAGGAGAGGGGAAGGACTTTGCTGTGTCCCCTTCTTTTGATTCTGATCTCCAAGGGCCTGAGAAGAGCTGGCTCCCTGTTAAGAAGTCCCAGGAACAAAAGGACTTCACCACCAGCTCCCCTGGAACTCTGCTGAGAGAGTTCTGACCTGCCTTGGAGTGCTTGCCCAGTCTTGGGGCTTCAGGAGGTCGTTTTGCTGTGTTGAGGGAGCTGGGAAGCAGAAGCGTAAACAAGAGTGACTGGTACCCAGCGCATCATCCGATTGCGTGTCGCAAGACGAGAGTGCGTGGAAAATTTCATCGCGGCACCATCGCAACACGCAGGGTCTCCGCATCGCCGAGTGCGTCGAGCATCGTCCCGAAGCGTGAAGCTTCCTGCCATTGCGAGGGTTGTCGCAGAACCAGTTTGCGGGCCGCACCACTGCCGGTGCGTGAAAAGTCTCCAATCGCTGCGTGCGTCGACGCAGAGTCCCGTTCCGTGGCGCATCGAGAGTTGCGGCGCCGGAAGGCAACGCTGCGCCACGCATCGCACCACATCGAAGAGTGTCGCATCGAACCTGTGCGTGAAGCTTCCCCCTAAGAAACCTACGCAACGAAAGCCAAAGGTATCGCATCCTCCCCCTACAGATCGGAGCCGGCGCATCCACCTCTGCTGCGTGAAGCAGGGCTGCTGCAAAGCCTCCCCAGGATCTCAGGAGCATCGCATCGCCTTTGCCATCTTCCTTGTTATAGCTTTTGGGAACCTTACCGCAACTACAGGTACTGTTGGGCACGAAAGTGTTGCATTTTGTGCATTGAGAGTCGCATTGTGCAGGACACTGACTTTGACATCCTGGAGTACTTTCTGCAAACTCTTGAACTATCCTTAAAGTAACCTTTTTGAATTATATGTTGGTTTGTCTGTAATATTTGGTCTTGTGAAGTTTTTAGTAAAGATACCCTATTTTTCTAAAACTGGTGTGGAGTAAATCTGTGGTGTTTTCACTGTGTTACTGTGAGTGTTGGTACAAATACTTTACACATTGCCTTTGATAGCCTAGACTGCTCAGGCCAAGCTACCTAGAGGGTGAGCAGGGGTTATCTTAACAGTGTATCCCCCTTTCCCTGACTAGAAGCAAGGGTCCCTACTTGGACAGTGGTACCTACCCTGCCAACTAGAGACCCCCAGATCTAACATTGGTGGTCAGCGGTGGGATTGAACTTGTATTTGTACTTGACCCACAGTAATTGGTGTACATCACTAGGAGTGCAGACCAATAGACAACCACATACTGTATTATTTTTGATTCTATTTTTGAGTAACTCTTCAAGAGCATCATGTCTCAGGTGGCAACAAGTGAGAGGGCAGAATTGGAGTTTTTCATTGAAGATTTGTATTCGTACAAAGTTGAGGAGCTCAAGCAATTCTGCAAAGACCTTGGTTGCCCTGTGAAAAGCAGATCTAGAAAGGATGTGCTACAAAGATTCTTGAAGGCCTGTTGGGAGGCCCAAGAGGAAGATGATGCAGATGAAGAGAATGGTTTTGTTCCCCAAGATCTGCCCGTGTGCAGAGCAGTCTCAAGGGCTGGCAGCTCCCATTCCAGTAGGGGGCTCACTCCAGAGGAGTTGGAGGAGAATCAAAGGGTGAGAAACCATGAATTGGAAATAATGAAAATGAAAATGAAGCAATTGGAAGTAGAAAAGGCGGCGGAGGAGAGCAAGAATGCCCGTGCCTTGGAAGAGAAGAAATTGCTTCTGGCTCATGAGTTGAGGATGAGGGAGCTTGATTTGGAGCTTGAGAGGCTTGAGGCCATGAGTGCCTCAGCTGAAGAAGAAAAATGGGTAGCTCAAGAAGTGAGCTTTGCTGAGTTGGAGGTGGAGTCCAGCTCAGATGGTGGCAGCAAGATTGTAGTTTCTAGTGCTGAGAGAAAGGTACAAACACCCAGAGATGTGGCACCTAACTTGAAGGAGGGGGTTGACGTACACCAGGGGGTTCAGGTTTATGATATAGTTCCAGTGGGGTGCAGTGTCCCTGAAGTAGATTGGGGAACTGGCACAGGGGACCATATTCCTAGTGGTGGGAGGGACACTCTACTGACCCTAGATGAGAGGTACAGGGAGAGGGGTTCCCCCATGGTAGAAACCTTGGTGTGTGAGTGTGAAGACCGCCCAGAAGAGTGTGAGTTGTGTGACAGAGACAGTCAGGTACTGTCTTGCCAATCTCAGGAGAGTGGTGTGGGGTACTTGTGTGAGGCACTGGAGGGTGAGGCAAAAGGTAGCTTGGTTAACAACTGTGGGGGGCTGTGTGATTCATTTGTTGGAGAGCATATTTTAAGTCCCTGTTTTCCAGAGCTATGCCAACACCCGGTGGAGTGTGAGTTCTCTGGTTCCAGAGAGCTTACGTTGGAGGCAGACCTTTGGTTGGATGCCAAAAGGTCTGGAGAGGCATTGGGGAGTGATCCCAAAAGGAGTGGACCAGATATCTTCCAGAACTGTGAGGTGGAAGAGGTTCAGTGTAGCCCGGTTAGGTCCCAGTGTAGTGGGAGGGGTGTAGGGGCTCACGTCCTGTCTCAGTGGAGAAGGGGTGAGTGTGGGACTGTGGGTCCCAAGGTGCCCGAAACCCCGTCTCAGGGCCTGGCGGGTTCCTTAAGGGAACACCAGGTTTGGGGCCTAGACAGTGCTAGTAGGCCATTTGAGGAGGATCTCCTAGTGTCAGGAGAACCTGGAGCCTCTGTAAACAGAGCTCCAGTGGTTCTGGTGTCTGGCGGTACCGCTCCAGTTGGGAGGGTGCAGAAGTCCAGACTGAGGGGTGAGAGGGGGATGAGTTCCCCAGTGGGAGAACCAGTGGGTCAGGGACCAGCCAGAAGGGCTGAGTTCCCTAGGAGTGACCATGGTGACACCACTTCTGTCCTGGGGGATCTTCGCGCACTGTCAGGCAGACAGGGGCCGGGAGATCTGCGCCAGGCAGACTGTCACGAGTCACATGAGTCCTGTGTCACCCTCGGGGAGATACTGTGTGAGTCCCCAGAAGTCCTGGCATGCCAGGCAGGTGTGCAACCGCAGGGTTTAGTCCCTGGGTTGGGAGGCCAGGTTCAGGATCTGCCTGACCTGGGGGGAAGGACATCTGTAAGCTGTGTCCTGACCGGTTTGGCTTCCAGGGGTACCCCTCCAGTGGGGAGGGTGCAGCTCTCTGGAAGGGGGTGCAGAGGGGGGGAGTCCTCGCCTCTGACCCCGGTTCACCTGGAGGGTGTAGACCCTAGGTTGGAGGGCCAGGTCCGGGGTGTCCCCCCTGACCTGGGATCCCAGTTGCAGGATAGAACCCCTGAACTGGTGGGCGAATGGTGCAGGACACCTGCCACAGGTGCTCTGACTATTCTAGAAGGGGGTACCGCTCCAGGTTGGATGGTACAGAGCCCCAAGGAAGAGGAGGACTGGGTATGGAAAAGCCTACCCCAGCCTCCTGTCCAGCCACCGGATACAGGCCCGGGGCTGGTGGGTCAGTGCCAGGTTGTCAGACCCGACCTGACAGGAAAGGGAGTGGACAAAGGGTGCCAAGCACCTGGGGCTACTGCCCCCCACCCTCTGACGCCACAGGGGTTTGAGGGCCCTGAGAGGAATAAGGCCTGGGTCTCATCCCTGACCACTGTCAGTGGTCACTGTGGCCTGCTGTCTGTCTGTTGGGACACACTTGTGAGCAAGTTAAGGCTAGGTGCTGCACAGGTGGTGTCCACAGGTGAAGAGAAGGGTTCCACATGGGTTGGCTTGGTGGACCCTGAGAGTATAGATGGAGAGATCCAACCGGGTTCAGGAAGGCATAGAACAGGAATAGTGCCCTGCTGGTTGGGCCAGTTTCCGTGTTCTATCGCCCTAAGCAGGGAATCCCATCGAGGTATCGCTTGGTCTACCCTGGCTTTAGGCTGGAAGGGGGTTGTGTTGGAAACGGCCCTTTTTGCAGGGTTATCCCCAAACTTTTTGCTTCTTCCTCCTTTATTTTTTCTGACCCGTGGTTGTTGGCAATAGGACTCTGGGCACTTTACCACTGCTGATCAGTGCTAAAGTGCATATGCTCTCTGTATAAATTGTTATATTGATTGGTTATCCATGATTGGTATATTTGTTTCACCTGTTAGCCCCTAGTAAAGTGCACTGCGTGTGCCAGGGCTGGTGATTCAAATGCTACTAGTGGGCTGCAGCACTGATTGTGCCACCCACAGGAGTAGCGCTAAAGATGATGTCTTAGGCCTGCTTGCAGTGCCTATGTGCAGTCCAGGACTGCCATGTCGACCTGGCCAGTGCACCCACTGACCAGGCCTTATCCTTCCCTTTCTGTACATGTCAGGCATCCCTATGGTGGCCCTAGGTACCCCCCTGGGCTGGGTGCAGTGTATCTGAAAGGTAGGGCATGTACTGAGGTGTGTAACATGCCCTGGTAGTGAATTACAGCCATTTTCGTTTTTCACTGCTGAGAGGCTATCTTGCCCATAGGATTGAATGGGGAAGGCTGTTTACATGCCTATCTTCCCATAAGGGCAAGATAGAAAATCCAAGTTTGGTATCTCTGTGTTCAGAATTTAATTATACATCTTTTTAGCAAGATGGTTTTTAAATTCACTGTGTGAGAATAGCACTTTTTAGAAAGTAGCTATTCTCCGGTTTAACCTTCCTGTGTGCCTGTGTGCTGGTTGGCTGAAGGGTGTCATGTGATGGGCCAGGTGGCTCCAGGAGCCTGGATGAGTCAGCAGAAGGGTGAATAGGGAGATCTGCTTTAGATGGGTGGGAGGAGTAGTCCCTGGGTTTGAATAGGGCTGCCCCTGACAAACACAAAGCTGGCTCCACCCCCTGCTGGCCAGGCTGAGGACTCTGCCTCTGCTGGCACAAAGAAGGCTCCACCTCCTGCTGAGCGTCTAACGACCCTGCCCCTCACTCTGAAAGGAACCAGGTGCTCCAGAGCAGAGCACACCCAGGAACCGGTTTGAGCAGGGGAATCCCCCCACTGGAACAAAGAGAGACAAAGACTTGGAGGGGTATAAGAAGAGGACCCCAGACACCTAAACTTTAGATCACTCTGGAACTAAGAAGAAACCTCTGCCAAGGAGAAAGCTGGAAGAAACTGAAGAGGAGAAGACTGCCTGCTTGCTGTTTTGCTTTGCTGCCAAGGAGAGGGGAAGGACTTTGCTGTGTCCCCTTCTTTTGATTCTGATCTCCAAGGGCCTGAGAAGAGCTGGCTCCCTGTTAAGAAGTCCCAGGAACAAAAGGACTTCACCACCAGCTCCCCTGGAACTCTGCTGAGAGAGTTCTGACCTGCCTTGGAGTGCTTGCCCAGTCTTGGGGCTTCAGGAGGTCGTTTTGCTGTGTTGAGGGAGCTGGGAAGCAGAAGCGTGAACAAGAGTGACTGGTACCCAGCGCATCATCCGATTGCGTGTCGCAAGACGAGAGTGCGTGGAAAATTTCATCGCGGCACCATCGCAACACGCAGGGTCTCCGCATCGCCGAGTGCGTCGAGCATCGTCCCGAAGCGTGAAGCTTCCTGCCATTGCGAGGGTTGTCGCAGAACCAGTTTGCGGGCCGCACCACTGCCGGTGCGTGAAAAGTCTCCAATCGCTGCGTGCGTCGACGCAGAGTCCCGTTCCGTGGCGCATCGAGAGTTGCGGCGCCGGAAGGCAACGCTGCGCCACGCATCGCACCACATCGAAGAGTGTCGCATCGAACCTGTGCGTGAAGCTTCCCCCTAAGAAACCTACGCAACGAAAGCCAAAGGTATCGCATCCTCCCCCTACAGATCGGAGCCGGCGCATCCACCTCTGCTGCGTGAAGCAGGGCTGCTGCAAAGCCTCCCCAGGATCTCAGGAGCATCGCATCGCCTTTGCCATCTTCCTTGTTATAGCTTTTGGGAACCTTACCGCAACTACAGGTACTGTTGGGCACGAAAGTGTTGCATTTTGTGCATTGAGAGTCGCATTGTGCAGGACACTGACTTTGACATCCTGGAGTACTTTCTGCAAACTCTTGAACTATCCTTAAAGTAACCTTTTTGAATTATATGTTGGTTTGTCTGTAATATTTGGTCTTGTGAAGTTTTTAGTAAAGATACCCTATTTTTCTAAAACTGGTGTGGAGTAAATCTGTGGTGTTTTCACTGTGTTACTGTGAGTGTTGGTACAAATACTTTACACATTGCCTTTGATAGCCTAGACTGCTCAGGCCAAGCTACCTAGAGGGTGAGCAGGGGTTATCTTAACAGTGTATCCCCCTTTCCCTGACTAGAAGCAAGGGTCCCTACTTGGACAGTGGTACCTACCCTGCCAACTAGAGACCCCCAGATCTAACAACTACACTACACAAACACTACAACACTAACCTAAAACCTAAAACACTAAACAAACACTACAAAACTACCCAACACCCTAAAACAGTACACAAACAAACACTACAACACTACCCTAAACCCTAAAACACTACACAAACAAACACTACAACACTACCCTAAACACTAAAACACTACAACACTACCCTAAACCCTAAAACACTACAATACACAAACACTACGACACTACACAAAACCCTAAACCACTACACTACACAAACACTACAACACTACCCCTAGCACGACCCCCTACACTACCCAAACACCACTACACTACCCTAAACCCTAAAACACTACAACACTACCCTAAACCACTACCCACACTACTCCCACCCCAAGCACAATCACCCTTACCTCTCTTTTATTGTGGTTCCTGTCCAGCGTCGTCGTCTCTGCTCCTGGTTCCTGCTTCACGTCGTGGGGCGGTGCACATCGTTGTGAGGAAACGGAAGAGCCTCTGTTTCCTCACAACGAGGTGGATCGGCATTACATCGCATGCGTTGAAACAGCGCATGCGATGTAAAAACACGTGTAGTAATGGCTGCGCGTTGTTACATCGCATGCGTTATTACGCTTGCAATGTAATGGCATTGCGGGGAAACAGCTGCGTTGTAATGCCTGTTTCCCGCTCCAGAAAAACCTTCAAGTACGAAGGTAGAAATCTTCACCTGGTTTGATGACAACCAGCACCCAATTGACGAGAACAACCTCCTCAGCCTAAAAATCCAACTTTTTCTGACATCATCAATGGCTTCACCGAGACTTCGTCGAGCAGCTCCCTGTTAGTAATGGCCTCATCACAGCTACAGCCTGCTGCCTTCCCCCATTGAGTCCCTACCATATGCAGATCTTTTTGTTAAAATTACTTCTAAGTCCAAAGGTATGAGGAGACTTGGCCAAATTCACCTTTTGTATTGGACCCATGCTCCATCACTATCAGCTTTAACTTTTAACTTAGCCCTCGTCTCCCGCAACCAGATACCCACGGGTGCCGCTTTGATATTTTTGGAACTAGATAGTTATAACTCCAGTTCAACTTATTGGAATTAATTCATGTTGGTGTCATTTATTAAAATTTACTTAATTGTTCTAAATTGGTGTGGGATTTTCTTGAGTAGGGCTTTCACATTGTCACTGTTTGTGTGTTGCATAAATACTTTACACATTGAATATATGTTAAGCCTAACTGTTTCTGTGCCAAGCTATCAGAGGGTTAAGCACAGGTTTGTATCTTTTTATGGTTCACCCTGACAAGGATTGTGGTTGTTGCTAGAGTGTGGTTTCAACCTACCTCAGCCAATAACCTGATTTCTTTGAATTTAGTGTCTTCGTGGGACTGTTTACGTTCTGCTCAATTGACCATGTAGTAAAGCCCCGGCTGGCATCTTTATATTCATCATGGCTGGCTGAGTGCAAAGGAGGATGTATGATGAGTGCATGTCCACAAAGGCCCTGAGCAAGGATCACCATGCTGACTCCTAAGCAATGGAGGATGGCAATTCAACATGTAAATCAGTTTCCTGTAATTACCTGCATCACACTTACCTCACCCCACACTGTCTCCATAGAATGTTCACAGGAGTGACTCCAGTGTGCCCTAGATGTGGTCACCATGATGCAACTTTTATCCACATGGTGTGAAAATGCCCCCCATTACTGCAGACATGGGGACAAGTCATGGTTCATATCTCAGAGATCACTTATGCGCGATTACCAACGGATCTTGTAAACTGCCAATTAGGTTTCATGAAATGCACAAAGCACACTAAACATTACTTAAAACTAGCCGATTTGTCCATGGGCCTCTTTAAATGGCTAATAGCTATATCATGGAAAGCCAGGCAGCCACCTTCGAGAAATTGTTGGCTCTGGGTTGTACTCAAATTGGCGTCGGCTGAAGCTAATGTTATGACAAGAGAAGCACGCATGCTGGGTGGGGATGGGACTGCCACCCTCTGGGACACCTATGTACTTAAACTCCAAGATAAGTTGGATGCCTCCACATAACCACATTTGGACTCAGAAATTCCTCCAGCTCCCTACTCTCTATAACTTGATTTCCAACTTAGGGTCTTTGGAGAGTCCAGGAGCAGAACTCTGTTATCCTCTATAAATACATGCTATATGTGACCCTCTTTCCCCCCTTTTTCCACAGCTCTATAGCCAGATTGACAGAAGAGTGCCGTCTCACATATGGCCAGTTCATGATGCCCCCGGCATTACCTTCCTCTAAAAAGTTAGACAGTTGTGTGAGGAGTGTCCCCAGCTGTTTAATTGTATTTTGATTTCAATGATGAGGGTGGTACAATAATTAGAAGACTACACCTGACAATTTCCAATTTCATTGATGTCATAGACCTCTCTATGATGCTCTGTTTTGTTTTTGACAGAGAGATGTTTCAGGTTGTTTCTGATGGATACACTGATTGGCCTCTTGCTTTTGCAACCCCTGGCATCATAGGTGGCAAAATCAGTGCCTGGAACATAGCGGCAGGTCACCCTAATGGATGTTGTTTGAAGCTCCATTTTCATGTTTTTTTGTCAATTTATTTTTACATAAATAGTGAATAATATTATTTACTATTAGTGTGGTAAAAATGAAGTATAATTAGCTAAGGTAAGAAAAAATGCTTCTAAATGTATGTTGGATGCATGTTTGTAGGTGGGTGTGTTTATCTGAGAGTGTGTAAATGTGTGTATGTTTAAGCCTGTGTGTGACTCAAAGTAAGGGTCAAATGGTGTGTGATGCCATTTCCATTGTCCCTGGCATTTTGGTGAATTGACATCCATGATATGTTGGGATGGAGAGAGTTGGGTCAGGGGATAAGAAGGGCACCGGGTAGGGTTAGGCCAGATGTGCTCTGCATTGTCCCCTATGGTGCTGGAGGGGTCAGGCAGGGAATGGGCTTTGCTCATGCCTGCAACCCCTATTGCTGTCCCTGCTGAAGATTCACCTGGTAAACATCAGGCCCTGGTGAACCCAAGCCTGGACACAATAAGCTACTTGGAGTGGCCTGGGTGGTAGGATACCTTTAGGCATTAGGGAGTAGGTGGTAGGGGAAATACTGACACATGTAATGAGGGGCTAAGTGCAACTGTTCATCTCCTGGCCCATCACTTCAATACACTGTCTGAGAGACATTGTACACTGGGGGTAGTGACTGTTCGTAGGGCACCACAACTACCAGCCTTATGTTTCTTTAGGGTGCTAGGGCTTCTGGACACTAGGTCTGACAACTAGCCAGACCCAAGGCTTTAGTGATAGATAGAATGGTTGCAGTTTTCCTGGAGATGGTGGTAGAAAATGGCCATACTGATCTGGCAGGCAGCCTTCAGCCTATCAGGAAATCAGGGAAACAACAGAGACTTTAAGAGAAACTAGCTAATTTAACAGTGCTTCTTTGTAGTTGTCCTCATAGTAAAAATCCCGACAATTGGTGTGGATATCAAGGGGCATATTGACAAGGAGCTTTCTCCGTCACAATGTCATTTTATTTGCAGTTGGATGTGCTGTATGTTAGGAATATGGCTCATTCTATCTCTTCACTTTGGATGCAGCTCAGTGCAGCCATTTCATATCCAATGCTGCTCAGTGGCAACAACTGCTACGTGAGCCACTGTGTGTGCAATTTAATAGTGTCAAAGAGCCTCACTAATACAACACCATGTGGAATGCTGTGTCCAAACACCCTGTTGAAGGAAAGGAATCCCTGACTCTATTCAGTGTGTCCACAGGTAAATCCCATGGTCATGAGGCATGTGATGTAGCCCAGATCTGTGAAACTGAGAAATATAGTCACACATTAACCTTGCAAGATCATGTCTACCATGCTACATTACATCACTCATAATATACACACATCACATTCTATGTGCACACAGGTTTGTAGCGCACAAATCACTCTATCAGTCCTCCAAGGCTCCAGACCGTGCAGCAAGTGCAGCCTCCAACACAAACTGCATCTACCATGGCGACTAACAACACAGTTGTCTTGGAAATAATGTGCCTGTCTTGAAGCAATGCTGCAAAGTTTCTGCAAGTGCAGTCACAAAACCATGGACTCAGAATCATGTGGAAAATAAGGCGTGCACTGTCCACAAGCAGTGTGGCACTGTGGCGTAGTTAGTCTACCACTTGCACTGTACAGCGCAAGATTAATAAATATCTAAAATCCCTTGTTTACTATCACCATGTGGACACTGTGCACTGCCATGTGTACACTATCATGCCCCATAATGATACCCACTCACTATCCTTTCCATGGCAGTACACAATGAACAACATTGACTCCTACCCTTAATGGCAAACATGTGTGACTGAAGTACACCACATCACCTGCTCCAGCTACATGTTGTACAATCAGACATGTATCAGTTGAGGAATGGCAATTGTAGCCAATAACAGACACAATAGATGAATGTGAGAAATGTGTCTACTCAATGGCTCTTTGACTCTCCTTACTGGTGCAAAATAATCACCTGCATGGCCTTGACACTCACAAGTATGGCAAATAGTAGGTGAATCATGTAGGACAGCACACCTGTATGTGCAGCACAGTGTCAGTCATTTCCAATTCCTAATTGCGAGCATTGCCACACAATGTCATAGTACATCTCCTACAGTAGGCAAGGTGACTGAGTCATTCAGGACACATAACAGAATGAACATGAATGTGGGGCCATCCCTTGTCATGACTCTTAACTAATTGAACCCCTCCTTTCTTTTCAGTTAACCAAGGATATACTCTGCAGACGAGGGTCATGACTCCTCTTAAAAACCCACAGATGGAAGCCCAGCGGACGTATAATCATGCCCTAAGTAGGACCCAGTTGTAGGAAAGTAGGATCTGCTTCTTATGGTTACCCCCACATTTTGCTAAATGTGATACTGTTTTTGACTAGTCTGACTGGGATGCGGTTAATCAGGACCCCAGACAATCTGCTTTCTCCCTAAAATGTTATTTTACGTACTTAGGTACACCCCAGATTGGATACTGGGGTACCTTGTCATCCCTAGTATATGATACCCATGTACCCAGGGCATAGGTATGCCACCCATGAGAGGCCATGCAAAATGGAACTACAGGCCTGCCATTGCAGCCTGTGTAAGTTGGTGCATCCACCACTTACTTGAAATATAGGTTTACTATATCTAAGGGTCACTGCACTTAAAACCCATGTCACCCCTATAGCAGGCCTTAACAATCCTAAAGAGAGGATCCTTAGTTTTAAGTGGGAGGGTGCCACTGCATGAGCAGAACACCCCTGCAGCCTACGGAGTTCATTCTCCCGGGAATCAGCCATTCTCCCGGGAAATAGCCATTACGACATATAGAATGACATTGTGCGACAGCGTGATGACCAATTCTAAAATGGCTGAAACAAACACTATAGTGTTTGTTGTCAAACATGTTGGAATCATTCCCCCACTCCAGTAACCAGTGTGGGAGATATGATTCCACCCCTCAGAAGCGAGCTTAGTTGGGTCCCTGGTGTTCCCGGTACTAGCATTCTAGTCCCGGGCAGCACAAAATGGTTGCTGCTGACCAGAGACACATTTCTGCCCTTGAGCAGGAGAAGGCAGAATAATAGGCATCCTGTCACAGGGAGGTGTGACCATCTCCCAGACAGGATTTAGTGTATTAGGGATGGGTAGGTGAGCTTGCTAGCGATTAAAAGTCTGCATGAGGGGCATATTTGGTGTCCCTGTGCATAGTCCAGTTCAAACCAATCCTGGGAGCCGTTGGCTCCTGCTCTGGTGCGAACCTGGACAAAGGACATGAGAGTAACCTCCCCACTGTCCAGATCCTCCCCTGGGTGGGTCCCCTGAATCTGCCCAACTCTCTCCCTTAGGTACAAAAAGGGCTTACCTGGCTGTAGGACCTTAGATTCGACGTGGACAAGATTCTGAACCAGAAACCACTGAACTTCGACAGTCTGGACACTTTGGACTTCGCTGGACTTTGTTTGGGCCCGACTTCTTTTCCCTTTTAATCTGAAACATTGTGTGTTCCCATGCTCCATACAGGATCTGTGCAGGACCTGTGGAGCATCAAGGACAACTGAAGATAGCGGCCTTGGAGTGAAGGAGTCACTCCCCTGCAATCGCGGTCACCGCAAAACTGCTGTCCGGTCTGCTGACCCTGAGCTCCTATGGACTCCGAAGGCTTCAGCAACACAGGAGGTAGGTTTCTACATTACTCGAGGTCCGAGCTGCCCTCTCACCAAGTTTGAGGTCAGAATCCCTCATGGGGGCTGCAATTCCCGAACCCCTGTGTACCTCGTATAGTTGCAAGTACATATGCTTGTTGGCGTTTTCTGAACAAGTGCATTTGGCTCCGAATAGCCCCAACCTCTGGTACTATTTCCTACCAAGAAGTCTGGCCTCCTTGCACTGAGTGCTCCGTGGGCTGCTGTTTGGTGAAATCACTTGAAGTCCCCTCGCGACTCCTGTGCTTTCAGCCTGTGGGTCCACTTGAGAGTCAACTTTGCTTTTCTTAGGTTCCTATGGTTGCTCCAGTCCTGCCCTGACTCCCCTTGCTGTTGCGAGTCTCCTGGACCTTGCTGGTCTGAACCATACACATCCTTGTCCTTCTGCATTGGTTGCCAAGGCATATTGGTGCTCATCAAGCCGGACACCAACCCCTCAGTACACAACATCCTTCGTGGGACAGCTGGTATCTGGCTCCTGGTCATCCTCGATGTCTCCTGATCCCCGTAGCTGCAGAGTCAAGGACTCCATCAACGCCACTGAAGCACCCGACATTGGTGGCTATTTGTCTACCGAGCCCCTGGTCACTCCTGAGTGACCCAGATTCTGTCACCTCTGTTTTCAGGTACTCTTCGACAAGAATAAACCTTTGAATTACAACTGACACTTTTCCTCCTTCCAGCAGCGGCTCTTTTTCGAAGTCTTCTATTGGGGTTGACGGCGGTTTCCGACGCCACTTCAGACCTATGCACCTGGCTTGCCTGGGATAGGTAACTCCAGTACCTTCGTATCCACTAGTGGGGTGGCTCTCCAACCTCCTAACTTCCACGGGGTTTCTTCGAAGTCCATTGGGAAGGGTGCTTAAACTCTAAAACTTCAACAGTGACTTTCCCATAGGATTGCACGGAGCACACGGTCGTGTTCCCACACTGCACCCGTTCTACGTGGGTCCCTACTTACTCACCTTGGGTGGTTGCTTGGGTTCCAAGCGATTCTACGTCCTCTCAAGACTGTCTTGAATCAAGTCGTGGTTCTTATACCACTATTTTAGTATAAGGTTTGGTCCCTCCCTGGGGCCCACTGTGTATTAGTGCTATTTATTGTCATTTCTGTGCTCAAGTATTGTGTGCTTTGTGATTATCTCTGTGTAGGAGATACTGTGTCGTACTAGAGAGTGTTATCTTGATAAATACAGATTTTTATAACTACTGTGTGGTTCTCCTTTCATTTAACCCATACTATAAAGTTATATTCTGGTAAAACAAGCTGCTTAAAATTACTTCAAGACTAAGCCTGAAGGCTGCTCTCCACAGCTACCACTTGGATAGCTTTCTAAGGTTATCTTTGACCTCTTAAATCACCCTAAGGGTTGTTTGGACTGGTGCAAGGTGCCAACTTTAATTAGTGGACAGCGTATACCAGGCCAACTTCTCACACCGGTCTATTGACGAGCAGACATTCAGTGTGCTAAAATCTCGCTACAGGAGCCTTGATATGTCTGAGGCTGATTGTTTACTCTCCACCACTTGTGTGCAAAATCATTCTTGTGAGCTGCACATTGCACAATATTTAAGCAAGGACAAATGTACTGTGGGCTGATGGCAATGGGAAGCAGCAAACACTGGACAATGGGGATGAGGAAAATGAGGAGCCTCATGGAACAGTACCATCATCAGCCGCAACAGGCCGGAGGGACCATATCATCAGCAACTTCTTCACAGAAGCATGAGTGATGTACATGACATCACAAAATAATGACTGATGTAACTGGGTACATATTTGTAAATAAGTGTATGAGCACTACCACTGTGTATACATTTTGATTCCATATTCACAGTAAACATCAAAACATTCACATTACACCTGCTACTAATTACCAAACAGAAAATGTATGCAGCTTTGTGCAACAAACTGCATAGGACAACATGAGGTACAAACAAAATAGAGTGCATGCCAGCTATCTGTAGCAAATAGTTCTCCACTGCCAGCCATAATTACCATGGTGTGGTAATGTAGATAGTGTGCTATGACTGTGGGTGTATCTCCACTACAGCTAGCCATTTGTACAGCCTCCTATTCGTGGATGATAGTAGAGTCCACTCATAGTATGATGGCTGTGAAGTGTTCCACATAGTATGGGCATGGGAAAATAGTCCTAAACTTACAGTCTATATATGCCACATGAATGTCTGTATCCACATATGAAATCCATTAGGAGATATCATGCCACGCATAACATTTTTACATACTATACTTTGCCAGTACAACAGTGTTGCATGTGAACCCCTACAGCTATGCACAAGCAGCACCGCCTTGATGCAGTGGGTAGTTATGGGGTGTGTTACGCAACCTTACTGTCAGCAATATGTAGGAAGTCATGCCAAGGTATGCATGGTGATCTAGCATAGCACCATCAGCATGAATGAGAATCATTTGGCCACAAATGATGACACTGTTACTTTCCTGTGGGGTATGACCCAAGAACATGAATGGAGCATACTCAACTAATCATATGGTGCCATTCATACATGCCCTCCCAGGTGGGTGGAGCCAGTCACAACACTCACCTACAAGGGAAATGCAACCTTCTCAGGTTTCCCCAGAGTCTGATGCCTCCACTGTGGGACATGGCGCTGTTTGGCAGTAGGCTGCGCTGTCGTAGATGTGGCTGCTCCGACCCTATCACATCCTTGTGGGAAACAAATGCAATATTAATGCATGCTAAGACTAATTTAGCACATGGGGCCCCTCTTGTAAGGTGTACCCATGTGCTACCAGAGGGGTTGGGCACTATGCATAGTATGATACATGAACAGCATCAACTCACACATATTTACACTGTCAAAACACATATAAACACATGCAAAGATATTAAAGAGGTCAACTCCACTATTCACACCCAACACAGAATGCCCTGTAAATTATTACATGCATTGCACATACCAATACACCACAAAAAAAACATTTGCCCTATTGCATCAAAAAAAGACACATGAGCCTAAAGAGTGATTTTTGCAGCCACCACGTCAGCTGAAAATGACCCTTCACAGCTGACTCGTCAAAATGACCGCATGGTGCCTTGTCAGACCTTGATTGAAATTGAAGCATTGCCTTGTACCATTAAAAAAAAAACACATTGGCTGGAAACGTGACGCATCTGCACTCGAAGTGATGTTATGGATAAAGGGAAGTGATGTCATGGATCCTGCATGCTGCAAACCAGGACCTGTGAAATTACTTTAATTTTCACTTTAAGTCACAGTTTTACTGTCTCAGCTTGGGCGTGGTTGTTTTTGGCTATGCTGGAGTGGGTTTTGGTATGTTTGGAGTTGGTTCTTCATGTCTGCTGTGCCAGCCAGGTCCCTCGAGTCTATTTTTGTGCTGTTTAGTTGTCTATTGTTGAGTATTGTCCCATGTGCTTGTCTTCTCGGGTCGTAGGTGTAGAAGTGGTTTTTTGGGGTGTTCAGTTTTGTTTGGGTGTTTATATTAGGGTATGATCATGCCTGGGAAGAGTAGGGCTCACCCCACGGGTGATCAAGAGTATGGCAGTTTTGTGTGGCTAGTCACTCATTGCCTGCCCGCCATGGCAGCCAGTTGGGGATGTGTGCGTCAAAGTTACCCTATGAAGGTGCGGAAGCAACAATGGGAGAGTGTATGCCTATAGATGCTGAGGCTGTTTGGCCTTGCTCGCTACACCACTGGATTCATGCTAGCTTGGCTGATGGGGGTGGCACCCCTAAAATGGTCCCAGGATGTTTGTTTCTGGTCCAGGAAGGACGTGGTCTGAGAGTTCAGGCTGGACTGTTTCCATGGGGGGCAGAGTCATGACTGATTTGCATATGGCTGTGTACAAACTGGGGTGGCATGGTGATTAAAAGAACAATGGATTTAATCCAGATCTGTGAGTGTTTGAAAAGTTTCAGCACTCCGTCCATCACCTTGTTGTGTTGCTGTTTGGAGTGGACCACAACATCCATGACCTCAAACATCGCTGGGCAGATGTGGTTTGTAGTGAGGTCTCTACTATGTTGGCATCAAAGTTGGTGGAGCAGTTGGTACGTACACATGATTTGTGTGCTTACCTATGTGTCTCATTTACCTATTGATGATTTGTGGGAACATTAAATATGGCTCACATATCTTTTGACTCAAAATAGCCATACCCCCATGTAATAGGGGAAAATGCTGTGGGAATAGCGCCTGCACGATCTGTCCACCAGTGCCATCTGGGACACTGATCAGGCCATCTAAGTGTTAGTGTCCCTGTAGGTGATACAAATGAGTCCCAGGGAGGCATTGAGCTGATGTACATGCCCATAGCTCATCCAGACAACTCATATGAGGACAGATCAGGTAGTGCATATCAGCTCCAGAGGTGCTTCTTTCCCAACAAGCATTTGTCAGGAACACTTGTGATGGGCCATTACAGAACATACGTTACACATAAAGGGGCTTACTTACAAACCACTTGCACCACTGGTATGTCACTTCTTACATTATTAAAACTGATTCACAAGGGCCTTCTAAATAAGCACCATAGTGATGTGCGGATGATCTGCCTTGGCATACCTCCCCTGGGTAGTCATACATTAATGAGGCCTGCCATGGCTTACAATACTTAGTTAATCTGCGAATGTGGCAAAACACATACCACTGGTCCTGAACAGCATTTCCTATGTAGAAGGTAAGGATCCTTGATGTCCACTATGGCTACACTGTGCTATGCATTTGCTTGCCTTACTACATACCTCTGAATTCATAGCAAATCCCACATGCTGCCTTTGCATGGCCTCATAGAGGTGTTTTAAAGGCCAGAGTAACTGGAGCTGTCCTTAAATATGAGACTTCCATTGTACGGGCTTCTTGTATGAGAGGTCCCATGTATGTCAGAGGGGCAGTACACTCACATGCTACCTTATCCAAGGGTCTGCCAGCCTGAATATAACACATCTCAACATATCCCATACGTGTTATTGTTCAATTTTGCAATTAAAAACATAGGGTTGCATGGAACATTTCCGAACAATATCTGGTACTCTACAGCACTGACACTTACAGAACTCACCTAACTTAAGGAACAAGTACACATGATGTGTGATATACATAGCATACTCATTTCCTGGTGTCATATTTGAAAAGGGCATGGGTATTGCAATACCTTGATGAGTATGGTATGTGAGTTATGTTGGTGCAGAGACTCATCAAAGTCAGCTATCATAGTGAAATATAGTTGTGAAGAGGTTGATGAACTAGTTCCTCAAATCAGCAACAGGTTCATGTTTTGGCTCATCTTATGTATGTATACTTCAGCCTGCCTCACCAATGTGTTTCATTCAGGCATGTCAACTGAGTCATTTGATTACTTACAACCTGAAGGGTTACATAGCCAATAACTATGCATATGTACTGTGCTTCTTTTGCATATCATAGATATGTTCTAAGTTTACTGATGTGTTTTACATGTTATGTCTTGAAGCTTAACCCCCAGCATACACAGTTGGTTAGGTGGATAATTTCAAGGACCCAAACTTCACCGGTGAGTGCCTTCATCAATGCTAATTGTGTAGTGCAAGGATTGAGTGTGATGTCAGATGGTGTGTGACTTGACAGATTCAATGTGCATCCCTATCACAAATAAACTTTTGATTGATGATTAATAGGTCAGAAAAAGTGGATGTTAAATCTTGCATGTCTATCAGCCTCCGGCTTCAGTGAAGGAGAATACATCGCCAATCTGCGACGTACCACATGATAGAGGCTTGACAGGGGATCCATGATCACAATGGCAGACTATGTGAAAATATGCGATAGTGGATATACATCTGAACATAGCCGTGGTTGTGAAGAATTTGGAATGCATGTTAGTTGCACATGCTATGATATTGGGAGCATGTGATGAGTGATGGCATGGTCAACCATGCACTTACAACAGTTCAGATCGTAGATGTTCCGTGTGTCTCTGTGTGATGCGGGGTACTTATTCAGCATCCATTGTTACATGTAATAATTCCCAAGTGTTCAGTTTAGTTAGCAATGTGCCTGATATGGGTTCTTGCCATATCAGTTACACTAGGTTGTGAGACAATACATGAACTTTGCAGACATTGCACATCTTCCTGTGGCAAATGCCTATGGCATAAAGGCCATTGCAGGATGCCGAAGGCACACCGATGTTCAGTAAAGATGACATGTGTACCATTCCGTGGGCACCAAACAGCATTGTTCCAAGGCATACTAAACACTGACAAGCTCATACCTAGATGTGCCAAGGTGTTGCAGTTGCATTGTGCAACAGTTGCCCTGTCTTCGTAATTTGGCCTTAGTAAATCCAATATGGTAGATAAGAGGCATGTGTATGCTCATTCTAAGCTGCAAGATGAATTTAGGCTATTGGGGCTGCTTCCTTAGATGTTGTGAAAATAATATTGTTTCATGATGTTTGTATCTGTTCCTAGTCACCCTTTTACTGACAGTTAACCTTATTGCTTAAACAGCAACATAACCCCTGAGCAGCTGAAGCACCCAGGGCCATGAGGAAGCAATATAAGGAGAAGACTCTGGGCAAGTGGACAAGCTTTCCCCTGGGATCACCAACAGTTAACATGAGGAACTCAGGCAGAAATGGACATTCAGGCAGAGGTACTGAAGGACTGGGCAATTTTTAAGACCCAGCGGTGCCAGGGGACAACACCTGAGACCTTCGGGGTTCACCTGTTTTGGCGTACTAAACAAACAGAGACACGGGACTCATCCTCTGGTGTCGAAAGATCGTCTTTAATGACTACAGTCAGGAACAGAAGTCACAGTAGTATCATACGAGATAGATTCTTTGGAGACTGCTCGATTTGTACAAAGCAGGTCGCTCCTTAAATACTGAATATTATGCCTCGGGCAAACATTCCTACAAGTTTACAATTATTCCCGTTTCTGTATTCCAAACAATAAGATCACACAACATCACATTCCCCTCTCTAGGTGTCCGGCCTTCAATCACACAATTCTGACATCCCTCTATTGAAAGGCCGGACCGCCCCATAATAAAATTGGTCACCTCCTCATCATAAAAGGCTAGAGGGAAATACAGGGACAGATGCAGAAAATAGAAGAGTCAGATAAGACATATTCGTAGGCAAATAAAAGAAGCGTGGTCTATTGTATCAGGGTCAGTAATCTTGCTCAAGCAGGACAAGACAGATAACCGGTGTGGCAGGGTCAGCTTCGGGCGGCAGAGTCAGCTTTCGCCAAGTCATGCGGAATTCAACAGAACGTGCACTAAGGAATACGTGTCCTCGTGAAGTTACCTAAACAGGGTCATCGCTCGGACATCGCCCATTCACTGACTATGTGAGGGCAATGATACAAAATGGACGTCGTGCGCAAAATGAAACCCGTAGGTTTGAACACGAAAACCAGCAATATATGACAAATCCTTCAGTGCAGCGTTGCGAAAACACTCGCCCATACTAAACTCATCATTTGCGATTCACTAATACCAAAATCGTCACGGTACCATTAGTTCCAAAACACGGGTTCAGTTTTCACGGAACCTCAGACCCTCCTTTTGCCCTTACATAGGCAAGCACTAATCGATATCTGAGTCGATACCTATTTTCATCAAATCACTGAGGTGTTGCTGAAGCATCATCCTTTCCATCAGTACCGCTCTAGTAACAGGCGGCCTTCTTATACATGTCGCAGCACAAAGGCCACATAAGGCAGGACCACACTGGACACAGAGACAGCACGAAAACAGGAGAACTAAAACAACCCCAATGACCATCAGAATCTTCCATCCCCACGCAGATAATAGATTCCAAACCCATCCAGTTAGCGACCACTCTCCTTCATCCACATGTATAGAATCAGAAATCTTATGCAATTTGGAAATGGCCTCATAAACTGTCAGAGCATTATCCGGAATGAAAACACAGAAACTCGATCGGATCACTTTACATACTCCACCTCGATCTGCAAGTACAACGTCTAGAACCATACGATTCTGCAACGTCATAAGGCGATCCGCTTGAAGCTCAGCTGTCAAGTTACCAAGGGCACCAGCCGTTACATTAACAGTGGATTCAACTACACGAGTCATTTGTCTCAGGTTCCTACTATTGACCATAGGTCCCCAAAACGGCAGGAAACCCATGAAGAAGTCTCCCACTTCCTGGCCAGCAGTATCCTCCTGACTAACAACACCTCTCACAACTCTAGTCTTGTGATAATCAGAGGCAGCAGTAAATGTCGGCGGTAGTAAGTTAGCAACATAACATGTTACCGAAAAATCAGGGGGCAACCATGTGTATGCTCGATCATAACAGACAAAGTATGTACCCTTGGCAGCCAAAAACGCAGGGGAAGACTGTGATGGGAAAACGTACGTTTCAGTACAGTCACTCTTCCCTAGCTGAATTCTCAGATTCTGACCATTGCCTTGCAAACAAAAATGACCTAAGTGGGGTACGGCCCAAATCGGAGATGAACTCTTGCGCTGTTTCTCGCCCAGACTAATGCTATACCCTGTCGCATTCCAACCCACATAAGCTCGCAACTCATCCTTGGGAATGGATGAATATGCATTGATATCTCTATTCATATCGGCAACTCCTCTTACCAAGGCTTTATTGCTGGAGCTATATTTTGTGGAGCGCGGTGGTCACGGGGGATAGGTCTCAAGTGCAAAAAGGAACATAGTCCGGAAAACCCACGATGACCCATTATAGCTAAAAGGCAGAACTAGATACGGGATACCCTTATCAGCAGTATGCGGCATCAAACCACACACCCAGCAATTAGTCATATTCATCACTAGTTGGTGTTGGTGCAGGAGTTGAATAAACAAATTGTTTACAAACTCAGAACGTCTAGCTTGTTCGTGTTCAGGCAAAGGGTGGAAGAAATGCGAAGAAGCAGTAGTAGCGGAAAAAGAAACGTGAGGAGGCACCGTAGACATAGCAGGTACAAAAATTAACTGGATACCAAAAACAATTCCACCCACCAGCGTTATCAAGACAATCAAAAACATTAGGGCACACTGGATCAGGAAACATTTGTTGTGCAATATTTCATGCAATTTCACTTTACGCTTAATCACAGTATTAACACCTCGCAGCTCAGGAAGCTCCATCCTCTACTCGAGCCGTCCGCGGCGGTTGGTTTATACCTGTTCAGAAATGCGTCTGTTAGCCTTGGGAGTTCCCAAAAACCAACCGGGAAAACCGACCTAGTGTATGGTAACCTGCAAATCAAAACTAGGCACACGTCACGGCCCTACGGCGAACCCGGATGGCCGGTTCAAGAACACACATACAGCAAACTTCCTGGCTGAGGAGAATACAATTGTCCAAAAACGAGTTGTCAGGGCAGAGGAGGCAAAAGAAAACAAATAAAATAAAAAAAAGGTATTCACTTTATTAGTCCTTGGAATGGGAGCGTAAAGAGTAACGATGTCTTCCAGGTTGTGTCTGTTCTTCAAACAAAGGACCAGATGACGAAACAGTGTTCAATTGTTCAGGTGAATGTTTGAATGGAGTAATGTTCGGATTCAGGGGCAAAGGCACAGTTCCAGGTGGAGCAGCAGTGTTCCTAAGTTTAGCTGACTCAAGACTTTTGAATCGTGCATCGCTGAACGGGACAAGCCTAGGAACACACTCTGTCTCAGAACTGCCAATTCCCTGTCTAATCCACTTGTCATACGGTAAAGGAAGCGGTACACGCTTAGTATGGGCAGCGTGTACCCAATGCTTTCTTCCAGCCAATCGAACAGCAGTCCGTGTTGACAACAGGACCTGGAACGGTCCAATAAATCTTGGCTCCAAGTTTCTGGATTTCCCAAAGTTCTTTACGACAACGAAATCGCCAGGCTGTAACTTGTGTCCTGGTCCCTCTGTTGGTTTTGGCAGAGCCTCAAAAACCTGTTGATGAATGGCACTTAGTTTAGCAGTCAAGTCATAAAGGTAATCGATCAACATGGGATATTCGAGCTGGGTAAATTCCTTAGGTCTAGGGACTCCCCAAATGTTCGCAGGACGACCAAACACAATTTCATACGGGCTAAGCCCTACTCGAGAGTGAACAGTCGCCCTAGTGGACAGAAGAGTCAAAGGCAATGCATCTGGCCATGACAATCCAGTAGTTGTTTGGATCTTGGCTAACTTCAATTTCAGAGTCCCGTTATAACCCTCAACAAGACCTGCGGACTGTGGATGATTTGCACTATGGAACTTCTGCCTAATCCCCAAACCCATACACACACTCTTCATAACCTTTCCCACAAACTTACTTGCATTATCCGACCATACAATCCGTGGCATGCCGAACCTAGGGAAGAGCTCTTTGAGAAGGACTCTCACAATAACCTTGAGGTGCGTGCTTGAATCTAAAGCTACGACCACCCAAGGAGAAACCAAAAATGTCCCTACTCTCTTCTGCTATCGGGATGCTAAAGAAGGCATTCTTCAAGTCAATCACTGAGAACCAGGCAGCTGAAGCAGGAATCAATGTCAATAAAGCTGTAATGTCGGGAACCACAGGAAACTGTGGAACCACAATCTTGTTCACTTCTCTAAGATCAATTACAAATCGATACACAGGAGGTTGGGAAGAATCGGTACGTTTCAAAATCGGCAAAACAGGACTATTACACACGTTACCTCGTGTTTCTTCAATCACACCCTTCTGGATCAAATCATGGATGATCGCTAAGAGTGCTCGTTCACCATCGCTTGAAATTCGATATTGCGGAATTCGCGGTAATCTGACATTCGGTCTAAGCTGAACAACATATGGAGGAATTTCCAAAAGACCCACATCATTAGGACCCGTAGCCCAAAGAGATTCAGGGAGTGAACGCAATTCTGGTGGAAGTCTATCTGTCGACACATACATAGGAGAGATCACTTTCCTACCCAATGTAAGTTGTACTCCCGAAGGGGAACAATGCAACGTCGCATACAATCGTTTCAACAGGTCCAAACCCAACAAGTTCTCACCACAACCAGTAGTCAAAATCAACGGTGCTTCTAACTCACATGGTCCAATTGAAAGGGACAAAGGACTAGAGACTGGATTACGAACAGGGGCGCCAGAAAATCCTACTGAGACATTCGTTAAGCCAGACAAAGGTGCGCCAGGGAGTTTAGAATGTATGATTGAACTTTTTGCCGCACCAGTATCCAACAGAAAAGGCTCAACCACACTTGATATACCTACTGAAACGTAAGGCCCACTCTGATCGACTGGAACTGACACTACTCCCTCTCTTTGTCCGTGGCTATCCTAGCAATCATTATACGCAGCACTCTCGCCCTCGACATAGTAATCATCTACATGGTACTGTGGAGATCTACCAGATTGCACCTTCGATTGATCAAAACAATTAAGAGAACTCTGTGACGGAAGAGAACGCTCATTCTGAGAAAACGCAACACCACGTCCTCTACCTCTAGAGACTTGTTGAAAACCACCACGACCTCTCTGAACTGGCACACCATTCATACGTTGTCGCAAAACAGGGCACTCGTTCTTATAATGACCCTCTTCCTTGCATTATGCACATTGATTCAATCCTAACAAGGGCCGAGAAGCGAAATACTCCGGTCTCAGTGGTACTTTCGGGAACTGTGTCTGTTGCTGAAATTGCAAACGTTGCTGCGAATCGCTCAGATTCGAGCGAGGCGGATACGCCTGCTGCAACAACACCTTAGTCTTCAAGTCCTTCGTTTTCTTTTCTACTCGTTCCTTTTCTTCCTTATCTCTGTTCTCGTAATATTGGGCTGTAGCTAGAATCTGAGCCGTTGAAGAAACAGCCCAAGCACTTTCTGAGTCTTTTAATTTGTTGAACAAGTCAGGCAACAAGTTAAACACAAATGTATCGACAAATAGTCTCTGGCCTCCCTCCAAACTCATGTCTTGACCACTGTGGTCCACAAAAGTCTCTTCAAATCGCGTGAAAAAGTCGGACACACTTTCATCCTTCTTCTGCTTACAAGCCGACAATTTATCTCAGTTAACTCTCAACGCTGGCATCAAAGTCTTCATCAAATTAACTATCCTATTCGGTAACTCCGCTACTAGGGGCTCAGGCTTTGCACCTCCTACTTGGAGAGCATCCGCAGCTAAAATAGCCGTCCAGGTACCACCTAACTCGTTCGGATGATCCTCATGGCGGATCCTTGCCCATATCGGCTGTGGCACTACATTGCCAAACAACATCTCAATATCTGCAATGTTCATAATACAAGCGTCCACTGTCTGGGACAATTCCTTATAGTAACCAGCAGGATTCTTATGTGGGTCTGGCAAAGTCTGTTTTAATGCTAATACTTCAGACCTTTTCCATGGGACATGTATCCAAACTCTCTGAAAATGTGCTGGAACGTCCTGAATACCTCTCCCTGCATCAGCCTGTACCGCATCACGCCATACTGGCGGGACCTCTCTCATAGGATACTGTCCTAACGTCTTCGTTGCCGAAGGATCATTCGCAAACAAAGCTCTAGAGGGTAATACAGACCTATAGGCAAGAAGCCGTTCTAACGCATGTCTAGCTTCAGAACCCACTATCATACCTTTCGCAAATTGACTCTGGAGTTCGAGCATTTCAGTAGGGGCTGTGTCTAATTCGTCGTTATCCCATTCATCTCGCAACAACTTACACATCTCCTCAAACACATACCTCTGAGTCGGTTCATTCCATTGAGAAAATGTATCGTAAACTATACGAGAACTATACCTATCGGGTTTCAAAATCCACCTATGAGCCATCGAATCTAATAAGGCTCGTTCCCCAGGATCAGGGAGCTGGCTACGTCTCTGCGTGGAATCAGAAACGACGGGCGCAATTAGCGACCCAAAAAGAGGAGTCAGAAAACTAGGGACGGTGTTGGTTACTCGCCGACGAACGGAAGGTGAAATAGACATAAGAGCAGGAGAGACAGCATTCAATGAAAGCAAAGGAGCAAAAGAAGTAACAGAAACAGGAGTAACAGACGTAGTAAGGTGAGGTGTAGTAGTTAAAGACGAAAGAGGCAACCCAGGAAGAGGGGGTGCCGGAGGAACATAACCCAGCTGTGGAACAGGGGCAGGGACAGGAGCAGGAACAGGTGGTGGAGGAGGAACTACCAAAGGCTGACCAGCAGCCGGTTGTACAGCAGGGGGAAACAAAAGAGCTGTAGGACTTTGTACCTAAGGAGGTGGCAACTTCAATAAATAAGACATCAGAGGATCCTTTTCGGGGTCCTCTATCGGCTTATCGGGACATGATGGCAAAACAGGGTAGCACTTATCAATTGCCATGCTATGTTGTCTAGTTGAAATCTCGATCGCTTTCTCTTCTTCATCTTCCTTAAACTGCCTAGCAGCTTGCATAATCGTGACACCTTTTTCTCGTTTATCCTTTTTAGCCTGTTTGATTTTTTTCTGCTTGGCTTCTTTGCGCCATAGACGAAAGGAGTCAAACATCGCCGGCCGGGCTTTCTTCTTAAAAAATTTCGCTTCCAAATTATCCAAAATTGAAGTTTCAAAGCTACCATGTTGTGGCCATCTGAGAACACCATCTTTCCTCGTATAGTGGACCCATACCGCATTATATGTGATAGGGCCCACACCATGCTTCGAATAGAGCTCATAAGTCGGAGTTCCAACCGGAGGTATCGGACAAGAGTCCTCCAATCGGGAATCCTTGTTGCAACATCCTAGACAATACAAGAAACCAAGACTACGGTTAGGTATCTTCGCTCACTAACCGAGTTTCAAACTTCAAGGGGCTACCTCTACCGATACTCTCGTAAATGTACAAGACCCTTGGTTTTTGGGAACTGCAGCTACCAAAAAATCCTAAGGACCAAACTAAACCAAATGCAATGGAACCATGCAAACCAAAACTAAGGACCAAAGAACTCAAGTTACCAAACAAAACTATGGAACAAACCTGAGGACTGGGAGCGACCCACTTCTACTTAACTGAAAGATCAATGACGTCACCAGGAAGACCCGTCTATCGTCTCGCCGTACTAAGGACTACGCCAGGCTCCAAAACAGGTCGACAGTCAGGGCGCCAGTCCTTTGCAGCCGTCTGGAAGCGGGAACCTTCGCGGGGAAAGACCTTGGAACCACTTATGCGACATACATGGATGGATGAAGTGGGGTGCACCTCCCTCGGAAATTTCACGCGAAGCTCCTCACAATCTTCAGGCTAGGACCGGGACCCCTCGATGTCGAGCCACGCTTGGGCGCCAACTGAAGGACTGGGCAATTTTTAAGACCCAGCGGTGCCAGGGGACAACACCTGAGACCTTCGGGGTTCACCTGTTTTGGCGTACTAAACAAACAGAGACACGGGACTCATCCTCTGGCGTCGAAAGATCGTCTTTAATGACTGCAGTCAGGAACAGAAGTCACAGAAGTATCATACGAGATAGATTCTACGGAGACTGCTCGATTTGTACAAAGCAGGTCGCTCCTTAAATACTGAATATTATGCCTCGGGCAAACATTCCTACAAGTTTACAATTATTCCCGTTTCTGTATTCCAAACAATAAGATCACACAACATCACATTCCCATCTCCAGGTGTACGGCCTTCAATCACACAATTCTGACATCCCTCTATTGAAAGGCCGGACCGCCCCATAATAAAATTAGTCACCTCCTCATCATAAAAGGCTAGAGGGAAATACAGGGGCAGATGCAGAAAATAGAAGAGTTAGATAAGACATATTCGTAGGCAAATAAAAGAAGCGTGGTCTATTGTATCAGGGTCAGTAATCTTGCTCAAGCAGGACAAGACAGATAACCAGTGTGGCAGGATCAGCTTCGGGCGGCAGAGTCAGCTTTCGCCAAGTCATGCGTAATTCAACAGAACGTGCACTAAGGAATACGTGTCCTCGTGAGGTTACCTAAACAGGGTCATCGCTCGGACATCGCCCATTCACTGACTATGTGAGGGCAATGATACAAAATGGACGTCGTGCGCAAAATGAAACCCGTAGGTTTGAACACGAAAACCAGCAATATATGACAAATCCTTCAGTGCAGCGTTGCGAAAACACTCGCCCATACTAAACTCATCATTTGCGATTCACTAATACCAAAATCGTCACGGTACCATTAGTTCCAAAACACGGGTTCAGTTTTCACGGAACCTCAGTACCTCCAAGGTACCAGTACACAGCACCTCTACCAGCGAACAATCCGAACCACCAGGCCCCACACATCAGGCCACAGGGGGGCCTAGGGGGGCATGGCTTAATACGCGATGCGGACGGACGTGCCCGGGTAGAGCTCCCGACTGAGCTCCCCTACCCCGGGTCGATTCTCCGACACAAAACATCCTGCACGGCCCGACACTTCTGGCGGACCTGTCTCGAGCCCCGGTGCACGTTCCGGCTCCTCCAGTGACGATCGGCGGTAAGACTCCGCACCGACCCCAGATGCGAGGTTGAGGCTGACTTGGCATTGACGCCGCTAGGGACCCTGGCGACGCAAGTCCGCGGCTTCCGGTGGCCTACTGGGCCCTGAACTGCGGCCTACGGGGAGAAACTTGCGGCAACACGCAGAAGCCCGTGACCCTTACGGCAAGGTCCCCCACAGGGCTGGGGCTGGGCTCGGAGAAATCTGGACCCCCCCCCCGGAGATGCGAATGGAGGTGGCAGCAAGCTGGAGCCGGCCCTGGGGAGCCACGTGAGAGGGGACTTGGGCGCCTGGCCTGCATGAGAGCTACCTGCCTGGGGTCACAAGAGCGGTGGGGCAGCGCCTGGGTGAAGACAGTTCCTCTCCGTTACCACACTGCAGTTGATGCCCTTCAGCCGCCGCTGGGGTTGACTCGCTTCCTGAAGGAGTGGACTACTCCTGCGGACATTGGAATCTCGGGGTGCATGAGGGGAAACTGTGGCTCCCCCCCCCGCTCCGAAACGGCTTCTCATGAGATAAAGCTCCTCCCCCCCTTCCTGGAGAACACTGAGACCTGAGGACGGACTTCAACCGGACAGGGGCAACGCCACTCATTGGACGTGGCTACCATTATCAACGCTACCTGCCGGCGCCATGGGGTCTGAAGACGTGACTGGCTGGACCCCATAGACCTTTGTAGCGCAGAACCTGCGCCTCCAAACACCGTGGGGGTGAACAAATCCGCAGAGGGGCCAGAGACACGGATGTGACCACGCACCCTGGTGGGGGACGCCTGGCATCCGCCCAACCGACATCAGGCCCTTCACTGCCTGGCACCTCTGGAGCCACAACGACCAGGACGCACTACATGGGACCCGGTGGCCTGCAGCTGCAGAACCCTGAAACGCACTGGGATACGTGTGTGGGACACTCCTCTCCCTGAAGGCGACCTACGGCCCACAACGCCAGCCTCGACGTCGCAGGTGTGATTCGCCAAGCGGGACGGACCTCCACCCCCCCCGCGGCAGGAGGGAATACCTCGCACGCACCGCCAGCCCCATGTCTGGAGGGGTGCGAACACGCACCGGATCAGGGAGCGCGTCAACAAAGGGAAAGCAAACGAAAACGACGCCCAAGATGGATGCCGAACAAGTGTCGTCGAAGCTGGACAGCGTCCTAGCAGCGATGGAAAGGATGGAAGAATCCCTCCAACAGACACGCACCTCCCTGGAGACCAGAATCGATGGCGTGGCAATAGACCTAACCCACCTCAGAGCCGACCACAGGAAGCTACAAGATCGCACCAAGGCGCTGGAAGATACAATGGCAGTTATTGAACCAAAGGCGACGCAGACAGACAAACAAGTACAAGACCTCCTGAACAGAGTGGAATTTTTGGAAGACCGAGCCGAGGACGCGGAGGGACGGGCGCGACGGAACAACATCCGCCTAGTAGGCATTCCGGAGAAATGGGAAGGGATGGATCCGGCTCGCCGTGTGGAGGACTGGCAAAGAGAACTGCTGCCTGAAGACGTGCTCTCCCCCTACTTCGTGGTGGAGAGAGCCCACCGAGTGCCCACGAGACCGCTCCCCCTGGCTCTAACCCCAGACCGTTCATCCTTCGTGTCCTCAACTACAGGGATCGCGATGCCATACTATGCGAAGCCAGGAAACTGGGGGAAATCAACATAGATAATGCCCCGGTGATGTTCTTTCCGGACTATACTGTGCAAGTACAGAGACAAAGGCATTCCTTCCTGGCAGTGAAAAGGCGACTGCTACTCGCTACTTTTCCCTGCCAAACTGCGAGTGGTAGCACGAGACAAGACACACTTCTTTACGAGCCCTGAGGAAGCGGAGGCCTGGCTAGATGGAGGAATGCCCGAGGCGCCGAGAAGAGTGCTGGGAACTACCACCGCAGAGAGGACCCGAGGACCAAGACAACGACGCCGCCGCAAGTCGCCCACGCCTCCACTGGCCAGAGATGCGATGATTCACTCCCCATCGGTGGACCTAATTCAACACGAACAGCGAGATGCCCTACGCAGAGTGGCAGAAATCAGCAATTCCCCGACGCAATCACTTCATCCGGGCGCTAGCCCTGCCGTGTCCTTGACGGATGATGAGGCGATCTACGGTATCCCGGATACCCAGCGCTCTGGGGACCCCCCGGACGTCACGCCGCAAACAGTGGATCTCTTTGGCTGACTAGAACCTGGCTGCGGCGCGCCCTCTGAAGCACGGTACAGACCTACCTAGGCTCCTGCCTAGTTACCTCGCCCCCCATTGGGTGAATCATGGGCCTACCTGCGTCCAGACCATCTCCGCTCCAAGACCTCGAGAACGGAGCCAGACAATGTGAGTACATTTTCTGTTTGTAAACACGAGACTCAGTCACCCACAACACAACACGAACGCCTGAACTATGCTGCTATCCCAATGATCTGATGTCACAAGAGACGCTCGGAAAGGGGTATGTCCCCCTGAGGCCCTTGCCCACGCCTGATTAACACCCGGGTAGGCCGCTGATGTGGCACTGAGCGGCAGACACTGAGCGTCCGCCGGACAGCAACGGCCTCCACACCTCACCCGGGAGGGATGCCGAGCTCTCCAAAGACTACGCCGTTTTGTTTACTGTTAGAATATAAGCCACAAGACACCCCCTAAGACTGTATAGTTTACGAGCTCACTCGAGCGTTTGGACGGCGACATGTTGTACAGCCGACCTTTTGGCATTTTTGATTTTGTTGCCATGTTGAGGCTATATGTTTTCCCTCTCTTCCCTATCCCCATGTACTGGTGGAGATCATGGCACTGCACGTGCGGCATCAACAATGACTTTGCGGTGGGAGCGATGCGCTGGACTTGGGGGAACACTGTGCTGGGCGTTCCACCTTGGGAGGGAGTGGGGGACGCTCACACACACGACTGCTATGGCTAGTGTACAAATATGTACCTGGAACGTCAGGGGAATGCACACACCGGCTAGACGCTACCACATTTACTCATATTTAAAGCGACATAAAATCAACATAGCGCTACTCCAAGAAACGCACTTAAACAGGGCTGAGGTACAGGCACTGCACCGCAGATGGCGAGGGCAACTGTATGCCACGGACTATTCCTCATACGCTCGCGGAGCACTGATATGGATCCGCCCTGGGACCCCTTGGGAGGTCACAGATGTTGCAATAGACCGGGAGGGCAGATTTACCGCTGCACAAGGTAGGCTAGATGGACAGCAAATTGCACTAGTGTCCCTCTATTCCCCCAACGTCGATCAGGGCGGCTTCCTGGCGCGTCTCTCAGCTACCATGGCACCTTGGCATGCAGCCTCGTGGATACTGGGGGGCGATTATAATTGCACACTGGATATAACGCTGGATCGCTCCTCCCCACCCCCAGCTAACGCCTCCACACGGGGAGCTACGAAAGCACTACTGGAGTGGGCCACACAGTGGGACCTGCATGATGTTTGGAGAATACGGGGACACGGGCATATTCCTACTACTCATGGCTTGCACGTCCGCCTGGACAGGTTCATGGCATCCAATGGCCTTCTACCACACGTAACAGATACACATTACATGGGCCGCACGCACTCGGACCACAACCCACACTTTTTGTCCATAACCTGGGAACAACCGCACCCCCCTGTGCCCACATGGCGTCTGCAACCAGCACTGTTACTGGACGCGACTTTCCGCGATTCCCTACTCATGCGTACTGCACAGTACTTTGCAGACAATGCAGGCACGGCGTCCTACCCTCAGGCAGAATGGGACGCCTTCAAGGTAGTGCTCCGAGGGCACTGTCTGAGCACACAGGGCCACATGAGACACCAACTGGAGAGGGACCTAACTAGGTTGGAGTCTGACTTGCTCGCCAGGGAGGAGGGGGCTATTGACGGTGATGAGGACCCGTTACACGAAGCCCATACGGAACATGTGCGCCTATTAGAGCGACTCCGAAGCATCAACTATGCTGCACACTCAGCGAGAACACACCACCTAAGCGACAGGCCCGGCAAACTTTTAGCCTGGCTGATTTCCCAAGAAGCCCGTTCAGCCCCAGTGGCAGCCATACGGACGGACGGAGGGGAACTAGTGTACACACAACGTCGCATACATGACGCCTTCATCGCCCACTATGAGGCATTGTATCGCTCCCGCCTACCAGTCCCCCACCCTGATATTGTTGGCTACCTCTCCCCCCTGCAAATGCCACAAATGACTATCGCGCAGCAAGATGAACTGGGAGCCCCACTCGCACCGGACGAGCTCCGGGAAGCCATCTTTAACCTATCTAATGGCAAATCCCCGGGCCCGGACGGGCTACCAGCTGAGCTTTACAAGGCTGGCTCGGATATTCTCGTCCCAGAACTTCTGAGAATGTACAACGCGGCAGCGCTTTACCCCCAACGTTAAACGAGGCCACTCTGGTCTCTATCCTCAAACCTGACAAAGATAGCACACGGATGGGCTCTTACCGCCTCCTGGCGCTGCTAAACACGGATTACAAGATACTGGCCTCTGCATTAGCCCAGGGGCTGGCCCCCCATGTGCCCCACCTGGTACACCAGGACCAAAATGGCTTTGTCCCCACATGCCACACTTCCCACAATATCCGACGCCTCTTTCGGGTGCAGGAGTACGCTACTCAGCAATGGCCCAGAGCGGGATGCCTGATACTGGACCTGGAGAAGGCCTTTGACTCGGTCGAGTGGCCGTACCTGAGAGCAGTTACGGAGAAGTACCAACTAGGGGGAGGGTACGGAGCCATGGTCGGCCTGCTTTATGGCAGACCAACAGTCCGAGTCCGCACGGGCCAGCTCCTTTCAGATGCCATCCGGGTCAGCAGAGGCACTAGACAAGGCTGCCCACTGTCGCCATTGTTGTTCTCCCTGGCCATGGAACCCCTGGCCACGACTCTCAGGGCACATGGACCGGAATGGGGAATCCCATTAGCGGACGGCCTGCATGCGGTGTCACTGTACGCGGACGACCTATTGCTAAACGTCAGAGATATAACTGACATCCCCGCCTCCCTTACTGACATTTTCCGCATCTTTGAGGAAGTGTCGGGCCTGAGAGTCAATTGGTCCAAATCGGGGGCCTACCCCTTTAGTCCGGACATGCCTGAATGTGACATCCGTCTGGGCGGGGATAAGCTGCAGTGGTACCCCACCACCTTTCGCTACTTGGGGATACGAATATACAGAAACCCAACAGACATCTTGGAAGGAAACCTCCTCCGAACGATAGCTTCCATCCGAGCGCAAATCAGCTTCTGGAACACCCTACCCCTCACTGTGCCTAGCCGCATTGCGCTGACTAAGATGATTGTGCTGCCTCGACTACTCTATTATTTTGCAAACATGCCCACGTATGTTCCCACCAAGCTATTCCGCGATCTAGAGGTGCTGCTGCGCAGCCTCATCTGGAACAACGGGAGACCACGAGTGGCGCTGACCAAACTATACATGCCCATAGACTCGGGTGGCTTGGCAGTCCCTAACATGGAGCTATACTACCTCTCGGCGCAGATGCAATGGGTGGCGGGCTGGCTGAGCGGCAATCACCTCGAGGATACCGCCTCGAACACAGCTGCCTGCACACAAACGCAAATTAACACGCTGTTCCATCCGATCACCCACACTCAATGCCCCTCCTGGATATACCTGGCGGTGGCGCGCAGGTGTTTCCTGTGGTGCCTTCGTCTCACACGAGCAACTACGCCATACGCCCCAATCTTACCACTTCTAGGCACGCCTGGCCCGACGGGACCGCTTACTGAAGCCCACTTGACTAGCTGGGAGCGTGCAGGGGTAGGCACGCTGAGTGACCTCTACGCAGATGGTGAATTGCTCACCTTCACAAACCTGACTGATAGCACAGCTGGGGCAGTTCCTACTGCACGCGTCCCTCTTGCGCACGCTTACTACTTCCTGGGGCGACATCTCAGCAGAACTCCCGATGCACAGCTTCATACAATACTTACACGTCATGGGCAATGGCTCGCACATCATACACTGGCTAGCGCAAGCTCTACAGACACACTCGCAACCATCCACACTACTGCTGAGAGAACACTGGGCGGCAGACAGGGGAAGGGATTGGACAGATAAAGAATGGGCACTGATCCTGGCTGGCCCGACCAACATCCCACGTAATCCCCGCTTTAAAATTATACAGTACTACATATTACAATGTGCATACCTCACGCCCGACAAGATAAATAGATACTTCTCCCTAACGGACGCAGCTTGCCAGCGCTGCTCACTACCGGGAGCAGACCTCCTACATATGCTGTGGCACTGCCCTGGTATACGGGCATATTGGGACGAAATATTGACATTACTCGCACGCGACACTGACGAGCAATTACCACGTACATGGGAGGCATGCATATTGGGACATGGGACTTATAACGGCCAAGCGCTTGCTCACTAAGCACTGGAAGGCCACGACCCCCCCGCACACTAGACACTGGAAAGCCTCCTTCACCAACTGGGCGCAAGCGGAGAGTACGGTGCTCCTTCGGGAGGAAACCGCGGGACTCCGGAAATTCCCCATCGCCTAGCTTTGGGATGACCTCCTTAAAGCATTCCAGATGGCCTGCCAGGAACGAGGGATAACCTGAGACTATAGCTCTAACCGATCTCTTGATGTCAGTCAGAGATGGCCCTAATGCTGCGGCGGAGCCAACTCCCTCCCCCCCACTCGCCTCTGGTAGCCTCTGCTCCCGCCCTAAATGAGACCGACACCAGGGATACATCACCATGCGGATATCACACACCACACGAACGCTGCTGCCACGATTCGACGCTACTCTCACATCACCTGGCTGGGAACACAGACGAGAAGGCATAACCACCTCGCCACACCTTGCCCTTCTCCCCCCAACGCAGCAGAGCGCCCTGCGCACCAAGAACATGAGTGAGGGCATCGACGCTTTGGGCTCACAACCTGCCTGGGGGTTCCTCCCCCCCCTCCTGTCCGCTGCTTCCCGCGCACAGTGCACAGCCCCGCTGTGCCCCTCTGGACAGCTGCTGCCCCCCCGCTACAGCACATGATGATCTCCCCCCCCCCTTGCCCCACCTGCATTTACATTCCTAACCCCTACCCCCCCTATTGCCACACAAGCGTAGGGAACAGTTTGTTTACTGGTCACGTTCCTTGACCGGACTCCTATCTTATCTCGGATAACAGATGATGGACGCGTCGTCTGGACTCCCCGAAGTGACACCCTATTAAACACACACCGCTCTCTGGCAGCAGAGATGCGATGACATACGCGCCCTCACAGGGACGGGTACATCCGGAGCTCTCAGTGAGATCTTGACAAGGGCACATTGAGTTGCATACTGGACATCACCCCGATAACCAGCGACTTCAGGGGCGTAGCGATGGGCGGACGGATGCGCGCCACGCAGCCCGCACATGGACCCTGCTTATGAAGCTGTAGACTGGACTTGCCGAAACTTAAGCGTTAGCTTTCATGCCTCAGTGAGCTGTACCGAAACACTGCTGACACGCTCTGGCCAGCATCGCGAACACGACGCTGACACTGTACCGCCCGGGGACCCCCACGTTCATGATTACCCACGACGATTTGTGCAACTCTCAATAAGGGCCTGGGTGACGACCGCAATGGCCACAATGCGGGCTGGAATACTACGTTATCTTTGTTACCGACACTAAGAATAAGGAAAAACATAGACCTGTCATTTATCAAGGTAATTACCTAATGATTGTAACAATACCACCATGTACAACACCGCCGGACCCCCGGATTACCGGCTGAATGGCTGTGTCATATTATCTGGAAACATCTGCTTAATGTCTACTCGATGAGCCACCATGGATGGTGAAGGTATACTGTATGATGACACAGCTGTGAAAAAATAAAGGTCTTCCAAAAACAAAAACAAAAAAAAAAAAAAAAAAAAAATCAGGCCACAGGGGGGCCTAGCTCATTTGACCTTGATAACAAGAAGGGCCTTTCTGACATAAAGTTGCAGGTTGCTGTGCGCAAAAATAAAATGGACCAGTCACTAACACTCCTCCATGAACTGAGGCAGTCAGTGGGAAGACCCAAGCCATGGTGGCCACAGGGAGCCTTTTTGCCCTTCACCCTTTACACAGTTTTAATGTTGGTCATAATGTTTTTATAGCTTAGTTGAGGTTAGTTAGTGTAATGCAAGTGTAGGGCTATTGGTTTTAGGGGTTTTGAAAGAGTGGGTTAAATTTTTTGTCAATTTTCAAGTAGAAAAGAATGTTTATTTAGACCATTGGTCTTTAAACAAGAACAAACATACAAACATAGCAATCTTTGAACCAAAAACCAGCTTGAGTTAAAAACTTTAAAATACCTGTAAAACACTTCAAATACATTAAAAATTCTTCTAAAAGAAATATAATCTATCTAACAATTATTAAGATTCCCAGTATCATTAATAAAAACTGGTGTGCTTTTCATCAAATCCATAGTAGTGCTAAAACATCCACTATGCACATTTTTAAGAATGTTTTTAATTGCAAGCATATACTTCCCTATTGCACGTGCTACATCCAATGCGTGCATTTCAGATAACAGATCTACTGCCCGTGTACGATTCCTTACCTCGTATTTTAGGAAGATTAGTCTTAGCCACAGTTTTCGTGCATCAAGAATATTTAGACAATCTAATAAGATGTGCAAAATATTGCATTTTGTCCCTATGTTACAGGTACATTTCCCTTCGAAGTCGATCATAGCCCTCTTAATCCTATCATTATCATAACATGGGTTAATCCCAATCCTTATTTTTAATAATTCTCTCCTTAACCAACGACTGGGAAGAATATCCATGTATAGGAATTGTTGGCCGTTTTGCCAAGATTTCATCATGAAATACTCAGATCTATTCCCTTCCAAGTATTGCCTATCCAGATCCCATGATATTTCTTTCCCTACTGTCCTAAATTCCTTCTTACTGATGGTTGGGTCAATGTTCTGCTAGCATACGTCCTCCCTCAGTTCCCTACACACCGAAGCCATTGTTTCTCTGACCCACCTTGCCCACCTCATTTCACTCTGAAGAATCTCACATTTGCACCAAAAGTAGACTTTTTGCACCTCTTCACAACCCAGGCATTGCCAGAATCTTATTAGTGCCATGATTGCCATTTTCTCCCATGAGACCATTCCAGTTTCTAATCTTATTGTCTGGATCATGGAGGATCTAGGTAGGGACAGTAGTTTTTTTTACACATTTCCCTTCTTCAACATCCCACTTCCTCTTACCACTTAGGAATAGCAGTTCAGCGCCATATAAGATCTGAGGAGGTACCATAGCCGTGTAAGCTTTCAGGACTGGTCTATCCATCATTTCTCTATAGATGTTATTACATTTTCTCTGGCCGCTAACCGAGGATGGCCCGAAATCTTAGTGCATCCAGGTGTACTTTCCACTTCATAGATTTCTCAAACCAGATTCCTAGGTATTTATACTCCTTAACTTTCTCCAGTTTTATGGAGCCTAGGACCCAGTTTAAAATCTTCCTCTTTTTGCTGAAGCAGAGGATCTTTGTTTTTACCAAGTTTACTGTTAGCTTCTTACGACTGCAGTAATCACCACACACTTTGAGCTTTCTTTGCAGACCTATTTCTGTTTGGTCCTCAATCACCAAGTCATCTACATAAAGAAAGTATTCAATATGTTTCCCATCTATTTTTGGGCTGGCCCCACGCACTGTTCTCAAAGTGGCGGGAAAATCTGATATAAATAAAGAGAAAAGTAATGAGGTCAATACACACTCCTGTCCTAGCTCATTTTGAATTAGTATCTTCTGTGACAGTGTACCCTGTGTATCGAGAATAACCTGGGCCCAATTCTGACTATGTAGCCCTTGTATTATAGACAAGAGGTCCTTGGAGATATCTAAGTCCCCCAGCATTTCCCACAGCCGTTCTCGGTCTACCAGGTCAAATGTGGCCCGAAAGTCTATGAAGCAGCAGAACAAACTACCCCCCTGTTCCATCGACTTCCGAGCCATTGCCCATAACGCAAAACGGTGATCAAATGTAGAGTGGCCCTCCCGGAAGCTACCCTGTTCTGGAGACACAACTTGATTGTCCTCAGCCCACTCCTTAAGTTTTTCCAAAATCTCTTTAGGAAACACCTTTTCACTGATATCCAAGAGATTGATTAGCCTGTAATTTTTGGGTACCAAAATATCTCCTCGTTTATGCATAGGTCTAATAATTGCCCCTCTCCAATTTACCGGTAATTTCTCATAATTTCGAATAATTACTGCCAGGAGATTGTCTGGTCCCGCTGCCCGGGTTAGAGTTAACTTAGATATAATTTGCCTTACATTGGATAATGTAAAAAGAGGCCTAATATCTTTTTCCACCTCTATCCATAATGTATCTTTCAGTTTTTCTTGTCCAACTACTTTCCCATATAATTTTCCCAGGTTACTTTCCCATGCCTCTTCGGTCACCACACAGTTCATAGCCCCTGTTTCCTACGGGATCCATCTTGGACTAATTTCCAGAACATTTTTACATTTCTTGTTTCTGTAGCTTCCAGTAATCTTCCCCAGCACTTCTCTTTATATGTTCTTTTGTACTTTCTAATAGAATTTTTATATTGTTTCCTTTATTTCTGTAGGCTGTTGAACGTATACAAATCATACTTTAATAGTAGCTGCCTTTCCTTTTGCCTTATATTCAATTTTAATTTCCTACATTCCTCATTAAACCAGTTCCTATTTTTTCCCTGAAATCTCCCCTTTCTATGGTCCCTATGGCTATTTCTTTTTAGGTCCACCCTTAAACATTGCACCACATCGGTAATAACCTTTTTGAACCATCCTGTATTTTCCATGCTAGGGATTACCTCTAGTGTCTGGACCTTCTGGAACGCCCCAATCTTTCCCAAACACTCCTCTGATAGACGAGTAGTAAGTCGTCTGGCATAGTCTACTGTCAGAGGTATAATTGTGTCACTTGAATTATTATTGCCTCCTACAATCTTTAGTGTTGTTGGCCAGTGGTCACTTCCCTCCTCTTCTTGACCTCAAACGCTCTTATAAGTTCCAAGCCCCAAGCATGGACAAAGAAAAAATCTATGGGGCATAGCTGATTAACTAACCTCAATGAGCGATTTGCAGGCCGATCTAATTCCATCCTTCCATTTATACAGACTAGGCCCAATGAAGCCAAAAACTTCCATAGAGTTATATGTTGTGCTACACATCCCCCCTAGGAAAACAAGCCGGTGTAATCCTGTATGCTGTCTCTTTATACCCCTGGTGGACTCCACAAGGGTCCAATTTATGGTTAAAGTCTCTCATCAGTATAAACAGAAATCTAGGATGTACCTCAAATATACCTTGAACATATTTTTTAATCTTTCCATTTCAGATATATATTTTTTTTATCTCTAATCCCCTGAATATAGACATTAACTATAGTTATACCAGTAGGGGTACTATGTGTTTTTTTGGAGTGGGGGTTGAAGTGTTTTATATGTGTATAAACATTTTTTTTTTGTTGAATAAATACAAAACATATATGATTGTTTAGGATTCAAGTGTAGTTAGTTGATGCTTAGGTGTAAGTATGAAGACGTTTCTTAAGGGCGGTGGAGAGTTGATGTTGATTATGTCATGCTAAATTTGAAGAGTAAGGTAGGTTAAGTTAAGGTAGTTTTAGATAGTATGTTGTATAAGATAGTGTAGGTTAGGTTAGATTTGTTCATTAGTGTAGGGTAGGTAGATTTGGTAATTGTAAGTTTTCTGTTGACAATGAATGTCATTGTTTGCTACATACAGGTCTACATCATGATTTACTGTGTGTGAGTGAACATGTGTGCTCCGGTTATGTTATGTAATGTTGGACCTATCTGCCGCGTTCGACACGGTCTCACATCAGATATTACTCAGGAGACTGAAGGAGATTGGATTAAGAAATTCAGCTTTTCAGTGGATGTCGAGCTTTTTATCTGGTCGCTCTCAGACCGTCAACCTGGGCCCATATCGTTCGGCACCTATGGAACTGTCCAAGGGAGTACCTCAGGGCTTACGTTTGAGCCCCACACTGTTCAATATCTATGTTGCACCCTTGGCCAATCTCTTGAGGATGCATGGGTTCACCCCAATATCCTTCACCGACGATACACAGCTGCTTTTCCCTTTTGACAAATTCACTCCTTCTGTACAGCTGACCTTCTCCTCGGGTATGAGAACCATTTCACACTGGATGAAGAGTAATCACCTCCAGTGTAATGTTGGGAAAACGGAGATTTTACTCTTCGGAGAGGCTCCCTTACTATGGTCTCCCGAGTGGTGGCCGACCGATCTTGGTGCCCCTCTTGCCCCTAAATCTACTGTTAAGAACTTAGGCATCTGTCTGGATCAAGCCCTTACTTTAAAGGAGCACGTTGCTCAGACAGCTGGCACATGTTTCCATACACTGGGCCTACTCCATCGAGTCTTTCCTCTGCTTCCTGATTCTACTCTGACTCTGAAGACTCTGACTCAGGCACTTATATTAAGACGTCTGGACTACTGTAATGGTCTGCTGATCTCTGCTAGAGAGACTTCATTCAGCAGACTGCAGGTGGTCCGGAACACGGCGGCGCAACTAGTCCTTAACGTGCCCCCTAGGACTGCCTCCCATCCTCTTCTCTTGCAACTTCATTGGCTTCCAATACGCCAATGGGTAAAATTCAAAATTTGTTGTACCATTCATAAGGTGCTTTCTAATCTTGGTCCCATTTATCTTTCGGAGAAATTCATACCCTACCGTCCCTCTAGGTCTCTCCGATCAGGCTCCAAACATCTCTTGGAGGTTCCCCGAGATAGGAGGGCAAGACTAGGGGGAAAGGCCCTTTCCTATCTTGGCCCTCGTTACTGGAATGAGCTCCCCCTGCATTTGAGACAGTGCCCTAACCATTTACAATTTAGGAAGCTGCTTAAGACTACCCTTTTCTGTTTCTGATTTTAACTGCAATTGCACTACACCTATGCTGCCCGTCCGAAGCGCTCCGGGAGTCGATTCTGGCGCTATATAAACAAATAAATAAATAAATGTACACGCATTTGTCTTTGCTAGCAGTGTTTGGCAACATGTGTGAGCTGGTATCTTACCTATGGACATGGATCTGTCAAGTTGGCTGTTGCTTCACATTATCTATCTACAGATATTGTTGAGCAGGGCACATGGCAATCATGATGGAAATGGTACACAGTGCTTTCTGTGTGTGGGTACGTCATGCAACATGCTTGAAGGGATGTTGTAGTCAAAACATTTTTGGACTCACACACAGATGGCCACCCAGTACCCACTCACACTTGCATTTACTTGTCAGCCCAATGTTGTTTGCTTTTGTGCATTTGTGGTGTGACTTCATTCACCATTAACATTGAATGCATGACACCAGTTAAACGTCATGCTTGCAACCTTGAGTAACCACTTGCTAGTCAACAAACACATAGAGGTCATCAAATATGTTACACTCTCACTGACAAGCACTGTCCCTGACACATCTCCCTTTGGCCAGTAGTTGGTGTATTTGCCTCACAGAATGCCCAATGGTCAACTTGGTCCTGACTCCAACAAACAGACAACACACAGTAGTACTAAGTGCATTTATTTACATCTGCAAATGATGATGCGGATCACAGGTAAAGTTTATTGTACAACCCCAAAAGAGGTTTTGAGCCATGGATGTCCAGACAGAGTCCATGGGGGAACATGTTATGGGACATGTGAAGGAGAGAAGTGCTTCAGTGAGGAGGATGATCACAATGTCATTTGGGAGGATAGGTCAAATTGACATATCCTCAAATAGTCAAGGTAAATAGGGCAAAATCAAAATGAGGACAGTGGTAGCTGATTTTCCATGGCATGTTCATAAGTACAAGGCAAATGAGAAACTGGGTATGTGGCACCAATAAATGCTACTGGACACTCTTTTGTAGGAAAGAGGTGCAGTCAACATCTTCCTCCTCTGATGTGTGTGGTATCTCCTGTGAAGCGGGTGTTGTAGGTGCGTCAGTCGAGGAAGGCATACACATATCAGGGACGGAAGATGTGGACCCCGTGCCTGCAGCAGCATTAATCTGTGGCAACACATGAGGCAGCACAGCAACGAGGAGCGTTTGTTGGTTTTGCAGCACAGCAGCAATGTCACAGTAGTAGGCAGCAATGGCAGTGAAGTGGGAGTCCTGCTTCTGCTGCATGGACTCAAAGATGGTTCATATTGCCCCCAGCTGGTTGGCCACCTTGCTGGTGTCACTTTGGCAGGGCATTTGTTCATGACTTTGCCTCATGACACTAGCAATGTCAGCCAGGGACTGCTGGAGACCATGGAAAGGAGAGTAGATGCCTCTGATGGTGGCAGTGTTGTCACTACCGGGACTGAGACACCAATGAACTACCTCTATGGTGGCCTCAAAGGTCTCCATCCCTGCCTGCACCTGCTCTACCAACTCCCGCTGGACTCCTAACGCAGTATGTTGGAAGGTAATCTGTGGGTCCTTGGAGTACAGGGGTCTGGGTGGGTTGGCAGGTGGTGCCTGTTGGTTAGTAAGCAGGGGATGTGGCGAGCTCATGACTCTGCTGACCCTCACCATTTCTAGAGGTGTTGTTCCAATGGAATCCAGTTTTTGGAGGCTTGCCTGTTCAATGGTTTGCAGGTTGTCATCCCCATCATCGCTGAAGTCCAGGACAGCATGCTGGCCAGGAGGTGAGGGATCATCCTTTGCAATGAGATGGAGAAATGATATTGCTGATCTCTCTTAGAAGTTGACATGAGTAATCCAGATGACAATCAAGGTGCAATATATTTCACTTTCAATTCTTCATTGATGCTCAGGACACTTGTTACACAAGGGTATGGAATGCAAATGGCACTTTATTTCCCTTTCAGATGACTGCATCTCAGAATTGCTCTCACTACCACTGTGTGCCTACTCTAAGTGAATGGGCCCTGTCATACTGGTCAGATTACGATCACTGACATTCAACACTTTTCATCAGGACCAAAATCGGTTATCGGCAGGGTGTCACACATAGTTTTAAACAGACCCATGCACCTGTATGTGTGCATGCTTTCTCTGGCTGGTCCCAATTTGATCTTGGCAGCAGACTTACTGCCACAAAGTGATGGCACCCTAAGTCTCCTGTGCCTACGCTACCTACATTATGCGTGACCATATCCAATGGACTGACATGACAGGCTGTTATAGAGTGAAATGTGTCAGACAGCACCCTGCACAGTAGTAGTGCTTGGAATGATGATATGTACAAAGGGGCATATTCACATAGAAATGGCACAACACAGTGCTGCAAGCAATTTAGCAGTGCATCACTGCGTCATTTCAAAAACAAATGGAATAAATCACACCCCTGTATTTGCCCTTGCGCTGGAAATAAACTGCTGAACACCAACATGGACGCCCTTGCACCATGGTCCAAGGTTGTCTGCGTTGCAGGGATGATTGTTTATGTGCAGGAAGGAACACCTTCGGGCACAATAACAATCATTAAAGATGTTTAGCTCCCTCTAAGTGTGCTGCAGAAGGCAGCACACATAGAAAGAGCAAAAACGAAGAGAATAAAAATATTTTTCCTTTTTGCACCAATCTAACACCTGCTTTTCAGTGGCATTAGTTTTTGGCGCTACCTCAGATTTTCCGATTCTTACAAATCTGGGGCAGTGTTAGAAAGCAATGGGTATTGCGGTGGAGCGCCCACAGCAACACACCATTACACACCCCTTACACACAGATACCTGTGTTAACGCCACTTTGGAAATCTAGAGCAGAGCATTGCGTCACCGGACTGCCCTAAAAAGTGATGGTCTGATGGCACAATGGCCTTGTAACTCTGCCCCCCAGTTTTCCATGACAACTGGGAACATCCACCTCAGACCTTCCCGTACTCCTGTCCTTTGTGGTGACTAAGGACGGTTTCCTCTATGACATCCTTCCGACTTGTACATGTGCCATATTGAGACAATTTTGTGCCATATCCTCTCCTTGTACATACATCTTCACCCAGGTTCACATGACTTAGAGAATGTAGTACCACAATGGGCTGTTGTCCGTCATCCTAACCAGCAGCTACAACAAGTGAGACCCAGTCAGACATAGCAGTGCTCATGTATTTTTAAGGGTACCTTGCAGTATACAAGTTGCTTCTCACATCCTTGCCAAGCAAAGTCTACCCAGTCAGACAGAGTGGCAGTCCAATGTGAACAGTAAGCACCTACCATGTACTGCACTAGCAGGATCCCACCATGGCTAAACACCATTATTTATTTTGACAAATATGGGGGAATATTTACAAGGGCATTTCACCACCAGAGCATCACGTCTTACGATGCTCCTTTCGCACAACTCCCAGCTCCAAGTTTACAAGGTGGTGCTAGGCCACTTTGCATACCTTAATGCAACCTTGTAAATATTGTCCCCTTTGACACAGAATTCTGCATCAAAGGTGTGCGCAATGTGTGTTGGTGTAGGTATTCCCACACAACACCCATTGCTGTTTGGCACTGCCCCAGATCTGAGGCAGCGCCAAAAACTAACGCCTTTCATAATGAGGCTTTAGAGTAGGCCAACCATGCCAACCAAGATAAATAAAAAAAATTCTCCTTGTTTCTTGTTCTTTCTATGCGTGCTGCATTCTGCACCACACATAGAAGGAGTAAAACAACATTGTTGATTATTTATGTGCTTGCAGGGATGGGCTGTACTTAAAGGAATACGTGCCAACCCTGTCCTCACTCCTGCTCTGGTGCAAAAAAGAACACCCATGTGCCAACGTAGGCACCCTTGCCCCACGGTGCAAGGGTGTCAACGTTGGAGCACAGCTGTTCTGTTTGCAAACCAATGAGCATGGGGTTGGCATGTATTCCTGAAAATACAGCCCAAACCTGCATTTTTATAATGGCGCAGCTTGGCGCAACAGATTTGTTTGCATCGAAGTGCTGTGACATTTCACTGTAAATATGCCCTGTGCACCACTGGCAAAATATCGAAGTTAAAAATAATGGGGCCGATTCCGATCCGGGTCGGAAAGCACTCCGCCAGAGCCGGATCCGGAGTGTTTTCTGTCCGAGCCAGAGTCCTGCAGTCCGACCGAGTGAGTGCGATGCGGCCGTATGCTGTCGGACCCGGTTCGGTCGTACTCCTATAGAAGTCAAAGGGAGACGGCCGTACGACGTGTACATGGGCTCCCATTGACTGAATGGGTTTGTCGCGGATAAGGGTACCCCCTACAGTGAGTACGCATCGGTGCCATCTGCACTGTACATGCCTGTGTTGGGGAGACCCATGGGTCTCCCCCCTGTGTCCGAGTCGTAGGGCTGCGAGTGACAGGGGGTCCGACAAGGACCCACCCAGACGATTTGCGAGCTGGAAGCTCCGGCTCGCACAGGCTGTCCGACGTGTGCATCTTACTGGCTCGGTCGTGAATTGCACCCATTGCACGCCACAGTTAGCTTACGACCGAGACGTACGGAGCGGTCCGGACCCGGAAACGAGTCAGTAGCTCGCATCGTACTTGCTCGCTCGTACAGCTGTATGAGTCGGGCGGAAAACACGCGTACGGTGCGTTGTTTTTCCGTCCGGATCGCGTTCGGTGCCCTTCCGACCCGGATCGGAATCTGCCCCAATGAAGTAAAAAATATTGATGTAAAAATATAGAATTCAAAAATATCGACTCCCTATACTTAAACAGGTAAGTACAAAAATATCGAAAAAAATATTGATGTAAAAAATATAGTTGTACAAAATATCGAATTTTATACATATACATATATCTATCTATCTATCTATATATAATAAAATAATAAATATTACATATGTTTAATAATAAAGTGAATATAAAAAATAAAGTAGATTTAAAATACATTTGAAAAAATATAATAAACTTAATTAAAAGATTTGAAAACACACTTATATAAAAATTCATATAAAAATGTACCAATATATATATATAGATATATATATATGTATATTTATATATATATATTTATATATATATATATATATATATATATATATATATATAGAATCAACTCCCACTCTCCTAAGAACTGGTCCGACACATGCTTAGTGACAGTGAAAAGACTTTAATGCCAGAAAGACAAGAGCATAACAAAAGGTGGTGAAACGCTGGGCAGACACGATTCAGCCTTACGGCTTTCCTCAGTTCCTGTTCCACCTTTGCGAAAATGTTCCACCTGGGGACCAGTTTAAATCGATAGAGGTCCACTCCCATTGGAGTAAGTTGTTAGCCTATCCTCCACGATCACTGACTGCGCTGCTCCGAACGCTGGTCTGTGCTGGGTTTTGTGCGTCCCGCTGCGAGTGAGAATTCAGTAATTTCTACACTTGTACGCCATGTAGTGTCCCAATACTGCTGGCCACGGTTTTCAAACCCGTCATGGCAGCCTTCAATGGGAGACAATGATGGAAAGTCTATGTTCTGTCACCTTCTTCTTATCCGTCTGGGGGAGCAAGACGCTGTATTTTCCATACCAAATCGAAGGAATGCAAGACAGTCGCGTTGCTCCAGACCGTGAGGGACAGTGAAGAGACATATATATATGTGTGTGTGCACCAATAACATAAAATCTAATTTAAAAAAAGATTCTATTAAAAATTGAAACATTAAACTTAAATATTTTAAAAATTACTATTCCCACTCCAGTGAGTGCAAGTGTTGGATAGGGGAGGGGTAAAAATTACTATTTAAACTCCAGTGAGTGTAACAGTAGGGAAAGTGTTGGATAGCGGAGGGGTAAAAATTACAATTCCAACTCCACTGAGTGCAACAGTAGGGAAAGTGCTGGATAGCGGAGGGGTAAAAATTTCGATTCCCACTCCAGTGAATGTAACAGTAGGGAAAGTGTTAGATAGCGGAGGGGTAGAAATCACTATTCCCACTCCAGTGAGTGCAACAGTAGGGAAAGTGTTGGATAGCGGAGGGGTAAAATTTACTATTCCCACTCCAGTAAGTGCAATAGTAAGGAAAGTGTTGGACAGCGCAGGGGTAAAAATTACCATTCCCACTCCAGTGAGTGCAACAGTGGAGATAGTGATTGATAGTGGCGGGATAACATTTACTATTCCCACTCCAATAATTATAAAAGTAGGGAAAGTGTTGGATAGCGTAGGGGTAAAAATTACTATTCCCACTCCAGTGAGTGCAACAGTAGGGAAAGTGTTGGATAGCGGACGGGTACAAATTACTATTCCATCTCCAGTGAGTTCAACAGCAGAGGGGGAAAAACTTACTATTTCAACTCTAGTGAGTGCAACAGTAGGGAAAGTGTTGGATAGCGGAGGGGTACAAGTTAGTTTTCCCACTCCAGTGAGTGCAACAGTAGGGAAAGTGTGGGATAGCAGAGGGGTAAAAATTACGATTCACACTCCAGTGAGTGTAACAGTAGTGAAAGTGTTGGATAGCGGAGGGGTAAACATTACTATTCCAGCTCCAGTGAGTGCAACAGTAGGGAAAGTGTTGGATAGCACAGGGGAAAAAATACTATTCCTACTCCAGTGAGTGCAACAGTAGGGAAAGTGTTGGATAGCAGAGGTGTAAAAATTACTATTTCCACTTCAGTGAGTACAACAGTATGGAAAGTGTAGGATAGCGGAGGGGTAAAAATTACTATTCCTACCCCAGTGAGTGTGACAGTAGGGAAAGTGTTGGATAGAGGGGAGAATTACTATTCCCACTCCAGGGAGTGCAACAGTAGGGAAAGTGCTGGACAGCGGATGGGTAAACATTTCTATTCCCACTCCAGTGAGTGCAACAGTAGGGAAAGTGCTGGACAGCGGAGGGGTAAACATTTCTATTCCCACTCCAGTGAGTGCAACAGTAGGGAAAGTGTTGGCTAGCAGAGGGGTATAAATTACTATTCCCACTCCAGTGAGTCCAATAGTAGGTAAAGTGTTAGATAGCGGAGGGGTAAAAAATACTATTCCCACTCCAGTGAGTGTAACAGTAGGGATAGTGTTGGACAGCAGGTGGGTAAAAAATACTATTCTCAATCCAGTGAGTGTAACAGTAGAGAAAGTGTTGGACAGCAGAGGGGTAAAAATTACTATTCCCATTCCAGTAAGTCCAATAGTAGGGAAAGTGTTGGACAGTAGGGGGGTAACAATTGCTATTCCCACTCCACTGAGTGTAAGTGTTGGATTGCAGAGTAGTAACACTTATTATTCTCACTTCAGTCAGTACAAAATTAAAAACAAACAACATTTTAACAACAATAAAAATATTTAAAAATCAAAATAAATTAATAAATATATAAAGTTGTTAAAAATTCAAATACAAAAATATTTTATAATAAATTGTTTATAAAAAATATGATAATGTTAAATACATTTAACAAATACCTACAACTATTATATTAAATAAAATACAAAATAATTTCCAAACAAATAAATATTTGTTATTAACTTTAGAAACAAAAACATTTATATTACATACATTTACTTTTTTTATTTCCTACCCTATAACAACCCACATGTAAATTTTAAAAAATGTACTTTGTCAACTGGCATAATTAATTACAAATTAAAAAAATGTTATGAATTGAAAAACAAATTAAAACTCATAAAATTATTTCACTTCCCACAATTTACCTCTATAATACCCACAAATCACAGCTAAAATGAAAATGTAAAAAAATTAATTACATAATTAAAACTTATTTGCATTTTAAAAACTAACAGTATTTAACAACTAATTATAAAGTAAGTAAATTAATTTACTCCCCACACTGTACCCCTACAACAATAAAATCCACACACACAAAAATAAACAAATACCGTAATTAACTATGAATTAATTAATTAATTAATAATAATGATCAACTAATTATTAATTAATTAAACATTAATTACTTCCCATCCTTTACCCCTTTAAACCCCACAACCTGTACCTAAAATTAATTACACATTTTCAGTAATTACTTTTCTATCAGTTAATTAATATTAATTAAGAACTCATTATTAATTAATTTTAAAAAAATTACTTCCCACCTTTTACCCTATAAACCCCCCAACCCACACCTAAAACAAATCACACAATTGCCATAACTAATTATCAATTAATTAGTTAATATAAATTACCAACTAATTATTAATTAATTAAACATGAATTACTTCCCACCCTTTACTCCTATAAACCCCAAAACCCACAACTTAAATTATTCAAACAATATCCATAATTAATTTTCAATCAATTAATTAATATCAATTAACTACTAAGAGACCGATTCCGATCGGGTCAGAAAACACTCCGACAGAGCCGGATCCGGAGTATTTTCCGACCGAGCCGGAGTCCTGCAGTCTGGCCGAGCGAGTACGATGCGGCCGTATGCTGCCGGACTCGGTTCGGTCGGACTCCCATAGAAGTCAATGGGAGCCGGTCATACGACACGTACATGGAATCCCATTGACTGAATGGGTACGTCGCGGACAAGTGCGCCCCCTACAGTGGGTACGCGTCGGTGCCATTCGCACCATACATGCCTGTGTTGGGGAGACCCATGCGTCTCCCCCTGTGTCCAAGTCGTAGAGCTGCGGGTGACAGGGGGTCTGGCGCGGACCCCCAAAGGCAACCACCCGGACGATTTGCGAGCCGGACACTCCGGCTCGCACCGGCTGTCTGACGTGTGCATCGTAATGGCTCGGTCGTGAATCGCATCCATTGCACGCCACGGTTAGCTTACGACTGAGACATACGGAGCGGTCCGCACCCGGAAACGACTCGGTCTGTGAATTTCATGTAGCTCGCATCGTACTTGCTCGCTCGTGCAGCTGAATGAGTCGGGCGGACAACAAGCGTACAGCTTGCAGTTTTTCTGGCCGGATCGCGTTCGGTGCCCTTCCGACCCGGATCAGACTTGGCCTCTTATTATTAATTAATCCCAAAAAAATTAATTCCCACCCTTTACCCCTATAAACCCCACAACCCGCACCTAAAAAGAATGACACATTTACCAGAATTAATTATCAATTAATTAATTAATATTAATTAACATCCAATTGATAATTAATTACACATAAATTACTTTTCAATTAATGCTATAAAATCTTAATTATATAAATGAAAATAATCATTAATTTATTATAATTAAATTACTTCCCACCCTATTCCCCTATAAACCCACAACCCGCTATGGAACTAAAAGATGCTCAATTTAATTAAAATAAAATTCATAACTACTAAAAATGTAACACATGTATAAGAAAACATAAACAATACTTATACAAAAAACATACATCAAATACTTTTAAAATATAAAGTTGAATACATAACTCTTGTTAAAAAATCAATATTTTAAACATCTATATTTTTGCAAACAATATTAATGACTTCTATATTTTAAAAAACGATATTTCTTACCTTAAAGTTGAAATTCTTGACCACAATAGTCTTGCTGTCGATATTTCTGAATCACGATATTGCCAACTCGATATTTGTGTAAGTCGACATTTCCAACTCGATATTCTGTCTTTGCACCCCTCTGATGTACATCAATTTCATTCAACTCCACACCCAGTCATGTTTAGTAGAAAAGGGGTGTTCATGTGGTCCCTACCATGGCAGCTGACACCTTTTTGCTCTGACCCTGCATGCCAGGACAGCTGCACACAATGTAGTTTAATCTAGGCTACTAAAGACGTGGCTTGTGTGATTTGGAAAGTGCAGGGTTGCACTGTGGTTACAACAATACAATGCATCCCTGTGCTTTCCTTTATGCTGGTGCATACTCGGCTGGCAAGCACCAACGCAGGTACAGTTGCACCATTGTGCAAGTGTGCCTGCTTTGATGGAAGTCTGCTGTTGGTGCACCAGCACTGGAAGAAAGGACAGGAATGCACCATATCTTTCAGCTATGGCTCATTCCTGCCCTTTCTTTCATCGTAGGGTGACACAGCTAGAAGGCTTGTGGCGATGCCCTATGCAAACATATTGTCAAAACGCCCATGATCCTTCCATTGATATCATGTTTAACCATGGATAAGCCAGCATCCTGCCCTTTTGCCTCCATACCGTGAAGCAAAGCGTTTAAACACAGCTACCTACCCTGCACAACATGACCAGGTTACCCACATTGCGCCTTGTTGCAACTTAACCTGTTGCTGTTTTAGTTCATCATAGCTAGCACTGTCCTTTCCTGCAACTCACACAGCCGACTCCTCGGAGGTGCCAGCAGAAACCTGCTCCTCCAAGAGATCCAACTCCTCCTGGGATGCTGGACTACCACCTCCAGTGTGCAATGCTGCCTTGAGATGGAATGCCAGGTTCTCCTTTGTCCTGTGCTTTCAATCATGCCAGCGCCTTTTACAGTCACTGAGTGTCCTCTTTACTTTGGCAACACTGTTCACCTTGTCTACTATTGTCTGCCGTATGGCCTTTTTCCTCTCCAATTACATTTTGGAGCTGACGAAGAGCTGATGCTGGTGCTCTGTTACCTCCGGGGTCAAGATCTTAATCTCCTCCTCACTAAACTTGCACTTCCTCTTCCCCTAGAACTCTGGCTGGTCATCCTGGCAGGTACTAGGGTTGATTGGGTTGATGGCCTGGGCTGTGCTCACTCGTGGCTGCTTCGTTGCTGCTTTCAGGTAAGTGTACATTTTCTTTTCACATAGTGGTGTTTTGTATTTTTTCCTGCTAGGCGCAAAACGGTGATGCTAGGACGGCTAGCATCTATTTTCTAGACGCTAATTGGCTGAGCTTCAAATTTCTTAACAACATGTAGCACACAAAATCATTGGTGTTTACGGCGCCGGCCTCTTGCCAACGCCATGGAGCACCATATTGTAAATATGATGCCAACATGGCGGTAGAATGTGTCGTACTGTGGCAGAAGATTGTTTGGCATACCGCTGCGGCAAAACAGAAGGTGCACCAGTTCTTGTAAACATGCCTTCAAGTCCCTATACTATTCAGTAATAGATATTCACGGAAAGGAGTCCTACAGTTTTTTTCCACAGTGTGAAATGACAAATTCCCTTCTGGCTTCCCAAATAATCTGCTAAAAAACAAATTTTTCATAAATGGACCGCACCAACCTTTGAGTGCAACTGCTTTCAGAAATTTTCGTTTTGGCTGTAGTTCACTTCAGAGGCTACTGCCACTTGTGTACGATGCCTACAGAGATGGGATTGGTCTAGTACCCAATCTGTTATCACCTCTGTGGTACAATAATAAATCTTTTGTACAGCTGCAAAAGTAATATCTCTCAATCTATGTATCCAATTTATGAGGAAGGGCCCCAATACGAGTTATCGCTACAACTATATCCACAAATTTCACATTATTTTCCCCAATTTGGGGATTGGCATACAGCCCCAGGTTCAGTTTTCTATCAACCTGCAGAGCTACCTTCTGCTTGCTGCAGGTGGTAAATGTGTGAGGTTCCTTTCTCTCACATGGTGCGTGTAGGTGCAGGGTGTGAGAAGTGCAGGGCCAATTTTACATCCGCTGGGGAGGGAATATTTCTGTTCCCCATGCTGAAGTACGTGGGTGAGCCTAAAGTTTAGGTTTGTTATCGCCAGGCCAAGAATCATCATCTCTGGAATTTGTAGACCTGACCAGGTCCAGAGACACAAGTGAAACTCATAGTTGTTTTCAGTGGTATCTCTCCAGGATAATACAACAGTAAACTTATAATAGGGCACTAAGGGGCCGATTCCGATCCGGGTCAGAAAGGCACCGAACGCGATCTGGCCGGAAAAACTACAAGCCCTACGCGTGTTTTCCGGCCGACTCGTACAGCTGTACGAGCGTGCAAGTACGATGCGAGCTACATGAAATTCACCGACCGAGTCGTTTCCGGGTCCGAACCGCTCCATACGTCTTGGTCGTAAGCTAACCGTGGCGTGCAATGGATGCGATTCACGACTGAACCAGTACGATGCGCGCGTCGGACAGCCTGTGCGAGCCGGAGTGTCCGGCTCGCAAATTGTCCGGGTGGTTGCCTTTGGGGGTCCGCATCGCAACCCCTGTCACCCGCAGCCCTATGAATCGGACACAGGGGGAGACCTATGGGTCTCCCCAACACAGGCATGTACGGTGCGGATGGCACCGACGCGTACTCACTGGGGGGCACCCTTGTCCGCGACGTACCCATTCAGTCAATGGGAGCCCATGTATGCATCGTACAACCGGCTCCCATTGACTTCTATGGGAGTCTGACCGAACCGAGTCCGGCAGCATACGGCCGCATCGTACTCGCTCGGTCGGACTGCAGGACTCCGGCTCGGTCGGAAAACACTCTGGATCCGGATCGGTCAGAGTGCTTTCCGACCCAGATCGGAATCGGCCCCTAAGTTGGAAGCATCACAAATTATACATCTATATTTAGACTTAATTCTTCAGACCGCTAAAAGCAAAGCTAAATGTGTAGTGCCTGGAATGAAAAATATCTTTGTTCTTATCAAAGCTTACTTAGGGGAAATGATTTCAGAACCTCTCAATAATTGTAGGGATTTTATTTGAACTTCTCAGAATTCTAAAAAAGTATCTCATGCCAAGCTGCCAAATCGAAGTTATTAAAAAAAACATGTGAATCTGAAGCTTAAGGTGGTCTTTTTAAAGATACAACACAACACTCGGCGTGGTATCCTTATAATAAGAGCATCTGGGGGAAATATTAGAAGCTACTCTAATGAGCCTGTTTGGAATCTGCTGGCGTGTCTCCTATCAAACCTTGAAATTCCAAGATTTGGATGAGGTGGGCTCACTGACGCAAGCAAAATGGTTCATCATAGGCCACCTCGTCCCACCCTGATAAGACGGTACTCACACGGCGGACTCGACCTTGGGCTTGGCTATCTCGAGGGAGTTCTTAGATACTATTCTTATTTTCTAGATAACTTGGGTCCAGTTATTTCACTAAAAGTACCTCAGGGCATACCACAAAAGTATCCATATATTAGGGTGTTACCCTGGGTATAGTTGAAGAGTACAGTAAGGTAAAGGCAGGCATTGTATGTGGATGCTATGATCCTTGCATACCCCTGGATTAAACTCACATGCTTCTGCCCTTTTAAAAGCCTAAATGGTCTTGTGCATTCATCAGTGTTAATGATTTGGACCCTAACCTTGATTTAAAGTGAGGGTAAGATTGCTAATAAAAGCAGGGGGGACCTACCTCTCTGAAGGTGCACACCTGAATAGTATACCTAGTATCTGGGGGTGTTTTGCCTCATGGTCTGCTGAGTGGGGCATCTCCTATAGTCAAAGATTCATCAAGAAGACATGCCCATATAAATCCTACACATCCCATACCAACATTCATCTGGTGGGCTGTTGGTATGGGACGGGTAGGATCAATGTGGGCATGTCCCATTCACCAAACCACACAAGTAAACATAGAAATGTGCCAATCAATAAAGGCGCATTTTCATTCTAAAAAATGTGTATATGGTTGCTTTGCTAATACGTATTTATTTAGAAATGCATGACAACTGAATCAAATGTTCTTATTTTACTTTTACCCAGTTTACCAGCCAGTAAAAAGGTTTAGTACAGTAGTCCCCAGCCTATCTGTGCTCAGACCATTCAAGACTCCCAACTCACCCTAATTTGAAAATGTTACCATATTTGTTGTTTTGAAGATACCAATTTCCTGCTTTGATTCTGTAAAATACTGATATTTTTACATAGCAATTGTTTCTGTGGTTTTGCTTGACATCGCTGCAAATTACAGACGTTTGCATTTCACAGCAGGACGATTCACATTTGATGGACATCAGCAGATAAAAGTCTGAATCTGTCCTGATGTGTTTAGAACCTGACAAGTAAAATGTCTCTGGAAATTGGTTCTGGTCAATAAAGTGCTTAGATTACTGAGCTATCTCATCATGGACGTCTATTAGTAGTCGTCAGTGGCACAACTGTGACCCCTAAGCCAACCATTGCAACCCCTTCCACCTTGCTTGTGACCACTGGCTATTTGTTAGCCTTGACAAGCACTCTACGAACGACTCACCTTCTACACCCCGAACCACCAGCTTTGTTCCGCTGACCTCGCCCTCGCCACCGTCCCCCGCATCTGTCGAGCGACCGCCGGCAGCAAATCGTTCTCCTACCTCGCCGGAAAAACCTGGAACACCCTCCCCATCTGCCTACGACAGACCCAGGACCTTCTGGCCTTCAGGAAACTCCTCAAGACCTGGCTGTTCAAACAATAGCAGCCCCCCCACCGCCCCCCAGCGCCTCGAGACCCTCACGGGTGAGCTATGCGCTATACAAATGTACTGATTGATTGATTGATTGATTGATAGTGCCATACAATCAGCCGCAGTGTGAGCATAGCTTGATTGCACTGCTATGCTGAAGCTCTGCCTGCAGCGGGATCATGATGCCCTGCAAGCTCAGCCTGAGTCAGGGAAATAACTTGTTGTATTCACTAATATGGTGACCTCGGGTTGGGATGGCTCAGTGCTTGATTTGATACATTTTATGTATTAGCTGAGGGCCTGAGCCAGGAAGCTGAGCGAATGAGGATGTAGCACGCACAGCATGGCTGGGTATGATTGGACAGTAACTAACTACATGTGCTGCAGCTAGCAACACGTGTGTGTAAGTGCAAGCATGCATCTGCTGCACCATACCCTAGCAGAATACATGAAGCCTTGTGCAATATATGTACCACCGTGTTTGGGACCACAGACCGGGTCCCAAGGCCATAATTCTGGTAGCGCTAAAGTGCTACCAATGATGATGGCCCAGACAAAAATTATTGCCCAACACCCACGTGGCAGTAAAAGGCACGCTGCCGTTGTGCTGCCTCAGAGTGGAGTCGGACTTATGCCTGCTGTGTGCGTGCTAGGTGTCAAGACTCTAGAGTGACTGATTAGAATCAACGCAAGTTTGGGACCGGGCCATGAGTGCATTGCTTCACTTAGTTGTCACACTCTGACTGAGTCGAACTGTCGGACCTCGGGAAGGCTGCGGGGAAGGTAAGATCATGTGAAAGTGAGACTGACTAAGTCATCACATCGACTCGACAAGAGTCTCAACTCTCTGACTGCCCTTGTGGTGGTGCTGGTGTTGTTTTGAACCTATGAGCTGCGGGCCCTGGGCATACCTCTAACAGAAGCAACAAGTAAAGTAAGATAAGATTATCTGTTTTTAGAGTTAACACAAAATGTTCAAATTCCCTGCAAAACTTCAGAAATGATTGTGAAAGAGCACACATTTACAGTCTCGCCATAATTTGGGTAATGTGAATAACACATTAATTGCCATTGTTTTATGTCGAACACGGCATCCGTGTAGTCAAAGCATGTGCAGGACAGCCAGTGAGTGCTGGTGAACTGGCCAACAAGACATTGACTGTTTTGAACACCGTTAAGGCCGGAATGGCCGTACTGGGCAACAGGCTATAGGCGGGCATTTCCCTACGAGGCTGGAAGGGTGGTGGGCAGATTTTGTTAGTGGGGCCAGTTTTGTAGCAGTGCAGCAGTTTTAAAAGCACTGCAAATATTCTTATATATTCAACAGTTTTTGTGCAAAAATAAAAGTGTCAAGTTAACTCTGGTGATTTATTAATGCACTGCTGGTGAGGGAGGGGAGTTTTGTCTAGTGGCAGCTTTCACTTGTCTAAGGTAGCACAGAGGTTGAATGTGCCTGCTGCAAAGAACGTGTGACACGCAGCGTGGCCTCAGAGTCGGAGTCGGACTTGTGCCTGCTGTGGTATCAATAGTCTCTAGAGTGAGTGACTGACTTCAACACAAGTTTGGGAACAGACTCCCAGTCACGACCAGGACTTGAGTGACTTGCTCAATTTAATTGTCACTCTCTGACTGAGTCGGCTGGTCAGACCATGGGTGGGTCGCAGGACAGGTAGTGTGAGAGTGAGACTGACTGAGTCATCCATGCAAAGCGTCCAGAAGAGTGGCAAGAAGCGGTAGCATTGGATGTCAAAGAGGCATTCCTCTAATGGAAATATTCGGTTTCCATTAGAGCAACAAAATGGCAAACAATTATGTGAGCATCATTATAGAGGGGCTTTGGTTCCGCTATCATATCGGGAGCCCGGAATACATTTCAATAGGGCAGAAGATGTATGTGCCCACAAAAAAGTGCTTGCCCTCCGCACAGGTGTGATCATTTTGTTAGTTTATCCAACTGCCTGAGCTTGGACTTTTAAGGGCAAACACATAACATTGGAATGCTATGAAAGTCTCTTAAATAGCTATATATATATTTTTTTTCTGACAGCAGCACAGATGGGAGGAGAACAGTCATCAACGTACATGGATTTTTAGGCGCGGCTTGACAGTGCAACTGCCACCTGACCTTTTAACCTATACCAATATCATTCATCAGTTCTTTGCTTCTAGATAGATAGATAGATAGATAGATAGATAGATAGATAGATAGATAGATAGATAGATAGATAGATAGATAGATAGATAGATAGATAGATAGATAGATAGATAGATAGATAGATAGATAGATAGATATTACATCACTGATTACATATGTGTCTTTCTGAAAAATAAATATTTGTAATATATGTATAGCTAAAGATTAATAGAAGAAGACATGGGTAAATAGGTGTCTAAATACAGTGATGTAATATCTGACGTCATCAGCAGAGGATTGCGGTCGCGTGAGTTATAGTTGCCTGAACTAACTATAACGGGGGAATTTCATTGGTTTTTTACGAGGGAAATGTCCAGCTAACTATAACATGTCTGAAACCTATGGTTTTTTAAGTGAATTTGCAAGGTTTTTTAAATGCTAATTCCTAACTATAACGTGTGTGAAACCTATGGTTTTTTAAGTGAATTTGTACGGTTTTTTAAATGCTAAGTTATGTATTTATTAATATTTTTTTTTCAGGTTTTTCACCGTGCGCGCACCGCGCTTTTTCGTAAAAATAAATAAATGTTTTTTTCACCCTTGGGGGTCCTTCAGTGCCCCCTGACAAAGGCTAGGGGGTCAGGAACTGTCCACCCTGCCCCCTTTTCACGTTCTCCACCGCCTCAGACTGCGAGAGACGAAATGGCGGACGACACTTCCTGATTTCGACTAATTCGAATGTTTACTGACATCTAACAACCAATCAGAATTGCGCTCGCGCACGTCACCGTGCGAGCACGGTGCGCGCACTGTGCGTGCTTATAGATATATATGTACTTTTAACTGAAATTTTCTCAGGAACTACTGAACAGATTGACTCCAGATATTCAAAAGGCACATCCCTGACCTGAGGACTACCTCTCTGCCAAATTTCAAGTAATTCTGTTCAGCCGTTCGGGCTGTACCTTGGACTAAAGGTCCCTATGGAAAAATGCATGGGGAAAACGCGTTTTGGGACCCCCCTTTTTTCTCGGCCCCCGCTTGACTAATCACCCCGAGACTTTCAGGGTAGGAGTAGAGCGGAGTGCCCCACCCATTTTGAAAAATTCGCGAGGATTCGTCAACCGGCACCAAAGTTATTCAAAATAGAATTTTCAGATTTCCTATGGAAACACGGTCCTAACTATAACTATCTACTGGCGACTGCCAGTAGATAATTAATATATATATATATATATATATATATATATATATATATATATATATATATATATATATATATATATATATATATAACTATAAAAATATATATATTACCTACTGGCGGTCGCCAGTAGGTAGTTATAGTTAGGACCCCTTTTCCATAGGAAATCCGCAACATTCTATTTGGAATAACTTTGGCGCCGGTCGACGAATCCTCGCGAATTTCTCAAAATAGGTGGGGCGCTACGCTCCGCTCCTACCCTGAAAGTCTCGGGGGGATTCGTCAAGCGGGGGCTGAGATAAAAGGGGGGTCCCAAAACGCGTTTTCCCCATGCATTTTTCCATAGGACCTTTAGACAGGGCTACAGCCCGAACGGCTGAACAGAATTACTTGAAATTTGGCAGAGAGGTAGCCATAAGGTCAAGGAAGTGCCTTTTGCAGGTCTGGTGTAAATCTGTTCAGTATTTCCAGAGAAAATAGCATTTAAAAGCATATATATATATATATGCGCGCAGGGTGCGCGCACCGTGCGAGCACCGTGCGAGCACCCTAACGTGCGCGAGCGTAATTCTGATTGGTGGTTACATGTTAGTCAACGTTCGAATCGGTCGAAATCAGGAAGTGTCGGCCGCCATTTTGTTTGTTTTCAGTGCGAGAGTGAAAAAGGAAGGTGGCGAACGTGAAAAGGGGGCAGGGTAGAGAGTTCCTGACCCCCTAGCCTTTGTCAGGGGGTCCCTGAAGGACCCCGAAGGCCAAAAAAAAAATTATTTTTTTTTAATAATCGCGGGGGTGCGCGCACAGTGCGCGCACCCTGAAAAACACAAAAAAAAAATAATTCGCAGGGTGAAAACCAAAAAAATAGAAAAAAATAATAATTTTTAATACGTAGTTTATTGTAAAATAAATATATAAAAAATAATACATAAATAAATTAGCATTTAAAAAACCGTACAAATTCACTGAAAAAACCATAGGTTTCACACACGTTATAGTTAGGAATTAGCATTTAAAAAACCTTGCAAATTCACTGAAAAAACCATAGGTTTCACACATGTTATAGTTAGCTGGACATTTTACTGATAAAAAACCAATGAAATTCCCCCGTTATAGTTACTGTAGGCAACTATAACTCACGCGACCGTAATCCTCTGCTGATGACATATGTCTCTTTATGAAAAAAAAATATTTGTAATATGTATAGCTAAAATTTAATGGAAGAAGACATGGGCAAATAAGTGTCTAAATACAGTATTAGCATCAGCAGAGGATTACGGTCGCGTGAGTTATAGTTGCCTACAGTAACTATAACGGGGGAATTTCATTGGTTTTTTATCAGTAAAATGTCCAGCTAACTATAACATGTGTGAAACCTATGGTTTTTTCAGTGAATATATATATATATATAACTATAAAAAAAAAAAATATATATATATATATATATATATATATGGCGGTTGCCAGTAGGTAGTTATAGTTAGGACCTATTATCCATAGGAAATCCGCAACATTCTATTTGGAATAACTTTGGCGCCGGTTGACGAATCCTTGCAAAAGTTTCAAAACTTATGGCCCGCTCAGGTCCGCTCCTATCCTGAAAGTCTCGGGATGATTCGTCAAGCGGGGGCCGAGAAAAAAAGGGGGGTCCCAAAACATGTTTTCCCCATGCAATTTTCCATAGGGACCTTTAGTCGCAGCTACAGCCCGAGCTGTTGAATGGAATTACACCAAATTTGGCAAAAAGGTAGCCCTTGGTTCAGAGTCATGCCTTTTGGTTAAATGGTGTAAATCCGTTCAGTAGTTCCTGAGAAGATCAAAAGTAAAATCACATATATATCTGAACTGAGCCTAACCACACATATCATCGTGAGATCTGATTGGCTGTCCGCACGTCGTCCAAGAAGTGTTGGCAGCCATCTTGGGACCAATATACATGATAGCACCTCATTAAAAAGCATTGCAGTTAATAGAAGGTTTTAAGACTTTAGTTACATTATAAATCATTTGTAGATGGTACCATACTCATTTTAGGAATTGTGGTGTGTTCTAAGGTGATTTTACCATGTGAAAAAGCCTTCTGCTGGGATATCATGAATCATGTTTGAGATAAAACTATTTTCTCATGCTTTTCCCACAGAGGTTTGGAAGGTGATCTATAAGCTAAACTGAGAGCATATTTTCTGTAAATTCACATTATCTTTCTCAGTCATGTGAGAATGAAGTCTGACATTCTCAGTAAAACATGTACATCCAACAAGGGCAGAGACTGTCAGTTGATTCCTTTGTGTTCTACAGCAGCTTCCCAGAGTGTTCTAAAGAACAACTAGGCGCTAACAGTCCTACTTATGACAAACGTATGGCACACCTGAAACCATCTTGATTGGAATAAAGTGGTAATTCTTAAAACATTTAATTTAAAAAGGAACAAAATGTGGGGGTTCATTTTGCCATAGAAAGTATGGTTAGTGCTGCAGAAAGAAAAATTAGGGCACATTTTGAGTGACTTCTCAAATCTTCTTCTATTTCATTAAAAAATTCTGACATGCAGACTGAAACATGCACTTTCAATACCAGCAGCAGACTTCCCTGGTGAGCAGTAGCTTTACTACAGTGATCTAATGAGCATTTAGACTGCTAGCATTCTGAATTTATGGCAAATGTGTGACACATCTGAATGCCTTCTTGATGGAATCAAAGTAAAACACTGAAAGTATTTCCTACTGAGGAGACTGTAGCAAATGAGGAAATTAGGAAACTTCATAACAAATAAGTCTCCCAGGATGGCCACCAGAGACAAAAGAGCCCAAATGTAGCACACATATCACCCAGATGTAGCCCAAGTATGGCCCAATGACAGAATGTCCCAGAGTGTTCTAAAGAACAACTAGAGTGCTAACAGTCTTACTTATGACAAAAGTATGGCAGTCCTGAACCCATCTTGATTGGAATAAAGTGGTAACACTGAAAACATTTAATTTGCAAAGGAACAAAATGAGGGGGTTCATTTTGCCATAGAAATTATGATTAGTGCTGCAGAAAGAAAAATTAGGGCACATTTTGACTTCTAAAATCCTCTTGTATTTCATTAACCAATTCTGACACGCAGACTGAAACATGCACTTTGAATACCAGCAGCAGACTTCCCAGGTGAGCAGTAGCTTTAATACAGTGATCTAATGAGCAACTAGAGTGCTAACATTCAGAATTTATGGCAAATGTGTGACACATCTGAATGCCTTCTTGATGGAACCAAAGTAAACAAGCATTGAAAATGCAATAGGTCTCGCCCTCGTTTAAGTTAAAGCCATTCTGTTTGTAATTAGGTGGCATTTTAGCTTTGCTTTTATTAGTGTTTTTCAAACTTTCCTGTACATAATATGCATATGAATGCATATATGTATATGTATGCATGCATTTATATTTGTATTTATATAGATATGCAGATTATATATATGTTTAAATATGTATGTATATATATATATACACATAAATATATATATAAATGGATATCCATATATATGCATATGTGTGTATGTATTGAGAGGTAGAGAGAGGTAGAGAGGTAGAGGTGTAGAGGTAGAGAGATAGAGGTAGAGAGGTAGAGGTAGAGAGGTAGAGAGGTAGAGAGTAGTGGAGAGAGAGGTAGAGAGAGGTAGTGAGGTAGAGAGTAGAGGATGAGTAATAGAGAGTAGAGAGTAAGTAGTAGAGAGTGAGTAGTAGAGAGTAGTAGAGAGTGAGTAGTAGAGTGAGTAGTAGAGAGAGAGTAGTAGAGAGTGAGTAGTAGAGAGAGAGTAGTAGAGAGTGAGTAGTAGAGAATAGTAGAGAGTGAGTAGTAGAGAGTGAGTAGTAGAGAGAGAGTAGTAGGGAGTAGTAGAGTAGTAGAGAGTGAGTAGTAGAGAGTGAGTAGTAGAGAGTAGTGGCGTAGTAGAGAGTGAGTAGTAGAGTAGTAGGGAGTGAGTAGTAGAGTGAGTAGAAGGGAGTAGTAGAGAGTGAGTATTAGAGAGAGAGTAGTAGGGAGTAGTAGAGTAGTAGAGAGTGAGTAGTAGAGAGTGAGTAGTAGAGAGTAGTGGCGTAGTAGAGAGTGAGTAATAGAGAGTAATAGGGAGTGAGTAGTAGAGTGAGTAGTAGGGAGTAGTAGAGAGTGAGTAGTAGAGTGAGTAGTAGAGAACGAGTAGTAGAGAACAAGTAGTAGAGAGTGTGTAGTAGAGAGTGAGTAATAGAGAGTAGTAGAGAGTGAGTAGTAGAGACAGTAGTAGTGATTGAGTAGTAGAGTGGGTAGTAGAGGGAGAGTAGTAGAGAGTGAGTAGTAGAGAGTAGTAGAGAGTGATTAGTAGAGAGTAGTATAGAGTGAGTAGTAGAGAGTAAGTAGTAGAGAGAGAGTAGTAGGGAGTAGTAGAGAGTGAGTAGTAGAGAGTAGTGGAGTAGTAGAGAGTGAGTAGTAGAGAGTAGTAGGGAGTGAATAGTAGAATGATTAGTAGAGAGCGAGTAGTAGAGAGTGAGTAGTGGAGAGTGAGTAGTAGAGAGTAGTAGAGAGTGTGTAGTAGAGAGTGTGTAGTAGAGAGTGAGAAGTAGAGAGTAGTAGAGAGTGAGTAGTAGAGAGAGTAGTAGAGAGTTAGTAGTAGAGAGTGAGTAGTAGAGAGTAGTAGAGAGTAGTAGAGTGAGTAGTAGAGAGTAGTAAACAGTGAGTTGTAGAGAGTAGTAGGGAGTAGTAGAGTAGTAGAGAGTGAGTAGTAGAGAGTGAGTAGTAGAGAGAGTAGTAGAGAGTAGTAGAGTAGTAGAGAGTGAGTAGTAGAGAGTAGTAGAGAGTGAGTAGTGGAGAGTGAGTAGTAAAGAGTAGTAGAGAGCGAGTAGTAGAGAGTGAGAAGTAGAGAGTGAGTAGTAGAGAGTGAATAGTAGAGAGTGAATATTAGAGAGTGAGTAGTAGAGAGAGAGCAGTAGAGAGTGAGTAGTAGAGAGTAGTAGAGTGAGTAGTAGAGAGGGAGTAGCAGAGAGTAGTAGAGAGTGAGTAGTAGAGTAGTAGAGAGTGAGTGGTAGAGAGTAGTAGAGTGAGTAGTAGAGAGTAGTAGAGAGTGAGTAGTAAAGAATGAGCAGTAGAGAGTAGTAGTAGAGAGTAGTAGAGAGTAGTAGCAAGTGAGTTGTAGAGAGTGAGTAAAAGGAACACAATGAGGGGGTTCATTTTGCCATAGAAACTATGATTAGTGCTGAAAAAATAAAAAATATGGCACATTTTGAGTGACTTCTCAAATCCTCTTCTATTTCATTAAAAAATTCTGACATGCAGACTGAAAAATGCACTTTGAATACCAGCAGCACACTTCCCTAGTGAGCAGTAGCTTTACTACAGTGATTTAATGAGCAACTGGAGTGCTACCATTCAGAATTTATGGCAAATGTGTGACACATCTGAATGCCTTCTTGATGGAACCAAAGTAAACAAGCATTGTAAATGCAATAGGTCTCGCCCTCGTTTAAGTTAAACCAATTCTGTTTGTAATTAGGTGGCTTTTTAGCTTTGCTTGTATTAGTGTTTTTCAAACTTTCATGTACATAAAATGCATATGTATGCATATATGTATATGTATATGTAAGCATGCAATTATATTTGTATTTATATAGATATGCAGATTACATATATGTTTACATATGTATGTATATATATATATATATATATATTCTCTGAAAAAACCATAGGTTTCAGGGGCCTTATAGTTAGCTGGACATTTCCCTCGTACAAAACCCTGGAAATTCCCCTGTTATAGTTAGTTCAGCTAACTATAACTCGCGCCCCCGCAATGCACTGCTGATGACGTCATATATTACATCACTCATGACATGGTCAGTGACATCACTGATGACATCACTGATGACATCTGAAATGACATCACTGATGACATCTCTGATGACGTCATCCAGTGAGTCTGTGTTTCTGTAAAGTTTTAATATGTTTAATATATATATTGAAAGGTCTGTTGAAGAATGAGTGGGTGTACAAGTGTGTGAATGGATGATTTCTAGGTGCGTAACTGACTCTATAAGTGAGTCATTAAATGTATCTTACTGCAGACTAGTGACTAAACTGTGTGAATGTCTGTATGTGTCTCTGTGTTGGTGTATAAGTGTCTGCATGGTTTTGTGAATAACTATATGAGTGTCTATATGGGTTATTGATTGGTTGTCTGAGTATCTGTGTGGGTGCCTGAGTGTTTGTGTGCGTAGGCTGTGTGTGACTCTGTGCATAGATGTGTGAGTGGGTGATTCTATGGGTGCATGGTTTTAAGAGTGCATCTGTGATGAACTGTATAGTTGAGTGAGTGTATGTATGGGTGTGTTAGGGATTGAATGTATATCTCAATGGTAAATTTGTGACTAACTACATATGTTAAAGGCAGTATATATGCATGTAAGAGTATATAAGTGGGTATATGTAAGAGTGTGTGATTGTGAGAGTGGCTGTATGGATAAGTGTGTGCTTGTATCAATGATTGTATAAGAGCGTAAGAATGTGGTACTATTTTTATGAGTAAGTGAACTTGAGTGTGTATAACTGCATAGGTGAGTAAATGGGAGAGTAATTAATTATTTGCATGACTGACTAGGTGTGAGAGTACCTCTATGGATGATTGGTGGTGTGTGAGTCTCTATGTAGGTGTATAAATGCATATGACAGTCTTGTACGGAGTGACTGTAAGTATGAATGACTGTACAGGTGAATGAGTGGGGGTGTATGTAGACCTAATAGTTAATGAGTGGGTATGTAGATATTGGTTTTTGAGTATCTATGGTTTTGAGAATGGAAGTCTGAAATTTTGAGTCGGTGTATCAAAGGTTATATTAGGGTGTGAGAAGCAGCTGTAATTTATCACATGGATGATGTCATCAGTGATGTCATCAGTGATGTCATTTGAGATGTCATGAGTGATGTCATGAGTGATGTCACTGACCATGTCATGAGTGATGTAATATGTGACGTCATCAGCAGTGCATTGCGGGGGCGCGAGCTATAGTTAGCTGAACTAACTATAACAGGGTAATTTCTAGGGTTTTGTATGCTGAGGTGACAGCACACTGTGATGTTGCAGGGCTTGTGCCTATCATGCTAAGACAATGACCACAGGGACACACTTACTAAGATATCTGTTTGGGGGGCATTGGTGGTCCTGGAGTTGTCACGATGAGTCTTCTGGCCCTCATGGGTATCCCTGTATCATGCTCATTGACTCTATGGCACCTGTGGGTGTTCTGGTGTGGCTCTTGGCTGTGTTCCCTTTCATGGTGCAGGTAGTTGTCCTGCTTAACACCAGCAGAAATCAGGTGTAAAATCCCTGGTGCTAACGTGTCTTATCGCCAGAATTTGTTTCGCATTGCAATTGCTGTGAAAGTTGTGATGTGATTTTTTTCGTGTGCAGAACAATATACGAACTGAGCAGTGTATCTCGTCAAGATCCAGCACCTGACGCACTATTCCCAATCAATATAAATACAATGAGATTTCTTAATAGATTTCGTGTGTACACTTTAAGTGCAGCCAATACCTCAGTGCAATACAATACAGGATTTTAGTATTTAGAATAAATCGCAAACGTGCACCTCATGTCTTTTTTGCACGAGAACGCCTACTCTCTATTTCATTATCAGCACTTTAACGGAAGTAAAGTTCAGAAAAATCTAACACACTATTCAGAAGTTGGTGCAAACTGCAGATATCACCAGTATTCCAGCGATAAGTGCCCCAAAATTTAACACCATGGTGGACTCCATCAAATAACAGTAATAAGAACAAGAAAGAGTCACACAGCACTTAAGAGAACAACCAAAAACATTATTAAATTTTTTTTCAAACTTTATTTTTTATAATAATAAATATATAAACGTTAAACTATTTTCAAACTTTTTATTTTTATTAACATAAATATAAACAATAAACTAATAAACAAAATGTAACAACCATAATACAAAACAACAAAGCGGAACACTCCTGTGGGAACCACGGATGTCGATAACAGACCTGCAAAATCAAAAAGATTGTTAAAAAAACAACAACATGGTATTCTTAACAAAATACCACAAGAAAGAAATCACAGATATATAAAATGTATACAGCTAACAAAATTTTAAAAGTTTAACTTACAAAAACTGTAATTGTTGCCACTTTAAAATATTTACCGAATCTGAGGACTTTTTTTTGGCAGAAGGCACCACGCCCACAACGTTTTCCTTCAGTGGTGTGGAAATTTTTTACTTTTCCCAAGGGGCAAACAAAGATCAATGCCACCATGGTCACGTGCAAGATTTGCAAAAGAGTTCTGTTTCGAGGGGATCCTAACAAGAAATACTCATACAGCACGGCAAGTATGATGAAACACCGAAGGACCCTTCATCCAAACAATCTGGCACGAGAAGAGTGCAAACGGATGAGAAACACTCCTATTCTGTATCTGTAAAAAAGAATCACAAATAAATGTATATTAATAACTTTCAAATTTATACTATTCCATTACTGTACAAACACATTTTATATAAAAACTGACTAAGAAACTATAGCCCTGAACCACAAGTGTGACGATCGTTAAAACACTACATGCATAGTGCATACTACTTTGAAGCAGTTCATGCCCTAAAGCCTACCTCACTAAAAGACTACATGCTAACTGACTAAATGATTACAGTACTATAAGGAGACACACTGGGTGAGTGACAGGGTGTTTGCTAGAATAATATGAATACTAACTAGGGAATTCAAGGTGTGAAACACAACTGTGTAGGTGATTAGAGGACTGCATCAATACTGCATAGGCATTTAAAGCAGTCCATGTGCTAAGGCCTGGCTCACTGCATGACTACTTGGGCAATGGATTAGTACTTGGTACTGAATGACTCACTAGAGGAGTGCAAAGGCAGTCACAAGTGCTGGACTGTATGGATACTGACTAGGAAATTGAAAGTGTGAAAGACAAGTATCTAGGTGGTTAGAAGACTGCATGCATAGTGCATAGGGGTTTGAAGCAGTCCATGTGCTAACGCCTGGCTCAGTGTATGAATACTTAGGCACTGACTGAATGATTAGAGTACTGCAAAGATAGTATCTTGGTGAATTTATAAGTGTTTGGGTTTTAGCACAGTGAATGGATTAGTACATGATGCTGAATGGGTAAGTAGAGGACTGCAAAGGGAGTGACAGGGTATTTCCTGAAAGTGTATGGATACTGACTAGGGAATTGAAGGTGAGAAAGACAATTGTGTAGGTGGTTAGAGGACTGCATGTATAGTGGATAACGGTTTGAAGCAGTCCATATACTAAGGCCTGGGTCACTGAATGAGTACTTGGGTACTGACTGAATGATTAGAGTACTGCAAGGAGAGTGCCTGGGTGAATTTATTAGGGTTTGGCGCAGTGAATGGATTAGTACATTATGCTGAATGGGTCACTAGAGGAGTGCAAATGGAGTGACAGGGTGTTTGCTGGAAGTGAACGGATACTGACTGGGGAATTGAAGGAGTGAAAGACAAGTGTGTAGGTGCTTAGAGGACTGCATGCATAGTGGATAGGGGTTTGAAGAAGTCCATATGCAGAGACCTGGATCTGTGCATGGATACTTAGGCAGTGACTGAATCAGTAGAGTACTGGAAAGAGAGTGTCTGGGTGAAGTGTTTGGGTTTTGGCACAGTGAATGCATTAGTAGTACATGCTGTTGAATGGGTCTCTAGAGGACTGCAAAGGAAGTGACAGGATGTTTCCTGGAAGTGTATGGATACTGACTAGGGAATTGAAGGTGTAAAAGACAAGTGTATAGTATGTTAGAACACTACATGCATACTGCATAGACATTTGAAGCAGTCTATTTGGTACTTAGATTCTGACTAAATAATCAGACTACTTCTAGGACAGTGCTTAGGTAAAACTTTTAAATTTTCAGTTCTGCCACAGTGAACAGAATAGTACATGGTACTACACCTTAGTGTCAAACCCTGACTCATTTTATCAATGCATAAGCAAAGACTAGCTTCTAATGCTACTAAAACTTGACAACATAACAGGATTTGAATTAGTTATCTGTCAGCAAATACACGATGTTACCAAATGCCTCTCTCACAGTGGTTCTCAAATGCAGACAGACTCACAGTGTGATTCTACACAACAACCACTATACCTAGAAGGTTACCAAAAATCATTCACTACTGTGGAAGTGGTAAGCGAACTGCACACAATCTTCATATTTCAGGACTGCACTCTTATGTCAAAGCCTGACTCATATAATCAAAGCATAAGCAAAGACTGGCTTCTAATTCTACTAAAACTTCACAACATGACCGGTTTTAAAACAGGTATATGTCAGCAAATACACGATGTTACCAAATGCTTCTCTCACAATCCTTACCCAAATGCACACAGACTCACAGTGTGAATTTAGACAAGCAACACTATCCTAGGAGTTTACCAAAACGTATTCACTGCTCTGGAAGAGTTATTGGTACTGCACACAATCTACATATTTAAGTACACCACATCAGTGTCAAAGCATGACTCATTTAATCAACGCATAAGCAAATATCGGATTCTAATCCTACTAAAACTTCACAACATGACAGGTTTTTGAAACAGTTATGTCAGCAAATACATGATGTTACCAAATGCTTCTCTCACAGTGATCCCAAAACACACACTCACAGTGTGATTCTAGACAAGCACCACTGTCCCTATGAGTTTACCAAAACTCATTCACTACAGTGTAAGTGGTAAGGGAACTGCACACAATCTACATATTTCACAATTGCAATTTACTGTCAATGCCTGACTCATATAATGAAACCATAAGCCATAACTGTCTTCTAATGCTACTAAAACTTGACAACATAACATGTTTTACAACACTTATCTGTCAGCAAATACACAATGTTACCAAACACTTCTCTCACAGTGGTTCCCAAATGCACAAAGACTCACAGTGTGATTCTAGACAAACAACACTATCCCTAGGAGTTTACCAAAACTCATTACTATGTCAGTAAATACACGATGTTACCAAATGCTTCTCTCACAATCCTTACCCAAATGCACACAGACTTACAGTGTAATTTTAGACAATCAACACTATCCTAGGACTTTACCAAAAATCATTCACTACTGTGGAAGGGGTAAGGGTACTGCACACAATCTACATATTTAAGTACAGCACATCAGTGTCAAGGCATGCCTCATTTAATCAACATATAAGCAAAGACTAGATTCTAATGCTACTAAAACTTCACAACATGACAGATTTTAAAACAGTTATCTGTCAGCAAATACATGATTTTACCAAATTATTCTCTTACACTGATCCCAAATACACACTAACTCACAGTGTGATTCTAGACAAGCATCACTATCCCTATCAGTGTACCAAAACTCATCCACTACAGTGCAAGTGGTAAGGGAACTGCACACAATCTACATATTTCAGGACTGCACTTTTATGTCAAAGCCTGACTCATTTAAAGAAAGCATAAGCCATAACTGTCTTCTAATGCTACTAAAACTTGACAACATAACATGTTTTAAAACAGTAATCTGTCAGCAAATACACGATGTTACCAAATGCTTCTCTCACAGTGGTTCCCAAATGCACACAGACTCACCGTGTGATTCTAGACAAACAACACTATCCCTTGCACTATATCAAAACACATTTCTTCATCTAGAAGTAGTACTACATTTTAGTATAGAAATATAACATAACTCATTTCACACATTCATAAACAATGACTGGTTTCTAAGTCTACCAAAAAATAAAAACTGCACAGTTATCTGTCTACAAACACATGAAAAACACAAATGCCTATCACAGAATGGTTTCTACATGCACACACATTGTAGAGAAAAAAAGTACTCCCTACACTTTAGCAGGAAAAATACATTAGTCTGATTAAAATAGTCTACATACATCCCCTCACAATTAAATAACTCATCTCTCAAGTTCTTTTGTAGATTAAGGAGTATATCAATCACTCACCATATTTTCTTGTACAGAATCTCTACACTGTGCACCTCTCAGCAAAAGCAAAGAATGAAAAAGTTTCCCTTTCATTTTCCACACATATACATGTAAACATCAAATCACAATCCTTCGCACATAAACTCAAAAGCAAACACACATTTCTATTGGTTAAACATTTCAACCCTTTCCAACTGAAATACATTTCAACCCTTCCCCCAATCTGCCTTCTGCCTGTTACCATAGTAACAGGTCATGGAACACTGCACTGAGCTCACAGGTCACAAGTTCAGCACACAATGTTCCTACACAAGACAGGAAGTGTGCTTGACTTTTCAACATATCAGCTTATCATATATAATGTTCCTTACAATCTGTTTTTGTTAACCAATAACAATCATACCTTTAAAAAACAAAAATATACACCCTACCTTTCAGTGTAGAAAGTTGTTATACAACCAATGATTTCTTGTCGTTTTTCCAAAAACGTTGCCGTGGATCCGCACACCCACCGCGAGAGAATCTGTGCATCCAACGCGATAGGATGCGCGCACCGTGCGTGTATATCGCCGCTTTTTTTTTTTTAAAAGGGGGGGCCCCAGGGGGTCCTTCTGGGACCCCCTAAGCACCTCTAGAGGGTCAGAGTATTTCCACTCTGCCCCCTTTATATGTTTTACACACTTATTCCCCTTGCTTCTTCAGCCTCGCTTCTACCGAGGCAGAAAATGGCTGCCAACAGTTCCTGGTTTCCAATGTAGAGAGACGCTCGACAGCCAATTAGCATTCAGCGCGCGATCGGGAGGGTGCGCGCTCTGTTCGGGGAGGGTGCGCTTGCGGTGCGGGTACGGTCCGCGGATCCTCCGCGGCCATAGATATCACTAACTTTTTTACCCTAATTTTCTCAGGAACTACTGAACAGATTCACACCAAATATGCAAAAGGCACGAGTCCGAACTGAGGACTACCTCTTTGCCAAATTTGGTGTCATTGCGTTCAGCGGTTCGGGCTGTAGCTGCGACAACAGATCCTATGGGAAATTGCATGGCGAAAACGTGTTTTGGGACTCCCCTTTTTTCTTGGCCCCCCCTTAACAAATCACCACGAAACTTTCAGGGTAGGAGCGGAGCGGAGCTGGCCAAAGGTTTGGAGAATTTCGCGAAGATACATCAATCGGCGCCAAAGAAATTTCCAATAGAATGTTGCGGATTTCCTATGGAAAATAGGTCCTAACTATAAATATCTACTGGCGACCGCCAGTAGATAATACACATACATATATATAAATGCATATGCATATATATGTGCAGATGTGTGCGTGTAGAGAGAGGTAGAGAGAGGTAGAGAGGTAGAGGTGTAGAGGTAGAGGTAGAGAGGTAGAGGTAGAGCGGTAGAGAGGTAGAGAGTAGTAGGGAGAGAGGTAGAGAGTAGAGAGTGAGTAATAGAGAGAAGAAAGTGAGTAGTAGAGAGAGTAGCAGAGAGTGAGTAGTACAGAGTAGTAGAGTGAGTAGTAGAGAGTGAGTACTAGAGAGTGAGTAGTAGAGAGTAGTAGAGAGTGAGTAGTAGAGAGTGAGTAGTAGAGAGTAGTAGAGAGTAGTAGAGAGTGAGTAGTAGAGTGAGTAGTAGAGAATAGTAGAGAGTGAGTAAGAGAGTAGTAGAAAGAGAGAAGTAGAGAGTGAGTAGTAGAGAGTGAGTAGCAGAGAGAGAGTGGTGGTGAGTGGTAGACTAGTAGAGAGAGAGTAGTAGAGAGTGAGTTGTAGAGTGAGTAGTAGAGTGAGTAGTAGAGAGTGAGTAATAGAGAGCAGTAGAGAGAGAGTAGTAGAGAGTAGTAGAGAGTGAGTAGTAGAGAGTGAGTAGTAGAGAAAGAGTAGTAGAGAGTGTGTAGTAGAGAGTAGTAGAGAGTGAGTAGTAGAGAGAGAAAGTAGTAGAGAGTAGTGGAGTAGTAGAGAGTGAGTAGTAGAGAGTAGTAGAGAGTGAGTAGTAAAGTGAGTAGTAGAGAGTAGTAGAGAGTAAGTAGTAGAGTGAGTAGTAGAGAGTAGTAGAGAGCAAGTAGTAGAGAGCAAGTAGTAGAGAGTGTGCAGTATAGAGTGAGTAGTAAAGAGTAGTAGAGAGTGAGTAGTAGAGACAGTAGTAGAGAGTTAGAAGTAGAGAGAGTAGTAGAGTATTAGAGAGTGAGTAGTAGAGTGAACAGTAAAGAGTAGTTGAGAGCGAGTAGTAGAGAGTGAGTAGTAGAGAGTAGTAGGGAGTGAGTAGTAGAGAGTTGTAGAGAGTGAGTAGTAAAGAGTGAGTAGTAGAGAGTGAGTAGCAGAGAGTAAGTAGTAGTGAGTAGTAGAGTAGTAGAGAGTGAGTGGTAGAGAGTGAGTAGTAGAGAGTAGTGGAGTAGTAGAGAGTGAGTAGTAGAGAGTAGTAGGGAGTGAGTAGTAGAGTGATTAGTAGAGAGCGAGTAGTAGAGAGTGAGCAGTGGAGAGTGAGTAGTAGAGAGTAGTAGCGAGTGAGTAGTAGCGAGAGAGTAGTAGAGAGTGAGTAGTAGAGAGTAGTAGAGTGAGTAGTAGAGAGTGAGTAGTAGAGAGAGAGTAGTAGAGAGTAGTAGAGAGTGAGTAGTAGAGTTGTAGAGAGTGAGTAGTAGAGAGTAGTAGAGAGTAGTAGAGTGAGTAGTAGAGAGTAGTAAACAGTGATTAGTAGAGAGTAGTAGGGAGTAGTAGAGTAGTAGAGAGTGAGTAGTAGAGAGTGAGTAGTAGAGAGAGTAGTAGAGAGTAGTAGAGTAGTAGAGAGTGAGTAGTAGAGATTGAGTAGTAGAGAGTAGTAGAGAGTGAGTAGTAGAGAGTGAGTAGTGGCGAGTGAGTAGTAAAGAGTAGTAGAGAGCGAGTAGTAGAGAGTACTAGAGAGTGAGTAGTAGAGAGTAGTAGAATGTGACTAGTAAAGAGTGAGTAGTAGAGAGTAGTAGAGAGTGAGTAGTAGAGTGAGTAGTGGAGAGTAGTAGAGAGTGAGTAGCAGAGTGAGTAGTGGAGAGTGAGTAGCAGAGAGAGAGTGGTAGAGTGTAGTAGAGAGTGAGTAGTAGACTAGTAGAGAGAGAGTAGTAGAGAGTGAGTTGTAGAGTGAGTAGTAGAGTGAGTAGTAGAGAGTGAGTAGTAGAGAGCAGTAGAGAGAGAGTAGTAGAGAGTAGTAGAGTGTGTAGTAGAGAGTGAGTATTAGAGAAAGAGTAGTAGAGAGTGAGTAGTAGAGAGTGTGTAGTAGAGAGTAGTAGAGAGTGTGTAGTAGAGAGTAGTAGAGAGTGAGTAGTAGAGATAGAAAGTAGTACAGAGTAGTGGAGTAGTTGATGAGTCAGTAGTAGAGAGTAGTAGAGAGTGAGTAGTAAAGTGAGTAGTAGAGAGTAGTAGAGAGTAAGTAGTAGAGTGAGTAGTAGAGAGTAGTAGAGAGCAAGTAGTAGAGAGCAGGTAGAAGAGAGTGTGTAGTATAGAGTGAGTAGTAAAAAGTAGTAGAGAGTGAGTAGTAGAGAGAGTAGTAGAGAGTTAGAAGTAGAGAGAGTAGTAGAGTAGTAGAGAGTGAGTAGCAGAGTGAATAGTAAAGAGTAGTTGAGAGCGAGTAGTAGAGAGTGAGTAGTAGAGAGTAGTAGGGAGTGAATAGTAGAGAGTAGTAGAGAGTGAGTAGTAAAGAGTGAGTAGTAGAGAGTAGTGGAGTAGTAGAGAGTGAGTAGTAGAGAGTAGTAGGGAGTGAGTAGTAGAGTGATTAGTAGAGAGCGAGTAGTAGAGAGTGAGTAGTAGAGAGAGAGTAGTAGAGAGTAGTAGAGAGTGAGTAGTAGAGTAGTAGAGAGTGAGTAGTAGAGAGTAGTAGAGAGTAGTAGAGTGAGTAGTAGAGAGTAGTAAACAGAGAGTAGTAGAGTAGTAGAGAGTGAGTAGTAGAGAGTGAGTAGTAGAGAGAGTAGTAGAGTAGTAGAGAGTGAGTAGTAGAGAGTGAGTAGTAGAGAGTAGTAGAGAGTGAGTAGTAGAGAGTGAGTAGTGGAGAGTGAGTAGTAAAGAGTAGTAGAGAGCTAGTAGTAGAGAGTGAGAAGTAGAGAGTGAGTAGTAGAGAGTGAATAGTAGAGAGTGAATATTAGAGAGTGAGTAGCAGAGAGAGAGCAGTAGAGAGTGAGTAGTAGAGAGTAGTAGAGTGAGTAGTAGAGAGGGAGTAGCAGAGAGTAGTAGAAAGTGAGTAGTAGAGTAGTAGAGCGTGAGTGGTAGAGAGTAGTAGAGCGAGTAGTAGAAAGTAGTAGAGAGTGAGTAGTAGAGAGTGAGTAGTAGAGAGTAGTAGTAGAGAGTAGTAGAGAGTAGTACAGAGTGAGTAGTAGAGAGTGAGTAGTAGAGAGTAGTAGCAAGTGAGTAGTAGAGAGTGAGTAGTTTAATTTAAAAGGAACACAATGAGGGGGTTCATTTTGCCATAGAAACTATGATTAGTGCTGAAAAAATAAAAAATAGGGCACATTTTGAGTGACTCCTCAAATCCTCTTCTATTTCATTAAAAAATTCTGACATGCAGACTGAAACATGCACTTTCAACACCAGCAGCAGACTTCCCTGGTGAGCAGTAGCTTTACTACAGTGATTTAATGAGCAACTAGAGTGATACCATTCAGAATTTATGGCAAATGTGTGACACATCTGAATGCCTTCTTGATGGAACCAAAGTAAACAAGCATTGAAAATGCAATAGGTCTCGCCCTCGTGTAAGTTAAACCAATTCTGTTTGTAATTAGGTGGCTTTTTAGCTTTGCTTGTAATAGTGTTTTTCAAACTTTCATGTACATAAAATGCATATATATGCATATATGTATATGTATATGTATGCATGCAATTATATTTGTATTTATATAGATATGCAGATTATATATATGTTTACATATGTATGTATATATGTATATATTCACTGAAAAAACCATAGGTTTCAGGGGCGTTATAGTTAGTTGGACATTTCCCTCGTACAAAACCCTAGAAATTCCCCTGTTATAGTTAGATCAGCTAACTATAACTCGCGCCCCCGCAATGCACTGCTGATGACGTCACATATTACATCACTCATGACATGGTCAGTGACATCACTGATGACATCACTGATGACATCTGAAATTACATCACTGATGACATCACTGATGACGTCATCCAGTGAGTCTGTGTTTCTGTAAAGTTTTAATATGTTTAATATATATATTGAAAGGCCTGTTGAAGAATGAGTGGGTGTACAAGTGTGTGAATGGATGATTTTCTAGGTGCGTAACTGACTCTATAAGTGAGTCATTAAATGTATCTTACTGCAGACTAGTGACTAAACTGTGTGAATGTCTGTATGTGTCTGTGTGTTGGTGTATAAGTGTCTGCATGGTTTTGTGAATAGCTATATGAGTGTCTATATGGGTTATTGATTGGTTGTCTGAGTATCTGTATGGGTGCCTGAGTGTTTGTGTGCGTAGGCTGTGTGTGACTCTGTGCATAGATGTGTGAGTGGGTGATTCTATGGGTGCATGGTTTTAAGAGTGCATCTGTGATGAACTGTATAGTTGAGTGAGTGTATGTATGGGTGTGTTAGGGATTGAATGTATATCTCAGTGGTACATTTGTGACTAACTACATATGTTAAAGGCAGTATATATGCATGTAAGAGTATATAAGTGGGTATATGTAAGAGTGTGTGATTGTGAGAGTGGCTGTATGGATAAGTGGCTGTATGGATAAGTGTGTGCTTGTAACAATGATTGTATAAGAGCGTAAGAATGTAGTATTATTTTATGAGTAAGTGAACTTGAGTGTGTATAACTGCATAGGTGAGTAAATGGGAGTGTAATTAATTATTTGCATGACTGACTAGGTGTGAGAGTACCTCTATGGATGATTGGTGGTGTGTGAGTGTCTATGTAGGTGTATAAATGAATATGATAGTCTTGTACGGAGTGACTGTAAGTAGGAATGACTGTACAGGTGAATGAGTGGGGGTGTATGTAGACCTAAGAGTTAATGAGTGGGTATGTAGATATTGGTTTTTGAGTATCTATGGTTTTGAGAATGGTAGTCTGAAATTTTGAGTTGGTGTATCAAAAGTTATATTAGGGTGTGAGAAGATGCGGTAATTTATCACATGGATGACGTCATCAGTGATGTCATCAGTGATGTCATTTGAGATGTCATGAGTGATGTCATCAGTGATGTCACTGACCATGTCATGAGTGATGTAATATGTGACGTCATCAGCAGTGCATTGCGGGGGCGCGAGTTATAGTTAGCTGAACTAACTATAACAGGGGAATTTCTGGGGTTTTGTAAGAGGGAAATGTATAGCTAACTATAACGCCCCTGAAACCTATGGTTTTTTCAGTGAATTTCTAAGGTTTTGAAATGCCAATTCCTAATTATAACGCCACTGAAACCTATGGTTTTTTCAGTGAATTTCAAAGGTTTTTTAAATGCCAATTCCTAACTATAACGCCCCTGAAACCTATGGTTTTTTCAGTGAATTTGAAAGGTTTTTTAAATGCTAATTCCTATCTATAACTTATCTCTAAAGATATCATGAAAAGCATTCTTTTTTAAAAGTAGGGTGCACATTAGTTTTGTGTAAAAGCATCTTTGTGATTGGTTAAGAAAAAGCAGTTTCAATGTGGAGTATATATCATAGGATAAAATTTGCTCAGATCAACCACACCTGCTACTTGCATTTGGAAGGCACTGTTGGAACTTAAAACAATTAACAACTTTTAACCTGCACGTGTCGTTAAATATTCAAAAAAATGTCACAAAAAAATATCGTTAAGTTTTAAAAAATTTATGAACTTTTAACCTGCACATGTTGTAGAATGTTCTAGAAAGTGTGTTGATAGAATACGTTGCACTTCTGACTTCTATGTGTTGTTGAATAATAAAAAAACGGTTCATATGGAAAATTAAAAAGAAACCAATAGAGAAGTTTTCAAACTAAAAGAATCAAGGAACTATACTAATTTATTGTTTACATGTATTTATGTTTGCAGCAACAAAATTATAGGCACAACAGCACTAGGAAGAGGAAGAAGCAGGGAGTGGGTGGAGGGGGGATGGGCAGAATGGCACACATGCACAATTAAGTACAACACACATATAGACTAACAATGTCCAAAATGAAACACACCAACAAGGAGCACAAGTCACACAATCCGCCAACATCACACCACTGAACGAGCATAGAAGTGAAAACCACGCTGCATTCATACAGGATGTGTACAAAGGCCAGTCGTTGGTGTTGTGGGATGTCTGCGACCGTGGTCATCATGGATGAGATGCCCAGCATGTGGCACATGGTCGAGTTCACTGTGTGTTATGTTGCCAAACAGCTGCTCCTCCCTCCCACGAGCCCCCACACTTTTGTACGGTGAGCTGTTGTATCCTCCCTCCCACGAGCCCCCACACTTTTGTACGGTGAGCTGTTGTATCTCGTGCACTCTTACGGCACGCCATTGTAATGCCTTTTTGCGCATGTCCTGCTACATTCCAACTACAACATCACAGTGCCGTTTGGAGGTGGTGCATGCCACTTAACAACATCGACTGCTGCAGCTCTTGCAACAGGCCACACCAGAACACAGAGACACACTTACCGCACTTCCTGTACACGGACATGTCCGAGACACCCCGTTCCCCTTGCCGGATAGGCACACCCCTGCACTGACCTGTGAGCCCCAGACCAGCACACGCCAGTTGTGCATGCAGGAGGAAGCGTACGTAGCTACACATCCAGGCTCACTGCCAACGCTGAGGTGACAGCACACTGTGATGTTGCAGGGCTTGTGCCTATCATGCTAAGACAATGACCACAGGGACACACTTACTAAGATATGGGTTTGGGGGGCATTGGTGGTCCTGGAGTTGTCGCGATGAGTTTTCTGGCCCTCATGGGTATCCCTGTATCATGCTCATTGACTCTATGGCACCTGTGGGTGTTCTGGTGTGGCTCTTGGCTGTGTTCCCTTTCATGGTGCAGGTAGTTGTCCTGCTTAACACCAGCAGAAAGCAGGTGTAAAATCCCTGGTGCAAACATGTCTTATCGCCGGAATTTGTTTCGCATTGCAATTGCTGAGAAAGTTGTGATGTAATTTTTTTCGTGTGCAGGACAATATACGAACTGAGCAGTGTATCTCGTCATGATCCAGCACCCGACGCACTATTCCCAATCAATATAAATACAATGAGATTTCTTAATAGATTTCGTGTGTACACTGTAAGTGCAGCCAATACCTCAGTGCAATACAATACAGGATTTTAGTATTTAGAATAAATCACAAACGTGCACCTCATATCTTTTTGCACGGGAACGCCTACTCTCTATTTCATTATCAGCACTTTAACGGAAGTAAAGTTCAGAAAAATCTAACACACTATTCAGAAGTTGGTGCAAACTGCAGATATCACTAGTATTCCAGCGATAAGTGCCCCAAAATTTAACACCATGGTGGACTCCATCAAATCACAGTAATAAGAACAAGAAAGAGTCACACAGCACTTAAGAGAACAACCAAAAACATTGTTAAATTTTTTTTCAAACTTTATTTTTTACAATAATAAATATATAAACGTTAAACTATTTTCAAACTTTATATTTTTATTAACATAAATATAAACAATAAACTAATAAACAAAATGTAACAACCATAATACAAAACAACAAAGCGGAACACTCCTGTGGGAACCACGGATGTCGATGACAGACCTGCAAAATCAAAAAGATTGCTAAAAAAAAAAACATCATGGTATTCTTAACAAAATACCACAAGAAACAAATCACAGATATATAAAATGTATACAGCTAACAAAATTTTAAAAGTTTAACTTACAAAAACTGAAATTGTTGCCACTTTAAAATATTTACCGAATCTGAGGATTTTTTTTTGCAGAAGGCACCACGCCCACAACGTTTTCCTTCAGTGGTGTGGACATTTTTTACTTTTCCCAAGGGGCAAACAAAGATCAATGCCACCTTGGTCACGTGCAAGATTTGCAAAAGAGTTCTGTTGATCCTAACAAGAAATACTCGTACAGCACGGCAAGTATGATGAAACACCGAAGGACCCTTCATCCAAACAATCTTGCACAAGAAGAGTGCAAACGGATGAGAAACACTCCTATTCTGTATCTGTAAAAAAGAATCACAAATAAATGTATATTAATAACTTTCAAATTTATACTATTCCATTACTGTACAAACACATTTTATATAAAAACTGACTAAGAAACTATAGCCCTGAACCACAAGTGTGACGATCGTTAAAACACTACATGCATGGTGCATACTACTTTGAAGCAGTTCATGCCCTAAAGCCTACCACACTAAAAGTCTACATGCTAACTGACTAAATGATTACAGTACTATAAGGAGACACACTGGGTGAGTGACAGGGTGTTTGCTAGAAGAGTATGAATACTAACTAGGGAATTCAAGGTGTGAAACACAACTATGTAGGTGATTAGAGGACTGCATCAATACTGCATAGGCATTTAAAGCAGTCCATGTGCTAAGGCCTGGCTCACTGCATGACTACTTGGGTACTGACTGAATGATTAGACTTCAACAAAGAGAGTGCCTGGGTGAATTTATTAGTGCTAGGCTTTTCGCACAGGGAATGGATTAGTACTTGGTACTGATGACTCACTAGAGGAGTGCAAAGGCAGTCACAAGTGCTGGACTGTATGGATACTGACTAGGAAATTGAAAGTGTGAAAGACAAGTATCTAGGTGGTTAGAAGACTGCATGCATAGTGCATAGGGGTTTGAAGCAGTCCATGTGCTAAGGCCTGGCTCAGTGTATGAATACTTAGGCACTGACTGAATGATTAGAGTACTGCAAAGATAGTATCTTGGTGAATTTATAAGTGTTTGGGTTTTAGCACAGTGAATGGATTAGTACATGATGCTGAATGGGTCAGTAGAGGACTGCAAAGGGAGTGACAGTGTATTTCCTGAAAGTGTATGGATACTGACTAGGGAATTGAAGGTGAGAAAGACAATTGTGTAGGTGGTTAGAGGACTGCATGTATAGTGGATAACGGTTTGAAGCAGTCCATATACCATGGCCTGGGTCACTGAATGAGTACTTGGGTACTGACTGAATGATTAGAGTACTGCAAGGAGAGTGCCTGGGTGTATTTATTAGGGTTTGGCGCAGTGAATGGATTAGTACATTATGCTGAATGGGTCACTAGAGGAGTGCAAATGAAGTGACAGGGTGTTTGCTGGAAGTGAACGGATACTGACTGGGGAATTGAAGGAGTGAAAGACAAGTGTGTAGGTGCTTAGAGGACTGCATGCATAGTGGATAGGGGTTTGAAGAAGTCCATATGCAGAGACCTGGCTCTGTGCATGGATATTTAGGCAGTGACTGAATCAGTAGAGTACTGGAAAGAGAGTGTCTGGGTGAAGTGTTTGGGTTTTGGCACAGTGAATGCATTAGTACATGCTGTTGAATGGGTCGCGCTACAAGGGGGAACCGTTCTTCGCGCTACAAGGAGCATAGCGCCACGCAGCAGCCCTTACCTGGTTCCAGGGCGTGGGAGCAGAGACGCCGGCAGTTTCCCTCCCTCGCCACCTCCCGCAGTTCCAAGGCTGTCGCGGTGGAGGACTACAGCCCCCAGCAGCCACTCTGAGACCCGCCCACATCCGGCGGAAAGCGCGCCCGGAGGCGCTACTTCAGCCGAGGCTCCCCCCGCGTCGCGGGACGCGCGCGGGCGCCGCCGGGCTGAGCCCGGGCAGAGGGCGGGCCGTCTGTGGCCGTCCGGGGCCAGGCGAGGCTGGGCTGGGCCACCCCCCTAAAGTAAGTGCCTCGGTACCGAGAAGACGCTTTTCTTAAACCACGTTATATTGGTTCATATCTTGATAATTTGGCCATCTGATTCCCGGCGACATCTAGGCATAGCCAAAGCTGAGAATTTACTCCGTTTCATCTACCACAATGTCAGGCACTAAGAAAGACAAGGTGGTTACGGGGGCAGGCTCCATGAACAATTTCCTTGTCAAAATGGTGAATAAAATCAATGATGATAGAAGGTCTTCTTTGGGCAAAGTAGCTTCTCTAGACCATGACCTCCCTTCAGAAAGAGCAACTATGCCGGAGGCACCCCTAGAGAGCGAAAATAGCACTGATCGTGTGATAGGAGAACTAAACGCATGTAATTCAGCTAGCGTAGCTAGCGTAGTAGTAGCCTCGATCCACCAGGCCCCTGATATCATTACGCTTGATTCGATATTGCTTGATAAATCACCTTCTGACTCCGAGGAAGTGGTAGAGGCAACGGAAGGAAGTATAAGAGAGAGACCGGTTAGAACCTGTAGAAAGCAGCAAAGTAAGAGGGGGGGTAAGATGACTCATAGGAGAAGAGGGGACACTCACTTCCCTGATAATCACATCTCCCCTAAAGCCAAATCGAATGCAGAGAGTAAAAAGGAAACTAGCATCACCCTGAGCCCTGAGCAGTTTAGTTTGCTAATCAAAACCATAGAGGCCACTTTTGACCTTAAACTTAAGGATTCCATTGACTGCCTTGCAGCCAAATTGGACACCGCGAACGCGGCGCTAAAAAGACTAAGAGGTTTATTGGATCAACAGTTGGCCAATCTATCTAAGACAAACCTCCCACTCCTTTCAACTAGTTCAGTGAGCTCTGAGGTTGTAGGGAAAGGTGCTACAAAAGCCCCCAATTTACTTCCTCTGATCCCTCAGGTCAATTACATGGTTAACAATCTTACTGTCCCCCCAGCCATCTGTCCCCCACCATTAGATTCGGATGTAGACCCGGCTAGGAGCCACCAGAGATCAGGTCTCTTATGTAACACGAATTCCATACAAAGTAGGCGCAATAATTTTATTAATCTGCCCCCGGATTGCGCCTCCTATGTCGTCGTGTTAGCCAATGTTCCGGTGCATACCCCAGGCTCTTACGGGCCACAAGAGGAAGTGCATGATTCCCTTAAAAACAAAGTGGTGGCTTGGTTGAGTGCTAATGTGGTTTCCCTTCTAAACTTGCTGGAGACATTATCACGACTAGGAGAGTAAATTGGATTGGTCCTTCGAGGAAAACTTGCAGAGGGGATTGTGTGGTTGTGAACTTTAAATATCCACAACATGTGGCCACAGTCCTCTTACGGGCAGCATCTTTGATGGAGGACAGCAATGGCATTCAAGTGCGCCCGTTAGGGTATTTCTACAATCATGTCAATTTAGCCTCCCTGCCCAGACAAAGTCTAAGTCCATTTACCCCGGTGGGGGCCAGATCGGCTCCTCAAACTTTGTTTCAAGGACGCGATAATCTCTCTACCTTTGGTCCCCCTATTACAACCCACAACAGATTCGATGCTCTCTCAGGTCTCGATCTTTGCGATTGACGGGGTGTCGGAGAGGGTACAGTGGACGATGTCATAGTGGATTCAACACCAGCGGATCATGTACCTTCTTCTGCCGCGAATGATAACAATTTACCAGAGATCATAATTGATAAAGGGAATACGGTCAGACTGTTATCCTGGAATATTGCTGGGTTGCGGTCTAAGAAGGGAGACCCAAACTGGGAAAATTTTGTAAAGTGCCACGATATTATAGCCATTCAAGAGACTTGGGATATGGAGTGTGATTATTGGTTGGATGGCTTTACTTCTTATTTTGTACCTGCTTTGCCTTCCCCTGCAGGCCGGAACAAAGGAGGTCTTTTGACGCTGGTATCGGTGAACATCAAGGGCAAAATAACCCCGATAGACTGTGCCTCCCATAGTGTCCTTGTTTTGGAGATAATACTAGAGGATGGTTGTAAATTGCTTCTTGTTAACTGCTATAATGCACCGAACGGTCACCCAGAATCTATGCACTTTACATGGTTATCAGATTTTTTAACTCTTTACAGAGACAAACAATCCACTTCATGTCGTTTTATTTTAATGGGCGATTTTAATGTTCATTTGTGCTCACATTATGTCCTAGCAGATGAAGATGGGACAGATAGCGTGTCCCCCCCTCACCTAGAACATACACAGAAGGGTTTGGTGCTCGAAAATGCATTACGGGAAAATGAGCTATTTGAATCAGAATTCTATGATAAAAGTACACGGGTTGCCACTTATACGGGAAGGGCTAGTGATTCGATAATTGATTTTATCTTTGTTTCAAGAGGTTTTTTGAATTATGTGATTTCATATAATGCAATAGCTATGCCTATGAGTGATCATAATCCTGTGGGGTTGGAACTAGTGAATAGCTCCTTTTTGTCTAAATCAGCTGTCATCCATCGGTCTATATTGCCTGTAAAGGATAAGGATCAGGGGAGACGAATTAAATGGGAGATGGTTGTACCGGACAACTTTTTCATAACCCTATCCTCCTCAGTTTCTGAAGAGTTAAATGTGTGTGCAAACCCGTTAACTGAGAGTAAGGAGGTTATATCTTCCTTTGAAGGTATTTGCCGGTTTGTGTCCATTTGCCTCACAGCTAAAGGTCAGGGGGGCAAACAAAAATCGGTGAAAGGCTGGTTTGACAAAAATTGTAGCAAAGCACACAACCGCCTTAAGAAAGCCCTCAATACTCGCCCAAGGGACAAAGCGTTAGTGGCGCGACTAAGAAAGGACTTCACCTCGGCCACTAAATTGCGAAAAAATGAATTAAAGAGTAAAGCCTGGGAAGATTTAATGGATAAAGCCACTCTAAAAAACAGCGCGGAGTTTTGGTCTATTATTAACACCCCCTTACTTTCAGGTGACCAAAACTCAGTGCTGGAACTAAACATAGCAGAGGAGGAATGGCTTTGGCATTTTGAAAATATGTATGACAGTAATACGGAGCTGGAACCTTTCATAATCCCTACTATGGGGATCCCCCTGGAGCCGGTGAGATTTGATATAATTGAGGTATTTAGAGCTATAGAGGAGACAGCAGGTCGCAAGGCCCCGGGCCCCGATGGAGTGCCAGCGGATATGTTCAGGGCAAATCCGCTGTTTTGGGCCAGTATTCTAACAAAAGTTTTTAATGCCTCTGCCGTAGTGGGATTCCCCCAGACCTGGTCTTTAGCAACAATTGTGCCAATATTTAAAAAAGGGCAGAGAGGAGACCCAAAATGTTACAGACCAATATCGTTGCTGGACTCCTCGGTAAAAATCCTAGGTAAGGTTGTCCTAGCGAGAATATCTGCGTGGGCCAAGGGGAACAACATCCTGTCAGAGGCACAATTCGGCTTTAGGTCTGGGAGGAGTACTGAGGACCAATGCCTCAATCTCCACCTCATAATTTCTAAATATACCAAAGCAAAAGGGGGAAGTATATTCCTTGGCTTCATGGACTTGTCCACAGCTTTTGATCTTGTTAACAGATCTAAGCTGTGGAAAATGCTCCTGAAGATGGGCCTGGACAGTTCCTTGGTACACTTTCTGGCGGAGCTCCATAAAGATCTGAGGGCCCGCATCAGAATGACCACCGACGGAAAGTGTACCGAGAGTTTTAGATCAACTAGAGGGGTCCGTCAGGGATGTATCCTGGCGCCAACGTTGTTCACGCTTTACGTGAACTCATTGGAGGACGACCTAACGGCTGCCACAAAGGATATCCCGAGCAAGGGGGGTGCACCAATTCCGGTGCTCCTCTATGCCGATGATGCGGTGCTAATAGCCAGGACCCCAGTTGCCCTGCAAAAGTTACTCGACTCCTTCGGTACTTTTATGTCCAGTCTTGACCTGGTGATTAATAAAAACAAATCACACACCATGTCAGTAGGATGTGGTAAACGTAAAGAAAAAACCTTTTTTTGCGATGGAGAGGTGATCACAAGTGTGAAAGTCTTCACATACTTGGGAGTGATTTTTGACCAAAGGGGAACTTGGACACCGCAGTTAACATCTAAAGCGAATGCGGTGAGAAGTTCATATTCTGCAATCCTGGGGTTTACTAAGAGATTGGGGGGGAAACCAATGGAGGCTATCCTGGCCGTCTACAAAGCCAAGACAGTCGCGATCGCTAGATACGGGGCTGCAGTCTGGGGTTATGTTAATTCTAAATGCATTCAGATAGAGGAAAACAAATTTCTTCGTTCTCTGTTGGGACTACCCCAGTCAACTGCCACTCACTCTTTACATCTTGAGCTGGGTTTGGGCTATATTCTAGATATAATCAATCTAGCTCCCCTCTTGATGTGGATCAAGCTCTGGCTTAACCCGAACCTCAGCCTTAACCATCGGATAATCAAAGATTGTCTTATACTAGATCACAGGAGGGATATTCAGTGGCTGTCTTATATTGAATCTATGGCCGCACATTTGGGACGCCCCGAAATCTTTAACAGCCCAGAATCCCTGTGTAAAGCTGATTTGCTGTGGGTGAAGACCAATTTCACCAGATTACGTATGGCCGAGCGTGAAGTGGATGATTTATGTAAACCCTCTGTGAGGGCTCATGTATTGATAACCCCATCTTTTGAGTTGGCTCCTTATTTGTCAGTGGTCACTAATTCTTTTCATAGGTGGCTACTATCCAAATTCCGTTTTAATCAAATCTATATGGTGCTGCGGGACGAGAAAGATTGGTGCAAGCTCGAGGAATCGTCCCCATGCAAATGTGATGGTTTCTCTACCCAGGATAATGCCCACTTTCTGTTCTTCTGTTCTTTTTATCACGAACCTCGTACCCGATATCTAAAATCAATTTTGAAGGAGCTGGGTTTTATGCAGTACAAGCCTGCGTTGTTATACTTACAGATGTTGCTTTCCCCTGTAATCATGTATTGCACTGCTAACTTTTTGGCTGCATCTGTTAGATGTAAGAGATCAAGGTTAAGACTGGAATCACAGTTGAGGACAGATACTTGATTTTATGTTTATTGTAGTGTTGAGTGCAAATTGTAATGAATTTTGTGTAAATAATGCCTTTTTAACCTGCTTTTTAAATTTACTTACTGTTTAATACTGTTTTAATCTGTTTCTTAAATCATATGAACGTAAGATATTTGTTGTAGAATACTTTTATGATTTTAATTAATCGAATAAAGTGGATTTTGACTTGACTTGACTTGACTGAATCATTAGAGTACTGGAAAGAAAGTGTATGGGTGAATTTATAAGTGTATGGGTTTTGGCACGGTGAATGGATTAGTACATGCTGTTGAATGGGTCTCTAGAGGACTGCAAAGGAAGTGACAGGATGTTTCCTGGAAGTGTATGGATACTGACTAGGGAATTGAAGGTGTAAAAGACAAGTGTATAGTATGTTAGAACACTACATGCACACTGCATAGACATTTGAAGCAGTCTATTTGATACTTAGATTCTGACTAAATAATCAGACTACTTCTAGGACAGTGCTTAGGTAAAACTTTTAAATTTTCAGTTCTGCCACAGTGAACAGAATAGTACATGGTACTACACCTTAGTGTCAAACCCTGACTCATTTTATCAATGCATAAGCAAAGACTAGCTTCTAATGCTACTAAAACTTGACAACATAACAGGTTTTAAATTAGTTATCTGGCAGTAAATACACGATGTTACCAAATGCCTCTCTCACAGTGGTTCTCAAATGCACACAGACTCACAGTGTGATTCTACACAACAACCACTATACCTAGAAGTTACCAAAAATCATTCACTACTGTGGAAGTGGTAAGCGAACTGCACACAATCTTCATATTTCAGGACTGCACTTTTATGTCAAAGCCTGACTCATATAATCAAAGCATAAGCAAAGACTGGCTTCTAATTCTACTAAAACTTCACAACATGACCGGTTTTAAAATTTGTCAGCAAATACACAATGTTACCAAATGCTTCTCTCACAATCCTTACCCAAATGCACACAGACTCACAGTGTGGTTTTAGACAAACAACACTATCCTAGGAGATTACCAAAACTTATTCACTACTCTGGAAGAGTTAATGGTACTGGACACAATCTACATATTTAAGTACACCACATCAGTGTCAAAGCATGACTCATTTAATCAACGCATAAGCAAAGACTGGATTCTAATCCTACTAAAACTTCACAACATGACAGGTTTTAAAACAGTTATCTGTCAGCAAATATATGATGTTACCAAATGCTTCTCTCACAGTGATCCCAAATACACACTAACTCACAGTGTGATTCTAGACAAGCACCACTATCCCTATGAGTTTACCAAAACTCATTCACTACAGTGCAAGTGGTAAGGGAACTGCACACAATCTACATATTTCACAATTACAATTTACTGTCAATGCCTGACATATATAATGAAAGCATAAGCCATAACTGTCTTCTAATGCTACTAAAACTTGACAACATAACATGTTTTACAACACTTATCTGTCAGCAAATACACGATGTTACCAAACACTTCTCTCACAGTGGTTCCCAAATGCACACAGACTCACAGTGTGATTCTAGACAAACAACACTATCCCTAGGAGTTTACCACAACTCATTCACTACAGTGGAAGTGGTAAAGGAACTGCATACAATCTACATATTTCACCACTACACTTTAATGTCAATGCCTGACTAATTTAATCAACGCATAAGCCAAGACTGGCTTCTAATGTTTCTAAAACTTCACAACAATACAGGTTTTAAAACAGTTATCTGTCAGCAAATACAAGATGTTACCAAATGCTTCTCTCACAATCCTTACCCAAATGCACACAGACTCACAGTGTTATTTTAGACAAGCAACACTATCCTAGCACTTTACCAAAACTCATTCACTATTGTGGAAGGGGTAAGGCGACTGCACACAATCTACATATTTAAGTACAGCACATCAGTGTCAAGGCATGACTCATTTAATCAACATATAAGCAAAGACTGGATTCTAATGCTACAAAAACTTCACAACATGACAGATTTTAAAACAGTTATCTGTCAACAAATACATGATGTTACCAAATGATTCTCTCACAGTGGTTCCCAAATGCACACAGACTCACAGTGTGATTCTAGACAAGCACCACTATCCCTATGAGTTTACCAAAACTCATTCACTACTCTGGAAGAGTTAATGGTACTGCACACAATCTACATATTTAAGTACACCACATCAGTGTCAAAGCATGACTCATTTAATCAACGCACAAGCAAAGACTGGATTCAAATCCTACTAAAACTTCACAACATGACCGGTTTTAAAACAGGTATATGTCAGCAAATACATGATGTTACCAAATGCTTCTCTCACAATCCTTACCCAAATGCACACAGACTCACAGTGTGATTTTAGACAAGCAACACTATCCTAGGAGTTTACCAAAACTCATTCACTACTCTGGAAGAGTTAATGGTACTGCACACAATCAACATATTTAAGTACACCACATCAGTGTCAAAGCATGATTCATTTAATCAACGCATAACCAAAGACTGGATTCTAATCCTACTAAAACTTCACAACATGACAGGTTTTAAAACAGTTATCTGTTAGCAAATACATGATGTTACCAAATGCTTCTCTCACAGTGATCCCAAATACACACTAACTCACAGTGTGATTCTAGACAAGCACCACTATCCCTATGAGTTTACCAAAACTCATTCACTACAATGCAAGTGGTAAGCGAACTGCACACAATCTACATATTTCACAACTGCAATTTACTGTCAATGCCTGACTCATATAATGAAAGCATAACCCATAACTGTCTTCTAATGCTACTAAAACTTGACAACATGACATGTTTTATAACACTTATCTGTCAGCAAATAAACGATCTTACCAAACACTTCTCTCACATTGGTTCCCAAATGCACACAGACTCGTAGTGTTATTCTAGACAAACAACACTATCCCTAGGAGTTTACCAAAACTCATTACTATGTCAGTAAATACACGATGTTACCAAATGCTTCTCTCACAATCCTTACCCAAATGCACACAGACTTACAGTGTGATTTTAGACAATCAACACTATCCTAGGACTTTACCAAAAATCATTCACTACTGTGGAAGGGGTAAGGGGACTGCACACAATCTACATATTTAAGTACAGCACATCAGTGTCAAGGCATGACTCATTTAATCAACATATAAGCAAAGACTGGATTCTAATGCTACTAAAACTTCACAACATGACAGATTTTAAAATAGTTATCTGTCAGCAAATACATGATTTTACCAAATGATTCTCTCACACTGATCCCAAATACACACTAACTCACAGTGTGATTCTAGACAAGCACCACTATCCCTATCAGTTTACCAAAACTCATCCACTACAGTGCAAGTGGTAAGGGAACTGCACACAATCTACATATTTCAGGACTGCACTTTTATGTCAAAGCCTGACTCATTTAATAAAAGCATAAGCCATAACTGTCTTCTAATGCTACTAACACTTGACAACATAAAATGTTTTAAAACAGTAATCTGTCAGCAAATACACGATGTTACCAAATGCTTCTCTCACAGTGGTTCCCAAATGCACACAGACTCACTGTGTGATTCTAGACAAACAACACTATCCCTTGCACTATATCAAAACACAGTTCTTCATCTAGAAGTAGTACTACATTTTAGTATAGAAATATAACATAACTCATTTCACAAATTTATAAACAATGACTGGTTTCTAATTCTACCAAAATATAAAAACTGCACAGTTATCTGTCTACAAACACATGAAAAACACAAATGCCTATCACAGAATGGTTTCTACATGCACACACATTGTAGAGAAAAAAAGTACTCCCTACACTTTAGCAGGAAAAATACATTAGTCTGATTAAAATAGTCTACATACATCCCCTCACAATTAAATAACTCATCTTTCAAGTTATTTTGTAGATTAAGGAGTATATCAATCACTCACCATATTTTCTTGTACAGAATCTCTGCACTGTGCACCTCTCAGCAAAAGCAAAGAATGAAAAAGTTTCCCTTTCATTTTCCACACATATACATGTAAACATCAAATCACAATCCTTCGCACATAAACTCAAAAGCAAACACACATTTCTATTGGTTAAACATTTCAACCCTTTCCAACTGAAATACATTTCAACCCTTCCCCCAATCTGCCTTCTGCCTGTTACCATAGAAACAGGTCATGGAACACTGCACTGAGCTCACAGATCACAAGTTCAGCACACAATGTTCCTACACAAGACAGGAAGTGTGCTTGACTTTTCAACATATCAGCCTATCATATATAATGTTCCTTACAATCTGTTTTTGTTAACCAATAACAATCATACCTTTAAAAAACAAAAATATACACCCTACCTTTCAGTGTAGAAGAAAACGTTGCCGTGGATCCGCGCACCCACCGCGAGAGAATCCGTGCATCCAACGCGATAGGATGCGAGCACCGTGAGCGCATATCGCTGTTTTTTTTTTTTTAAAGGGGGGGCCCAGGGGGTCCTTCTGGGACCCCCTAAGCACCTCTAGAGGGTCAGAGTATTTCCACTCTTCCCCCTTTATATGTTTTACGCACTTATTCCCCTTGCCTCTTCAGCCTCGCTTCTACCGAGGCAGAAAATGGCTGCCAACAGTTCCTGGTTTCGAATGTAGAGAGACGCTCAACAGCCAATTAGCATTCAGCGCGCGATCAGGAGGGTGCGCGCTCCGTTCGGGGAGGGTGCGCTTACGGTGCGGGTACAGTCCGCGGATCCTCCGTGGCCATATATATCACTAACTTTTTTACCCTAATTTTCTCAGGAACTACTGAACAGATTCATTCCAAAAAGCAAAAGGCACGAATCCAAACTGAGGACTACCTCTTTGCCAAATGTGGTGTCATTCCGTTCAGCGGTTCGGGCTGTAGCTGCGACAACAGATCCTATGGGAAATTGCATGGGGAAAACGCGTTTTGGGACCCCCCTTTTTTCTCGGCCCCCGCTTGACGAATCACCATGAAACTTTCAGGGTAGGAGCGGAGCGGAGCTGGCCAAAAGTTTGGAGAATTTCGCAAAGATACGTCAATCGGCGCCAAAGAAATTCCCAATAGAATGTTGCAGATTTCCTATGGAAAATAGGTCCTAACTATAACTATCTACTGGCGACCGCCAGTAGATAATACACATACATATATATAAATGCATATGCATATATATGTGCAGATGTGTGCGTGTAGAGAGAGGTAGAGAGGTAGAGGTGTAGAGGTAGAGAGGTCGAGAGGTAGAGGTAGAGCGGTAGAGAGGTAGAGAGTAGTAGAGAGAGAGGTAGAGAGAGGTAGAGAGTACAGAGTGAGTAATAGAGAGTAGAAAGTGAGTAGTAGAGAGTAGTAGAGAGAGTAGCAGAGAGTGAGTAGTACAGAGTAGTAGAGTGAGTAGTAGAGAGTGAGTACTAGAGAGTGAGTAGTAGAGAGTGACTAGTAGAGAGTGAGTAGTAGAGAGTAGTAGAGAGTGAGTAGTAGAGTGAGTAGTAGAGAGTAGTAGAGAGTGAGTAGTAGTGAGTAGTAGAAAGAGAGAAGTAGAGAGTGAGTAGTAGAGAGTGAGTAGCAGAGAGAGAGTGGTAGAGAGTAGTAGAGAGTGAGTAGTAGACTAGTAGAGAGAGAGTAGTAGAGAGTGAGTTGCAGAGTGAGTAGTAGAGTGAGTAGTAGAGAGTGAGTAGTAGAGAGCAGTAGAGAGAGAGTAGTAGAGAGTAGTAGAGAGTAGTAGAGAGTGAGTAGTAGAGAGTGAGTAGTAGAGAAAGAGTAGTAGAGAGTGAGTAGTAGAGAGCAGTAGAGAGTGTGTAGTAGAGAGTAGTAGAGAGTGAGTAGTAGAGAGAGAAAGTAGTAGAGTGTAGTGGAGTAGTAGAGAGTGAGTAGTAGAGAGTAGTAGAGAGTGAGTAGTAAAGTGAGTAGTAGAGAGTAGTAGAGAGTGAGTAGTAAAGAGTGTGTAGTAGAGAGTGAGTAGCAGAGAGTGAGTAGTAGTGAGTAGTAGAGTAGTAGAGAGTGAGTAGTAGAGAGTGAGTAGCAGAGAGTAGTGGAGTAGTAGAGAGTGAGTAGTAGAGAGTAGTAGAGAGTGAGTAGTAGCGTGAGTAGTAGAGAGTAGTAGAGAGTGAGTAGTAGAGTGAGTAGTAGAGAGTAGTAGAGAGTGAGTAGTAGAGAGCAAGTAGTAGAGAGTGTGTAGTAGAGAGTGAGTAGCAGAGAGTATTAGAGAGTGAGTAGTAGAGAGAGTAGTAGAGAGTGAGAAGTAGAGAGAATAGTAGAGAGTAGTAAAGTAGTACAGAGTGAGTAGTAGAGTGAGCAGTAGAGAGTAGTAGAGAGCGAGTAGTAGAGAGTGAGTAGTAGAGAGTGAAGAGTAGAGAGTGAGTAGTAGAGAGTAGTAGAGAGTGAGTGGTAGAGAGTAGTAGAGAGTAATAGAGTGAGTAGTAGAGAGTAGTAGAGAGTGAGTAGTAGAGAGAGTAGTAGAGAGTGAGTAGTAGAGGGTGAGTAGTAGAGAGAGTAGTAGAGAGTAGTAGAGTAGTAGAGAGTGAGTAGTAGAGAGTAAGTATCAGAGAGTAGTAGAGAGCGAGTAGTAGAGAGTGAGTAGTGGAGAGAGTAGTAGAGAGTAGTAGAGAGCAAGTAGTAGAGAGTGAGTAGTAGAGAGTGAGTAGTAGAGAGTGAATAGTAGAGAGTGAGTAGTAGAGAGTGAGTAGTAGAGAGTAGTAGAGTGAGTAGTAGGGAGTGAGTTGTAGAGAGAGTAATAGAGAGTAGTAGAGTGTGAATAGTAGAGTAGTAGAGAGTGAGTGGTAGAGAGTAGTAGAGTGAGTAGTAGAGAGTAGTAAGGGTGAGTAGTAGAGAGTGAGTAGTAGAGAGTAGTAGTAGAGAGTAGTAGAGAGTAATAGAGAGTAGTAGAGAGTTAGTAGTAAAGAGTGAGTAGTAGAGAGTAGTAGTGAGTGGGTAGTAGACTAGTAGAGAGAGAGTAGTAGAGAGTGAGTTGTAGATTGAGTAGTAGAGTGAGTAGTAGAGAGTGAAGAGTAGAGAGCAGTAGAGAGAGAGTAGTAGAGAGTAGTAGAGAGAAGTAGAGAGTGAGTAGTAGAGAGTGAGTAGTAGAGAAAGAGTGGTAGAGAGTGAGTAGTAGAGAGTAGTAGAGAGTGTGTAGTAGAGAGTAGTAGAGAGTGAGTAGTAGAGAGAGAAAGTAGTAGAGAGTAGTGGAGTAGTAGAGAGTGAGTAGTAGAGAGTAGCAGAGAGTGAGTAGTAGAGTGAGTAGTAGAGAGTAGTAGAGAGCAAGTAGTAGAGAGCAAGTAGTAGAGAGTGTGTAGTATAGAGTAAGTAGTAAAGAGTAGTAGAGAGTGAGTAGTAGAGAGAGTAGTAGAGAGTTAGAAGTAGAGAGAGTAGTGGAGTAGTAGAGAGTGAGTAGTAGAGTAAATAGTAAAGAGTAGTTGAGAGCGAGTAGTAGAGACTGAGTAGTAGAGAGTAGTAGGGAGTGAGTAGTAGAGAGTAGTAGAGAGTGAGTAGTAAAGAGTGAGTAGTAGAGAGTGAGTAGCAGAGAGCGAGTAGTAGTGAGTAGTAGAGTAGTAGAGAGTGAGTAGTAGAGAGTGAGTAGTAGAGAGTAGTGGAGTAGTAGAGAGTGAGTAGTAGAGAGTAGTAGAGAGTGAGTAGTAGGGAGTGAGTAGTAGAGAGTAGTAGAGAGTAAGTAGTAAAGAGTGAGTAGTAGAGAGTGAGTAGCAGAGAGCGAGTAGTAGTGAGTAGTAGAGTAGTAGAGAGTGAGTAGTAGAGAGTGAGTAGTAGAGAGTAGTAGAGAGTAGTAGAGAGTGAGTAGTAGAGAGCAAGTAGTAGAGAGTGTGTAGTAGAGAGTGAGTAGCAGAGAGTATTAGAGAGTGAGTAGTAGAGAGAGTAGTAGAGAGTGAGAAGTAGAGAGAATAGTAGAGAGTAGTAGAGTAGTACAGAGTGAGTAGTAGAGTGAGCAGTAGAGAGTAGTAGAGAGCGAGTAGTAGAGAGTGAGTAGTAGAGAGTGAAGAGTAGAGAGTGAGTAGTAGAGAGTAGTAGAGAGTGAGTGGCAGAGAGTAGTAGAGAGTAATAGAGTGAGAAGTAGAGAGTAGTAGAGAGTGAGCAGTAGAGAGAGTAGAGAGAGTAGTAGAGAGTGAGTAGTAGAGGGTGAGTAGTAGAGAGAGTAGTAGAGAGTAGTAGAGTAGTAGAGAGTGAGTAGTAGAGAGTAAGTATCAGAGAATATTAGAGAGCGAGTAGTAGAGAGCAAGTAGTAGAGAGTGTGTAGTATAGAGTGAGTAGTAAAGAGTAGTAGAGAGTGAGTAGTAAAGAGAGTAGTAGAGAGTTAGAAGTAGAGAGAGTAGTAGAGTAGTAGAGAGTGAGTAGTAGAGTAAATAGTAAAGAGTAGTTGAGAGCAAGTAGTAGAGACTGAGTAGTAGAGAGTAGTAGGGAGTGAGTAGTAGAGAGTAGTAGAGAGTGAGTAGTAAAGAGTGAGTAGTAGAGAGTGAGTAGCAGAGAGCGAGTAGTAGTGAGTAGTAGAGTAGTAGAGAGTGAGTAGTAGAGAGTGAGTAGTAGAGAGTAGTGGAGTAGTAGAGAGTGAGTAGTAGAGAGTAGTAGAGAGTGAGTAGTAGAGTGAGTAGTAGAGAGTAGTAGAGAGTGAGTAGTAGAGAGCAAGTAGTAGAGAGTGTGTAGTAGAGAGTGAGTAGCAGAGAGTATTAGAGAGTGAGTAGTAGAGAGAGTAGTAGAGAGTGAGAAGTAGAGAGAATAGTAGAGAGTAGTAGAGTAGTACAGAGTGAGTAGTAGAGTGAGCAGTAGAGAGTAGTAGAGAGCGAGTAGTAGAGAGTGAGTAGTAGAGAGTGAAGAGTAGAGAGTGAGTAGTAGAGAGTAGTAGAGAGTGAGTGGCAGAGAGTAGTAGAGAGTAATAGAGTGAGTAGTAGAGAGTAGTAGAGAGTGAGCAGTAGAGAGAGTAGAGAGAGTAGTAGAGAGTGAGTAGTAGAGGGTGAGTAGTAGAGAGAGTAGTAGAGAGTAATAGAGTAGTAGAGAGTGAGTAGTAGAGAGTAAGTATCAGAGAGTAGTAGAGAGCGAGTAGTAGAGAGTGAGTAGTGGAGGGATAAGTAGAGAGTAGTAGAGAGCAAGTAGTAGAGAGTGAGTAGTAGAGAGTGAGTAGTAGAGAGTGAATAGTAGAGAGTGAGTAGTAATAGAGAGTGAGTAGTAGAGAGTAGTAGAGTGAGTAGTAGAGAGTGAGTAGTAGAGAGAGTAGTAGAGAGTAGTAGAGTATGAATAGTAGAGTAGTAGAGAGTGAGTGGTAGAGAGTAGTAGAGAGTAGTAGAGTGAGTAGTAGAGAGTAGTAAGAGTGAGTAGTAGAGAGTGAGTAGTAGAGAGTAGTAGTAGAGAGTAGTAGAGAGTAATAGAGAGTGGTAGAGAGTTAGTAGTAGAGAGTGAGTAGTAGAGAGTAGTAGCGAGTGAGTAGTAGAGAGAGAGTAGTAGAGAGTAGTAGAGAGTGAGTAGTAGAGAGTGAAAAGTAGATAGCAGTAGAGAGTGAGTAGTAGAGAGTGGGTAGTAGAGAGTGAGTAGGAGAGAGTGAGTAGTAGAGAGTAGTAGAGTAGTAGAGAGTGAGTAGTAGAGAGAGACTAGTAGAGAGTAGTAGAGAGATCAGTAGGGTAGTAGAGAGTAGTCAGTCAGTGTCAGTCAGCGTCAGTCAGTCAGTGTCAGTCAGTCAGTCAGTGTCAGTCAAACATTGTCAGTCAATCAGTGTCAGTCAGTGTCAGTCAGCCAGTGGCAGTCAATTAGTGTCAGTCAGTCAGTGTCAGTCAGTCAGTGTCAGTCAATCAGTGTCAGTCATTGTCAGTCAGTCAGTGTCAGTCAATCAGTGTCAGTCAGTGTCAGTGTCAGTCAATCAGTGTCAGTCAGTGTCAATCAGTCAGTGTCAGTCAGTGTCAGCTAGAGTAGCTCTGCTGACCTGGTTCTCTGGCTCTAAAGCAGCTCTGCCGACATGGTTCTCTCCCTTTAAAGCAGCTCTGCTGACCTGGTTTCTCTGGCTCTACAACAGGTCTGCAGACCTGGTTCTCTGGCTCTAGAGCAGCTCTCCTAACCTAGTTCTTAGGCTACAGAGCAGCACCGCTGATCTGGTTCTCTGGCTCTACAACAGCTCTGCTGACCTGGTTCTCTGGCTCTAAAGCAGCTCTGCTGACCCGGTTCTATGGCTCTAAAGCAGTTCTGCTGACATGGTTCTCTGGCTCTAGAGCAGCTCTGCTGACCTGGTTCTCTCCCTCTAGAGCAGCTCTGCTGACCTGGTTCTCTCCCTCTAAAGCAGCTCTACTGACCTGGTTTCTCTGGCTCTGTAGCAGCTCTGCTGACCTGGTTCTCTGGCTCCAGAGCAGCTCTGTGGACCTGGTTCTTAGGCTCTAGAGCAGCTCTGCTGACCTGGTTCTCTGGCGCTAAAGCAGCTCTGCTGATATGGTTCTATGGCTCTAAAGCAGCTCTGCTGACTTGGTTCTCTGGCAGGAGAGGAGTCGCGGACTGGTCACATACCAATCGCGCACATCGCGTAATATTAAATGTATATGATGTAACTGAAAAACACGCAGCGTTCGCACATCGTATGCGGATCCTTAAAAACTTTTCTAAACTGGCGACTAGAATCCGCGCACCCACCGTGATGTGTACACTTTGAGTGCGTGACTCCGAAAAAAAAGTGCACTTTTTTTTTTTAAACAAAATAATATAAATATATTAAAATAAAAAATGAAAACAAAAAACGAATCAATATTTCAGTTTAAATTTTTTTTAAATTTTGTTTTGCAATTTTCAGAGAAATATATAATGTTATTTAATGAATAAAATATTTATAAATAAATAGTTAAAAAACTGTAGAAAATCAGTACAAAAAATAGGTATAACTACTATCAGACTTAAAAATTAGCATTTAAAAAACCTTTGAAATTCACTGAAAAAAACCATAGGTTTCAGAGACGTTATAGTTAGAAATTAGCATTTAAAAAAACCTTAGAAATTCACAGAAAAAACATAGGTTTCAGGGGTGTTGTATTTAGCTGGCCATTTCACTCATACAAAACCATAGAAATTCCTCCGTTATAGTTAGTTCTGCTAACTATAACTCGCGCGCCCGCAATGCACTGCTGATGATGTCACATATTGCATCATTCATGACATGGTCAGTGACATCACTGATGACATCACTGATGACATCTCAAATGACATCACTGATGACATCACTGATGCCATTATCCATGTGACAATCTGATTCACCTTATCATACACTAGTATAACCTTTCCATCACTCACTGTAAAATACAGTGTACCATATTTGAAACCATTGACACACCAATACCAGTTACTACATACCCACTTGCTGATTCCTAAGTCTACACACACAACTACCCATTCAACAACAGAATCATTTATACATGCAGTCACTAATTAATAGAGCACTATCAAATGCACTTATACACATATATAGACATTGACACATCAGCAGTCATCTTAGTCGGTTATGCAGTCATCCTACGCACACATGAAAAAAATTAATCACACTTACATTTACTCACTTACACAATTATCCAACAACACCTCATTTATTCAAACACATAGTAACTCACAGTTAATATGTTAAAAAAATCATCATTACAATTATACACTCATTCATATAGTTACTCTCACAATCACTGACTCTTACACATACTTATTTATATACACCAACTCTCACATACAATGCCTTTTATTTTTTTACTTTGTTGAAGATGTACAACTAAAACATATGTTCGCTCACCAACACACAAATAAATACACTCAGTCACCCAAACAACTGTTTCCACATGCACTCTTAAACCTATACACCTAGTCAATCAACCATTCACACATCTATGCATAGAGTTACCCACACCCGTGTCCCATTCAACTACTCACCCAACTAATCAATAACTAATATACACACTCATGTAGTTAGTGACCAACTGATGCAGCATGTTATACAACAACAGAGACAGTGATGCACACATTCACATAGTTTAGTTACTAATCCATGTATTAAGTGAGACACTTTTAATTGCTCACTTAAACAGACAGTCAGACAGCTACTAAATCCTCCATCCAGACAGTTATATATCCACTCAATCTTCAATACAGATTTGTATATATATAATACATATTTAAATTTCAAACTAAACCACATTCACTGGATGATGTCATCAGTGATGTCATCAGTGATGTCATTTGAGATGTCATCAGTGATGTCATCAGTGATGTCACTGACCATGTCATGAATGATGCAATATGTGACATCATCAGCAGTGCGTTGCGGGCGCGCGAGTTATAGTTAGCAGAACTAACTATAATGGAGGAATTTCTATGGTTTTGTACGAGTGAAATGGCCAGCTAACTATAACACCCCTGAAACCTATGGTTTTTTTCTGTGAATTTCTAAGGTTTTTTAAATGCTAATTTCTAACTATAACGTCTCTGAAACCTATGGTTTTTTCAGTGAATGTCAAAGCTTTTGTAAATGCTACTTTCTAACTATAACGTCTCTGAAACCTATGGTTTTTTCAGTGAATTTCAAAGCTTTTTTAAATGCTAATTTCTAACTATAACGCCTCTGAAACCTATGTTTTATTTCAGTGAATATATATATATATATATATATATATATAGATATATATGATGCTACTTACTGGCAATGCTTCACGTTACCAGACAACATCCCTTTCAAACCAGACCTAATGGAATTACCAATGTGTGTTCCTTATACAGATGCACTGTGAAATACATATCATGCTTTTTGCAAAATATGTCATTAGCTTAAAGATGCCAGGTAAAGCATCTGTGTTGTTTAGCATGATCTGTTTTTAGTCCCAGATCTTGGTGTAAATGTTAATTGCAGCCGCAAAAACCTCATTTGATGTCATGCATTAACATTTCCCAGTGGGCTAATTGTTCTCACGAGTTAGCAAAAACTACAGGTGTCTGTGAAGCTTGGCCTGTCTTTCATATCTTTTTAATGTTGCTCAGAGATTTGTAATAGGTGCATGCCAATGAAGTAACCGCTGCAGCTGTTCTGTGCACAGTAGCAAGAGATAATCCTGTGCAATAGGCCCTGTGACTACTACAATAAGCTTGCATGACTAACGAAGCCGGAAACCATCATAATGTCGTAAAAAATGCATGAGATATAAACAAAGGAGAGAATATTAGATTTAGGGGACTGACTGCTGTCTCATTTGGTACATAGTGCTCATGGCTACAACAAGCACTTTACTTTCTTTTCCATTGCTAGGTTGGAAAGTAGAGGTCTTGTGAAAATATTTAAATTGGATTTAGAGTGCTAAAAATGAGCGGAGAGGGGGCTCTAATACTTCAGCGTACCTGATGCCACTGGGTCGCACTACAAACATTATCTTACACTAATAATCAGGGGGCAATTGTCAAAGGCATTGGCACATCCAGATTGACATTATGTGCAAAATACGTCTCTATGTATTCGCAAAAAGTAAACTTGCATGTGTTCGCTCAAACACAGCATGCTGTAACATTACATTTGTGTAAATGTGCTTCTCAGTCAAGCGCATAGCTGTCAGTGGTGCAACCGGTGCAACCGCACCGGGCAACAAGTGGAGAGAAGCCGTGAACCAGCTTCATTCCCACTGTGTCAGAGCCTGCGAGGGATGATATTCTGACATGAACGGCAGAACTGATGCAACTTCCGGAACAGGCGCGTGGATGGCAGATCAACCTCTCAGCCTCACCGTCCCTACACCTATTCCACTCCGAAAGTACCAAGTCTGCCCTTGGCAAAAACAAAATCTCATATTCGTGGAGATAGCCTGGGAAATATGTTCAGAAATAACATGAAATAACAAATGCTCCCTTGTGCAGTGCTTAATTTGAGCCAGTGGTGCCCACCGACACTCAATTTTAGGGACCTGCACATATTTTTCCTTATGAGGCTTATACCCAGAGTAAAAGAAAGTAAAAAAAAGCACAAAAGGAGGAAAGAAAAAAAGAACGTCGCAAAAACACTGACAAAGAAAGAAAACAGGGATGAAAACGACCCTGAAAAGTCAGACAGTGTCATGTGGTTTATGAAAGAGGTATGAGTTGGAATCAACACTACACATGTTCTGCACCCAGACATTCAATTTCACGCTAAGAGCTTCTGAGCTAAACTTTGGACCCTGGCACTTATTTACAAATTAGGCACTGGACGTAACAGAGATATGAATACAAGAAAGATATTAAACTATGCATTTTCATGGCTTACATAAGGTGTCTTTATAAAAAATAAATTGAGAATGGTAGGATGAACAGCTGAGTTGGCCAAGACAATATCTAAGCCTGTCTTTTAGCAGGTTATTTATATGGTTGAGTAATTGGTTTTAAATCCTGTACCTTCTTTCAAACGATGCATGTCGACTTTGAAGTTCACGATAAAACAAAAAAAGAAAGAAAAACAATATAGACAGTGGATAAACCTAGTTCTATTTGATGGCTAGACAGAACTCTATCCCTGCGACCACATACAATATTAAACTGACAGAGACTGGATAATGTGTCCATGTCCATTAAATCATGAGAATCATATAGCTGTGGTGTCATTGCCTATGTTGCCACTTATTGTGGCATTACCTTATATTGCAGATGCCAATTAGCCACCCTCCTTCAAGCTTGTTTTTGATAGCACTTGATTCCTTGAGGATAATCATATGTGCCAAGCGACTATATGTTTTTGGTACTGATCGTGTGCCTCGATGTCTGAGAGAATGCCTTCACGGCACATGATGCCAGTTCCTCAAAATGTTGGGCATCATGGACGTATGGTAGGCATATTTTCATATAGTGGCTGTGAGAAAATGCTTTTGCGTCATCACCCCCTTTTTTGCTGTATTTTAATGCTGGTTTTTAGACTATGCACACTAGGGTATTACTGTCCAGCTTCCAATTTATGTGCTCTAGTCCCTAAAACAAGCAGACATTGGCCAATCCCTGATTGGTGTATTTTACTCTCATTTAAGGTCATAGTATATGGTGTAGAAACCACACCCATGGCATAGAAAGGTCAATGTCACTTGTGGACTGTAGCACTTACTGTACCATCCACTAGTGTGATAAGTAAAACATAGCTTCAAGCCTACAGAGTAGTGCAACCGGATAAGAGCAGGAATACTCATGGTTGGAGACACGGTCTCCAACAGGAAATCTGGATTTTATTAAAGACACGGAGGCTAATATATCCCTCCCTTAACTCAACCCTTGTTTGGTAATTGTCGTTTGTTTTTTCTTAGGTCGTGGACAACAATGAGATGAGAAGATGGTGTCCCTAAAAGAGTGGTTAACTTTTTGTCTGGAGTTATCAAACTTTTGTTAATATGGACTTATGTTTTGGTTATGTTGCAGTGCACAAAAAAGAAGGAAGATGGCTAGTGATTCTGGCCCTTTGTTGAGCTCTTAGAACTTTGTTAATGTTCTTTGTTCGTTAATGGAGCTGACATGTGTGGCGCAATAAAAGAATATTGCAATAATATTAGCCTCCATGACTTTAATAAAATCCAGATTTTCTATTCATCAAATCGGATGAAAATCTAGATTTTGTATGCATTAGACCAAATTGGTCCCAATTACTTGAATTTCATGATGTGAGCTTGAGAGAGGCCAGATTGAAATATAGCTGTTATGAGACATTAGCAAGATTGGCAACTGCACCCCAGAGACAGGAATGAAATTAAATGTTTCAGATTTGCCTATGAATCAGCAGTGGCAACTAGGAAACTGCAACTTAAGGAGGAGCTATGGTCAGACCTAGTAGAGGCTAGTGTCTCCAAGGATAGCACCAAGTTTTGGGGGATCTTGAATCATCCCTTCTTTAAAGAACATCAGGCCTCAGACCAGGTGTTTTATGTGCCAGCACAGGCTTGGATCAATCACTGTTCAGCTCTTTATGAGTGTGATGCTTTAGCATCTGGCTCAAACCCCACCCCTGATTCTGATACACTTATTTGTCAGTGGTCAGAAGTCAAAGAGGCCATGGCGGCACTCCCTCAGGGCAAGGCTCCTGGTGCCAATGGTGTGCCGGGTGACTTACTGAAAGCGTTGGTGGATCTATGGGCCCCTGTTTTAACATTACATATACATGTGGCTATCAGAGGTCCGCACCCAGAGGCCTGGAAGTGTTCTGTAATAAAGGGGACATGCACGACCCTGAATCGTATCGACCAATATCGTTATGCGATTTCGAGTTGAATACTATATGAAAGATAATATTGCAGAAGCTTTCCAATTGCACTAAATGGATCCTCTCGGACTTGCAATAGGGTTTTAGATCAGAGCGCGGTATAGTTGAACAAAATTTAAATCTTTACCTTTCGACCCATAAGTACTTAAGGGCTAGGGGGGGCTCGGTCCATCTAGCCCTCATGGATCTCAGCACAGCCTTTGACTGTGTCAATAGAGCCAGGCTATGGGCTGAGCTTAGGTCCCTGGGGGTGGACACTACTCTCATAAATTTAATGGAGATTTACATTGATCTCAATGGGGTGGTTAGATTTGGCCAAGATAGGGAATGTACTCTGTACTTTAAAATAAATAAATGTGTTTGTCAGGGCTGTATTCTTGCCCCCCTTTTATTTATTATGTATATTAATCACCTAGTGGACGTTTTAATGGGAATTGAAGCTGACGTCCCTAAAGCAGGGGGTCGAACTACACCAGTTTTATTATACGCCGATGATGCAGTTTTAACTCCCCGTACAACAAGGAGCCTACAACATTTTCTAGATGCAGTTGTTGATTTTATGTGTAGCTTGGACCTATCCACAGATTTAAAAAAATTACATCACATAATGGTGGGTCAAAGGAATGTTAAATGCCGTAACCCCTCAGCTAGGGGTCAGGTCTCATCCAGGGTGGAAAATCTTTCCTACCAGGGTTTGTTCCTTTATTCAGGCATCAGATGGAAACCTCTTTTATATAAAAATAGAGGGGCCATCAAACGTGCAATTTCCAGGCTTCAAGATGTTGCCCGGCGCTTTGGGCATAAGTTCCCAAAACTATTACTTTGTGTATATAAGGCCAAATGTGTCCCGATGTCCACACTTGGCAGCGGAATTTGGAGGTATGCCAATACTGACAGCATTCGGGTGATAGAAAACAATTTCCGAGAAATGTACTTCCCATTGGCCAAGGAATCCCTACCGAAATTGCACATGAAGGGTTAGTTATGCCATATATTACAGATTTTATTCAGGTTCACCCCCTCTTAATGTTGTGTTCAGTTTGGTAAAAGAGGATTTCCATTTTAATATGATTATACTCCAGGATTGTTTGTCTTCCATGGTTACAATACCTAAAAATTATTTAAGGGATTAGGAAGTCCAGGCTTATAGTCTAACCTTGGAGGAATAACAAAAATGGATCTCATATAGGTTAAACAGACTTTTTCCCAAAGGGTGTCTATTGAACAGGAGAATTCAGCCTTGAAAAAACACACCAATCGGAAGTATGCCTTGGTTAAATCTGTAAGTGAATTTGTGTCCTATATCCTCTTGAGCATGTCTAATAGGCAACGTAGCATTCTAACATTTTTAAGGCTATATATTCTTCACCAGCTTTTGTTGCCGAAGGTAGCCTGGTATAAATTGCCCAATCTTTATGTTTGTAGTTGCGATACTACTTTGATATGTTACTCCATGCATATTGTACTTTTGCGTCCAATGTTTTCCTACCAACATCACAAGTATATCAAGCCTCTGTTAGCCCCGGCACACTTTAGGCAAATCAGACTGGCATATCTTTATTTATAGCTGCTAGTGACACCAAAAGTATGTTTCTTTGTTTCTTGTTTTCTTTCTGGTGTCCTTCTTTTGACTACCCATTATCTGGACACAGATCAAGGGGGCGCGAGCCTGACATTCCTCCCGACGCCGTGAGGGCAACGGCAGCTACCAGCTAGGGGAACTTACCTGCAATCAGACCTCCAGGTCCGCCGTGAGGGCAACGGCTTGGCGCAATACTTCATCTCCCAGGTCCCCCGGAGCGGCGCAGCAGGTGACGTCAGTGGCAGGCGTCACCTGCCTACTTCTTCGCTGCACGCCTCCCGCAGCGCGGGACGCAGATCAAGGGGGCGCGAACCTGACATTCCTCCCGACGCCGTGAGGGCAACGGCAGCTACCAGCTAGGGGAACTTACCTGCAATCAGACCTCCAGGTCCGCCGTGAGGGCAACGGCTTAGCGCAATACTTCATCTCCCAGGTCCCTCGGAGCGGCGCAGCAGGTGACGTCAGTGGCAGGCGTCACCTGCCTACTTCTTCGCTGCACGCCTCCCGCAGCGCGGGACGCAGATCAAGGGGGCGCGAGCCTGACATTCCTCCTGACGCCGTGAGGGCAACGGCAGCTACCAGCTAGGGGAACTTACCTGCAATCAGACCTCCAGGTCCGCCGTGAGGGCAACGGCTTGGCGCAATACTTCATCTCCCAGGTCCCCCGGAGCGGCGCAGCAGGTGACGTCAGTGGCAGGCGTCACCTGCCTACTTCTTCGGTGCACGCCTCCCGCAGCGCGGGACGCGCACGGGCAGCGCCCGGGCAAAGCCCGGGCCAAGGGCGGGCCCGTCCTTACCCGTCCTCGCCAGGAAGAGGCAGGGCTGGGCCACCCCCCTCACATCGTTCTCGTGACGAGGAAGACTGACAATCAAAGCACGATCATCGCGCAGCGTGTAAGCTGAGAACTGTAAGTACTGTGGCAGCAGAACAGTCTCAGTTGGAATTACCCCTGTTTGGAGACTCAATACTGTTTTCTGTTTACTGGGGTCAACACGGTGGCAGTGTACTCCAGAGGCAAGGTGGCTGGATTGACATTACGGACGCATTAAGCCCCCGAGGGCCCATTTGTCCTTTCTAGTACTGTGGGATTGTCTTGAAGGGGTTAAAGATATTAAGTAAAGGAGCTGGTGACTCCTTGGGGCATAGAAGGTTTTAATGGTTGGTGTAGGCAAGGGGTAGGGTGAAGTAAGTTGTGGGTGTCAAGTTGATTTGGTCACCTGGCAGTTTCACCAAAGGATAGCAGAGGTATGGCAGGTACAGTTAGAACACGCTCAACCAAATCTAGGTTGAGGCAACCTACCCAGCCAGATCCGCCCCTTACGGTAGAGGGTCTATTGCCAAAGCAGATTCATCCAACGGCAATTGACCGAATGCTGCAAAAAGCTATAGGGGCGGTTTCTAGCGAGATTGAACGCACGGAGAGACGCTTATCCCTTACACCACTAATAAACACACCAACCTCGGCCCAAATAACAGTGAGTGATAATCTGGATTCTTCCCCTCCCCCACCTCCAGAAATGAACGCTTCGGATCTCCCTTGTGCTCAGCGGTCTGTGGAGAGGGATAGTGGGGCCCATATCAGGAGTGTACCACCAGAGACAGGTAGGAAACGTAAAGCCGGCCCAGCGAAAGGTAGGCCCATCAAATCAAAAAGCCGCAATGCCCCCCCCAAAAACGATAACCAACAAAGGGCCAGGGAGGGATGATGAGCCTAAACAATACTCAATCCCACCAATATGGTTATCTCAAATAATGGCAGACTTCCAATCTCAATTAGAAACTTTTATAGTTAATCAGATTAGACCACTTACCAGTAGACTGGACAAGATAATTAATGAAATAAAAAGCAGGGAAAGGGTATTTAGGTCAGTTCCAGAAACAGTCTCTATCCCTAGTGCAAATGGCATCAGTTGTGTCCCTGCGAATGAGGGACAATTCAATAACTCAGAGGTGAACCAAGCCCAAGTCACGCAGATTCTAGCACGTGAGACTCACACATTGCCGCAGACCAAGCCCACAAATTTTAAGGGGAAGGTTCAACAAGAGGAAGTGCCAGGGCAAGTTTCTAATGTGCCATCCAGGAACTACCCAAACCCTCTAAGCACAGCTCACATGAATCAGATCAGTCAACAATCAACGAGTGTACCAAGGTCAGCTGACACAGTTTCCCTCCCAACGTTAAATCTACCACCAGAAGCATGCCCACTAGTTGTTATCCTGGCTGGGGCACCAGAACTTAAAGTCGACCAGAAGGAGTCCCATCAGGAATTAAAAAATAAGGTTATCCACTGGTTGGGCTGCCACACGGTAAAGATGGAGAGATTCTTCTAGTGAGAAGGGTGAACTGTCTCGGAAATAGGAATAAAGATATCCCAGGAAACTGTATAATTATCAATTTTAGGGATAGTAGTGTAGTCAAATATATTCTCAGAGAGGATATAGGGGTTACCAGTAGAATCATAAAACCATTACCCTTAGACTACTTCTATCCCCGCCCAAATGTCCAACATATAGGAAGTCAACATGAGGGTGGCCAAGGGGAGTTAACCCGTTTAAACCCCCAGGAACCTCGGGATCGTCAGGGAGAAAGGCTGAGGCTGTGGGAAGCTGACCAGATCAGGTGGGAAAACAGGTATGCCCCCCTTATGTCATTTGAAGCTAATGACTGACTAACCCACTCCGAGTCGACAATGTTACACAGATGTAAGGAGGGTAAGGTCAACAAGCTGGGAGATAGGGTGGACGAACTGATCATTGCACAGGTTGCACCCACAGAAGGTAACTCCCAAATGATCCACTCAGATCCGCTGGTATTGCCCCAAGAAAGAAGAGAGGCTGACCCAGCCGATCAGTTAATTGCTACCAGTGGTGATTTGCTGGGAATTAACAAAGTGGCAAGGGAGTTAGATGAAGGTGGGACACCTCAGGGTCAGGAGGGCATAAGCGAGGAGTTAAGGGTGACAGGAGACTTTGACAGGTTACAAGTCACTCCCCAACAAATGGACCAGGCAAGGAAGCCAGAGGGTGGTTTAAATGTTATTTCCTGGAACACGGCTGGCTTGGCAAGCAAGTTTCATATCCAGGAGTGGAGAGAATATATCACCGAATTCAAGATAATAGGCCTCCAGGAAACCTGGGTAACCGAAAATAGCCCTTACCATATACAGGGCTTTAAATGTTTTTTTACCCCAGCCTTAAAATCAAGATCTGGCAGAGCCATTGGGGGTTTATCCCTATACGTGGATTTAAGGATAAAAGGCAAGTGGACAAATATATTAAGCCCATCTCGCAACATACAGGCCGTAAGGTTTGAGGGGCAAGGTCTTGGCCTGATACTACTCAACATATATAACCCGGGTGAAACAAACGAGGAAGAGGATATTGTGGGAATATTAGACACCTTATTGAGCAAGGATTACTCACAAGCAAATGGAGTAATGTATCCACATTATATAATTATGGGTGACCTAAATACCCACTTATGCTCCTTCCTGGTTCCCATAAATCCAGACTGGTCGCGCTGCCCCTCGGTTAAGGGGCCTCATTTTGCCCACACAACAGCAGGTAGAGAATTGAGCAAACTCCTGATTAGCCACAACATGGAGCATACCATGGATATGATGGCTATGGGAAGTGATGGCTCCCTTCCCCCTACCTTTAAAGGCAGAGGGTGTTCGTCAATTATTGACTATTTTTTGGTGTCTAGATCCCTTAAGCGCATGGTCATAGCGGTTGGAATAGAGTGGAATCCATTCAGTGACCACAATCCCCTAATAATGAAATTACAGTATCAGGCAGTAGCCAAGATAGGCACAGTGGTTGGAGTTCATGAGAGGGCAACAGACCAAGGAAGGCGGCTCAAGTGGGCCAAGATTGAGGGTGTAGCATTCTATAGAGATCTGATTGACCAAGGGAAACAACCAATTGAAGATTGTCTTGATTTAGCAATTGAGGGTTCTCAATTATTGTGTGCATTCGGGAAGATCACCAGCCTGGTGGATAAGCTTTTGACCACTCGATCTGTAAAAAGAACCCCAATTCAACCGAAATGGTTTGATAATGATTGCTCTCGTGCACTCAGAGAGCTAAAAAGCTGTTTAAAACAAAGGCCCAGGAATAACAACAGGGTTACTGAGTGTAGAGCAAAATACAAGGCTGCAATAAAAAGAAGGAAATTGGTTTTACAGGGAGAAGTGTGGGCTGATTTAAGGGAAGCAGCTGAATCTAGGGATCTTTCTAAATTTTGGAGTATTATTAACAAACCCTGCTTTCATGAAAGCAACACACCCGAAATCAGTGCAAACTTCCTCCCGGAGCAGTGGGTCGCACACTTTAAGAGTCTGTACAATCACGAGAAGACGGCCACTGTCATTGTGGAGGATGTCACATTAGAGACCCAGATAGTTGAGTTCACCCTAGCTGAAATCACCATAGGAATCGAGGGCCTATCAAAAAATAAGGCTCCAGGCCCCGATGGGGTCCCCCCTGACTTGTTTATCAGCAATGTGGAGTTGTGGGCCCCCTTGATGACCAGGGTAATAAATGCAGCAGTCATGTTTGGTCTGCCGCGATCATGGTCAACTGCTACCATTATTACCATCTTTAAGAAGGGTAATAGGGATAACCCCCAGTGCTACCGGCCTATTTCTCTCATTGATGTCTCCGCAAAGATCTTGGGAAGGGTAATCCTTAATCGATTAATTGAATGGACCGAGGACAATGATATTGTCTCGGACATTCAATATGGATTTAGATCTGGGAGATCCACTAGTGATCAATGTCTTAATTTATACATGCTAGTCGCCAAGTATACCATAACAAGTAACGAATCCATTTATTTAGGATTCATGGATTTGGCGGCTGCCTTTGATCATGTAAATAGGGAGAAATTGTGGCTAATGATGACCCAACTTGGTATCGATCAGGGATTGATCACCATTCTCAGGGAGCTACACAGAGATACCACAGCTAGGGTACGCTATAACAATGAAGGGGGCCTTACTGAAGCTTTTGGGTGCTTAAGCGGGGTAAGACATGGATGCATTCTTGCGCCCTTTTTATTTTCCCTTTATATTAATAAGCTAGAGCAGACCCTGATTGCTTTAAACACTGACTGCCCGAGAATTGGAACGCGCCAAATACCAGTTTTACTATACGCTGATGACGCCGTATTGTTAGCCCGTACCCCGAAAAGCTTACAGATTTTAATCGATGGCTTTGTGAAGTTCATGGGATCCCTAGACCTCTCAGTAAATTTGGGCAAATCATTCGTGATGAGGGCAGGGAAAAAATCTTGGACTACATTTATACACAGAATTGGGTCTCACACACTGGAAAGTGTACAACTCTTCTCTTACCTAGGGATATTGTTTGATGAGAGATTAAAATTTACATCCCTGGTAGAAGAGAGATGTGGGAAACTGATATCTTCATATGGTGCAGTGACCAGCTATGGGCGCAGACTAGGTAGATGGTCCCCAGAACAAGTATTGCATTTGTATAATTCCATCTGTTGTTCTAAAGTTCTGTATGGAGCTGAAGTCTGGGGCTTTGTTAACACCACACAACTACAGCGGGAGGAAAATAAAATACTGCGGTCCTTACTTAAAATCCCGCAGAGTACCCCAGCGATCATCGCCCATAGAGAGCTAGGGAGACCATATATCGAAGACACGGTCAAGCTCAGACCGATCCTGGCGTGGCTCAATATTTGGTTAAACACAGAAGCGAAGTTAAGTAGACAAATATTGAGCGACTGTCTAGGAAGAGAGAAATGTATGAAGATACCCTGGTTTAAATATGTAATGGTTACCTTAGAGAAGCTGGGTCACTTAGAACTTTTCACCAATCCATCAGTGATTAGAGCCCAGGACAAACTAATGGTAAAAAGTCTGTTTGTGGCCCAAAGGAACTCAGCCAGAATGATGGAAGAAGGGTCCAAGAGGTCAGTGAATTTGCACAGTCAGATCAAGAGCACATTGGGAATGGAACCCTATCTCTGTTTATGGTATAATGCACAGGATAGATTTTTAATATCCCGTTTTAGGCTCAATCTTTTACCTTATTTATTGGCGGACCCACTAGGGTATACGGTACCGATTGAGCAGAAGGGTGCCTGCGGCTGCGACAATCGGTCTCCGCAGGACACCCTTCATTTTGTATTTTTCTGTTCTTATTACTCCACACCCAGGCGAAGTTTTTTAATTGATATACTGAAAAGGGCTAAATTGACTCAGGCGAATTCAGCATTATTGTTTTTACAAAGGGCAGCTGACCCACTGACTCTGTGTTGTATATTGAACTTTATCAAAGTAGCACTGAGACTAAGATTAACTAAAGATCAGGTTTAAACCGCGTCCGTTTAGAAGTGATGTATCTGTTAGGTGATATGACTTTTTTATTCTGTTTTATCTTTATCAAATGTTCTTTCTGATTGATTTAATTGCTTTTAAAAAAAAAAAATGAATGAGACTCTGTATTGTGTACATGTGCTTTTATGGTGTTTTTAACATCCGAATAAAGAACTATTGATTGATTGATTGACTACCCATTAAGCCTGAAATGCAGGGCTTTAGTTGTTGTTGGGATAATGCAGGTCCTCATCGCTCTACTTATTTTAACTGTTTTTAAACTGTTAAGATCAATATATATTTGATGTAATTTATCTGAGTTCCTACTATATATTGTTGCTGCTATATATGGAGCTGTTTATGTTTAGATTTACTGTTGCTGTATCGTCTGTACACTTTTATGATTTTACCATTAAATTGAATAAAGTTAACTGAACTGAACTGAAGTAATACATACCCTGTGGTCATGCCCATAGACAAACCCACTAGAGAATGTAATACACCCACTGCTTCTCCAGTTATACTGCATGATACAAGACACAAGCCTAATGTTGTAAATTTTATTTTTCAACACAGCACCCTGGATTTTTTGCTTTTTCTTGAACCCTATTTTTGTTGGCCACAGAACTCTTTTAGCATTTGTGTACACCTGATAGGCATATTTATCTTACCTATATGTTCCTTTTATTTCATACAGAGCATACCCAGGCCCTGTAAATAAAAATGTCAGCAGAGAACTACAGCACTCGTAGTGCCACCCACTGAAGTGACCTAGCAAACTTGTCTCCAGGCTTACCATGGTAGCATGGATGTGCAGTTGTGAACTGCAAATTTAACTTAAAATAACCCCATTTTGGCAGGCCTAACCCTTCCTTTTAAATATGTATAGGTCACCCCTAATTAGGCTGTATTGACCATCAGTCAGGTTGAATGGTATTCAAAAGAAGGACACGTACAGCCTTATTGCCCACTGTTAGACCTGGCTTGTCCAGCGGGTTTATCCCCAGGCTTTTTGCTTCTTGGCCTTCTGTTTCTCACCTGTTTCTGTTGGTTTTATGATTCTAGACACTTTACCACTGCTGATCAGTGCAAAAGTGCATATGCTCTCCCTGTAAATTGTTATGATGGATTGGTGTTTCCATGATTGGTTATTTGATTTACTACTATGTCCCTAGTACGGTGTGTGCCCAGGGCCTGTAAATCAAATACTGCTAATGGGCCTGCAGCACTGATTTTGCCACCCACACAAGCAGCCTTTCAAAGGTAACTCAGACCTGCCACTGCAGTGTCTGTGCGCAGTTTGGTACTGCCATGTCCACCCAAACCTTTCCTTTTCTTACATGTTAGTTACCCCTAAGGTAGGCCCAATGTACCCCTGTAGGCAGGGTGCAGTGCATTTGAAAATTAGGACATGCCCTGATGTGTGTAGCATGTCCTGATAGTGAAATACAGCCAGTTTGGTTTTTCACTATTGAAAGGCTATCTGTCCCACAGGAGAGAATGGGAGTTTAATTATAAAATCATATGAATATAACTTCCCATTGGGACAAGATAGGAAAATTGAGTTTAGTATGCCTGAACTCAGAATATAGAGATGCATTTTTTTTAGTAAGGATGATTTTTATATTCTAGGTTTGAAAAGAACACGTTTAGAAAGTAGGTATTTTCTTGCTTAGCTAACCGGTGTGCCTCTGCTAGGCTTTTGTATTGACTATATGGATTTGGAGTGACAGGGACTGGGGATGTGCATTCTCTCAGACAGCCATTTGGGGGTGAGGTGTGTCCTGCCATTCCTGAATGAGTCAGGGCTGGGCTGAATAGACCTGGGTTGCATTTAGAGTAGGGGGAGGAGATTTTCTTGCACCTGAATGGGCCTGGTCTGCTTTGGATGATGCTGTCTCCACCTCCTGCCTGGTTTTGTCTGGGCAAAGACCTTCTCTGCCACCAGAGAACAAAGGGATTTGTGCTATAAAAAAGTGAGGCCCAGACCCCTGAACTTTATATCACTTTTGGACTTTGAACCTCTGCCAAGGAGAAGAGCTGGAAGAAACTAGACGAGGAGTACTGCCCCTTTGTTGTGTGCTCTCTGGGGTTGGCCTGCAGTAGCTGTTTGTGCCAAGGAGAGGAACTGTGTGTGTATCCTGCTTGTGAAAGTATCTCCGAGGGCTTTGAAGTGGAGCTTGTGCATGGTTCAAGAGGTCTCAGGAATAGCAAAGCCCTCACCATCATTTTGGGCACAGTGTCTGGAACCGCTGATTTCAGTCACCGCAGAAGAAAGGAGCAGCCGACTGTCACCGAGTCCGTCGCAGGTTTCCGTGTTGTGAAGGCACCACAGAAGGCCCCACTGCACTTCGCACCACATCCTTGGTCTCACCGACGCCGTCTGGATGATTGTCACCGAGCTGTTGCTTGCACCGCGTCCTATGGGCACCGCACTTCATACCGGCTAATCTCACCCTGCCTGGATGTCACAGACACCATCACTGCACGACCCGAATATCAACCAGCTCCGTCGCCTGTACTGCAACCTGCCAGCACTGTATCAACCACCACCTCACCTCTCATCATAAGCCTTGGGCTCACCAACGACATCTGGATGATCGTTATTGAGCCGCTGCCTGCAACGCATTGTGGGGCCATCACACCCTGCACTGCTTCCATTTTGCAACGCAGCCACGACTGTTGCCCCCGACTGACTCGGGCCAGCATGTCGGCTGCAATGAGAAAGGTACTGTTCACGAGTCTGTCAATGCTTTTGCTGGCCCATACTGATGCGGTCGGCTGGAACTGTTAGACTCTGTTGTTTTCAGCATCACAGTAGTCCCGGACGGAGCCAGCGACTCGGAAGAACTGTGTTTTTAAGCTATTTCAGTAATTTAAAGGTTATCTGCAAAGTAACTATTTATATAGTATTGTATGTTGGATTTTTGCCGAATTTGTTGGTTTAGATAAGGTTTTGCCTATTTTTCTTAACTGGTGTGGTGTCCATTTGTAGTGCTTTCACTGTATTACTGTATGCATGCACACTGCATACTTTACACACTGCCTCTGAGATACGTCTGTCTGCTTGTGCCAAGCTACCAAGGGGGTGAGCAGGGGTTATTTTAGAAGTGATTCCCCCCCAACCTGCCTAGAAAGAAGGGTCTCTACTTGGACAAAGGTGCAAACCATTGCCAATTAGAGAGCCCAATTTATAACACCCACATGTCCTTACAGTTAAAAAGGCCGGGAGCATGTTCCACGCTGCAAAATTAGAGCAAACAGCACCTTGCTGCTTCCTTGATGCTGCTCAAGTAGCTTTTCTACTCAAGCGGCATCTTTCTCATTGCGAGCAGTCACAACTGTCCGTGACCACCCACGTTGGGAAAGTCTCACTTGGCGACTCCAAGTCTCACTCGTGCTCACCATCTTACCTTTGGTGGGCCGTACACAAGAATAAATTCCACCACGTGGCAGTTGGCGGAGTTTGGTTGGAACTCCGCGTTACAAGCATAACACAAAGTAGGCATACCTCCCGAACTCCGCCAACCTAGCTGAATTTATTGCCCACCTCAAATTATATCTAATAATGCCAATTTCAGTTTAGAAGTAGGTAGAACAATAGTTCAATGACTCTTTTTAATAGTTATTCAAAATCCAATTTAATGGTGAAATTGAATTTTGTATCATGATCAACGAAAAGGTACTTTTAGAAAGTCACCTGTTTCCTGCCTGAAGTCCCTGGAAGGTGATCTGCATTTAGCTTTTCCACTTCTGACAGCCAATATTTAGCCTTTTAAAAGGTGTGAATAAGGTGTGAACTTGCTCCCTGAACAGGGAAAAAAGGCCTGGGGTGTGGTAAAGTGGTTCTGTTACCTTGACAGAATAGACTGTGGGCTGAAACCAGGAATCTGATTAACTTCAAAGAGGCCTACCCTATCATAAGCAGAAGTAGCTAAGCTAACACCCAGGCCCACCGCCTTCTTTTGTCACCCCAGCCAGATCACCCCCAAATCATACTAGAGCTCTTGTTGATATCATAGTATCAAATCATGCTGGAGAGTCAAACCTGTTTTACGGGTCTGCTGGGGTTTAACATATCGCACTTACAATATCACACTTGGGCACACTTCTAGGGAGAGAGCAGAATGCCAAAACAATTCTTGTGTATCCAGTTCTTGTGTGGTTGGTAGAAGATGTTGCTTGGTGTTACACATTTGGATTACTGTAGTATACTCCCTACACACACACCCAGTCCTCAGAGCTCGAGATAATGTCTCCTGCCATCTTGAAAATGCCCAAAGGGAATAGAGTTAGCCCTGAAAGCCTTTACTACATTAGGTAGGGTGTGCCCATGGGTCATGCCATCTGACTAGCTTGTCCCTGGCATAAATTTGGCATCCCCAGGCACCCACTTCAGAACACTCCCAGATCTGTGGAAGCTCAGAAGAGGACTGAACCTGCTGTCAGAGATCTGAGAAGTGCCTAGAACACCGTCGGCTTTAGAACTGTACTCCTGTGGTGGATTGGGACGTGAATGATCAAAATCAGATGGCAAAATCATTGACCATAATGAACCTGATTAGTGTATCTGACTTTCATTCCATCACAGTCAGTTCCTAATTGCACCTAGGTCCTGTTCTACTCCGATAATTGACTTTCAATGGTACTTTGTGCTTCTTGACTCTATCTGTACTTACAACTTTAAAAAATCATATCTCTGGTTCCCCCACAGGATGTTTGCCATTTTAGTGTCCTCACATGTATTACATTTTGGTCTATTGTTAGCATTTTTTATTGTATTACATGTCAATTTTATTACTGTTTCAGTACTGCTTAAATACTTTAAATATTGCCTATTTTAAGCCTGTCTGCTCTGTGCTACAACTATCAGGGGGTTGAGCTCAGGTTAGATCAGTGACTTTAAGGGTGTGGTTATTACCCATCCCTTCAATTAATACCTGTTAGACCTGTCATCCTTGGGGTGGTCTTCCCCAAAACCTTTTTTGCCTTCATCCTCATTTTTCGCTGTATTCATTTATGTTGACTTTAGGGCTGCTAATCAGTATAAAGTGCTTGTGCTCTCTCCCTAAAGGATGGTAACATTTGTTTACACCTGATTGGCATATGTAATTTACTTATAAGTGCCTAGTAAAGTGGTATACTGTATACCCATGGCCTTTAAATCAAATGCTACTAGTGTGCTATCCAATTAAATATCCCCTTAAAACATGTCCCATGTTCATAGGATGACATTGGGTTGCCTTATGACACTTAATATGTGCTAACATTTGATTAGGGACAGGTAAACCTTTTATCTTAGGTATCTAGGAAATTGTAAATTAAATCCCTCTTTAATGGTAAAGTCAGATTTTAATTTACAATTTTGAAAATATCAGTTTTCAGAAAGTTGGCATTTTTCAACCCTAACAATGTGGTGCCTGATGGCTGTTCCTGGGTAACATAACTGGGTGTAGGTTGGTAGTTGGACTTTGTTTATTCCTCCCAGGCAACCACACAATAGAGGGATTAGGTGTATGGATGGGCCATGACTGGTAGGACAGGGGGCTGAGCTGGGCACAGCCTCACTTGCATCTATATAGGCTGAGCCCTGCATTCACACAAATGACTTGTCACCCCTGTGTTGGTCAAGCAGATAGATAGGGAAGCAGGAATCTTCAAGCACTTGAAAGGCAATTCTCTAGAAACTTCTCCTACTTCAAAGAAAGCTCCAGGTATAAAATAGACTGCTCAGACCCACTCTTCAGTTCACTTTCTGGACCTGCAGAATGATGCTCAGAGAGTGCCTGCTGCTGTGGGCTGTATTCTTCAGAAGACTGCTATGCTGCACCTGGAAGGACCGCATTGTTGCCTGAAGCCTGTCTTCCTCCCTCAGACACCTGCCCGGCGGTTTGAGCCCTGTTCCACTTCTTGAACCCAATTTTACCAGAGTGACTCCATGGGCGAATTGTCTGGCCTCCTGATCAGAGCCTCAGTGACAGAAAAGGCTCCAACCATCTTGCACCCACACCTGGCCCCATCCTGAGTGAGTCCGAACCCCCCAAGTTGTCCCCTTCCAGTCTCGGTGTTTAAGGTGCTCAAATAGCAAAAATCCCAAACCTTAGGATTTAGAACATTTTTGGCTAAAAAGTGCTCTGAGAAGCAAGAGGAGACTGGGACTAACTTACTTGTCCATCCACCCATGGCGCATTGCCTTTCGGCCTGACTTTGTGGCAGCTCCCGCTATGTACTTCTCCACAGCAGCGAATCCTGTTCAGCGGTCCTTCCCCAATGGTCATTCAGCCTCATGGAAATCTTGTCTGCTACAGGCTCCAGCTTCCTCTTGCTACATATTTTCCACTTTCAAAAAAGAGTCTAAGTCTGAATTTTGAAATCTTCACTACAACATCATTCAGATGCTCCCCAGCATTGACGCCTCCTCCGCAGACACCGCTGCAGCCAACCAGGCGCAATCCACTTTTTGTATCCAACATGCACTACATTGCGGTTGGCCATGTTTTTCAACTTTGACCCAGGCCCATGCAAATGGAGATTAGCCGTTTTTGCTTTGATCTTTTAGGAGCTATTTTTTAACTTTAACTTTAAAAATTCATAACCCTGGTTCACTGATTGGATTTTTTTCATTTTAACGTCAAATAATTTATTAAAATGTACTCTATTTTTCTAAATTGGTGTGGGACTTTTCTTGTGTTGCTTTTTCACTTTATAACTGTTTCTGCATGCATAAATAATACCCACTACAATTCGCTGCCATTACAGGGATGGAGGCCCACTGGGGTCAATAGACCACCATGTATGTGAATGCTTTTAAATAAAACAATCATTTTTATTAAATGCAGATCATTTTCGTTAAAGAAAAATGGGATGCATTTAAAAATAATGAAAAGTTTCACAAACTATTCAGGAGTAAGCAGCGATCCCATAGACCACTACCTACTCTTAAAAATGTTTCTTTTAACATTCCTAAAGTGGAAGGGGCACCTTGAGTACTTCTTCGAGGTGTCTGTAAAATATGAATGCTTTATGACCGGATTTCAATAGCAAAACATTAAAACATACCATAAAGAACAGTATTCTGACAGAATGTTCTTGCTATTGTGTCCTGAACTTTTGTGGGCCCTCGTGTACAAAGATTCAATTAAAGAAATCATAAAGTACGACAAATAAAAATGCGCAGTTTGCGATTCCCTAAATGGAACATAAAATTAATTTGTTAGAAGTGGCTGCAATTCACGCACCAACGTCTAAAGAATTCAATGGTTTTTTGAAAACCGACTTATGAATTAAGAGGTTGGTTCTCAAACGACCTATTTGTAGGGCGGGGCAATGTGACCTACCTCAGTGTAGTATTGTAGTATACATAATTGTTGTCTTGTTCACTGTGCATTTCGAGCTGTGTCATGAGATGCACACAGCATTTTGTTATTATTGAACTTCTTCTGTTTATGATTGAACCGGGTTCCGAGTTCCTGCCAGTTTGGCTTGTCGTCAGAATGTGGTTCATGCTGCTGGCAAGTTGAGTGGTGTAGGAGGTCAGTCATGGGTTCTTAGTTGTTTGAGACAGAAAAGTCTCTTTCATCTGAACCTGCTTGTGTTTACCTGTGTTTCTTTGTGGAAACGCTCTCAACACTCTTTAATATGCAAGAGATTGGTCAAACACATGTGTTGGATGGCCGGGAGCAGTCTGACGCTACAGGGCTTGTGTGTGTCGAATGGCTCCCGGCCACCCGAGCACATGGCACTGGAAATCCCTCTGATGCGGGCACCAAAGGCATTTACTTTCACCCTAAACAGCCTCTGGAGCTGGGGAAGCTCTTCCCCAGCTCCCGAGGCTGTTTATTTTTTTTCCCTAAATTGACATCATTTCAGTGAAACCGAAACTGAAATGACCAGATCGGCTTGTTTCAGTTTCACTTCCTACGTGCTCGTGGGCTCATTCAGCCCCTGAGCACGTAGCAAGACAGGAGAGGCATCATTGGAAATGGGAGAATCTCCCTTTTCCAATGGTACCCCTACCTAGTGGATCCCTGCTTAGGGATTGCCGGAGGAGGCCGATCCCCAAGAAGGGATTCACCCACTAGGCACCATGGAGGGACGAATGGCCCCTTAGGCAAGGTCTTTTCTCCCCCCCCCCCAATGTTTTGGGTATAATTCAGGTTTTTTTATGGCTACAGGGGTAGGGGCAGCCAAAAACAGCCATGCCAAATTCCACTGTCTTTCTACCCCTCCCTGTGAGGCAGAAGGGGGCAATATCCCCTGATATGCCCCCCAGGGGGGACAGAAAGCCTACTAGGCACCAGATTTTAAAAAAATGTATATAGGGGTAGAGGCTGCCCAAAATGGGCATGCCAATGCCCCCACCCCACCCAAAAAAATTGCACAGTCTTTCTGCCCCCTCCAGGAGGCAGATGGGGCAATAGCCCCTGATCTGCCCCCGGGGGGCAGAAAGCCCACTAGGAACCAGAGATATGTTTGGGGGCATGTCAGGGAGAAGCCCCATAGGCAAGGGTTGCTCCTCCTTTTTTAGGCACACATTTTGACTGTTTCCGTGAAATTTTTAGTCTCATCTGCCAGAGTTTGTGTGTGTTTGAGCTAGAGTTTGGCTGACGGTCTGCGTGTACTGACCTTTGGCTGGTATTTTCTAGTGTTGTGTGTGGACTTGCACCTTGGCTAATGGTGTGTGTGGACTCGCGCTTGATGGTGGTGTGTGTAGATTGGCGCTTGCCTGGGGGTGTGCGTGGAGTGGTGCTTGGCTGGCAGTGTATGTGGATTGGAGTTTGGCTGACGGTGTACATGGATGGTGCTTAGCTGGTAGTGTGGGATGGCGCTTGGCTGGCGGAGTGCGTGGGTGGTGCTTGGCTGGTGGTGTGCATGGATAATGTTTGTCTGACTATGTGCATGGATGGCACTTGACTGACAGTGTACATGGATGGCGCTTGGCTCGCGGTGTGCAAGGATGGCACTTGGCTGGAGGTTTGGCTTGCATGTATCTCCCAGTGTTTTCGTCCCCAGAATCCCCCTCAAATCTCAAATTTACTTACAAAGTCACATTTTCCTCACATTTCAGTGTGGGTAAGTTGTAGGATCACTGTGCAGGCACAAATCTCCTACTACCCAGCGTTCCCCTTGGTCTCCTGGGAAAAATTATACCTCACTTGTGTGGGTGCAAAAATAGCTTCAGCTTGAAAACATATAAACAAACTACCCTTTTGGACCACTTCAATCTTTGCCACTTCCATGTCATTGGCACTTGGCCCATCCACACAAGTCAGGTATCATTTTTATAGGGAGACTGAGGGAAACGCTGCGTGGTAGAAAATTTGTGCCTAGCAGTGATCCCACAACTTTCCCACACAGATATTAGAGGAAAATGTGACTTTTTAGCTAAATTTGAGGTTTGCAGTGAATTCTGAGAAGCAAAATGTTGGGGGATTAATGCAAGCCACACCTCCCTGGACTCCCTCGGGTGCCTAGTTTTCAGAAATGTCTGGGTTTTTTAGGTTCCCCAAGATGTCTGCAAAAACAAAGGTGTCCACCTATTGATTACAAAACGCCTGGCTTTTCAAGGGGTGACCTGCATTTTTGGTCTGGGGCTCAGCGATCAGCCAGGGAAACCTACCAAACCCAGACATTTCTGAAAACTAGACACCTAGGGGAGTCAGGGGAGGTGTGCCTTGCGTGCATCTCTCATCAGTTTCCAACCCAGAATCCCCTGCAAACCTAACATTTAGCTAATAAAATTTAATTTTCCTCACTTTTCTGTGTTGGAAAGTATTGGGATCATTGGGTGCCACAAATTTCTTACCACCCAGCGGTCCCGCAGGTCTCCAAATAAAAATGGTACCTCACTTATGTGGGTAGGCCTAGTGCCCACTACAGGAAATTGCCCATATCTTACATTGAAGACTTCAAAATTATCGATCGCAAAACTACCTGGTTTTGCGAGGGAGTCACTGGTCCCGGGCTCAGCGGGTATCTTGGGAAACCTACCAAACCCAGACAATTCTGAAAACAAGACACCTAGGGTGTCCAGGGAAGTGTGGCTTGCGTGGATCTCCCAACATTTTCCTACCCAGAATCCCCTGCAAACCTGAAATGTAGCAGACAAATTATGTTTTCCTCACTTCTCAGAGTGGGTAAGTTGTAGGATCACTGGGCCACCACAAATTTCCTACCACTTCAGATCTCCCAATGAAAATGGTACCTCACTTGTGTGGGTAGGCCTAGTGCCTGTGGCAAGAAAAGACCCAAAACATGCTGAAGAGACATCAAAATTATCGATTGCAAAACTACCTGGTTTTACAAAGTGTCGCCTACATTTTTGGTCCCGGGCTCAGCGGCCATCCAGGGCAACCTATCAAAGCCAAACATTTCTGAAAACTAGACACCGAGGGGAGTCCAGGGCGGTGCGGCTTGCGTGGATCTTGCAACATTTTCCTACCCAGAATCCCCTGCAAACCTCAAATTTAGCAAAAAAAGACACACAAGTCATCCAATCCTGGATTCCCCTGAATGTCTAGTTTTAAAAAATGTATAGGTTTGCTAGGTTTCCCTAGGTGCTGGCTGAGCGAGCGTACAAAATCCATAGCTAGGCACATTGTGAGAAAAGAGTATGTTTTCACTGGAAAAATCTGATGAGCCCACATTGCTTTTTGGCATGTTTCCTTTCACAGGCACTAGGCCTACCCACACAAGTGAGGTACCATTTTTATCAGGGGACTTGGGGAAATGCTCGGTGGGTGGAAGTTTGGGGCTTCCCATAGATTCCAGAACTTTCCATCACAGAAATGTGAGGACATTTTTTGAGGTTTGCAAGGGATTCTAGGTAAAAGAACCCGGTGAGAGCCACACACATCACCCCATACTGGATTCCCCGGGTTGTCTAGTTTAAACAAATGTAGAGGTTTGCTAGGTTTCCCTAGGTGCAAGCTGAGCTAGGGTCCAAAATCCACAGCTAGACACATTGCGAAAAAAGAGTCCATTTTCACTGGTAAAATGTGAAGTGCCCACATTGTGTTTTAAGCCATTTCCTGTTGTGGGCACTAGGCCTAACCACTCAAGTGAGGTACAATTTTTATCGGGAGACCTGAAGGAAGGCTGGGTGGGTGGCATTTGTGGCTTTGCGCAGGTTCCAGAACTTTACTTCACAGAAATATGAGGAAAATTTGTTTTTTTACAAAGTTTTTAGTTTGCAAGGAATTCTAGGTAACAGAATCTGGTGAGAGCCACACAAGTCACACCATCCTGGATTCCACAGGATGTCTTGTTTTCAAAAATGTATAGGTTTGCTAGGTTTTCCCAGGTGCCGGCTGAGCTAGGGTCCAAAGCCACAGTTAGACACATTGCAAAAAAAGGCCAGTTTTCAATGGAAAAATGTGATGTACCCATGTTGATTTTTGGGCGATTTCGTGTTGCAGGCACTAGGCCTACCCACACAAGTGAGGTACCATCTTTATCGGGAGATTTGGGGATATGGTTGGTGGGTGGAGGTTTGTGGCTCCCTGCAGATTGCAGAACTTTCTATCACAGAAATTTGAGGAAAATTATTTTTTTTACAAAGTTTGAGGTTTGCAAGGGATTCTGGGTAACAGAACCTATTGGGAGCCACACAAGTCACCTCATCTTGGATTCCCCAGGATGTATAGTTTTAAAAAATGTACAGGTTTCCAAGGCTTCTCCATGTGCCGGCTGAGCTAGGGTCCAAAACCCACAGGTAGGCACATTGCGGAAAAAGGATCCGTTTTCACTAGAAAAATTTGATGTTTCCATGTTGTGTTTAGGGCTGTTTCCTGTCGCAGGCACTAGCCCTACCCGCACAAGTGAAGTACCATTTTCATCAGGAGACTTAGGGGAATACAGACCTGTAGAACAAATGTTATTACATATTGACTTTCTATGCATTTCTGCCTTCCAAATTTAAGACTAAGGGGTCAATTCCAATCCGGGTCGGACAGCTCTCCGAGAGCTGTTTGTAGCCTTACCTTGCAACCAACACGTTCCGGGAACCGGTGTGTCCGGGCAATGAAGTACGATGCGCAAAACTGACACAAATCCGACCGACAAGTAGACTGCGATTCAAACTTCATTTTCCGTACGAGACGTACATCCGATCGCCGAACCGAGTCTCCCGGAAGCAGTTCCCACAGCAGTTTCCGGCCGGACAAGTATGATGCGCTAATCATACACACCGGACGGGTCGCCACGTACAGCACGTCACAGCATCCGGGAGAGCAGCATATCAGGTACGATTTGCGCCAGAACACAATCCACGGCTACGAGACGGACCAGCTAGCAACGGGTACGAGACGGAGCAACAAGCAGCGTGTACGAGATGAACACATCATGAATCCCATCGCGCAGGTCATACCAGTATTGTACATCTATGACCGGATCAGGAACAGACATGGACGGCGCAGACGGTAAGTCAGACACCCACCACACAAACAAACAACACGTACTCGCCAAATGTCACACACACCCAGAGGATCCATATCCTGTCCACTAGCAACAGGCCACCATAGGGGTTGCATGGCCATCACCACTACCAGCCCCACTCATAGGGAACCTGTTGCCCATCACTACTGCCACCCCCACTCATAGGGGAACTATTGCCCATCACTCCTGCCACCCCCACCCATAGGGACTATGTTGCCCATCACTCCTGCCACCCCCACTCATAGGGGTTATGTTGACCAGCACTACTGCCACCCCCACTCATAGAGGACCTGTTGCCCATTACTACTGCCTCCCCCATTCATAGGGGACCTGTTGCTCATCACTCATGCCACCCCCACTCATAGGGGTTATGTTGCACATCACTCCTGCCACCCCCACTCATAGGGGTTATGTTGCCCAGCACTACTGCCACCCCCACTCAGATGGGTTATGTTCCCCATCACTCCTGACACACCCACCCATAGGGACTATGTTGCCCATCGCTCCTGCCACCCCCACTCATAGGGGTTATGTTTCCCAGCACTACTGTCACCCCACTCCCCTAGGGACTATGTTGCCCATCACTCCTGCCACCCCCACTCATAGGGGTTATGTTGCCCATCACTACTGCCACCCCCACTCATAGGGGACCTGTTGCCCATCGCTACTGCCTCCCCCACTCATAGGGGACCTGTTGCCCATCACTCCTGTCACCCCCACCCATAGGGACTATGTTGCCCATCACTCCTGCCACCCCCACTCATAGGGGTTATGTTGCCCAGCACTACTGCCACCCCCACTCATAGGGGACCTGTTGCCCATCACTCCTGCCACCCCCACCCATAGGGACTATGTTGCACATCACTCCTACCACCCCTACTCATAGGGGTTATGTTGCCCAGCACTACTGCCACCCCCACTCATAGGGGCTATGTTGCCCATCACTCCTGCCACCCCCACCCATAGGGACTATGTTGCCCATCACTCCTGCCACCCCCACTCATAGGGGTTATGTTGCCCATCATTACTGCCACACCCACTCCTAGGGGTTATGTTGCCCATCACTACTGCTACCCCCACTCATAGGGGACCTGTTGCCCATCACTCCTGCCACCCCCAGCCATAGGGACTATGTTGCCCATCACTCCTGCCACCCCCACTCGTAGGGGTTATGTTGCCCAGCACTACTGCCACCCCCACTCATAGGGGCTATGTTGCCCATCACTACTGCCACCCCCACTCATAGGGGTTATGTTGCCCATCACTACTGCCACCCCCACTCATAGGGGACCTGTTGCCCATCACTACTGCCTCCCCCACTCCTAGGGGACCTGTTGCCCATCACGCCTGTCACCCCCACTCCTAGGGGACCTGTTGCCCATCACTTCTGCCACCGCCACCCATAGGGACTATGTTGCCCATCACTCCTGCCAACCCCACTCATAGAGGTTATGTTGCCCAGCACTACTGCCACCCCCACTCATAGGGAACCTGTTGCCCATCACCCCTGCCACCCCCACCCATAGGATGGGTGATGCACCACACATCCATCAAACACCAACATTAGGTATGTCAGCAAAATACATCCCCCCTAACATCATGACAACAGTGTGTAGTCGGTGACAAATGCCCACAGCAGTGAATATGACTTCGAACATACAATGTAACTACCATCACATGTATGACCAAAAACTGAGTGCGGCCTACACAAGGCAAGCATCACAATAGCACTGTGTCAATGTGCACTAACACCCCCTCACTGTTTCGAACAAAAGTTAAGTGTGGAGTTCCTAACTGCAGCAAATGTTGAGCATTGTGGTGATGGGGTCTAAAACCCCCCTCATCACAGTGACCAAAAGGTAAGTGTCATCATGGTCAAAGCTGCAAATACCAAACAGCATGTATGATTCCTGGTCCCAACACATGAAACACTTTTGTGGCAAAGTAGTGGTTGTGTCCCATACCCACAGAGATGTGGTGAGGCGAACAGTGCTGTGAAAATCTAACATACTCTCGGCCATGTGCAGACAAGCACCACCCCTGGGGGCTGATATTGTCTACAGTGTACAATGACACAAAAGCAACAGTGACCATCACAATGCATACACACATCTCGAAAATAGACACACAAATCAATACATCCTGTGTAGACTGTAGGTGTCAGGTCACAAACTCCCATTCCATGGCAGCCATGGGACCTAACAACCAGGATGAATGTGCAGAATGATGTGATATGAATCACAGGGACAACAGGAAAAATCATCAAAACAACATCCAGACAATGGCCCACAACAGCAATACCAATGCACTGATGCAGATGCACAAAAACAAACAGGCAACCTCACACTGCACATCTGACACAACATGTGTGTGTGTCTCAGTATCCCCAGGCAACTACACAACACATGGGGGGGGGGCTGAACCACAGTTAGACAGATGTGGACACAGTGCCATACAAAAGTAACCCATCATTGGGCCTCCCTTAGTGGGCAATCACGCATTGTGAGATGAGAGGGAGCACAACAGACACAGACACATGTGACACAAGCTGGAATGAACAGCAACTAAAACAGCAAGAGACTGACACACAACAGCACTACCCCCAGGGACCATACATTGGGGTGACACAAGCATGCATGATACGTTCACTGTGATGACAAAGGTAGATGTCGTACAAACTGTGAAACCCAGACATGTGTCCTGTGCCACAAAGGTACATCACACCTACACAAACACAAATCACTGGACAAACGGGAGGTAGGGGCCGATCCATGCAAACATTCACATCTGTCCACCCTCAACACCACACACCCTGAACTGCACCAATGTGCGTGACATTGCACATGCACCCATGACAAACACAGTAATGTTGGGAGGAACTAAGGTGCACAGACTCATTACACAAGGACAGTCTACAACCCTGATAAATGACAGACATACTGCACAGAATGCGGTACATGGCCATGACGTAAAAGCTCTGGTAACCTTCGGAATCCCTGCCACAGTCCCAGGACAATGCAGAAGCCAAGGAGAACCACAAGGCACACATGCTGACACCTGCCAACATTGCAGCCCTGAACATGACGAGTGGGAGCAGTCACACACACATACACATGTCTCAATCACCGAAAGGTACCACCTAGGGACAACTACATGATATTTCGAAAAAACAAGTGCCTTGGGGACCCCTGACTGTGTCCCATCTGCGTCTGACCACATCATCACCACTCAGAACTGACAAATCCCAATGATGAAACACCAATTAACAGTAGTGTGTCATGCACCCACACATCTGGTAGCCCAGGACAAAGATGTGGGATAAACACAGTACAACTCAGCAAGCATCAACAACAGGAACATTTTCAAGGGAACACTGCCTGTGTATAAAAAGGGATGTGGACACACACACACATGCTCACACAACACACACCATGGGCCCAGGCAATGTCACGGAACAACACACTTACTTGAGGGGACTCAACTCCTGTGGAAGCTCAGCTGTGCCAAACATAGTCCCAGCAGGTCTCAGTCATGTCAGCAGAACACTTGGTCAGTCAGCCATCAGTTACCACCCAATGAAGGCTCCGGTCACAACAGCCTGGGTACGGGAGTGTCCCTTAAGTCATCTGCACATACTCAATACATATGTCCAGCAAGTTGCACAGAGGACCCAGTTGCTCTTACACCAATGATGCCCACACCTGCAGGTCCAGTGGAGATGCACCCACGGTCATGGAAATAGACAAATTGGACAATGGGAAGCACATCATATGTGCATGTGTGCAAGCCACAGATGTGACAATGCAAATGAAATGTTAATCATGACACACCCAGTTAGCTGCAAAGGATGACATAGATAACGACCAGAATAGGATACATATCTCATGGACCACATGGAGTACATCACATCAACACCTCAGTATTCAACATTGGAAATCCAGCATTATAACTGCAAGGTCATGGTAAACATCATCAACATAATGTACAGCTAAATCAAATTCACAAGGATAAATACAAATGCTTTATTCAGCAAATTTGAAATGCAAATGCAAAGTCCTTTCAAAACAAAGGCCAATGGCCAGTCCATATCCAAATTTCAACAATGTGATCTGAGTGACAACTGTCACACGTTGCTTGCCTGCACTAGTAAGGACAAGGGACATCCACTCAGAGGGGCATGCATGGGGGCAGGCCAGGCACCGCAGGGTCAGGACAGGGCTGGGCAGAAGGAGGCAGTGAAGGGGTGGTGGATGCAGGAGAGTCACTGGCAACTGCAGTGGAGGTGTCTGACATAGCGGGTGCAGTCACAACTGTGGGTCACAAGTCAGATGGGGTGGGTGCCGGCACAACTGCAGTGGGCAGGTCAGATGGAGTGGACTGGGTCCCCACTGCAGTGTCCAAGTCAGACGGGGTGGTCATGGACTCCACTGCAGTGCCCAATTCCATGGGAGCGGTGGGGGGGGCATGGTCCCCACACCAGTGGCACAAACAGTCTGACTGTGGGGGGTGGGGGTGGAAGAGCAAGTGGTAGGGGGTAGGGCTGAGCATTTTTGGAATGGTGTATCTGTGTGTGGGGGAACCTGGGACAGGGTGTGGCGAGGGAACCTGTGGAGTGGTGGCCTGGGGGATGGAGGACGGAGACTGTGTCGTGGAGCTGCGGGGCGGGGGCGGGGTCTTGCTCTTCCAGCTCCGAGGGGTCTTGTGGGTGGGAGCCACAGTCTGACTGTGCCTGGGGTAGTGTGTCCGGGTGTGAGGGGCACTCCCCTCTGTGTGTGGGGACTTCCTCTTCCCCTTGTAAGCTGGGCATGCTGGATCGGTGGGGAAGAGGCCAAGGCCACAGAGGAAGAGCTTCTTGGGAGATGGGGTTGCAGGTGAGGCAAGGGAAGGGGTCTTGGAGGGAGAGGTATCGGAGGACTGTGGAGTGGTTGTGGATGCCTGTGTGTGTGTTTGTAAACCGTCCCCTGTGAGTGTGGTATCAGTCCCCTGAGGTTGCTTGTGTGCACGTCTAGACCTTGGTTTGGGTGTTTGTGTGCTACCCGTGTCTGTGGGTTTGGGTGAATGTGCTGGTGTGTGTGTGCTTGGGACAGGTAGGGTGCTAGGAATCATGGATGGGGCAGGGGTAGGAGGGGTGAGGGACTGTTGGAGGAGGGACACTGCTGCCATCAGGGAGGAGGCCAGGGACTGATTGGTCCTCTGTTGGGCAGACATGCCCGATGAAATGCCCTCAATGAATGACACCAGTTGTGTAAACAGACTGGTGTGTGCATGGAGAACACTCAGCATTGATGTCTGCCCTACATGGATCTGTCGAAGCAAGTCCACAGACTCAACACTCAGGGCAGCAGGGGACACAGGGGCAGGGGTGCGGTGCCTGGCACAAATGAGACATGCTCCCGAACACGGGAGCCTCCATGTACCTCTGGGATGGGAGCCGATGTGAGGGTGGTGATGGTGGTGGTGGTGGCATGGACAGCCTCACTAGCTGGGGTATGGTGGCTGCTGACACCCGCCTCCACAAGGGAGTCATCCTCCGAGCTGCTGTGGCCCTCAGCTGGGGTGGATGGTGCTGAGGACTCCTCGGGGTGGCTCCACTCGCCCTCTGTGCCACTGGATCCCTCCAACTCCTCACCTTCTGTCCCAGTCTGGTTCTGTAGCTCCTCCTGGTCTGTGGAGCTGGCCCCTCCTGTGGCCGTGGATGTATCTGGATAGAATTAGGAAAAAAAGAACAACATCAGTCACCTGCACTGACCGCACACACCACAGTGAGTACAGCACATCACAGGGCAAGCCCTGGCATCATCAGCTGAACACTGCTCAAAGTGCTCACACTGTTTTGAATAAGCCGATTGTCAGTCTCACCATCAAACATGGCACTCATATCCCTCCTGGACTTGCACCCATATGTCTGTTGCATGTTGGATGCTAATACCCCAATGTGCAGACATGCACCACCTACACATTTGTTGGACATGCAAGTGAACATGTAGGAGTATGTTACTATACACACATCACATCTCTTGCCACTGACTCAGTACAGGTGACAGGAAGAAGAGATGGCCTGAGTCTCATTTCACATGCTTGTGATGCATACCAGCAACACACACTATGACGTTCTCATGTCCTGATAGACAATGCCACAATGGGGTGCATAGAGCACATTTGACCCCAATGCAGGATCACTCATAGCAAGTTAAATGCCATGGCACAGGCATGCCTGGAAAGTCAGTCATCACTGTCTATTGTCACAGGGGCAGGGCATCCAGACAACAACAGTATACACTGTGTCACAATCATAGGTCATGTGTAAAGCAAACTCTGCAGCTGACAAGTGCACTTGTCCATCCTCTGCAAACAACATACCCCAGACCTGGATGACCCCACATCATACAAAACAGACATTTGAGTGTCTGCGAACACAACTCCCTGTACATGAGCACCTCACAGTCTGATGTGCATGAAACACAGCTGGCTGAACTTCACAGTTGCATACACCATTGTGCACTGTCAAGTGATCACACACCTCTATGTCACACAGATCTCATCTCCTATAGTCACATCTCAGATGTCCTGCTGACCCTCAAACTCATAAACACCCCAGTTGTCCTGAAAAGGAAGCCACACCACAATGACACAGAGGCAGACACCTGAAGGCACATGTCACTAAGCACAACCTGTAAGGTGATACACAGGAGTGGGATTACAGAGTGTTTCTAAATGCCCTTGAGTAGGCATGACTGCCAGGTCTACGTGAAACAGTGTATATCCCTGGACAGTAGTCAGGTGGCTAAGCAAGTGGGACACTCTTGATATACATACTCCTGAGGCCCAAAATGTGGAGTCCCCTGCTGCATGGGTGTGTTTCAAATACCCCAGGCACATGTGGCGAGTCAGTCAGCAATTGGAACACATATCAAGGGCACACACAGATTATTATTTATTATTATTATTATTATTATTATTATTACTGAGTTTTGTATCGCGCCTGGTTACCCTTGGGCATCCCCGCGCTCTTCCAGAAAAAAAGGCACCATAACACAAGACAGCGGCATTAAGCAGGGAACAGGTAGGTCTTTAAAAGTTTTCGGAAACGTAAAGTACTCGTTTCAGAGCGAAGAAATAACGGAAGGGAGTTCCACAGAGTTGCAACGTTTATGGAAAATCTTCTGCCGCCAGTCCTGGCCTTCCTCACTCTCGCGACTTGCAGCAGATGTTGGTGATCCGAGCGCAATGTACGAGGGGCCTTGTAGGGTTGAACCATCTCCCGTAGGATGGGTGGCTCTTTACCCTGCAGGATTTTGTGGGCCATGCAGAGTGCTTTAAAATTCACCCTCTCTCTGATAGGAAGCCAGTGAAGCGCCTTAAGCGCCGGGCGGGCAGATTGACGCCTGGGAAGATCCGTCAGGAGCCTAGCAGCAGCATTTTGTACTTGCTGCAGTTTGTTTAGGGTTGTTTCTGGGGCCCCCAGAAACAGCGCGTTGCTGAAATCCAACCGTGAGATGATGAGTCCCTGGATTAGCAGCCTCCTCGAAGCCATCGGGAGAAGAGGTAAGATCTTCCGGGCAGCCCGGAGCAGACCAAAGCACACGCCTGCTGTTATTTTAGCGTGTGTCCTAAAAGAGAGGTCCTGCTCCAGCCACACCCCCAAGCTCTTAATCTCCTGTTTGGGGGTGGGTGCCACTCCCAGGCAGCTGGGCCAGCTGCTCGGTGAGAGGGAGGGAGGGGAATTCCCCAGCATCATTAATTCGGTTTTTGAACCGTTAAGTTTGAGTGCTGAGCTGCACATCCACGTAAAGATCTGAGATAAGCAGGTGTGCAGCTGGTCGGGTTGGTTAGCCGACTGGGGGAGCCCTACCACCAACTGGGTATCATCGGCGTAGCTGATGATCTTGATACCCAGTGGCAGCACCACACTCTCCAGTGGGGCCATATAGATGTTAAACAATGTAGGGCTCAACGATGAGCCCTGTGGCACACCACACTGGAGAGGGACAGATGTTGATTTCTCCTGGCCTTCCCAAACCTCAAACGTCCGGCCCTCCAAAAATGACGCGAACCATTTCAGGGCCATCCCGGAGACCCCCACCCCCGCCAGCCGTTGGAGTAACACCTGGTGGTCTACGGTGTCAAATGCCGCACTAAGGTCAAGGAGGATCACTGCCACCGATCCCCCTGAATCCAAAATGCTCCTGGCATTCTCCACGACTGCGAGCAGGGCAGTGTCCGTTTGGGAATCATCCAGGAGGGAATTGGATTCCAAAAAACCCGATAGACGCCTGTTCACGAGTTTCTCCGCCACCTTGCTAATGCCGGGGAGCAAAGAGATAGGCCTAAAATTAGCAAGGTCGGCGGAGTCCAGGCTAGGCTTCTTCAAAAGGGCCTTGACAACCGCTCCCTTCCAACTGGGGTGCACCACTCCTTTGGAGAAAGAAAAATGTATAAGGTCAGTCACAGAGCTGCCGATGATAGAGGCGACCTGCTTCAGGTATTTCATCGGTACAGGGTCTCTCGGTGACCCACTCTTCACAGTCGCCAGAACCCCGAGAGCTTCCTCCACCGTAACTAGACCAAAGGAATCCAGCTCCACTGCCCGCGGCCCAGGGCAAAGACCTGGGCTGCCACCCGAGTGTGTCTCCTGGGCTAACTGAGGAAGGGATGCCAAGATGTTTTCAACTTTGGTCTTGAAGAAAGAAGCAAGTTCGGAACATTTCTCACATGGGTTGTCGTGAGTAACCAGGGGTTGAGGAGTTTGCAGGAGTTCTCTGATAACCCTGAAGGATTCCTTCGAAGAGTTGGAAGAGAGACCTATTCTCTCCTCGAAAAACACAGCCTTCGCTGCCTTGATGGCAGATTTATAGGTACCGAGAGCCACCCGATATTCTGTCCAGCTGTTTTTACTCCAGTCCTTCCTCCAAGTCCGCTCCATCCTCTTGCAGCCCTTCCTGAGTGTTCTCAGCTCTGGTGAATACCAGGGGGCTGATCCCACTCTTCTACCCCTGGTAAGTAATCTTTTCTTAGGTAGAATGGCATCGAGCGAATTGGTCAACCAGGTGCTAAGGTACACATCGGCTACCAGCGGATCGGACCCAAGAAGGGGCCGGGACGACTCCAAATGTGTTGCCCAGATGTCCACTGGAAGCCTAGACCAGGCTCTTCCAACCGTAAATACCCTGGGAGTTGATGCCACTGCGACATCAAGCTGCCATAAAATGGTCTGTCCAGGGCAGAGCCAGCGCGGGCAATATTTTGAGGCGATCCGAGTTTGAAAATATGGGATCAAGCAGATGACCCTTTGCATGTGTTGCACCCGAGTTGGCCGGCTGATCTCAAACGCCTTGATGTCGAACTGCAGATCTGCACCCAGAGAGCGAGAGGGGTCGTCAAAGTGAATGTTGAAATCACCCAATGCCACAAAGTTGGCAGTAGAGGAGGCAAGGAGCGCGACCGTTTCGAGAAAGGAGTTAATAAAATTGCCCATAGTCCCAGGGGGGCGGTAAATCAAAAGGCCAGCCAGGGACGCCATAGGCGACAGACGTAGGGAGAACTGACAGCTCTCGCAGTCGCTCAACCCTCCATCTTGAACCTTACACACTAACGTATCCCTGTAAAGGATGGCAATTCCCCCGCCCCGGCCCACCGGTCTGTCTAGATGGAATATCAGGAAGCCTGGTGGAAGTGCTCTTACCATGTCCGGGCCGGAGCAGATCACATGTCAGATCTCAGGCATAGTGTAAACAATTGACCCACCCATGAAACACACAACAGACTCACGGTAACAGATGCTGTCCGGTACCTGAACCATAGCTGACTGCAGTGACACAGTGCCCTAGTGACACAAGTCACAGACTGTAGGGTCCACACCTGTAGATCTGATGAGGAGGGTGCATCACACAATTGAGGGACATGAGTCCTGGACAACAAGACCTACGTAATGTGGAAGTGTGACCAGGCCAAAAGACTGCAAATAGCATATCAGTCATAGTACACAGATTAGGCATGGACTTACCCCCTCCTTGCTGCTGTTTGGCCTTCAGCTGCCCATCCAGGTCCGGGAAGACCACCGCCAGAATCCTGAGCATGTGGGGGTCAGGGTCCGGTGTCCGCCCCTCCTGCGAGGAGGCGACAACTTCAGCTGGACCCTTGCGATCCTCCGGGTCCAGCCCCGAAGGTCCTGCCACCTCTTCTGGCAGTTGTGGATTGTAGACCCCCACTGATCGAACTGCCCGGGCGATGGTCAGCCAGATCTCCTGCTTCTGGTGGGCACCAACCTGTGAAGATGACAAAGTTAAAAGTCCTTTAACACACATGCCCCATATTTTTGCTGCACACAGTTGGATATACATGTCGTCACCACAAAGGAAAATGAGGTACACAGGTAGCGCACCCATGGAAATGGACAAATGCCCTGTATGTCTGACATGTTAAAATTACCTGGGAAGTTGAAGCTTGCACAAATGCACTTTTGCTGCAGGACACCTGTTCATCACATGTACCTACACACTTTGGGGGTTGAAAGTACTCAGTGAATACGCTTGACACTGGTGTACACACTGCTAGTACTGCTAGTCAGACAACATGCACAATAAGGAAGGCAGTGGACTGCACACTCACCTGCTCCCCTGGTTTCCCATACAGCTTGCAGTACTGTGGACGGAGCCCGTCCAGCAGGGCCTGGTTCTCCTCCTCAGTGAAGGCTAGGACCCTCTCCAGAGTACGTGCCATAGCAGTAGCCAGAGGATGCAGAGACAGCAGCAGTGGTAGCAGAGATGTGGTCCAGTAGCATGTAATGCAGGCAAGGGAGCTCCCTGGGGGTCAGCCAGCCTTATATCTGTGCTGTAGAGGCAGAAACTGTGCCGTGTCCCAAGTGATAGGTCCAACACGGTTGCATTCTATGAATCTGGACAATCCATGGAATTGTACGACTCGTACACGTCTTCCGCATCATTGAAATCTTCACCTTCATGACACCCTAGAAATTGCAACATTGTTGTAGGCATCCAACTGAATTTCCAGCGCACGACTTGTACAAGTTTTGAATCCGCGTCCGTCTCCATGACAGTCCAGAGCTAATGGGTGCGCACGGCTCGGTCAACTGACTGTACAATGCGTAGTTTGAAAATCCACACGCACCCGTCTCCATATGATTCAATGGCCAAGGCGTGCGCAGGGCTCGGTCCATGCCTGCACGACGCATATGCATGATAGTCACCCGCATCGGTTCTCATTGCAGTCAATGGCTAAGCGTACGCACGGCTCGGTCCATGCCTGCATGACACGTATGCATGATAGTCACCTCCATCAGTTCTCATTGCAGTCAATGGCTAAGCATACACACGGCTCGGTCCATGCCTGCACGACGCGTATGCATGATAGTCACCCGCATCAGTTCTCATTGCAGTCAATGGCCAAGGCGTGCGCAGGGCTCGGTCCATGCCTACACAACGCGTATGCATGATAGCCACCCGCATCGGTTCTCATTGCAGTCAATGGCTAAGCGTGCGCACGGCTCGGTCCTGAACTGTACAATGCGTCTCTGTAGAAGTCACCCGCGTCGGTTGACATTGGTGTGACTTTTTGACGGCTTTCACACACAATTACTTGCCAGGGACTCAGGTGCACACCTACCACACTACAGCATGTGTCACACTGTGTCCCATGGAATGTAAGGCTGCATTACCTGTGTGTGTAGGGAGGGCAACATTTGGTTACCAGAATAGCACCGGAGGATTCGGCCAGGGAGAGGGAATCCTCAAGGACATTCAACAGGAGAATGCTGCCCATCATGCTCGCATGGAGGCAAAGTGGGATGCACTTACTTCGGTGCATAGGGACATACTCACATGACTCCATCTTGTCAGTCCATTTCCACTCCCTGTGAGGTGAGCATGGTTCAGTGTGAGCTTGCTGGGCCATGTGGGTGGGTGGGGATTGTCTGTGACTGCAACTCCCATCATGCTTTTGGCTACACCCCCTTCCCAGCATGCCCATACTTCCTTCCTTTTGACTCTGCTTCCCTGTGAGAGAGTGTGAAAGCAATGGCAAGATGGCTGACTGTGAAGTCCTGGTGTTTGTTTGGCTACAAGTTCAAAGAGAGCCCCTGTGCTTCACCCGGCAGAACCCAGTGCGGTGTATCTTTGGGTGATATTTCACTACAGTGTGAGTCAATGCATTATACCCGGTGAGTTGTGTGGAGTTTGTGTTGAGGGGTGTGTGTGTTTACACATGCTGATAAGTATGGTCAGAGCTGTCAGTACTCCTTCCCACCCGGCCAGACATCCACCATGAAACGTGCTTCCATTGGAGGGCGTGCAAGTTGGCTTGCAGGATGTCAGGCAGTGGTGTCCTGCTTCTTATTTGCGCACAACCCGTACCAGGGCCTTGTGCTCCCCACAGCAGGACCCAGTGTCAGACATCTTGTCAGTCATTTTCCACTCCCTGTAATGTGGGCATGGTTTAGAGAGGTCTTGATGGGCCAATTGAGAGGGGGAGCATTATCTGTGACTACAAACCTCATCATGCTTTTGGATACACTCACTTCACCTGCATACCCACTATTCCTTCCTGTCAGTCAGCTGCACTGTGAGGTAGTGTGTTCGTGGTGGCAAACTGTCTGACAGTGTTTATTTAGCTATGTGCCACTGCCTTGCTCTATTTGATGGTAGGTTTGTACATGTCACGACACAGTTACAAGTCACTATGAGATGGCAGGTATTGTGTTTGTCTGACTAGCATACACATCTTGGGATGATTATCTATTGGTTACTGTGGCTTTGCTAACGGTGCATGGTTTCACTATCCCCTTGCCACACAATATTGAGTATATTGGTTGTGTACTCACCAGGCTCTGGTATGTCTGATAGACCATGGATGCTCTGTGGTGGTAGGATGTTCCGCGCCTTCTCCTCCCAGGACCTGAAGTATACTGGTTTGGCAGGAGGGCCACCACCAGTGCGCTGACTCAAGGCGTGATCCTTCTCGATGAGTTTCTTGACCCTCCTGCGAACGTCATACCACCTGTTCTGGATATCATCCTTTGTGCGCAACATCGGTGCTTGTGCGTTCACCTTGTCCATGATCCTCGCCCACATCTTTGTTTTCTGTGACATGGGGGTCCTTTGGACCAATGTACCAAACAAATGTAGCTCTACTCTGATGATTTCATCTTCCAGCACTTCTAACTCACTATCTGTGAACTTTGGATTCTTCTTTGGTGGCATGGTGATGGGTGGTTGTGGTGAGTGATGTGTGTGTGAGGGTGCAAGTGAGGGTGGGTGAGTGTCAGTTTTGCTAGGTGTATGTGTGAGTGCTTTTGGTAAGGTGCTAATGGTGTGAAAGTTGTGTGATGGGTGAGTTGTGAGTGTGTCTGTGGTTGCTGTCTGATGGTGTTCTCTGCTGGCTGTTCTCTTTGAATTTACAAAGGATCATGGTAGTGATTAGTGTACTTTATATAGGTGGAGTTGTGGGTGTGTCTTAGTTCCAAGTTTTTTTTTTCTTATATGTATTGGGCCCGATTCACAAAACTAACTTAAGACAAAATCCTAAACTTACTACCATTTTGGTATTCACAGAAGGCACTTACTCATTTCGGTATTCACAGAAGTTAGGAGTCCTAACTTTAGGACTCCTAAATGCCTTCTGTGAATAACAAAAGTCTTAAAGTTAGGATTTTTCTCAGTTTAGGAGTAGTAAAGTTAGGACTCCTAACTTTAGGACTCCTAAATGCCTTCTGTGAATACCGAAAGTCTTAAAGTCTCAGTTTAGGAGTAGTAAAGTTAGGAGTCCTAACTTTAGGACTCCTAAATGCCTTCTGTGAATACGGAAAGTCTTAAAGTTATGATTTTTCTCAGTTTAGGAGTAGTAAAGTTAGGAGTCCTAACTTTACTACTCCTAAACTGAGAAAAATCCTAACTTTAAGACTTTCCGTATTCACAGAAGGCATTTGGGAGTCCTAAAGTTACGACTCCTAACTTCTGTGAATACCGAAATGAGTAAGTACCTTCTGTGAATACCAAAATGAGTAAGTGCCTTCTGTGAATCCCAAAATGGCAGTAAGTTTAGGATTTTGTCTTAAGTTAGTTCTGTGAATCGGGCCCATTGACTTTGTCATTGCTTGTTTGGTCATTTTTTTGTATTTTTTCCTTTGGGTTTTCTAGGCATGAAGGAGACGTTCTTCTGACCGAGGCGAACGCTGATGTTGGCTTGTGTAGGCTTCTCTGGGTCTTTCACGCTGACTTTCTTCTGTGTTTCATACGGGTCAGTCGCGGAGATCTCTATTGCTTCAGGTCCCTGTTTTCTGTGTGTGTCGGTCATACGGCTTGGGCTCCGTGCGAGTCGGTCTGGTCTTACATGCATTGCATCGTTCTGCGCGTATCGAACATCGCGGGTACGTGTTGGTTGGGTTCATTCCTGGTGCGTGTCGGTCGGTGCGAATCGTGTCCGGTTTCTGGGCGAATCACTGGTTTCCCTACAGCTCAGTCGTACGGCTTGTATTCCGTATGTGTCGGTTGTAATTCACACGCGTTGCATCGTACTGCATGGGTCGTACAGCGCCGGTCCGTGTCGGTCGGTCTCTGTTCCCGGTCTGTGTTAGTCGGTATGTTTTGCGGCAGGAATCAGAATCGGCCCCAATATGTGAAAAAGAAGTCACTTTGAAAAATGTCCTCTAATTCACATGCTATTATGGGTACCGGTACCCATAATTTCAGAGATGTGCAAATAACTAGTGCTTCTGAACTCTATATTTTGTTCTTATTTTGGAAATACATAGGTGTCCTTGATACACATTTTTCACTTTTTATATTTTACCAAATGAATTGCTATATACCCGGTAAGCAATGAAAATAAATTGCAGGGCGCAGCTCAGTTATTGGCTCTGGGTTTCTCTGGTTCTTGGTTAACCTACAAGTTCTATATCTCATCACTGCAGATTGGTCCAGCGACGTAACAGTATATTGCTTTTAAAAATATGCCATAGTTACGGGTGAAAATGTTGTCACAAATGGCTGTTTCTTTCAACTCAATTTCAATGTTTTTTTATTTCAACTGTTAATTTCCACAGAAAAACCTTGAAGCATGTACACAGATGACCCTTGCTAAATTAAGAATTTTGTCTACTTTTCCGAAATGTATAACTTTCTGAGACCCATTATTGCTTTGACACCCATTTCAACCAGTAACTGGAATGAGATTAAAAGCACAAAAAGTAACATTCCAAAGCTGTGTAGAAAATGTTGGTTTTCTGACAAAAGTCTGCCTGTCACTGAAAGCTGGGATGAGGGTGATTTCGGCGCCACAAACCCTTTGTTGATACCATTTACATGTAAAAAAACAGAAGCTTTCTTTTGCAGCACTTTTTCCCAATCCTTCCAAAAAAGTGATATTTAGCTGTATTTTGGCTAATTTTTGGGTACCCTCCTGGGGAATCCACAAACCCTCAGTACCTATAAAATCCTCAGGATGTTGGAAGAGAAGGACATAAAATTGGTGTGGATACCTTATGTGGACAAAAAGCTACAGGGGCCTAGGCTTGAACTACCTCAAATAGCCAAAAAAAGGCTTAGCACGGGGGGGGAGGCCTAGCAATGAAAGGCTTAAAGGAAAACTGTATGCACTTTTTTATAAAAGAGAAAATTACACAAACCTTTTTTATGAGCAGACAGTGGTCTCAAAAACCACTGCCTGCTCATAAAAAACGTTTTTGTAAACATCCAGAAAGGGGAAGAAGTCCCATGAATAGCTTACCATCTCCTCTGAAGAGGTGGTAAAATATTGAATACATAGCTTAAATATTCAGTATCTGGAAGGGATGCCCTTATCACGCCCCTTCAAAATACCACATTTTTATTTATTCCTAAACCGAATTAGTCATTCGGTAAAATTCTGTAATCTTTTACCAAATCGCTATTTGGGTTTGAAGAATTCAAAAAGCCGTTTTACGGTCAGAAAGGCTCTGATTTTTCGAATCAGGGCTTTACCGACAATAATATAGCTTCAGACATAAGGGCCACGATGATTTGAAAAAGCTTTTCAGATTCATTAAATGGGGTTAGTACAATGGAAAAAGGGTTTCAGCGTTTGGAAGCCCTCTGATTTACCAGTGGCAGCGCCTGCATTAGGGCGAAGGAGTGCTGCCCACCCTTCTGCATGAGCAGCAAACCTGAAAAATAAAATGGTAATAAAATGCTTTTATTACCATTTTATTCTTTAGTTCAACCACAAGCCCTAGCCACGTGGGACCATTACATCTGACTTGCAGCAGGGGAGGAGGAGTGGTGAACACTTCAGGTTTAAAGTGCGCATGTCACTTTGGCTGGTTTTCGTGCGACAGCCAGCCCGGCATGCAGACTTTAAACCTCTCCAACTCGAGCTGTCTTAGACAGCTGGGTGGCGAGCAGGCACAGGCCTCCAGCCCATTCCAACCATTCCTAATGTTTCTCTCATGCAGCATGAGAGCAGAGCCTGGATTGGTTAGGGGAGTTGACTCAGAGACCCCTTGCTGCCTTTTTGTGACAGAGAGTAGTAGGTAAGTACATCTTTTTTAAATAATTGAATGTACTGTTTTATTTAGTTTTACACACTGTCAGACAGTGTGAGAAACATGCGCAGCCAGCACTGGTAACAGCGGTGGGGCATGTGGGTAGCGGGGAAGTAGACAGACTAATGGATTGGGAAAGTAAATGCTGTGATGCAACGATGCAGTGCGCATAACGTAAGTGGTTGTATTTATTTGTTTATTTTATATTCCCTATTTTGCCATCTGTCCACTTCCACCCCACCGCTGTTACCTGTGCCGGCCAGCCTGGTGAGAGGTTTGTACTGCCTTCAGCCTCATCTCAAGTGCTCTTAATCATGGCCCATTAAAAAACACTATGTATAACGGACCATAAGATATCCAACTATGCAGGAGGAACATATAGCACTGATGTCATGTCTTCGTCAAGTTTAAATAAAAGACAAGACAAAGGTAATCAGCAGGTTAGATAGCGCTGAGTTCTATTTAAGTATGCTATAATAAAAGTAGACATATTTCTTGTTTAAACAAAGCTGATCTTCCTCATTTTGATTTTAAATTGTATTCCATTTTCAACTTGTAACTTTTTTAATGTGACATTTCTGCACTGCTGGCTAGCTGGCATTCCAGTTAGATATATCAAACTTTGCAAATGAGAACATAAATCCCATGTTCAATTTGCTATTAAGCTTTTCACCAGGAAAGTTGCAAAAAAACTTTAATTTGCATTGGGCCATTGTGCATGTAGAAATATCATGTTTTTATGGTATATAATGAAACTCAGCTGTAGACCAGCAAGTTAAAATCTGTCTGCGGGTTCACTGACAAAATTTCGAAGTATAAAATATAGATGTTAAACATATCAAAAAGCATATATATAATGAAAAAATATCGACTCCCTATACTTAAACATGTAAGTACAAAAATATTGAATCAAAAATATCAAAATTAAAAATATAGATGTAAAAAATATTGATAAAAATATAAATTAAATTAAATAATGCATATTAAATATATAAAATATTAATATTATATTTCACAAAATATATTACATTTAGGTGCTGATTCCAATCCTGTAAAACCCGGGTACGAATGGTCATACAGAGCGTATTCTCCGTACTACTCGTACCCGGGAAATCCACCTTGCAAACCAGCAAGTACGATTCGTACAGAAATACCATTTCCGTCCGAATCGTAAAAAACTACATACGGCTAAAAAATACCCACAATTCTGATCCGGGACATCGCGTACGTGACGTCCGTACGGAGTCAAGCAGCATTTTACGGACCAGCAAGTACGATTCGTGCCTACGTCACTCCGCACGGCTCATTTTTTACGGCAGCCAAAAACTCCCTGGAAATTGAGTACGACGCGAAGAAGGAGCACCAGTACGCGACGGACAGCCAAGGACCCCATCCTACGTGTCATCCCGGCCCTCTTAGCCTACGACCTGGTGCACCGAAACCGCCGCGCACGCCGCAGAAGGTGAGAACAACACCCATGGGTCAAGGGGGGGGGGTGAGGGGCATGAAACATACCCCCTACACAAATTAAAACATACAATATGGAGGACATACATTACCTCCAGGGTCTGGTCACTTTGGGGGGCGTGTCCACCAATCCCTGCGTACCGCAACAACGGAAGTGGACGTGTACGCGTACCCGTCACCTCTACAATGGTGGGACGGACCGTACCCACGCCCCCAGAGCGTGGGTACAGTCCGTACCACCATCGTAGTGGTGGTGCAGGGGTATGCGTGGTACGGACCGTACCCACGCCCTCAGAGCATGGGTACGATCTGTACCACCATTGTAGTGGTGACATAGGGGTACGCGTGGTATGGACCGTACCCACGCTCTGAGGGCGTGGGTACGGTCCGTACCACCATTGTAGTGGTGACGTAGGGGTACGCGTGGTACGGACCGTACCCACGCCCTCAGAGCGTGTGTACGGTCTGTACCACCATTGTAGTGGTGACGATGGGGTACACGTGGTACAGACCGTACACACGCTCTGAGGGCGTGGGTACGGTCCGTACCACGCATACCCCTATGTCACCACTACAATGGTGCTACGGACCGTACCCACACCCTCAGAGCGTGGGTACGGTCCATACCACGCGTACCCCTGCGTCACCACTACAATGGTGGTACGGACCGTACCCACGCTCTGAGGGCGTGGGTACGGTCCGTACCACACGTACCCCTACACCACCACTACGATGGTGGTACGGACCGTACCCACGCTCTGAGGACGTGGGTACAGTCTGTACCACGCGTACCCCTACGTCACCACTACAATGGTGGTACGAACCGTACCCATGCCCTCAGAGACGGAGACATGGGGGTGGGTGCCTATCACTCCCAGCAGTGGACAGAGACATGGGGGTGGGTGCCTATCACTCCCAGCAGTGGACAGAGACATGTGAGGGGTGGGTGCAGAGGAATACCAGCAGTGGACAGAGACATGTGAGTGGTGGGTGCCTATCACTCCCATCAGTGGACAGAGACATGTGAGGGGTGGGTGCCTAGCACTCCCAGCAGTGGACAGAGACATGGGGGTGGGTGCCTATCACTCCCAGCAGTGGAAAGAGACATGTGAGGGGTGGGTGCAGAGGAATACCAGCAGTGGACAGAGACATGGGGGTGGGTGTTTATCACTCCCAGCAGTGGACAGAGACATGGGGGTGGTTGCCTATCACTGCCAGCAGTGGACAGAGACATGTGAGGGGTGGGTGCAGAGGAATACCAGCAGTGGACAGAGTCATGGGGTGGGTGCCTATCACTCCCAGCAGTGGACAGAGACATGTGAGGGGTGGCTGCCTATCACTCCCAGCAGTGGACAGAGACATGTGAGGGGTGGGTGCCTATCACTCCCAGCAGTGGACAGAGACATGTGAGGTGTGGGTGCAGAGGAATACCAGCAGTGGACAGAGACATGTGAGTGGTGGGTGCCTATCACTCCCATCAGTGGACAGAGACATGTGAGGGGTGGGTGCCTATCATTTCCAGCAGTGGACAGAAACTTGTGAGGGGTGGGTGCCTATCACTCCCAGCAGTGGACAGAGACATGGGGGTGGGTGCCTATCACTCCCAGCAGTGGAAAGAGACATGTGAGGGGTGGGTGCAGAGGAATACCAGCAGTAGACAGAGACATGGGGGTGGGTGCCTATCACTCCCAGCAGTGGACAGAGACATGGGGGTGGTTGCCTATCACTCCCAGCAGTGGACAGAGACATGTGAGGGGTGGGTGCAGAGGAATACCAGCAGCGGACAGAGACATGGGGGTGGGTGCCTAACACTCCGAGCAGGGGACAGAGACATGTGTGGGGTGGGTGCCTATCACTCCCATCAGTGGACAGAGACATGGGGGTGGGTGCCTATCAATCCCAGCAGTGGACAGAGACATGTGAAGGGTGGGTGCCTATCATTCCCATCAGTGGACAGAGACATGGGGGTGGGTGCCTATCAATCCCAGCAGTGGACAGAGACATGTGAGGGGTGGGTGCCTATCACTCCCATCAGTGGACAGAGACATGGGGTGGGTGCCTATCACTCCCAGCAGTGGACAGAGACATGGGGGTGGGTGCCTATCACTCCCATCAGTGGACAGAGACATGTGAGGTGTGGGTGCCTATCACTCCCAGCAGTGGACAGAGACATGGGGGTGGGTGCCTATCACTCCCAGCAGTGGAAAGAGACATGTGAGGGGTGGGTGCAGAGGAATACCAGCAGTGGACAGAGACATGGGGGTGGGTGTCTATCACTCCCAGCAGTGGACAGAGACATGGGGGTGGTTGCCTATCACTGCCAGCAGTGGACAGAGACATGTGAGGGGTGGGTGCAGAGGAATACCAGCAGTGGACAGAGTCATGGGGTGGGTGCCTATCACTCCCAGCAGTGGACAGAGACATGTGAGGGGTGGCTGCCTATCACTACCAGCAGTGGACAGAGACATGTGAGGGGTGGGTGCCTATCACTCCCAGCAGTGGACAGAGACATGTGAGGTGTGGGTGCAGAGGAATACCAGCAGTGGACAGAGACATGTGAGTGGTGGGTGCCTATCACTCCCATCAGTGGACACAGACATGTGAGGGGTGGGTGCCTATCATTTCCAGCAGTGGACAGAAACTTGTGAGGGGTGGGTGCCTATCACTCCCAGCAGTGGACAGAGACATGGGGGTGGGTGCCTATCACTCCCAGCAGTGGAAAGAGACATGTGAGGGGTGGGTGCAGAGGAATACCAGCAGTAGACAGAGACATGGGGGTGGGTGCCTATCACTCCCAGCAGTGGACAGAGACATGGGGGTGGTTGCCTATCACTCCCAGCAGTGCACAGAGACATGTGAGGGGTGGGTGCAGAGGAATACCAGCAGCGGACAGAGACATGGGGGTGGGTGCCTAACACTCCGAGCAGGGGACAGAGACATGTGTGGGGTGGGTGCCTATCACTCCAATCAGTGGACAGAGACATGGGGGTGGGTGCCTATCAATCCCAGCAGTGGACAGAGACATATGAGGGGTGGGTGCCTATCACTCCCATCAGTGGACAGAGACATGGGGGTGGGTGCCTATCAATCCCAGCAGTGGACAGAGACATGTGAGGGGTGGGTGCCTATCACTCCCATCAGTGGACAGAGACATGGGGTGGGTGCCTATCACTCCCAGCAGTGGACAGAGACATGGGGGTGGGTGCCTATCACTCCCAGCAGTGGACAGAGACATGTGAGGGGTGGGTGCCTATCACTCCCAGCAGTGGACAGAGACATGGGGGTGGGTGCCTATCACTCCCAGCAGTGGACAGAGACATGTGAGGGGTGGGTGCAGAGGAATACCAGCAGTGGACAGAGACATGTGAGGGGTGGGTGCCTATCACTCCCAGCAGTGGACAGAGACATGGGGGTGGGTGCCTATCACTCCCAGCAGTGGACAGAGACATGTGAGGGGTGGCTGCCTATCACTCCCAGCAGTGGACAGAGACATGTGAGGGGTGGGTGCCTATCACTCCCAGCAGTGGACAGAAACATGTGAGGGGTGGGTGCCTATCACTCCCATCAGTGGACAGAGACATGGGGGTGGGTGCCTATCACTCCCAGCAGTGGACAGAGACATGGGGGTGGGTGCCCATCACTCCCAGCAGTGGACAGAGGCATGTGAGGGGTGGGTGCAGAGGAATACCAGCAGTGGACAGAGACATGGGGGTGTGTACATCATTATCAGATGACCACAACTCCATGGGTGTATGTAGGCATCCCTAATGTTCGACTATGTTGATAGTGCCATAACAACACATCACTGACAGCAGTGTCCCACTCCCATGAGGATGGATGTCTTTCCCCCACTGCATGACACACCACAAGTGGGTGTGAGGACAAATGACACATGCATACCCACCCCTGGCGGATGCAGCACTATACACACACAGAGATCATGCCACAAGACTGTTTAGTCATGTGAATGCCTACTAAACTAAGAGAGCCAAAGGGAACACACACTGTCACGCACATCCCAGGACTGATAGGAATGTACAGGTGCTGGGACAGCCACCAAGATGTTGTCTCTCATGGAAGGAATAGGGTGGAGTTCCCACAGATACAATGCCCACAATTGTGAGTCAGGTGCCCAAATACCCTGCAGAACAAGTACCATATGTGTGCTAGGCTGGGATTACACACATGCATAGTGTGGAAAACGGAGAATTTCTCCATGAAGGCATGGCAACATACTCAATACACAAGTACAGTAACTAGCAAGGATGGCACAGACGATGCAGCCGGAGACATTGCTGAGCAGGCATGGCCATAGTTGAAGGGATCCATCACCAACAAAGGGAATGTATACACAGGTCAGCACAACAATTGTGCAACTCTCTGCAGGGTAGATGTCAGGTGCCACGGAGGAAGGGACACTCCTAGGTACAATGTCTCAAAAAACAAATAACACTAACGACCAAAGATCCTTTGCAGAGACCTTGTGATGGCACGCAGATCCCATGGTCCACCTCATGACCATCAGACTCGAACCTTTGCCAGAAACATAACACATTACCACAACCCCAACTCCTGGAGCATCAGCACCAACATCAATACCTGAAATGCAATAGTGTTCAAAGTAAAAAGAAAATGCTTTAATAATAATATTAATAATACTGATATTTGTAGAGCGCGAACAGCTACCTCACGAGGAGGTGTCCCGGCGCTATAGACCGCTGGGGAACCCGTCCTGGCTATCCCTGTGAGATGGTCCCTTTCTGGGTATCTCCAAGGTGAAACCAGGCATCCCCAGCGTCTGTGGGGGGCCGTTGTAGAGATAAGGCAAGCTTAATGCCCAGAGTTGCCGAGTGTGTTCCTGGTTAGAGTAGGTACCGAGGCGAGAATTATTGAGTCCGTTTTGACCCTGGTCCACGACCCTGCCGCGTCGGGAATTGAACCCTGGTCCCTGGTCAATTCTCTGCTTACGGGTCTGCCGCCTCTAACCAGTGAGCCACACCTCTCCACTAATCAGCATAACAATTTTTTTTTCAAGAACACTATATACAAAGGCCAATGGCCAGTCCAGAATAGAAGTCCTTGGGGGGGACACATGGGCACGCGTCTCCCCAGCTTGCCTGCACAATGGAACCCTCAGGTTCGTCGACTGGGGGGGGCATCATGTGGGGAAGGACCAGGCACAGCAGGGACAGGAGGTTTAAGGGTAGGTGTGGTGGGTGCAGGGCCGGACGCCTCCACCACAGGGGGTGGGGCAGCGCCAAAGATGGAGGTGAGCTCGGCGCTGCACACTTCTGACAGGGCGTCCAGAGTATCCCCTGCACTGGAAGAAACCACAGGCACAAAGGAGGGGGGGGGTCAGAGGGATGGGGTGTAGCGCTACTGGGGGAGGGGGTGGACATGGGGGGACTCAACTCCCCTACCCGGGGAGTGCCTTGCCCGTTTGCGGGCTGGTGACACAGTGGGGCTGAGGCCCAGCACAGACATGTAGCTCTCCTTGTCTGAGTGTGTGGCAGTGGAGCCAAGGGGAGTGCTTTTGGAGGGACTGGGTAGTGAGGCATGCGGACTCAGACTGTGGCTGCGTGTATGTCTGTGTGCCCCAGACCCAGTGGGTGTGCCTTTATCCCCCTGAGTGTGCGTGCCAGGAGGTGTGTGCTTGCCCTTACGTGTTGGTGTGCTGCCTGTGTCTGGTGGGGTGCGTGTTTGGGAATGTCTGGGTGTGCATGGGACAGGCATGGGAGTGGGAAGTGTGGATGGGGCTGGGGTGGGGGGGGGACGAAGCGCTGCAGGAGACTCACTGCTGCCGTCAGGGAAGAGTCCATGGACCTCAGCAACATCCGTTGGTCAGACATCGCTGCTGACATGCCCTCCATGAACGACACCATCTGTGTCAGCAGTCTGGTGTGGCCATGGAGGACATTCAGCATCGATGTCTGGCCAACCTGCAACTGCCGCTGAATGTCCACAGACTCTGCAGTGGGGGCAGCAGGGGTGACAGGGGCAGGGGGTGCGGTGCCTGGTACGAAGGAGACATGGTGGTGCCCTGCACGGACAGAAGGGACCGGAGCAACTGGGAGGGCGGTGATGGGAATGGAGGAGGCGGGGACAGATGTTGTGCTGCTGCCAGGTGTTCTAGCAGCCTCCGCCCCCTCGATGAGTTCAGCCTCAGACCCGTCAGCATCGTAGTCGGTGTCGCCACCAGACAGGTCCTCCGCCTGACTCCCCTCGCCCTTCGTGCCACTTGCTCCCGCAGACTCGCCAGCACTGGTGGCACCGGTGCTGGATCCCTCCTCCAGGTCCATGCAGGTGTCTCCCTCGGTTTCCTCCGATGATGCTGTGGGCAAGGTGAAGATCCAGAAAATAATCAGTCACCTGTATACATCTGACACATGAGTCAAAACAAAATAGGTCACAGTGCATATCAGGCAATGCATCATGACTAACATCTAGATTACTCCGCACATATGTAAGCCCTGTACTCCCCAGTTGGTTGACCCACCATGCCACTAGGAAAGAAGGTAAAATAGGACACAACAGCCAAAAACTTGATTTAGAAATATACTGAGAAGCTAGTGTCTGGGAACAGTTGAGCACAGCAATACTATGAAGGCATGCCACCTCTTGTTTACTGTGAAAGAAACAGTATTGGTGCACCCAAGGCTAAATAACAGACCTCAATGCTGAAGGTGTCCTCACACTCGGAGACCTGTAAGTACTTTGGAAACCCAAACGAAATACATTGTGATCCCTTGGGAATCACACCACTGTACACAATCTACATGTTTAGAATGTGTGAATGTGCCACTTTGTGAACAGAACACACATGTGCCTGAATAAAAGAAGTCACACAAGGAGGTCCACACAAAACTACATTTACACAGTCATGGTATGAGCTGCCAGCCTTATTCAAAGAAGTCACTGTTAGAAAGAAATGGGGCTTCAGTAAGTACATATACATGGGACCACGGCGGTCTGGATGACTTGACACTTGTAAGTTGGTATCAGCAACAACCAAGGACTTACCCAAATGCTACCACACTGTGGGAACATGGATATGTATAATCTGAAAAACAGTCTTATTCAAACTGTGCCTTTCTTGAAAATTTGCCAGCGTGTTCCCTGAAAGTGTAAAAGGTGGTTTCTTGTGCACTTCCTTGGGAGACATCTGTCATGCAGGCACATTATTGTCCTTCACAACAAAACATCAAAGTCAAGCATTGAAAACATGAAGACATGTTGACAAGTGTAGTGAGTGCCAAGGACAAGACTTTTTGACTAACAACTTGAATCATGCCACCTGTCACATGGCCATCCGTACCATGATGACACAAGTTGGCAACACATCTGACCCACTGCCTGTCATGTGGAGTGGCACACATGTCCAAACACAGGACAATGCATAAGCTAATGGGCCTGCAATTGTGTTGAAATAAGGCACACCTGCACTGAGGAGACACCCTCATGGCAAGCCAGAATGTCCACACAGATGTCAGCACACAAAGACCAAACTACGTAGCATCTGGACCACACACTGGTGCCAAAAATGGATGAGCAGGAATCATGTATTTAAACTTTTGACACATGCTGCAAAGCACAAACATTAAACCCTGCACAACATCACTGGGTCACTGCATGTTGAGTGTCTGTCCAGACAATTATCACATACAGGTCAGACCTGGCAAGGAGACATAAGGTTTGGACATGTAGGCCTCGCCCGCTCAAACCCCCCATACCTGAGACAATGTGATTGAGACAGATCAAGAAGTGACACCTCTTAATCAGGGTTTACAAAAATGTGCATCAAGAAATCCCAAATGTACTCCACATCACCTCGTGTGGCTGCCAACACATATTTGTGACAAACAACCATCAACAGATAGTTGTAAATAGACACAGAGGCACTGACCAGTGTGAGTATGCACAAGCCAAATGGGGTCACCCTTTCCAGTGGACACATGTAGCACACTTTAGATAAATACAAATGAGGCAAGGGAACAATGCCACAGAGGCCAACCTATTCTGAACACACAGAGAATGGGCACAGTGTTGGATGACACACATGATTACGAGGCAAGTGTGTCTCAGGGGACTGTAGTGGGCACACTGCTCCATGGTCCTGGAATGATCTGACTGTAACATGAGCAACCGTCCCGGCACTATGCATATCTCCCACTCATGCACATCATGTCTGAGGCCACAACATCGGTCATGCATGCTGCAAGTCTGTTCATTTGAAACCTCACACTCCTATGTTGAGACTCAGCATCAGTGCCAACAAATATAGACCCCCAAATGACTGAACAGGACAGGGCACAGGCAAGGTACCAACACATGTAACAGTCCACCCCCACACATGATGCAGAAAGCAATGTGCACTTGGATTAACTGGCAGCCTAGATGACCATGTGCAATAGTGATTACACACAGACCAGGGAACACATGTCAAGGTGGGGAAGGGAGGAAGAACAGCACCGGTTGACTTGGGGGAACAGGATATGCACTGCACATATAAACCCTGGCAGTATATCCATGCGACTGAGCACTTCCAAAAGCTGGTGACACACAACAATCCCACATGTACCTACCCCCTCCTTGCTGCTGTTCCTCCTGTAACTGCCTATCCATGTCAGGGAAGACCACCGCCAGGACACGCCTCATCTGGTGGGTCAGGCGTCGGCGCCCGGAGTGGGGAAGTGGAGGTGAGTCCCCCAGCAGGACCCGGGCGATCCTCCGGCTCCAGCACCGGATGTCCTGCCACCGTTTTCTGATTTGGGCTAGGCGCCAACTGCGACCCTCCACCGATCTCACGGCCCTGACGGCCCGCTTCCAGATCTCCCCCTTTCGTAGGCAGTTAACTGTGAGGATGACAAAGTGAGACAACATCACTACACCTGCTCCATGTCAGAGAGATACACATTTGAACATCTGTGATATGTTGAACAGGGCATAGGATGCTGCCACGGAATAGCATGTTTGTCATATGGACATTGGCCTCTGTGGAAGCCCCAATGCACTACATGGCATTGAAAGTACACAGGTGGCATGAGGGGTGCGACACACTCCATGATCATGGCACACACTGTGCATCACAAGCAACACCAGGCTGATGGACAGCACCTCCAAGCAGTTACATGACCCAGGCCACTGACGCAACCTCAGCAGAGTACACAGACATACAGAGGCACAGATTAATCACATGCCATTGGCAACAGCGGATACAAACCTCACTCTGCACATGTGCCACTTGCCTGTGGGGTGTCACAGGTGTGGGGCTAGCTCAGCAAGTCAGACACACAGCACGGCTTACTTTGCACATCAGATGGGTAGAGCTGTTGCCTCCTCCATGCAGCTGTGGTACAACACTTCACATAGACACTCACCCACATGACAAGGAATATTCACACACATCAATGTCCAGGGGGCACACACATCACTTGGACACTCTCACCACAGCTCCACTTAACTCACACACATCTGTGGGTACAGTCACCTGTCACACCGGGGGGACCACTGAATCACCTCAGGACTATACACAAAAAATGCCACAAAGGATTAGCCAGGCTGAATGTGTCATGCACTATGCAGTGAATGTCACAGTAAGCACAATGCAAGTGAGGGGTGCACACATGAACTACATCCTGCTCTGCATGGGAGACATAAGCCATTCCTGGACACAATGCCAGAAGTGACAGTCACAAAAAAGGTGCAGAGTCAAAGGTAGTGGAGTCAGCACTCATCTGCTCCCCTGGTCTCCCATACAGGCTGGTGTACTGTGGGAGGATGACATCCAGCAATGCCTCATTCTCCTCCTGGGTGAATGGCTGGGCCCTCTCCACAGACCTTGACATGGTGCCAGAGGAAGCACAGACAGCAGCAGTGTTGTCAACAGGAAAGTTGTGCAGGCAAGTGCCCTCTCATGGGTTCTGGCTGACTTATATCTGTCTTGCTGAGGGGAATTCATTTGGAGGAGTACATAGTGATTAGTCAGATTCATTTGCATCTTACGTTTACTCCAATCCCTTTCCACATACACCAGTGACAGCATTTGCATCGTTCAAATTTTGAGCATCATGTCAAGTCAACAACCACTTTGCAACATTGTATTTTGTGGCCAACTGACTTTTCCAGGACACCTGATGGAAACATTTGAACTGAAAACTCTGTATCCATGACAACCAGCATGTATTTAGTGCCTAATATGTGTCCCCTAGGTAATTTTCAAATCCACACACAGGTACGGTGCGTTTCACACGTACCCCTACGGCACCAGTTGCACAGTGTGTTTGACACGTACGTGTACGCACTGGTAGTACACGTACCCGTATGTGTACTACCAGTGCCTACACGTACATGTACTACCAGTGCCTACATGTATGGGTACTACCAGTGCCTACACGTATGTGTACGCACTGGTAGTACACGTACGTGTAGGCACTGGTAGTACACGTACGGGTACGTGTACTACCAGTGGTACACGTACGTGTAGGCACTGGTAGTACACATACGGGTACTTGTACTACCAGTGCATATCCGTACGTGTAGGCACTGGTAGTACATGTACGGGTACGTGTACTACCAGTGCGTACATGTACATGTAGTACCTGGTAGTACACGTACGGGTACGTGTACTACTAGTGCCTATGCTGGAGCAGGGTTTTTACTTTAAAACCAAATACCTGTTTCATTTTCGTATGTCATTATTAAAAGTACTACTGATTAATTAGTAATTACTAAAGATTTGTCGAGTCTTGTCTAACCAACCTTATTAACAGAAGAATTACACGTGGGAATGCAATTGCATGGCTAAAATAATAAGTGAATTAAGATGGTGAGCAAATTGACAGTAATAGATGTTGCTTATGTGATGTTTTTGTGTTTTGCGCTTCTAACCAATATGCATTAATGGCTTTTGATGTCGCAAATGGCTAGATAAAGACATACACATAAGGGTATTAGCAGGGGAATAACACTGTATAATCGTTTCCATGTAGAAATTATGATTTTGTGTTTTCTTCGCTTAAGTTGACCATTGTGGCCTGCTATAAAATGGCCACCACCCACAGCCTGCATTCGAGTAGATGGAAATATGAAAAGAGGCTTTGCGCTGACTGCGACCCTGTCCTCTGATTGAACTGAAAAGCCATGAACATGACGACAAATCTGGGAGTGTTGCCAGATGCCCCTGAACGTGAAGAATCGTTGCAACTTTAAAATCCGACCTGATGAACTTACAATGGTCCCATGGATGAGATACATTTTTATCCTAAGGAGACATCCGTAAAAGTAACGAATTAGCTATGGACTTCTAATTTCTATTTAGAATTTGAAACTATCAATACATGAGAAAATCTAATGGTGTAGCTTAATGTACCAAGACGACATATTTCCGCCAATCGAATGTTATGTTTGCAACATTTGGAATGTAAATTTTAGTATAAATATTAGTAGACTAGAGAGGTCTAGCGCCACTTCTTCCCAAACCACTGATCAGAGGTTCCGACGCTGACGGAGAGGACGGTGACTCTACATGACGGCTAGAAAACTTTAGAGTTTTTCTGAGGACCAGTTCTGACTTAGAAAACGACTTTTAGCCAGAATAGGTAAATATGGAGAAAAATGATCTTGCATTTAATTGGCTTTTCGTACAATTTGATTTAGATAAACAATATTCTGTTTGAATTACTGTGTCGGGTGGTTATTTTATTGTTATGTTTATTGAATATTTAGAGTGTTAAGTTGTATCACCAAGTCTATAGCAACTAGTTGATCTCATTGACCTCAGGGTACATACAGACTGGTTGGGTAAAGAAAAGTGTTTCCCTTATACATGGCACGGATAGAGTGGTAGGATGAATGTTGGTGTTATGGGCCCCACCAGCGTGTGATGTGTGTGTGTGTGCGTGTGACTGAGAAATCACTCCGTCCGTGGAAGTAGAGGGGATTCAGAAGCTCCGATCTGCACCAGTTTCTTGGTAGCAGAATGATGGTTAACTATTGTCTTGATTTGGTGAATTTGCGTGTATATAATCTTATTGATTATTGATTGGTATTGATATATGTACTAACACTGTATGTTGAAGTCGTGTTGAATTTTATGTAGTGTGTACGGCTTCTGGGATGTAGGAAGTCGGTGACAGTTCCGCAGTAGGGCAGAGGGAAGCGCTGCTCTCGGAAGAGGCGGGATTGTTGGCCCTGTATGTAGACAGGGGAAAACGGGTGACAATTGAAGTTGCGCGTCGCATTGTCTGGGTTCGATGAGGTAGCATCGCCGTGTGTTGCCATTAGAAACGTATTTTCTGTGTGATAGAAGTGTATATGATACCTGTGAAGTTCTGGTCTTAGGTATCAGGGATCCTTATGGCATTCCGATAACGCTTATCACTACAAAGGTAATAGGTATTCTCTGAGCTTGTTAGAAGGACAGAGCAGAGGTAAGCGCTGCTTTGTTAACGTGTGATATAATTCTGTAGTAGGACAGACTGTTCGCTGTTCTCGGGAAAGACAGGATTCTGTGTGAATGTACTACATTTTCGGGTGTGAAAGTGCGTGAATGAGAAGGCATTCTGGTTAATTGTGAAACTCTTAGGAGCATTCCGGAGAAAACAGTTAATTGGTGCTTGCTAGAAGGATAGAGTAGAGGGATGTGCTACTTTATCAACGGAAGTAATGATTCCGTAGTAGGGCAGAGGTAAGCGCTGCTCTCGGGAAAGGCGGAATTCTCGTGGGAAAGGTCTTTTGCTGTTCTGTGGTTAGCGAAGCAGACAATAGAGATGTTTGTATGTTGTAACTAACAGACTCGTAGAAGTTGAAACAAAGTCTACCGAGTAGTTTTGTAAAGGAGGGGTAGACGAGAGACAGGAGACAGGAGCAGGAGCTGCTGCAGCGACTGCTGACGTCAGGAAGACCGCGCTGTGATTGGACAGTGTGTTAGAACGGTGGAAGCACGGTGATTGGTGTGCTGGTGTACGCCGCGCAAGGATTGGGAGACATACAGGGTGACGTAGGCGCTCCAGGATTGGTGCGTTAGTGTGAGTCGTGCTGGGATTCGTGGACTGAGTCAGTGACGTAAACGCTCCGGATTGGTGCGTTAGTGTGAGTCGCGCTGCAATTGGACAGGAGATCGTACAGTTGTAGAAAAGACTAAAGGGTTGCGGAAAACAAGAAAATGTATTACCACGCTGAGGAAAAGAAAAAGAAATCCTTGTTTAGTAAGGTTAAGACCTGGTTTGACAAGGATAAGCATATTGTGACTAGTGAAGGACAGTTACTTCCTCCGATAAGAACCCCCGCATCCTTCATGGTTGCAAAATATGGGTATCATACCTGTATTTGGTTAGACAATTGGGCAAAGTACACCAAAGAAGATGGAGTTTTAGCTTTCCCGGAACATGGCTCATTTAATCTGGCCATATTGAGAAACTTAAGGGAAAGGATGATGAATCTAGAACCTCGGCCTAGGCCGACACAGTTTGAGGCGTTGACTGAATGGGAAGATGAAATACATGAGCGAGAAAAGCAGAGGAGTGGAGGAAACTACCGGTATATGTTCGGGCGAAAGTATGATCGTGAAACTCGTCATGATCGGATGAGAAGATGGCGAGATGCCAGTATGACTGAGGGATTATATCCTGTAAGAACTGCAGGGGAGACAGAAGGGAGAAAGTGTACAGAGAAAGAACATAATGTAGAAACAGGAGGTATGGGGCGAATGAGTCTGAAGACGATGTCTTCGATGACATGTTCTACAAAAGACCACCCCCGTATAGACGAGAACCAGAAGTAGGAACACCAGTTACCCCAATGAGAGACACCCTGCGAATTATAAAGACGGAAGTCATGACCCCTGAGTTGAAAAGCAGTAGTTCTCTTGCAGAGAGAGAGAGAGAAAGGGAGAATGAAATTGAGGATGAAAAGACAAGAGAACTAGCAAGAACCACATTTGAATTGACAGAGAAAATCAGAGAACTGACTAAAAATCTTGAAGCAGTTACGGTGCCTGTAACAATAGGTCCGGTAATGCCTATTTTTGAGAAGCAGAGGACTGGTGAAGGTGGTTTAACAGTTCCATATGTAGGCAACAGACTGGTGGTTCCTCCAGAACAGACAGAAATGAGATCAGGAGAAAATCAGTGGAGACACCCCATATGTGGAGGAGAGTTGAATGTGCAGACTAACTCGTTTTGAATTCCGGTTGTGTGGAAGGGAACAGAATGACTGGAGGATCGATCTTAGAACCACAAAGAGTGACAGAACCAGTGGGTGCAGACAAATCTATGGGGATAACTGCTGAAGATTTGAATGATTGGCTAAGAGTTTTGCAGGGAAAAGAGAAGGAATCCCAGGCAATTGATGTAGCTATACTACGTATGGAATTGGAGGAGCTAATAGTAGGAACAATTCCTACAGAAACGCTGAAAAACTACCAGGATGGGGAAATACTATTTTTGTGCAAGAGCATCACATGGAGAGCAAAGAACACACATGACAGGTTGAAAGGAATAGCCAGTGAAATGGGAATTGACATGGACAAGGTAAAAGCTTTACAAAAGCCTTACCGAGCGGATTTTACAGATAAAGACATCGAGAATCTGAATAATGCAGGCCGAGCAGGGCAGATTAAGGAAATGATTGCTTTGCTGCGGAAATGGGGAGATGTGGAGAAATGGAAAGATAGATGGTATAAAAAACGAGAAGATGCAGCAGACAGAACTTACTCAACATTCCCTATGAGAGAAAAAGAGAAAACAGTGACAGCTTATCCCATGAGGGATATTCCAGGAGGAGGGTATGTACATGTCCCATGGACCAGACAAGATATTTTGTCATTTACCAATGATTTCCCTCGACTGAGAGAGAAGCCTGTCGAGTGGTATAGACAGGTTGACAGATTTGTGAAGTTGTCAAAAGTGCTGTGGATTGACCTGAATAGTCTGTTTGATATAATTGTACCAGCAGACTTGTGGACAGAATGTAAGATAGTCATAGACTGGCCCACTAAAGAATACCCGAGAGATCCCAAGACAGGAGCTCCAGACCCGGAGGTAATGAAAAAGTATGAGTAGGTTATGGCTTTCCTGAAAAATAAGGTACCTCCCAAAGAAACAGACTGGGTTAAAATAGATCGAACACATCAAGAAGTGAAAGAATCAGTCCATGCTTACTATGAAAGACTAATACTAGCTTTTAAACAGTTCAGTGGAGATGAACATCTGGGTGACAAGGATCTGAGCCATTTTGTATATAGATTTGTGTATGGCTTGCGACCTGAAATTAGTGAAATGATAAGGCAGCATACCGTAGACTGGCAGAGCAAAAAGATTGATGAGATCCTGAGACATGCAAAATACTTCAGTGATGAGATTGAGGCAAAGCAAAGAAAACTGAAAGAGAAGGCAATGTTGGCACAGGTGAAAGTTGCAGAAAGACAGGAAGCACAGTTGGTTGAACAAGCAAATAACCCAGGAAATAAACCTAGATTTGGCCCAGGAAAAGGGAAAGGCAATATTGAGGAAGCAAAGAAAAGGTTTCCTTGCCACAACTGTGGAAAATTAGCGCACTGGAAATCCGAGTGTAAGAATCCACCGTCCGCTAACAATGACAATCCATCATTGAATTCAAAGGTGCAGAGTGAGGGGTGTGATCAACAGCAGCAACAGCAGAAGGCTGTTAAGCAGCAGAATCAGGTGCCAAAACTGCCCTTGCCACAAAACAGAGGATCCCAGAAGTACAGCCAGGATTCGGGGTTCTATAATGAAGAACAGGTAAACAAGCCAAAACGCGCAAGCACTGTGTCACAATATTGGCTAAGGAATGAGGGAAGTGATTCTGAGGGAGACTTCTGACGGTGCCGAAGAGAGGAGGAAGAGTGCGTACTTGGCGCAACTCTAGAAATAGACCAGGCAGGACCTTTTGTAGATGGAAAAATCAATGGTGAAAGTGTTACTTTTCTAGTTGACACAGGAGCTACGAGATCGACTGTCAGGTCAGCTGATATAAAGAATCTTCCTCTCTCGGATGAAGCAATCCAAGTGGTTGGTGTGTCCAACACACAGATCAAAACTCATCTTACTGAACCAGTAAGGGTTAGAATAGGGAAATTCTCAGACATGCACCGATTCGTGGTGTGTGACACCAGTCCTGTGAAGTTGTTAGGCAGGGATTTGCTGTGCAAGATGAATTGCACTATTTTTTGTACTCCAGATGGAATAGCCTTTGAGACACCAAATGAGGATGTCCTATACAGAATGACCCTAGGTAACAGGGAAAGTGAGGCTATTGGAACATATGCTGTGTTCAATCCGGACGGATTACCCCCAGAATTAAGACAGACAGTAAAAGCAGCAGTTTGGGATTTTACTGGAGAAGATGTGGGCCTGATGAGAAATGTAGATCCAGTAAAAATTACTGTAAAAAATGGAATAGTTTACCCAAACATCCCACAATACAGACGGACACCTGAAATAATTGAAGGAATAACACCTATAATTGAGAAAATGATCCAGCAAGGGGTGTTAAGGGAAATATTGAGCAGCCCATGTAATTCACCTATAATGGGACTGAAGAAACCCAATGGGAAGTTCAGAATAGTACAGGATTTGAGAAAAATCAACAAGATTGTTGTGTCATGCTGTCCCATTGTGCCAAATCCATCAGTGATTTTGTATCAGATTCCCCATGATGCAGAATGGTACACAGTAATTGATTTGTGCCATGCTTTCTTTTCAATCCCGTTGCATCATGACAGCCAGCCGATTTTTGCATTTCGGTTTGGAGAGAGAATTTTGGCATGGTGCCGAATTCCACAGGGGTATACAGAGAGCCCTTCAATATTTAATCAATTGCTGAAGAAATCTCTGGAGAGTTTAACAATGCCTGAAAATTCAGTTTTGGTCCAGTACATTGATGACCTGCTTGTGGCATCAAAAACACGTGAAGCTTGTGAAGTAGACACCATTGCTTTACTGAATCACTTGGCAGATGGAGGATTAAAAGTATCTCCAGCCAAATTTCAATTCTGCAAGAAAGAAGTCCAGTATCTGGGACATAATATTGAGAAAGGCCTGAGGAAAGTGACCATTGACAGGATCAAAATCATCAGAGGGATGAGAGCCCCAATGACACAAAGAGAAGTGAGAATGTTCCTGGGAATGGTTGGTTATTGTCGTCAGTGGATAAGTAACTTTTCCTTGATTGCCAAGCCACTGATTAAATTGACTAAAAGTGAGGTGAAAGACCCATTGGAATTAAACCCAGAGGAAATGGCAGCATTCAAAGAATTAAAGAACAGGCTATGTGAAGCTCCAGCCCTAGGAATGCTAGATTACGAAAAAGAATTTGAGCTGTACTGTAGTGAGAGGAATGGATGTGCACTTTCAGTGTTAATCCAGAAACATGGACGTCTGAGGAGGCCAATTGCGTACTTCTCATCAACACTTGACCCAGTAGCTGTGGGTTTACCAGGTTGCCTGAAAGCAGTAGCTGCTACATGCAGAAGTCTGGAACAAAGTGAGGGAATTATAATGGGATATCCTGTACGGGTATTCGTACCTCATGATGTGGCAATCCTTTTAACAAGGAGCCGGACACAGTTTATGTCTCATAGTCGGCTGACTAAATATGAGAAAGTCATTCTTGGTGCATCAAATGTGAGTCTTGAGAGATGCGTAAATGTGAATCCAGCAACGCTGTTGCCTGATGCTGAAAGTGTGGGAGTGAGAGATGATGTTGATCATGATTGCCTGGATGTGCTTGATTACTGTACAAAACCAAGACCAGACATAAGAGATCTGCCACTGCCTGAGAGTGATCATGTGTTGTTTGTGGATGGATCCTGTCTGAGAACTGATGAAGGAATGCTGAGTGCCGCATATGCTGTGTTTACAGTTTCAGGAGTTGTGGAAGCATCACCTTTGAAAGGAGTTAAATCCGCTCAAGTGGCAGAATTGGTGGCACTAACGAAAGCTTGCAAGATTGGGAGGAATGTGAGAGTGACTGTAATGACTGACAGCCAGTATGGCTTCGGAGTTGTCCATGATTTTGGCCAGTTATGGCTACAAAGAGGTTTCCTGACCTCAAGTGGAACTCCCATAAAGAATGCTGAAGTGGTTGGAAAATTGCTTGAGGCGATACAGCTGCCTAAAGAACTAGCAATTGTAAAATGTGCTGCTCATAGTCAAGGTGATGATTTCATCACCCTTGGGAACAAATTTGCCAATGACATAGCACAGTATTGTGCAAGGAATAATCACTCCATTAACCGGAGTAAGGAAAGGGAAATGTCTTCTTGTTCCTTAATGTTTACTAATGTGGTGGGAACATGGGAGGAGGTGAAGCAGTTGCAGGATGAGGCAGGAGATGAGGAGATGAAAGATTGGGTGAAAGCAGGTTGTGCACCAAGGGAAAAAGACCACGTGTGGGTCTATAGGGATGGAAGACCAGTCATGCCCAATAGCATGTTGTCAACAATGGCACGGATGTATCATGGCCAGGGACACCTGGGGAGGGATGCTATGATAAGGGCCTTTAAGCAAACCTGGTACAATGCAAAATTCAGGCTGCTAGCAGAGAGTCTTTGTCAGAGATGCCTGATATGTCGGCAATTCAATCCTGGAAAGAAAACAGTGGTGAGCCTAGGTACAATAGGCAGAGAGGGAGGACCCTTCACCAGAATGCAGGTAGACTTCATCGAAATGCCCTAAGTTAATAGATTAAGGTATGTCCTGGTGGTAGTCTGTTTGTTCTCCAGGTGGGTGGAGGCATTTCCAACAAGAAGAAATGATGGGATAACAGTGGCTAAGCTATTGTTAAGAGAATTCATCCCAAGGTATGGGTTCCCAGTGTCCATTGAATCAGACAGAGGAGGACACTTTTATAATGAAATCATGGGTTTGATCTGTGAAGCATTAAGTGTACAGCAGAAGCTACATTGTGCTTACCGACCAGAGGCTTCTGGTGTGGTTGAACAAATGAATGGTACTATCAAAAACAGAATTGGCAAAATGTGCCTGGCCACAGGAATGAAATGGCCTGATGTATTGCCTCTAGTCCTGATGACAATTAGGTCTACTCCAGATAGAACAACAGGTTTGAGTCCACATGAAATCATCATGGGACGTGCTATGAGACATGCGTTTGTACCAGTCAACAAGCTGATGACTATAACTGATGACATGATTTTGGATTACTGTAAAGGCCTGGCTGACGCAGTTCATTCTGTGTTTCACCAGGTTGGAGAAGACGCCACCACACTTGAAAGAAAACCAGCCCATGATCTGAGCCCAGGGGACTGGGTAAGAATAAAAGTCCACAGAAGAAGGAATTGCTTGGTTCCAAGGTGGGGAAGACCAAGGCAAGTCGTTCTGACCACAACGACTGCTGTGAAGTGTGCTGGAGTGAAAAATTGGATACATGCAAGTCACACTCTGAGAGTTCCAAATCGAAGTGACGGCACTGGAAAAGAATACTTTGAGGAATCAGATTCCAGTGATGATGCAGACAGTGAGACAATAAAAAGAAAAAGGAATCCTGAAAGGGGGGAAAGTGAGTCAAGAGAAACTTTTGTCCCACCAGAAGGAATTCTGAAAAGAACATTGCAAACTTCGGAGACGAGTCCAGATTCTGAAGAAGTGCCTGAAGTCCCAACTAACAGTGACGAACACAAAAAGAAAGAAAGAAAAGAAAAGAACATTCCAACAGAAGTGACACCTGAATCAAATGAAAAAATTGGAAAAGTTCCACCTGAGATAATTCTTGAAGAGGAAGGGACAGAAAAAGAAAGAGAGGGACAGATTGCGGAAAAACCCCGAGGAGGTGTAGGGAATATTGACAACAAGCTAGGTGAAGGGACAAGTAGACAGCAAGAAGATTGCATGTCGGAGACCCGAGGAGGGACAGAAGTAGGGAAATCTCAATTAGTGGAAAAAGAGACTGTTGGGGAAAAGGAAGTTGTTGGAGAAGGGAAAATTGTTGATGAACAAGAGGCAACTGAGACAGAATCTGATGAAAGTGGAAATGAGATACCTGAAGGTCGAGTTCTGAGAAAGAGAACTTGGATTGGAGAGAGAAACAGTAAAGAAGGAAAACAAAAAAGAAATGATAAAGGAGATCTTTGGCCCAACAAGATAAAGAGACTGAGATATCGACTGACACGAGTTAACTCTTCGAAAGCTGAACAGGTGAACGAAGTATCAAGTCAAAACCAAACGAAAGGAGAGGAAACAAAGATATCTGAAGAAACTAAAAGAATCAGAAAACCAAACCAGAAGTATAAGTCGCCAGAATGGACGTATGTGGCACTGCCTGAACAAGGAGAAGAGGCAGACAGTCAAGGAAATCCAGAGGAGGCTTTACTGAAAGTGGTTGAAGAAGAAGAAGCAGTTGGAATCCTGAGAGTTATCTTGTCCGACATTGGAGAAGAAACGGATGTTCAGGACCTAATACAATTTGATGATGATGAGGAAAGAGTGAAAAGTGATGAAAACCCAAATTGAGTAAATCCAAAGAAGTCACTTGAAGAAGAAAGTGAAGAAGTAAATTAAGAATTAATAGATTGTAATAATCTGTTGGGTACTTGCTGCCCTAAAAGTGCAGTAGTGGAGTAGAAGAGGCTAAGTCAAAAGACACGGTCAAATTAACAAGATGGCTAACAATGAACAAAGTAGATGTACCTTCATGAAAAGATGGTGCAAGATGTGCTGCTGCTGTACAGGATTATTAATGCTACTTTGGAGCGTGCTTGCTCTACTGATCTCTTTTAGAGTAACAATAGACACTTTAGAAGGAGATACTGAGAACATGACTAACATAGGGAAGAGTTCACAGAAGATAGTTCCAACTAGAACTAGCAATGTATATATACATAAGGATAGGTCTATTAATGATTTTTCTAGCAATGTGTTTTCAAAATGATTGTACGAATATGTAAAGACAATGGATGTAAGGGATTGCTACGTCTGTATGCAATTACCTGCCTCTGTTTCAGAAGGAGTGACTTATCATCACCTTCCGGCTACGTATGGAATTTCATGTAGTGTGTTGATTAGTATTTTTCATCAATTATGGAAATTAGATTATAACATGTCTAATGTAGATAATATTCTTGGGCAACTGCCTATGAATAAAGAACTGAATCCTGCTAAAGAAGCTAACACTTTAGGTGAGATTTTTATTGAAACTAGAGAATTAACATTAGAATATGTTTTTAGAAACAATTTAACTTGCAGTTTGAAGGAAGAGGAGAAAACTTTCCTAGACATGGTTGAGAGAAGAAGGTTGAACATGCATAAGAAAGCAGAAGGACATAAGATGAGTGAAACAGTGTGGGACATTGAGAAAGAAAAAGAGTTGAAAAATGGAGCCAGTCCAACTATGGCTATAGATGCACCACAGAAAGGCAAACTATGCATTACCAGGAAGAAATCCCAGTATGATTATTATTTCATAGGGACTAGTGAGTGCCATGATACATACTTTATTGCAACCGGATGGGGATTTAGAGGTGGAGAAGATCCAGTCTTTCCGGGAGTGTATTATATTTGTGGGAACAAGGCTTATTACAGGTTGCCTGACCATTGGTATGGCACATGTTATGTTGGCCTGGTCTTTCCAAAGATTTTTCACATGGATAGAGTAGAAAAAGCTGAACAAACGAATCCATTAACACGCTATAGAAGAGAAACATGGACAGAAATTGTAGGAGATATTTTTGGAGCTTTAATACCAGCAGTGGGAATTTCATTGAATGCATATGGCATTCGGAAGCTGTCAACAGTGGTGGATCGCTTGTCAACAAGCACCGCTGGAGGCTTTCTTTTGGTAAACACTGAAATGGTTGCTTTACGCGCTATGGCAATGCAAAATTGACTTGCCCTTGACATTCTATTGCCAAAAGAGGGTGGAGTCTGTGGAATGCTGAAAGTTCAACATTGTTGCACTTACATTCCTGTTGAAAGCAAAGATCTAAAGGTCTATATCAAAAATATTACTGATTTGCATGAAGAATTAGTACCACTGGAAGCTGAAAGTATCTGGACTAAAATGGCTAATAAGATGATTGCTATTAAGAATTTCATAGCTAAAATAGGTAGTACCATATTTGGTAAGGTATTATTTCCATTAACCTGTGTAATTGTTGCATTATTAATTCTTCGATTAGGGTGTATGTGTTGTAGATACAGAAGAAATAAAAAGAAAATAACACGAGAAAATGTTAAAAAGAGACAAAAGAAACCAGAAAGAGATCCACAAGAAATAGAATTAGAAGAATTGAGGGAAAGTATGTATATAGAAACAAAAAGAGAAGATGATAAAGAAACAAGAGTTTAAAAAAATGAACAAGAAGACATTTTGAATTTCTTCAAAAAGGGGAAATTAAATTGATTTTGGGTTTTGATTTTTGTGGTGATAATATATCACCAAAGGGGGGATTGCTGGAGCAGGGTTTTTACTTTAAAACCAAATACCTGTTTCATTTTCGTATGCCATTATTAAAAGTACTACTGATTAATTAGTAATTACTAAAGATTTGTCGAGTCTTGTCTAACCAACCTTATTAACAGAAGAATTACACGTGGGAATGCAATTGCATGGCTAAAATAATAAGTGAATTAAGTTGGTGAGCAAATTGACAGTAATAGATGTTGCTTATGTGATGTTTTTGTGTTTTGCGCTTATAACCAATATGCATTAATGGCTTTTGATGTCGCAAATGGCTAGATAAATACATACACATAAGGGTATTAGCAGGGGAATAACACTGTATAATCGTTTCCATGTAGTAATTATGATTTTGTGTTTTCTTCGCTTAAGTTGACCATTGTGGCCTGTTATAAAATGGCCACCACCCGCAGCCTGCATTCGAGTAGATGAAAATATGAAAAGAGGCTTTGCGCTGACTGCGACCCTGTCCTCTGATTGAACTGAAAAGCCATGAACATGACGACAAATCTGGGAGTGTTGCCAGATGCCCCTGAACGTGAAGAATTGTTGCAACTTTAAAATCCGACCTGATGAACTTATAATGGTCCCATGGATGAGATACATTTTTATCCTGAGGAGACATCCGTAAAAGTAACGAATTAGCTATGGACTTCTAATTTCTATTTAGAATTTGAAACTATCAATACATGAGAAAATCTAATGGTGTAGCTTAATGTACCAAGACGACATATTTCCGCCAATCAAATGTTATGTTTGCAACATTTGGAATGTAATTTTTAGTATAAATATTAGTAGACTAGAGAGGTCTAGCGCCACTTCTTCTCGAACCAATGATCAGAGGTCCCGACGCTGACGGAGAGGACGGTGACTCTACATGACGGCTAGAAAACTTTAGAGTTTTGCTGAGGACCAGTTCTGACTTAGAAAACGACTTTTAGCCAGAATAGGTAAATATGGAGAAAAATGATCTTGCATTTAATTGGCTTTTCGTACAATTTGATTTAGATAAACAATATTCTGTTTGAATTACTGTGTCGGGTGGTTATTTTATTGTTATGTTTATTGAATATTTAGAGTGTTAAGTTGTATCACCAAGTCTATAGCAACTAGTTGATCTTATTGACCTCAGGGTACATGCAGATTGGTTGGGTAAAGAAAAGTGTTTCCCTTATACATGGCACGGATAGAGTGGTAGGATGAATGTTGGTGTTATGGGCCCCACCAGCGTGTGATGTGTGTGTGACTAAGAAATCACTCCGTCCGTGGAAGTAGAGGGGATTCGGAAGCTCCGATCTGCACCACCTACACGTACGTGTACGCACTGGTAGTACACATACGTGTAAGCACTGGTAGTACACGTACCCGTACGTGTACTACCAGTGCCTACATGTACGTGTACTACCAGTGCCTACACGTACAGGTACGCACGGGTAGTACACGTACCTGTACGTGTACTACCAGTGCCTTCACATACATGTAGGCACTGGTAGTACACGTACGTGTAGGCACTGGTAGTACACGTACCCGTACGTGTACTACCAGTGCCTACAGGTATGTGTAGGCACTGGTAGTACACGTACGTCTTGGCACTGGTAGTACACGTACGTGTACGCACTGGTAGTGCACGTACCCGTACGTATACTACCAGTGCGTACCCGTACGTGTAGGCACTGGTAGTACACATAGTACACATACGTGTAGGCACTGGTAGTACACGTACGTGTGTACGTTCCGTACCACGCGTGCTCCTACGGCACCACTACTATAGTGATACGGACCGTACTTGTACGGTCCGTACCACGCGTACTCCTACGGCCACACAACTCTAGTGATAAGGACCGTACACATGCCCTCAGAGCGTGTGTATGGTGCGTTTCACACGCTTACACTGTTGATAGGATGCGCACACGAAAGGAATGGCGGTCTCAGACTCGTACAAGGATGTACATCAAGTCATTGTCATTGCTGTCCTACATGTGCAGGGCCTAGGTGTGTCAGGCAGTGATATTGCACATGTCTCCTCATGTATTTGCACAATTGATGTGCGATGACCTGTGTACACATGTCATGTGTGATGAGGCACTATGTGGCACACTTCCCCTTCACACTTTGCACATGTGTGCATGTAGTTCAAACGTGTCAAGCACAGCATCACTGGTATGGCACAGTCACCACCACCCGCAACTGTCCCCTGATGCCAGGGACAGGGACACTAACAACTGACATTTAACGACCACCGTGCACCAATGTGACTATGTCATGTATGTGTCATGTGTTCCCATGAGCTTGCTGTTGGTGTTCCGTCAACTGCATCTGCTGTTGCTGTATCCAACATGTGTCTGTGTGTAGATGGACATGGCACACATCTACGTACACCATGCCACATGTGGATTTCCACATGTGGATTTCCACGCAACGTGTGTCTGTATGCATCGAACATGATATTTTGACATGAGGACATATCTGCGTCGTCTCAATGTCTGTCTGTGGGTTTTCACGTGTACCCCTTCATCGCAATGTGTTTGATCTGTACATTTGACATTTTATGTGATCTGTGCATCTAGCTTGCCGTCAGCTGTCTGTATGAGATGACATCCTTCAAATGCAGATATGTGGATGTATTTCACTCTTGTGATGTCTCTGGCTGTTCACTGACACTGTCCCACAGCTCGTTTCAGGGCATGTCATGTAGACTTGACAATCAATGGGTGTAGCTGGCTTTTTGTAGGAGTATCACCTGGCTGGCATATGTGTCCTGGATGTATTTCACAGACCAGACTCTGTATTTAGCAGATGTGTATTAGCAGTTGAGCATGTGCTCAGTTAATTGACATTGATGTTGTTATGTTCTCACTCTTCGTTATTCATTCCAATTTTCTGCAGGGCACCGCCTGTCCCCAGACCAATGCCAGACTTGGGTGCCATGCGGGAACGTGACTGCATACGACGTTACAGATTCACCCAACAGTTGATTGAGGACTTGACCGCCAAGCTGGCACCACACCTCCAACCACGACACAGGTATCCTACTGCGCTGACCCCCAATATGAAGGTGATGGCAGCCCTACATTTTTTGCCACAGGTACGTTTCAATTCACCATTGCTGATGTTGGTGGCATGTCACAGACGATGTTCAGCCGTGTCCTGAATGATGTTTTAGCAGCCATGTTGGAGCACCTGGATGAATTCATCCATTTTCCGACTCCTGAGGAGTTGACAGGTGTCAAGGGTGATTTCTATGCCCTGGGAGGGATGCCCCATGTCATTGGGTCCATTGATGAGACACATGTGGCTTTGGTACCACCACAGGCACAGGAGGTCGCCTATCGCAACCGTAAACATTACCACTCTATAAATGCCCTTGTGGTGTGTCTTGCTAACATGCTGATTTCCCATGTCTGTGCACGTTTTCCAGGGTCAGCACACAATGCCTACATCATGAAGCGTAGCAGGGTGCCACAAATGATGTTGCGGCTGCACAACGAACGAGCATGTCTTGTTGGTGGGTATACTCTGTTTGTCCTGTGTTTTGCGTTATCTTTGTATCTTACGGCATCTCCTGACCCACTTCTTTACATGATGTTTCCATGTAGGGGACTCTGGCTATCCCAACATGCCATGGCTGATGATGCCTCTCCGCAACCCAAGATCAGCTGCAGATCACCGTTACAACAATGCACATGGGCAGACCAGGCGAGTGATTGAGAGGACGTTTGGCCTCCTGAAGAGCCGATTCCAGTGCCTTCACAAGACAGGCGGGTCCCTCCCATATGCACCGGCAAAGGTCTGCAAAATCTTCCTCGTGTGCTGCATGCTGCACAACATGGCAGTGGAGAAAGCAGCGCCACTCATCCTGGAGCAGCATGAGCAGGAACATCCACCTGTGGAGGATGAAGGGCTTGGTCACGAGGCAAGTGAGGAGGAGGAGGAGGAGGAGGATATACGGAGTCAGCTCATACGCAACTTCTTCTCATAATGGTGAGTCACTGGGTCTGAGTGTGCATGCTTGGAGCCTTGTGTGGCATGTGTTGCAATGTGTGTGTCTAGCTGACTGTATGCTAAGTGACTTAGATGTGTGTTCTGATGTGTCACTCGAGTAATGATGTCATTCCACTCATTTTAGCTGAGACACTAAATTTTCAATTCGCATGGTGACAACATTAATCCTGTAGAGTAAATGACCATGTATGCGGATAACAATCTTTTAGCTGACTTCTTGTGTGTCTGTCATCCACAGGTTCTTGCGCATGTTGTCTGGTCGTGTCATCGTTGGCCTCCTGCTATTCCTCATGAGTATTGCAACGTGTGCTGAATCAGCGTTCCATGCACGGACATGGGGAAAAGTAATTTTGGGTGAGGATTGCAGCAAGGCATTTTGGGGATGTTACGTGTTTGGAATGTGTGGGGACTGCTCCTGTGCATGTTGGGTTACCATGCATACATGTCGACTCACCATGGGGCACATGACATGTAGCATGACTCACATGAATTGATAGTCAACCTTTGTGACAGTCATCTGTAATGGTTTCTGGATTCTGATGAAGGCATCAATGTGTGTAAATCTTCCCTCAGAAACATACGGGATGCTACGGGTGGACATAGTGTGGGACATCCCCATAAGAGGCTCAATGGGGAATTGCTGTGTTTTAAAGAACAAGGGTACCCCTTATGCGAACCTGGGGTGATACAATGTGGAAAAGAACAATGGTTCGGGTTGGCCTGAGAAGGTCCGGTGAAATGAAAAAGCCCTTAGGAGGGCGAGATGATTTAGTATAGGTTCAAGGACTCACATTTGGAGAGTGATACTTAATATAGAGGAACAAGGGACAGGAGAGGTCAGTGTATGACACTTATTTATTGAACAAAGATTGAATTCAAGTGCTCACATATTTAGTGACAAGAAAGCGTGACATGCAGGTGAGGGTGGAGTCTTTAAAAGAGAACATCGCATTGGCAACAATTGAGAACCATTTTAAATTAAATTAGTACAAAATAGGTTCGAGTTGCATAGGGTCGACGGCGTTTCGAACTCAGTTATTTGAGTTCATCATCAGGACAAAATGTGAGCATATGAACTCTAAATGTGAGAAAAATACAGAAAAAATAATAAAAATAAATAAATAACCAAGTACAAACCATAAATTAGTCCCTGAACTGTAACAAGCATCACAAGCAATTAATGAGCGGTACATAGTGTTCTCCAAAAAGTGATGCAATTACACAAAAATGAAAAATCGGTAACCTGGCAGAGTCAGCAAAGTGATGGAACTGAGCAGTCTAGTGCCCTGAAGGAATGCGCAATTACATGAATAGGATGTAAGAGACTCGGAGCTCATAGTGACGAAGTAACTTATAGCGCTAGGGGCGTAGGTTGGGGCATCATTGCGCGCGCATGAAGTGGAACACTTACTGAGCATATGAGCGGTAAAGTGACGGGATAGTCGTCAGTGAAAACCGTGTTCGTCGCGGTAGTGGACGTCTTGATTTGAAACCATTAGCCTAGGAAAACGGAGTGACTATGGGTTACAACTGGACAAGGCGCGTGGTGATTAAAGCAAGAATACCGCGTGGTGTCAGGGTAGTGAAGACACTTACTGAAGTAATAGACTGGGTCCAGACTTCTCAATGAATGGAAGCGCGGTGTCTGTGCCGAAACATATTCAAGCAGGTATCAGGAGGAAGTTGCCTGAAGAAAAGGGGGGTTGGTTGTTAAAGGGGCGTAGTACGGTGTGTGTACATGTTAATACGGGGCGGTGCAAAACTTAGAGCGAAGACACTTACTTAAGTTAGGATTGTAATCATGCCTGCTCAGCGAGTTGAGGCGAGTTTGCGGTGCCGAGGAACTTAATCTGTAGAGGAGGATGCGGGAGGTTACCTTCAGGCGGATATCAGAGCCGCGAGCAAGTGGAGGGAGGGGGTGTAGTTTAAATAGTACTTACTTAATCCATGCGGCACTCGGTGCATTCAATGGGGGTCACGGGGAGTGGAGCGAATCCTGTGTGCGTGTGGTTACGCGCGGCGACTGGCCGGGTGGTGGGAGGGGGAGGTTTTTAAGGGGCAGGGTTGCCATTGGTTACTCGAGGCGTCTGCAGCTGCGCCGATCGCAAGGTGTGAAGGCCCAACAAGGGTAGTAGGCTCAAGGGGTGCCTGTATGCAACTAAAAACGCTAGCATGAATGGGACTGCTCGAGTTACTAGTTACTGTGCTAAAGCCTGATTCCATAACGCTGGGCAAACAATGTTGAGAAGTCATAAGTCTGGGGTCAATACTAAAGGGCCAAAGGGGGGTGTGTGTTGGGCGGTTCAGTAACTAAATTGCAGCACCAATATAGTAAAGGCAGCGTAGGTGTTCAAATACTTGCCCAGTTAGTCTACATTCAACTATATACAAGTAGTACAATAGGAAACAGAAAGGTTGCTTTACATACAAGAGTACAGAATTGCATGTACGAGGTCTCAGGGTTGGCAAGAGGAGACTGGTGTTTACAAGAGTTAATGGCATATTTGAACACAGAAGGTGGTTACAGAATGGTTCTGTATTCGTCCAGAGTGTTAAGTCCTTGTTCAATGGAGCGGCATTTAAAAATCCATTTACATTCCATGCGGTTAAGGATTTGCTGTTGATTTCCTCCTCTGTGGTTGTGTTGTAGGCTGTCAATCACTTGCCATGTGAAGTCAGATTCAGAGTGTCCTTTGGCCAGAAAATGTTCCACAAGTGGTGCCGTTTGTATTTTGCAGCGGATCCTGCTCCTATGTTGCGAGATCCTGGTCTTGATTTTCTGCGTGGTTTGCCCGATATAGAGTAGTTGGCAGGGACATTTTATACAGTAGATCACATTTTGTGAATTACAATTAGAGAAGAATTGTAAAGTGTGTTTGGTGCCATTATATTCAAAGGACTGGGTGTTACAGGTGGAATCACACGACAGACAGTTGTTACATTTGTAGTGGCCTTGTAGAGGAGGGAGGCCAAGGAAAGAATGAAGTGTATTGTCCTTGTGCACTGGTTTCTGGGCTCTAACTAGGTGGTCCTTAATATTACGTCCTCTCTTGAAGGCAAAGAGTGGAGTGCCTGTATTGAGTTCCAATGGGCCTAGTACTGACCAGTGTTTCTTTATCATTTTGGTTAGTTTGTTGCTAACCGGACAGAAGGTAGTGACGCATGTGATTTTGTTGAGGGATACCTTTTCTTTGGGTTGCAGCAGGAATTCACGATGTGAGTACCATGCTCGTTTCATTGACCTCTTTACTAAACGTCTAGGGTAGCCCCGATCGGTGAGTTTTTTACATAGGATTTCAGCCTCTTGGAAGAAATCCTCTTTGAACCTGCAATTTCTGCGGATACGGAGGAATTGACCGTAGGGTAGGCCATCTCTCAGAGCCCTGGGATGACAGCTATCGTACTGTAAGAGGGTATTGCGCTCTGTAGGTTTTCTAAAGAGGGTAGTGTAGAGTTCACCCTCGGACGTTTTGACCGTGACGTCTAGGTAGTCAATTTTGTTTTTATTGAAATTGTAGGTAAATTTTAGGTCCGGCTGGGTGTTATTGAGCCATGCACTAAATAGTTGGAGTTCAGTTTCAGTGCCAGACCAAATCATGAAGACGTCATCTATGTACCTTCGCCATACGCGAATTTTGTTAAAGAAGGGGTTGTTGTTGTTGAGGATGAACTTATTTTCAATATCGTCAACAAAGAGTATGGCAAAATTAGGAGCGAAAATGGCCCCCATTGAAGTGCCTTTACATTGCCTGTAATACTGGTCTTCAAACATAAAATAGTTTCTGGTGAGGGCTATTTCCAGGAGTGAGATGATGAATTCTGTTGGGACCCGATGAGGTGCTGGGCGTAGATTGAGATGTTTAGTGATAACTTCTATGCCTTTGTCTTGGGGAATGTTAGTGTATAGTGACTCGATGTCCAGAGTGACCAGGAGTTCAGTTTGGGGGTCAAAGGGCTGGGATTCAATTAGATTGATAAAGTGAGTGGTGTCCTTAACGTAAGTTGCGGTGTCTTGTACCATATTCTTTATAAAAAAGTCAATGTAGCTCCCTAAAGGTTCTAGAATGGATCCGCAGCCAGAAAGGATGGGTCTGCCTGGTGGAGTTTCCAGATTCTTATGGATCTTGGGAAGAGTATATAGGACAGGAGTCCTAGGGTTTTTATTGTTTAGAAAGGAAAATTCGTGTTTGCTGATGTAGCCTTCTTCTAGAGCCATTTTGGTAGCTGTGAGGATGAGGTCACTGATGTCTTGAAGAGGATTGCGCATAAGGCGTTCATAATGTGACGTGTTCCTTTCTTCCACAGGTTCTTGCGCATGTTGTCTGGTCGTGTCATCTTTGGCATCCTGCTATTCCTCATGAGTATTGCAACGTGTGCTGAATCAGTGTTCCATGCACGGACATGGGGAAAAGTCATTTTGGGTGAGGATTGCAGCAAGGCATTTTGGGGGTGTTACGTGTTTGGAATGTGTGGGGACTTCTCCTGTGCATGTTGGGTTACCATGCATACATGTCGACTCACCATGGGGCACATGACATGTAGCATGACTCCCTTGAATTGATAGTCAACCTTCGTGACAGTCATCTGTAATGGTTTGTGGATTCTGATGAAGGCATCAATGTGTGTAAAACTTCCCTCAGAAACATACGGGATGCTATGGGTGGACATAGTGTGGGACATCCCCATAAGAGGCTCAATGGGGAATTGCAGCCTCTCCGTGTGCAGCAGGGGGTGTTTGGCTCATCCCCTCAACTTGTGTGCCAGGCCATTTGGATTTACTACATCTGTATTGTGAAGGGGGTGTCCAGTGTAGGTCCCACATGTTCAGCCAAATGATATGTGAGTCTGTTCATATTGATGCATTTCCCTTAGTGTGAGCCTGAGTAATAAAGGGGTTCCTCACCCTCCAAGGTGCCTCATCTCTGTCAATGCAGGTCTCTTGCCACTTTGCATGCGGCATCTCTGGCATAGTTGTCAAAGATTGTGCATATGAGTCTATGTGTAGTTTGGCTACATGCATGCAGTTCTTCATGGGTTAGAATCTCTATTGTGCATGAAGGTCATGGTTGTGTATGTATTTGGGCATGTTGTTGGTCCCCACGACGGGCCATCAACGCCTGCTGAGGGTGTGTCTCCTGTGCGCGGCTCGGCCTTCTGTTTCCTGATCCTTTGTCAGTCATCTTTGGTGATTGTGCATCCATTTTCTCTGGGTGTGCCATGGGTAACCGGACACTCCTTCCTTTACATACGCCTGTTGCAGTTGTCCTTTCTGACATCCTTGTCTTTGAGTGCTACTTTTGGCATACTTTCCAGGACATACCGCCTGCTGCTGCGGCCCCTGCAGCAAGGGCCCACAAAGTAGCGGGATTCGGCAACACACACGCCTCAAAGATGCTCCTCCCTGCCTCCCTCCACCCATTCATTTGGCTGTCATCATCTTGTCTGTGCCACTGTTGCGGCCACTCGGTGCCAAAGGCAGAACCGTCAGCACATGCAACGTGCACATTGCACGACCCTCATGTCCTTGCATGACCCACATCACACTACAGTCTGATGTTGCAGCCACCCTCCAAGCAATGTCCATCCGAAAATCAACCGCCTGCTCTCAGGCATACCCTAAGTGCACACACGACACCTTTGCATGCTGAGTGTGCAACTCCAACTGCCTACACAGCGCTGCCCCGCCTTCCAGGCCCTATCACACCAACCAGGTCATGTCCCTCCTGCTCCACACCGGCTCCGTCCACCAGCAAGGCCATGGGAGTGGGACTCAAACCTTCAGCATGTAGTATAGTGGCGTCATCTGGCACATGGCCCAGGGATCATCTCTCAGCGTGTCAATCTTCAATGTGTCCAGGACGCCTCTCTCCACCATCACATGCCCACACAACCTCATCATCATGTCGTATGCCACTGACACCCAGGTGCTCCTCACCCTCACCAAAGACGCAGCCATTGCCAGTTCCAACATTCAAGAAGGCATGAGGTTCGTGGTTGAATGGCTGAACATCAGCCACCTGAGGCTGGACTTGTACAGGACTGAGGTAATCATCTGAGGATTGTCCCCTTACAGCTGGCTCAATTCCTTGGGTCCCACCCGCAGGGGCCCTACACAAGCACCCAGTGGCCACGCACACAAGATGGTGTGCATCAAGGATTTGCCACTCACATTTGCCATGCAAATCACCAGCATCTGTACCTCATGCTGCAACACCCTCTGCATGATGCACATGATCCACAGATAGATCCACTCCAAGGAAAGACAGACCATCCCCCAGGTCCACGACACCAGCCGTGTCAACTACTGCCCTGCCCTCTACGGAACAAGTACATCCAAACTCACGGGAAAGTTGTCCACATCCAGGGTGCATCTGCACAACTCAGCTTCAACATCCCGCACCCCATCCACATCACCGTCCACCTGAGATAGCTGCAAGGGATCACTGTGTGCTGCAGGATGACCTTCACGCTCCTCACACACACTCAGGAGGCAGTCAACAACCCCAGACCCCAAAATCAACCTTGTACGTCTGTCATCCAAGACCCCGTTGGCCCAACTCTATGCATCCGAACTTGGCCTGGCCACCATTCTTCACATCCACAACACTCCAGCATGAAGGAGATGGTTCCCCCACCTGGACAAACATACCTGGGACTCCCTCCCCAAGAACCTCCACATGAGCCATGACCTCTAGGCCTTCATCATCCGCTTCCTGATTGGTGTGTCCGCACAGTATTGCAAGCCCCCCCTCAGCAGCTTGAGGCCATCACGGGTGAGTATTCGGCTCCCAGGCTGTATCGGATGATACATTGTGACCCATGTGTGTCCTGTACCGGACTCAGATCCCAGGGTATGGATGGCTGGAGTTAGTTCAACACTCAGGCATAGTTTGACATTTACCCACACATATGCAAAATGACTGCAACATCTAATAATGAATAGATAGTTTTATTCTCGGTGGGGTGCGTGTTTTGTTAGAAAAAAATAAGGTGCTCTACCGGGTGCATAGAATCCAAAGTTCACAGGGGGAGATGGGATCCTTGGCATTTGAAGTCATCAGAGTCCAGACCACAGTGTTGGTCATCATTGGTCAGACTGTGACCAGCAAGTCCATGTGGCAGAGAATTTCAGTGAATGAGGTGCTGCTGTTGCGCATGAAGGCCAGGTGCCAGGCCAGGTGACCTGGGAGATGTGGATGGTCGGCTGCCTCTCACGGTCTTTTCCGTGGACGACCCACCTTCCTCCGGGGACCCTCAGATGCAGGCCTTGACGATGCTTGAGACGCTCCGTCGGACGAATCCTCCTCCTCCTCCTCTCTCCCTGTGGCTGGTGCTGGTCTGCGCCTGGTGTCGCAGGGAGGGTTGCCCATGCTGTCGGCGATCCGACGGAGTGAATGGCTTATGTCCCTGTGCACCGTCAGGAGCTCAGCCAGTCTTGCCTCCATCCATCCTTGGTGTTGTTGTTGACTGGCGTGTTGCTCGGCCTGCTGATTCTTAATGTCTGTGAGGGTCGCCACTACCTGACTGATGGCCCTGGTGTCACGCCGGTATGCCTCCATGATGTTGCGTACGTGTGACATACCGGTCCCTTCAGCTGTCTGGTCAGGTTCTCGCCTCCGCCTGCCTCCACTCCCACCACCCCTGCCCACACGAGTCTGGCCTGCCGTTGTGGGAACATCGGGTCTACCAGACCCCTGAGGAATGGCAATGTCGGTGTTGTCTGCCTCCTCCTGGGTGCCCGGCGAACCTTGTCCCTCCAGGTCAGACTGGCTCAGTTGTTCAGTGTGGGCAGGGCTCCTGGGTGTCTCCTGGGATGTGGCAGTAATGGGGGTGGTGGTTGGCACAGATGTACCTGAAGCAGGTGCTGCAGGGGCTTGGACACCAGAGGGGCCAGGTGGGTTGGGTCATCCGCGGAGTGTTGTGAGGTGTCGCTGCCGGTGGGATCAGGTTCCTCCTGAGCCTGGGACTGTGGTACTTCCCCCCCATTGTTGGGGGGAGATCCCTGATGTTGCCCTGTGTGTGAGAGAGAGACAATGTTAATGCTGTTTAATGCGACATCCATGTTTCATACATATTCTAGTTGCCACAGTTCCTCCAGGTAGTTGTATGTGCCTAGCATTCACATCAATGTTCACTTGTGGATGGGCATGTTGCAGGGGACTGATTGAAATGTTCTCCAGGGTGTTTGACATGTCGAATTTGTGATTGGATGCTTCTTTGGCTGTGGCTTGATCTTGTTGTGTCACATGTCCATTGTGAGAGTGGGTAACTCCATTGGCTGCCCCGGGGTGTGTGCTTGTGTAAGGGGTGAGTGATTACATCCACATGGCCCCCCTCACACAAGTGGCCCGCCACCACAACCTCAACATCATCTCCTACGCCGATGACCCCAGCTCATCCTCTCCCTCACCAAGGACCCTCACACCGCCAAAACAAACATCCACGAGGGTCTGAGGGCCATCGCCGACTGGATGAGGAGCGGCCATCTGAAACTGAACTCGGACAAGACGGAGGTCCTCATCCTCGGACCCACACCCTCAGCCTGGGATGACTCCTGGTGGCCGACCGCTCTGGGGACAGCACCGACACCCACCGACCACGCACGCAACCTAGGATGTTATGTTATGTTATGGATTGATCCTCGCATCCTCCCTCTCCATGTCCAAGCAGGTCAACGCCATCTCCTCCTCCTGCTACAACACCCTACGCACGCTCCGCCAGATCTACAGGTGGATCCCGACCGAAACAAGTAGAACAGTGACACAGGCCCTCATCAGCAGCAGACTGGACTACGGCAACGCACTCTACGCAGGACTCCCATCCAAACACCAACGGCGGCTATAATGCATCCAGAACGCCTCCGCACAACTGATCGTCAACGCCCCCCGCCACAGCCACATCACCCCCCTCCTGAGTGACCTGCACTGGCTCCACATCAACAAGAGGATCACCTTCAAGCTCCTCACCCACGCACACAAGGCACTCCACAACGCCGGACAGGCCTACCTGAACATCAGACTCAGCTTCTACACCCCCACCCGCCAGCTCCGCTCCGGCAGCCTCACCCTCGCAGCTGTCCCCCGCATCCAACGTACGACCGCCTGCGGCAGATCCTTCTCCTACCTCACTGCCAAGACCTGGAACATGCTCCCAACCCACCTACGACTGACCCAAGGCCTACTTGCCTTCAGAAGACTCTTCAAGACCTGGCTCTTCGAGCAGTAGTGGAACCCCCCCCCCTCAGCGCCTTGAGACCCTCACGGGTAAGTAGCACGCCTTACAAGTACACTGATTGATTGTTGATTGATTGACGGTGCCTGCTGGTGGGTGTAGTGGGATTTGGCAGTGGGTCTCCCAGGTGATGTATCTGTCCCCCCATGGAGCATGCTGCCATGTCAGTGAGTGTGAGTTCCAGTCCTAGATATCTGAGCTTGTTGTGTTTGTGTTTGAGTTTGCAGTGGTCACAGGAGGGCCTTGTGCTGCCTACAGCGAGGCCAAGTGTCAGCTACCTTGTCAGTACTTTGCCAGTCCCTGTGCATGGTGCATGCGTATGTACCTGGGCCATATGGGCTGACGGCAATGGTGTCTGTTTCTGAGTTGTACAATATGTTTTGTGATCCCCACCCTCCCAGCTTCCCGGACATCCAGTCTTGGGTTTGTGGTTTGTGTAGCCTGGGACATGTTGCAAAGGCTCATGGTTTGTGAGTGTGGGCCCATTTTTATTGGTCCATTTGTGGTAAATATTTAAATTACCTGTACTATTTTTATGCGGTAAAATACAATATGAATAACTCAGTAAAAATAAGAGGCAGAATCCGTGGTATTCGAGGGTATAATAGGGTATTTATTCCTTACAAAGGAATGATGGTTCGAACCAGGCAATCGGGTTCCGTTACCACGAAGGTTCAGGAAGGGATCAGCAATAGATTATTGACAAGTAATAGTATATATAAGAAATGCATTACATTAAGACAGATGCAGGAGGCGTAACAACTGATAAGAATACACATACGTAATAGAGAGGTATTACAGTAGGCGTGCATAGAGGCGTATACTAAAAACGTCATTATGATTAGGCCTGGGCAAAAATTTCGTTCCGTTCGCGGAAATTGCGATAATTTGACATTTTTGCGTTCCGCGGAGAGCGCGAAGATGTCAAAAATTCCGGTTTCCGCAGCTTGGCGATAATTTGTTTCTTGCTCGCGCTGTAAAATGATACATTCTCGCGCGCGCGCGATCGCCTTACCTGATTCCCTGCGTTCGCCGACAAGTTTTCTTGATCCGGTCGCGTTCTCCATGAGATGTTGTATTGTTTTTAGCCATTTGCGCTGTCTCGCGACAGTTCGCGCCCGCAGTGACGTCATGCGTCGCGCGATCACGTCTTTCTTCTCGCGATCATGCACCGCGAGAACAACTCAAAACAAGATGGCCGCGCCCGCAAGCAGCCACATGGGTAAGTTGGCGACCCGCAACCATGCAGAAAATCGCGCGAACATGCCGGAAAAAAACTTCCGCATCTTCGCGATATTTCTGCTTGTTTGCGATAATTTTAAACATTCTCGCGATAATTTGCGAAGGTTAATTCCGCAAATTCCGCCCACCCCTAATTATGATGATGACACAAATGGGTGGATCCATAAGAGAATCCTGCAAAGTCAGCGAAAATACATGGCAGAGATGCGCGCGCAGCCGCATGACGTGTGATTGACGTGTAACTAAAGGGTGAAGGGAACTTGACATTTAGCCCTACATGTGGAGACAGAAGTCTGGGGTGTCAGGACAACCTAGTCCTAAATCATATCTAATATCTTGTGTTTAAGGAACTATTTTATCTGGAAGGAAAGGTCTTCTCGGACAGATCCTATTCTATACTGACTGCTAGTGCGTGTACAAGCGTCTAAGTGTCTACATGAGATGCGAGGGGGCATGGGCCTACCATGGTAACGAGAGTCCTGAATTACTTGCACAGAGATAGTAAGGCCGGGCCCTTTGCTCTGCAGCTAGAGGGATGTTTACCTAAGCTACTTAGACAGGAATGCATTTCTTGAGGAGCGGAACAGATAACTTGAAGGCCGAATTTAGTTTTGGCAGGCAACAGGCCGGGCTTAGGCACCGTTAGCCGCGCAGGAAGTAAGACAAAGTTCATGGATACAGATGCAGGTCCAGGCTGGAGCATTCAGAGGCAGAAGCAGAAGCAGAAAAGGCTCGATGGCAGAATTCAGGGCCTACCTTGCCAGAGCTGGAAAACGTGAAAAGTATACCATATAAAGACGGTGGCAAGGCATACTTAGGAACGGAATATCTGGCCCATTCATGGCAGATATGAAAGAGTACATATTAACGTTGGACACAATTGTATTTGCGTCTTCATAGCTTGAAGTGGAGGGAACATACATGTACTTGTAGCATGTACATGGAGCCGTTGGGGTCTAGATAGGGGACACAATTGACCATAAAAATTCTTATTTCCTCATTCCCTCCTTGTCCCCTACGGACCCTTATGAAATATCGATCTTCAGGAATCCATCAATCTGTTCATGTAACATCATTTGCTCTTCTTTCTTCTTCCGGGATCTTGAATAAAAACTTGAACGTGGAATACACGATGTGGCACACAGGCCGCAAATCGCTGGTCCACATTGTAGACATAGGCAACAACTAAATACTATGAGAAGGCCAATACCTAGGAAGGATAGGACTTTCCATCCCCAGGCTGACAACATGCTCCAGAACCAACCGGACCATGTCCAGGTGCCTGCATTCTGATGTATCTGATTTGCAATCTTGTGAAGACGAGTTATAGCTTTATATACAGATGGTGCGTTTTCTGGGATGAAAACACAGCAACTTGATCCGATGACCCTACAAGCTCCGCCCCTATCTGCTAGGATGACGTCAAGGACAAGACGATTTTGAAGAACAACAATCCGCATCGCAGACTGCTCTTCTGTTAAGTTGCCTAGGGCAGAGGTAGTTTCATTCACTACTGCTTCAAGGGTTCTAGTTAATCTGCGTATCAGTTTACTGTTTGAGACAACACCTATGTAAGGAAAGAGACCTTTATTGAAGTCTGTATATTGTTCCCATGCTGTTTCGGTGTAGTCAACAATCGGGATATCTCTCTGGGGCCTATGGTGTACTAGATTGGTATTTCTATGATAATCAGGAGGGGCTAGAAAAACAGGTGGCAAAAGGAATGCAATGTAACAGGTACCATCCCAGTCTGGAGGTAGACGTATATATGCGGTATTCCCACATATGAAGTAGGAATGACGGGAAGCTCTAAATGTAGACTTGCCTTTATCACTGAATTCGATCACAGTGGTACATTTACTATGACCCAGGTGTACTGAACCATTCTTTCTTACACAGAATTCACCTTTGACTGGTAATACTGACATAGCAGGCAAGACTAGTGTAGCGTCAGATTCAACATTTAGAATCATGAGGTTAAGTGTAAAATTACCTAATCCATATACTTCATTTTCTAGATCAGTTCCGGTTCTTTTGGGAAGTCCCTCCTTGTTAGGATAACAGGCTTTAAGCAAAACTAAGTTCAGGTTTCCCCATACCCAGTTGCTCTGGTATACTACAGTGTTTGAATCTAAAGAGTTAATCAAACTAAACCATGCTCCACAGGAACCATTGTGTGTGAACGGATATGGAAAGAGAGGCAGAACTCCTTTGTATTTCTGATAGGGAGGGAGTCGGCCACATATCCAACAATTTGTAGCATTGCTGGTCTGATGGGAATGGTGTAACATATTAATGAATGTGTTGTTGCGCAGCGCAAATCTATAGGACAACTCATGTGGAGGTAGTTCACTAAAAGAATGTTCGGCAGTAACATTGTAAGCACGCTTGAAAATAGGATAGTACATATGTAACAGCATACTTGCAGCAATAATAAAAAGACTTAGGAAAAACATAATCAACAATGTCACTATACAGTGACTATGAAGTGATTTACAGTATGCATGTTTCTTGAGCTGCTTCTGTCTATTTTTCTCTCTCATTCGGTCTAGAGGATACATGTCAAAGACTTAATTCAACCGATTCACCTTGGAGAGGACTTAAACAATCGAATTGTCTGACTTGCTAGACCTTAGTTTCAGTTTATAGTTCTCTTTTTCTGTCTTTTCAACCAGGGGGAGTTTTGAGTCAGTCGGTGAGGGAATGCAGGGCTGGACGTTTAAATCCGATGGTAGTCCATGAAATTTCTTGATATGACTCGAGTGTAACCACCCCTTGCGACCCTCAATCTTCACGGCTGTCCTTGTGGTGAGAAGAACGAGCTTGGGTGACTGCCAACGAGGCTCCAGCGGGCTCCTCCTGTCGAAGTTTCTTACAAGCACTAGGTCTCCAGGAACCACGTCATGGGGCTTCACCTCAGTGTTATCGGGAAAAGCTGCAGCTACCTGTGAACGGCAAGATTGTAGTGCAGACATCAAGGAAGCAAGGTAATCTGTCAGCATATTACAATCAACATCAGTTATTTTACGAGGTATAGGCGTCCCCCACATATTTGGTGGCCTACCGAAGACCACCTCGTACGGGGATAGCCCTGTGCGAGAATGTGCTACCATTCTCATGTAAAATAGTGCAACCGGTAAGGCTACTATCCAGTCGACATCTTTCTCTCTACATATTTTTGAAAGTCGTATTTTCAGGGTCTGATTATGACGTTCCACGAGACCTGCTGCCTCGGGATGTCGGACACAGTGGAATTTCCATTGATAGCCTAACAAGAGTGAAATATGTTTCATTAGCTCGGATGAGAACGGCTGGCCATTATCTGAGTACACCATACGGGGCAAACCATATCGTGGGAAGAATTCTCGAACTAACTGTTGGGCAGTAGTCGGGGCAGTGTAATCTGAGACGGGATACGCCTCTGTCCAACGGGAAAGAGCGCATACGACTACGAGGACATATTTGAATCCTCGACATCGTTCCATCTGGATATAATCCATCTGGAGGACTTCAAAAGGGTGATCGGGAGGTTGGAATCCACCCTGCTCTACAGGTCCTCCTTTACCTGGATTGAACTGACAACAAATCATACAGGTTCGGACTTTCTGTTTGGCTGCCGCTCGTAAGTGTTTGTTTAACCAAATGTGTTGAATACTGTCTAACATGGCTTTTTCTCCTAGATGTGCTGGACTATGTATTGTGTTAATGATAACTTGAACCATTGAGTCGGGGAGAAACCATATAGATTTTCCCTTCGTCATCCATCCCTGATCTGTCTGGATCCCTCCTAATTCGGTCCATTTCTTTATTTCCTCTGGTGTAGCATGTGTCTGTATGTCAATTACATCAAGAGCGGGATCCTTAACTGTCATGCAGTGTGTCGGCGTCGGAACTATTGTCTTTGTCAAGTCAGTTGCATGAGTCTGATTCTGTGCTGTTTGCTTAGCTGTTCGGTCTGCTAGGTCGTTACCCTGAGAAATAATGTCAGTCACTTTCGTATGTGCTTTGCACTTCATGATAGATATTGAAGTAGGTAGATGTATTGCATCTAATAGAGCTTGAATGAGGGGACCGTGTTGAATGTTGGCACCGTGAGAAGTCAAATAACCTCTCTCTCGCCAAAGGACTCCGAAGTCATGTACGACTCCGAATGCATAACGTGAATCTGTGTATATGTTGACTTTCTTATTTTTGGCTTGAATACAGGCTTGTGTCAGAGCGATAAGCTCTGCTGCTTGAGCTGATAATGTGTCGATACAATTTGTTTCAATGACTTCGGTGTCTGTCGTGACTGCATAGGCGGCCACTAACTTTCCTGTACTTGTTCTCATACATGAACCATCTACATAAAGTGTCAGGTCTGGATCTGGTAATGGGACATCTGTCAAATCTTGTCTGGGTTTGGTCGTAATAGTAATGACTTCAATACAATCATGTGTCAGTGGGTCTGTTCCACTTAATGGCAAAAGTGTGGCAGGATTTAATGTACTACAACGTCTGATTTCTATGTGGGGCTGAAACAATGTAAGTTCGTAACCAGTCAGTCGTGCTATAGTCAAGTGTTGTGTCTGTGTCCGGTTCAAGAGAACCTCTACTGCGTGTGGTACTTGTACTGTCAATTGATGTCCTAATACTATGGAATCACTTTGTCTAATCGCTAGAGCTGTCGCTGCAACTGATTTCAGACACGCAGGAAGAGCCTGAGCTACGGGATCTAATGTGCTAGAAAAGTAAGCGCATGGCTTGTGTGATCCTGCTTGTTCCTGCGTGAGTACTGACAAAGCAGTACCTTCACGTTCTGTAACAAAGAGTGTAAAAGGCTTACTGTAACATGGTGTCGCTAAGACAGGTGCTTGGCATAAAGCTTTCTTTAAGTCTTCAAAAGCTTGTGTATGTTCTGGAGTCCAAGGGAGGACAGTCGATGTCGCTGCCTCCTGTGTTGTCAACTGAATGAGTGGTTTAGCTAAAAATGCATATTGGGGGATCCACTGCCTGCAGTACGAAGTGAGGCCTATGAAGGCCCGTACCTCCTTTTGTGTCTTGGGTGGTGGCATGTTTACAATTAACTGGATGCGATCAGGTGTGAGCTGTCTCCCCCATTTGGACAGCAAGTGCCCTAGGTACACAACTTGCTGGGCACAAAATTGCAGCTTTGAAGGGGACACCTTGTGCCCCTTGTCGGCTAAGAAATGTAAAACCGTCAGTGATGCTTTTTCACATTCGGATTCGCTTCGGGCGGTGATCAGCAGATCATCGACATACTGAAGCAGTGCAGTGTTAACAGGCATGTGGATACTGTCAAGTTGTCTTTTCAGTGCTTGGCTGTAGATGCTAGGACTTTCTGTAAATCCTTGAGGTGCGCGTGCGAATTTAAAACTTCGTCCATTTAAACTGAATCCGAACAAATATTGGCTCTCCGGATCGATTGGGACGCTGAAGAAGGCGTTCTTGAGGTCAATTACAGTAAAGAACGTTGCTTCTGAATCAATAGCTGTCAGTAATGAAGAAATATCCGGGACCACGGGATATTGTGGTAAAATGCATTTATTTAATTCGCGTAGATCAATAACTAATCGATATACTGGGGGTGCTTTTGGGTCGCTTCGTTTAAGAATCGGAATAATCGGAGAATTACATATATTGGAGTCGGTTTCTACAACCACTCCTTGTGAGATAAGCTCGTCAATGATTTGCAGTAAAGCCACTACAGCATCTGGAGGTAACTTGTATTGTCGCATTCGTGGTAATACCACTCCTGCTTTGAGTGTGACTCGATACGGTGTAATGTGCATACAACCTACATCAGTGGGGCCTTGTGCCCATAAATGTGCAGGTAGATTCTGTAACCGGTGATCCATGTCTCTAGACACGTAGTGACCTTTACAGTCACGCAAAAATAGTCGTACTCCGTCCGGAGAACAGCATATTATAGGTCCTAGAGCTTTCAATGTTTTAATACCTAACAAATTTTCGGGGCATGATTTCGTAAGCAATAGATCTGTAGTCCGTGTTAATGGACCGACTGTAAATGCAAGCGGTTGTGATACTTCGTTAATAGTGGGCTTTCCTGAAAAACCAAGGGAAATATTTTGTGAGCCTAAGAGGGGTGCCCCTGGAACTTCATCATGACTTATAGTTGTTCTGCTTGCCCCTGTATCGAGTAGAAACTTTCTGTCTTTCCCTAATACTTGACTCTGTACATAAGGACCCTCTTGATCTACAGGAACCTCAATAAGGGGTAAGCCAACTTCCCTCTCCAGGCTATTTCATGTGTAGCGTTGATACTCTGGATAGTCATTTTGTGCATACTGGTACATCTGTTGTGTCGTGTTCTGTGTTGCAGCAATAGGCTGTGGCTGTTGTTGCGGTACGGTCTGTTGTGCAGCTTGCATAGGCTGTATATTCTGAGGTACTTGTTGTTGGATCTGATCCTGTCTAGGCGGACGTGGTCTCTCCTTGGTTTTACCCGTGGAGATATTATGTTTCAGAACTGCACAATCGTTTATATAATGACCTGGCTGTTTACAATAGTTGCATGTCCCTTTAACGGGAACCGCTGAATTACTGGACTGTGTTGCACCCTTTTTATGACCGTCAGCTGGAACTGACTGGGCGACGAGCATTTTCATTTTCGTGTCTTTCATACGCCTTGTTTCGTGTTCTTGTTCTTCTCTAATTCTATTCTGGTGATACTGTAACATTTGTAACATTTGTGAAGGAGTGTTAGCTTGCCAAGTGCTCTCAACTTTCAATACTCTGTTTTTAACCTGCGGCAGAGAATTCTCGACTAGTTTTGTTACAAAAAGATGTGGATATGACTCGCTATTTGCTTTCAGGCCGCTATTAATACCAAAACATTTTTCAAATCGGGAATAAAAATCACTGGTGTCTTCCTCGGGTTTCTGTTTACAGGCTGAGATTGCTCCCCAATCTTCCTTTTTCGTAGTTAATAAACGTGGCAATACTTGTACTAATAGACCTGGCAATGCTTTTGTTTTGTCCCCAAGCCCTACGCCTGCAGTTCTGTTATTTTCTTCATTTTCTAATGCGGTCCAATCAATCTTTTGGTCTCCCACCTCCCATTCTTTTTCCTTGAGTTTCTCATAAATACCGGCAGGCAATAATACTTTCAATATTTTCATAATGTCAGGATAGGTATAATCACCCATGAGTAACATGTCTTTTAATTCACGGTGAAAACCTGCTGGATCTTTGTCATGGCTAGGCACTAATTTTTTCATTTCCAATAGTTCTATTTTGGTTATGGGCGTGTACACAAACACGCGTCTAAACGTATTGTCATCATTTCTGACTGGGTGTACTTCGCGTAAGGGGTTCTGTCTGTCTATGTGATACGTTTTTCTCTCCATGGAAGGAGCTGAATCATGTTCTGGGCATACGAAGACAATGTACTGATGTCGATATTCTAGAATTTCTTTAATTAAATCAGTACCTGAACCTCTCCATTTATTCGTGAGTAATTCTATCAGTATATCAGGTAGGGGACCAGGATCGGAGTGTTGGCTTCTATACAATATAAGGAGGTGTTGTATCATGTATATACTAGCTAAACGCTGTTCGTCTGGGGTAAGGTTCAGAAACGTGTGTGCTAGCGCATCATCACTATATTTTTCAGGGCTGTCAGCCCATTGTACTGCTGACCTGGCTAATTCTTGTTCATCCATAGAATCGAGCATATGATACCCCCTTCGGTCTCGGAGTAATTTATCAGCAGCCTGGAATAGGTGTTCAGGGGACCTTGCATTTAACATAGGGGCTTGAAAATGTCTGCTACATTCTGGACGTATCGGACGTATTGGATCATTGTAGTGTCTGGTATTGTTACAAGATCTTCCCCTACCTACATAAGCTATCATTTCTAATTGTCCCGTGGGCATTTCTGATTCTTCCTCCTCCTCTCCCCCTGATTCAGTTTTGTCTGCCTCTAATCTGTTTTCATGTATTCGTTCTATTTCTTTTCTGATCTTTCGGCACATAGCTACTATACACTTCTGTTTATCATGTTTCCCTTCTGATATATTCTGACCCCATCTGGTAAGCACTTGCATTTCATCCTGATCTACCTCAGGCCTATCTCTGTTTCTGATCAAGCAGTTTATGAGGAAGCTTAACAGTAGTTTCTGTATATCTACTTTCTGGTATTCCATGGCCTTGTCAATACTTTCAGGGCCTTGCCCTGATTGGACAAAGTGATATATATTGTCCAGATGAGCAACCATTCCTGGTAGTGTCATTAAATATGTGGACGCTCGTCGTATACGTAGTGATGACAGCAGCATTCTGTCATTTTTACCGGGCACTGGATCATATCTGCAATCCACAAGATGTTCCTTAAACATACCGGATCTTACTGTTTGAGGTGTATGTTGATATGCTAAATCTCTAAAGGACAATTTATTTCCTTGCGGTGGCGTGGAAAAAATCGCTGTCGCACCTCCTGTTGCACCTTCTGAGGTGCTAGGCGCGAAAGGATTCGTTGAATGTAAGGTAGAGACGGTAGATGTAGGAAAAGTGGTAGTAACAGATGAAACTGTTGGAATGTGAGGGGGAGTTTGTTGTTGCGGAGTTGAGTGCAGCTGATTTTGGGGTTGAGTGTCGTTAACGGGTGGTGTGCGTTGCTGCACACCATTAGCATATTCGGGGGCTGCATCGTCTAAATAGGAAGAAAGGAAAATGTCTTATGCGGTCTTGGGATGTACTTTAATCGGGAGTAACGGAGATGGCAGATCTTTTGGTACCTCCAAAGTGGCCTTAGGCAAACCCTCGGCCAGAAGAGGATACATACCATTCATAAGAGTGTTTCGTTGTCTGTCTACTTGTTCTGATTTTACTCTGGTACCTTCGTCAATTAATATGTTTTCTCGGGCTTTTTCTGAATCTTCCCTACTTTTCTCTTCCTTTCTGAGCGCTTTCTCTGTGCGCCTATGCGATTCTTTACGCCATAATTCAATGGCATCTTTCTGTGACTGTCTGGCTTTCTTTTTCCATAACGCTTCTTCTATTCTCATGATGCAATCTGCATCCCATGTTCCAGCAGCGGGCCATCTCTGACTCTCTGCCAAATCCTTGGTGTAGTCCACCCATTGATCGAGATATAATACGGCATCTAGGCCATGTTTATGGTCCATAAAGTACCCTGGAGTGTCCCTAGGTGGGATAGGAACAGCTTCCTCGAGTATCCCTTTTCTAGTTTTTATCTGTCTTAATTTTGAAAATAACGGCATCTTGAACCTTGTTACTTAATTCCTATTCGGCTTTTGAACACAATAATTACAATAAACACAATAATGAAGATCGAACAATCACTCATACCACGACATTTAAAACATATCAAAACATTTTAGAACGAACAATAATAATTAGAATAAAACTAGTTAACTGCATAATACTAAATATACTGTATGTACTGCTAAACAGTACAGATACACTGCTAAAACAGTGCAGACCAGGTCTGTGTACCCAGACCCGTCTTGACCGGCACAAACTAATGTGCACGTCTAGATGCGTCCCCAGCAACGGTACTCACCGGGAAGCACGGAACGGAAGGCCTCGGAAGTCTGGACTGGACTAGACCAAACTGGACTGGACTCGACTCGTGACTTAGGTACTTCGGAACTTCGGAATCTGGTGGGCCTCTGTATACCTCGGATCTTGCTCTCTCAGCTAGGCTCTGGTCGGGATTCTCCGCACTCCTCACCGCCTCGTCTGGGTGTTGATCGCAGCCTCAGTCGCCCCCTTTGGCCTGAGGGAGATACAGGAAATCCTGCGGGTACGCGTAATTGTCCGTCCGGCTGTGGCAGGAGACCGGGTCTGCAACGCACCTCCGGCGCGTGGGGTGTGAGAGGTGTCCCTATTCGGGCGCCAATTATGTGGTAAATATTTAAATTACCTGTACTATTTTTATGCGGTAAAATACAATATGAATAACTCAGTAAAAATAAGAGGCAGAATCCGTGGTATTCGAGGGTATAATAGGGTATTTATTCCTTACAAAGGAATGATGGTTCGAACCAGGCAATCGGGTTCCGTTACCACGAAGGTTCAGGAAGGGATCAGCAATAGATTATTGACAAGTAATAGTATATATAAGAAATGCATTACATTAAGACAGATGCAGGAGGCGTAACAACTGATAAGAATACACATACGTAATAGAGAGGTATTACAGTAGGCGTGCATAGAGGCGTATACTAAAAACGTCATTATGATGATGACACAAATGGGTGGATCCATAAGAGAATCCTGCAAAGTCAGCGAAAATACATGGCAGAGATGCGCGCGCAGCCGCATGACGTGTGATTGACGTGTAACTAAAGGGTGAAGGGAACTTGACATTTAGCCCTACATGTGGAGACAGAAGTCTGGGGTGTCAGGACAACCTAGTCCTAAATCATATCTAATATCTTGTGTTTAAGGAACTATTTTATCTGGAAGGAAAGGTCTTCTCGGACAGATCCTATTCTATACTGACTGCTAGTGCGTGTACAAGCGTCTAAGTGTCTACATGAGATGCGAGGGGGCATGGGCCTACCATGGTAACGAGAGTCATGAATTACTTGCACAGAGATAGTAAGGCCGGGCCCTTTGCTCTGCAGCTAGAGGGATGTTTACCTAAGCTACTTAGACAGGAATGCATTTCTTGAGGAGCGGAACAGATAACTTGAAGGCCGAATTTAGTTTTGGCAGGCAACAGGCCGGGCTTAGGCACCGTTAGCCGCGCAGGAAGTAAGACAAAGTTCATGGATACAGATGCAGGTCCAGGCTGGAGCATTCAGAGGCAGAAGCAGAAAAGGCTCGATGGCAGAATTCAGGGCCTACCTTGCCAGAGCTGGAAAACGTGAAAAGTATACCATATAAAGACGGTGGCAAGGCATACTTAGGAACGGAATATCTGGCCCATTCATGGCAGATATGAAAGAGTACATATTAACGTTGGACACAATTGTATTTGCGTCTTCATAGCTTGAAGTGGAGGGAACATACATGTACTTGTAGCATGTACATGGAGCCGTTGGGGTCTAGATAGGGGACACAATTGACCATAAAAATTCATATTTCCTCACATTTGTGGGTGTGGCTGGGTTTGAAATTTTGGTGGGTGTGTTATAATAAGTGGTTGTGAGTTTGGGCCTCTGTTTGCCTGTTTGGATGTGCCAGGTCAGTCTTTTAGATGTTTTTTCTACTGTAGACGTGTTTTGTGGTGTTGTGCGAGTCGAATTGACCCTCCTTGTGCTGTTTTACAGTGTCCTGGTTCTGTACGAGTCGTTTTAGCATATGTAAGGTGCGTACATACGCGATGTTGTTGTACAGTGCTCACATATGCAATGTTGTTGTATGGTTCGTACATACGCGATGCTGGTGTACGGTGGTGGGGTACGGTGCGTCCAAGTACGGGCTGGGGTACGGTCTTGGGGTACGATGCGTACAAGTACGGTGCTGGGGTATGTTGTTGCGGTACGGTGCGTACATGTACGGGGCTGGGGTACGGTGCTGGGGTACGGCGCTGGGGTACGGTGCGTCCAAGTATGGGCCTGGGGTACGGCGCTGGGGTACGGTGCGTCCAAGTACAGGGCTGGGGTACGGTGGTGGGGTACGGTGCGTCCAAGTACGGGGCTGGGGTACGGTGGTGGGGTACGGTGCTTACATGTACGGGGCTGGGGTATGGTGTTGGGGTACGGTGCATACATGTATGGGGCTTGGGTACGGTGTTGGGGTACGGTGCATACATGTACGGGGCTGGGGTACGGTGTTGGGGTACGGTGCATACATGTATGGGGCTGGGGTACGGCGCTGGGGTACGGGGCTGGGGTACGGCACTGGGGTACGGTGCGTCCAAGTACGGGCCTGGGGTACGGCGCTGGGGTACGGTGCGTCCAAGTACGGGGCTGGGGTACGGTGGTGGAGTACGGTGTGTACAAGTAAGGGGCTGGGGTACGGTGGTGGGGTATGGTGCGTTCACGTACGGGGCTGGGGTAGAGTGCGGACATGTGGGGGGTATGGTGCTGACATATGGGGGGTAGGGGGGCTGTATGACTCGTATCCCGGGCACAAGTTTACCCGTATACGAGTGGTACGGCATTCGCTCCGTAAGGGGCCTTTTCCATGCGCTTGTGTTTTCGGAAGGGTGGTACGGATCGTACTTGCGCACTCGGACTCCAGTTTTACGATTTGTATTTAAAACTGTCCGGGGACGTCCCGTAGACTTTTCCCGAAGCGATTCGTATGTATTTTTCACGTACGAATCGTACTTCACCGGTGGGACGGCACTTGTACGAATCGTACGTAAAAAAATACGGATACGAGTCGTAGGGTAATTTGTTTTAACGGTTCGGAATCGGCATCTTAATATACATTTTAACAAAATATAAAAATCAACTTAATTTAATAAAAAAAATATAAACACACAAATAATAATTTATACATATATATTTACTTTGAAATCATTTATTAACTTTATCTTTATTTAATTTTAAAACTTTTAAATTATATTAAACAATATATACATATATCAATAATTTAATATTAAAAAAAACATTCTATAATTATTTAAAACAATAAACTATTTAAAAAAATTAAAACATACATTTCGCAATACAATAAATACAACAGTAGGTAAAGTGTTGGTTGGCAGAGGGGTAAAAATTACTATTCCCACTCCAAAGAATGCAACAGTAGGGAAAGTGTTGGATAGCAGAGTAATACAATGTACTATTCCCACTCCAGTGAGTGCAAAAGTAGGGTAAATGTTGGATAGTGGAATAATAAAATGTACTATTCCAACTCCAGTGAGTGCAACAGTAGGGAAAATGTTGGATGGCGGAGGGGTAAAAATTACTTTACCCACTTCAGTGAGTGTAACAGTAGAGAAAATGGTGGATAGCGGAGGGGCAAAAATGACTATGCCTACTCCAAAGAGTGCAACAGTAGGGAAAGTGTTGGGCAGCGGAGGGGTAAAAATTACTTTACCCACTCCAGTGATTGCAACAGTAGTGAAAGTGCTGGATAGCGGAAGGGTAAAAATTACTAATCCCACTCGAATGAGTGCAAAAGTAGGGAAGGTGCAGGTTAGCGGAGGGGTAAAAATGACTATTCCGACTCCAGTGAGTGCAACAGTAGGGAAAGTATTAAATAGCAGAGAAACAAAAATTACTAATAACATTTGAACAATGAAAAAAATTAACGAATCTTAATAATAAATAAACAATATTTTAAAAATATATGATTAAATATGTTAAAAATATAAAAAGAACACATATTACAATATTAATTACATATAACAAAAAGGTACAAATATTATATAAAATATATTAAGAAATACATTTAAAAACAATATTTATTTAAAAGGAGCAAATATTAACAAACAAATTATTTAAAACATAATTGCATCCATTTTATTTCCTGCCCTATAACACCACACCATTAAAAAAAGACTTCAACATGTTTATTTAAATTTATTTCCATAATTAACATAATTGTTAATGAATTAAAAAATATTATTAATAACAACAATAACAAAAAACAATTTACACTATAATATCCAGAACACACACCTAAAATTAATTACACAATTACCATCATTAATTACTAATTAAGTAATCAAAAGAATTAACAACTAATTATGAATTCACCAATTAAAAATAAATTACTTCTCAACCATTTCGCCATTTTCACCTATGAACACCACAACACACAATTACCATAATTAATTGCCAATTAAAAAATTACAATTAATTAACAACCAATTATTAAATAATGAATAAAAAAATACACATCTAACACTATAACATCTCAATTAAACAAATATCAATAAATAGCAATTATTCAATACATGTAATATAATTAAATTGCTTCCCACCATATTCCCCTATAAACCCACAACCTGCCACAAAACTAAAAACGCAAAATTCAAATAAAAAAATGTAATTACTACTAAAAATGTTAACACATATAATACACATAAAACACTTGTTACACAAAAAAACATACATCACACACATATAAAATATATACTAAACTACCATTAATAAAAAAATCGATATTTTTAACAACTATATTTTCGAAGTGAGACAACATCACTACACCTGCTCCATGTCAGAGAGACACACATTTGAACATCTGTGAAATGTTGAACAGGGCATAGGATGCTGCCACGGAATAGCATGTTTGTCATATGGACATTGGCCTCTGTGGAAGCCCCAATGCACTACATGGCATTGAAAGTACACAGGTGGCATGAGGGGTGCGACACACTCCATGATCATGGCACACACTGTGCATCACAAGCAACACCAGGCTGATGGACAGCACCTCCAAGCAGTTACATGACCCAGGCCACTGACGCAACCTCAGCAGAGTACACAGACACACACAGGCACAGATCAATCACATGCCATTGGCAACAGCGGATACAAACCTCACTCTGCACATGTGCCACTTGCCTGTGGGGTGTCACAGGTGTGGGGCTAGCTCAGCAAGTCAGACACACAGCACGGCTTACTTCTCACATCAGATGGGTAGAGCTGTTGCCTCCTCCATGCAGCTGTGGTGCAACACTTCACATTGATACTCACCCACATGACAAGGAATATTCACACACATCAATGTCCAGGGGGCGTACACATCACTTGGACACTCTCACCACAGCTCCACTCAACTCACACACATCTGTGGGTACAGTCACCTGTCACACCGGGGGGACCACTGAATCACCTCAGGACTATAGACAAAAAATGCCACAAAGGATTAGCCAGGCTGAATGTGTCATGCACTATGCCGTGAATGTCACAGTAAGCACAATGCAAGTGAGGAATGCACACATGAGCTACATCCTGCTCTGCATGGGAGACATAAGCCATTACCCCCCTGGGACCCACTCTAAACAACATTGCATGTCTGTCACACCTGGACACAATGCCAGAAGTGACAGTCACAAAAAAGGTGCACAGTCAAAGGTAGTGGAGTCAGCACTCACCTGCTACCCTGGTCTCCCATACAGGCTGGTGTACTGTGGGAGGATGACATCCAGCAATGCATCATTCTCCTCCTGGGTGAATGGCTGGGCCCTCTCCACAGACCTTGACATGGTGCCAGAGGAAGCACAGACAGCAGCAGTGTTGTCAACAGGAAGGTTGTACAGGCAAGTGCCCTCTCATGGGTTCTGGCTGACTTATATCTGTCTTGCTGAGGGGAATTCATTTGGAGGAGTACATAGTGATTGGTCAGATTCATTCGCATCTTACGTTTACTCCAATCCCTTTCACCATACACCAGTGACAGCATTTGCATCGTTAAAATTTTGAGCATCATGTCAAGTCAACAACCACTTTGCAACATTGTATTTTGTGGCCAACTGACTTTTCCAGGACACCTGATGGAAAAATTTGAACTGAAAACTCTGTATCCATAACAACCAGCATGCATTTAGTGCCTAATACTTGTCCCTTATGTGTCCCCTCTGTAATTTTCAAATCCACACACAGGTACCGTGCGTTTCACACGTACCCCTACGGCACCAGTTGCACAGTGCGTTTGACACATACGTGTACGCACTGGTAGTACACGTACCTGTACGTGTACTACCAGTGCCTACACGTACATGTACTACCAGTGCCTACACGTATGGGTAGGCACTGGTAGTACGCGTACGGGTACGTGTACTACCAGTGCGTACCCGTATGTGTAGGCACTGGTAGTACACGTACGGGTACGCACTGGTAGTACATGTACCTGTACGTGTACTACCAGTGCCTACACGTACGTGTAGGCACTGGTAGTCCACGTACATGTAGGCACTGGTAGTACATGTACGGGTACGTGTACTACCAGTGCGTACATGTACATGTAGGCACTGGTAGTACATGTACGGGTACGTGTACTACTAGTACCTACACGTATGTGTATGCACTGGTAGTACACGTACGTGTAATCACTGGTAGTACACGTACCCGTACGTGTACTACCAGTGCCTACACGTACGTGTACTACCAGTGCCTACATGTACGGGTACGAACGGGTGGTACACGTACCTGTACGTGTACTACCAGTGCCTTCACATACATGTAGGCACTGGTAGTACACGTACGTGTAGGCACTGGTAGTACATGTACACGTACGTGTACTACCAGTGCCTACACGCATGTGTAGGCACTGGTAGTACACGTACGTGTAGGCACGTGTAGGTACTAGTAGTACACGTACGTGTACGCACTGGTAGTGCATGTACCCGTACGTGTACTACCAGTGTGTACCCATACGTGTAGGCACTGGTAGTACACGTACGTGTATGCACTGGTAGTACACGTACGTGTGTACGTTCCGTACCACGCGTGCTCCTACGGCACCACCACTATAGTGATACGGACCGTACTTGTATGGTCCGTACCACACGTACTCCTACGGCCACACAACTCTAGTGATATGGACCATACACACGCTCTCAGAGCATGTGTACGGTGCGTTTCACATGCGTACACTGTTGATAGGATGCACACACGAAAGGAATGGAGGTCTCAGACTCGCACAAGGATGTACATCAAGTCATTGTCATTGCTGTCCTACATGTGCAGGGCCTAGGTGTGTCAGGCAGTGATATTGCACATGTCTCCTCATGTATTTTCACAATTGATGTGTGATGACCTGTGTACACATGTCATGTGTGATGGGGCACTATGTGGCACACTTCCCCTTCACAATTTGCACATGTGTGCATGTAGTACAAACGTGTCAAGCACAGCATCACTGGTATGGCACAGTCACCACCACCCGCAACTGTCCCCTGATGCCAGGGACAGGGACACTAACAACTGACATTTAGCAACCAGCGTGCACCAATGTGACTATGTAATGTGTGTGTCATGTGTTCCCATGAGCTTGCTGTTGGTGTTCCGTCAACTGCATCTGCTGTTGCTGCATCCAACATGTGTCTGTGTGTAGATGGGCATGGCACACATCTACGCACACCATGCCACATGTGGATTTCCACGTAACGTGTGTCTGTATGCATCGAACATGATATTTTGACATGAGGACATATCTCCGTCGTCTCAATGTCTGTGTTTTCTGTTTTCACGTGTAACCCTTCATCGCAATGTGTTTGATCTGTACATTTGACATTCTATGTGATCTGTGCATCTAGCTTGCCATCAGCTGTCTGTATGAGATGACATCCTTCAAATGCAGATATGTGGATGTATTTCACTCTTGTGATGTCTCTGGCTGTTCACTGACACTGTCCCACAGCTCGTTTCAGGGCATGTCATGTAGACTTGACAATCAATGGGTGTAGCTGGCTTTTTGTAGGAGTATCACCTGGCTGGCATACGTGTCCTGGATGTAGTTCACAGACCAGACTCTGTATTTAGCAGATGTGTATTAGCAGTTGAGCATGTGCTCAGTTAATTGACATTGATGTTGTTATGTTCTCATTCTTCGTTATTCATTCCAATTTTCTGCAGGGCACCGCCTGTCCCCAGACCAATGCCAGACTTGGGTGCCATGAGGGAACGTTACTGCATACGACGTTACAGATTCACCCAACAGTTGATTGAGGACTTGACCGCCAAGCTGGCACCACACCTCCAACCACGACACAGGTATCCTACTGCGCTGACCCCCAATATGAAGGTGATGGCAGCCCTACATTTTTTTGCCACAGTTACGTTTTAATTCACCATTGCTGATGTTGGTGGCATGTCACAGACGATGTTCAGCCGTGTCCTGCATGATGTTTTAGTAGCCATGTTGGAGCACCTGTATGAATTCATCCATTTTCCGACTCCTGAGGAGTTGACAGGTGTCAAGGGTGATTTCTATGCCCAGGGAGGGATGCCCCATGTCATTGGGTCCATTGATGAGACACATGTGGCTTTGGTACCACCACAGGCACAGGAGGTCGCCTATCGCAACCGTAAACATTACCACTCTATAAATGCCCTTGTGGTGTGTCTTGCTAACATGCTAATTTCCCATGTCTGTGCACGTTTTCCAGGATCAGCACACGATGCCTACATCATGAAGCGTAGCAGGGTGCCACAAATGATGTTGCGGCTGCACAACGAACGAGCATGTCTTGTTGGTGGGTATACTCTGTTTCTCCTGTGTTTTGCGTTATCTTTGTATCTTACGACATCTCCTGACCCACTTCTTTACATGATGTTTCCATTTAGGGGACACTGGCTATCCCAACATGCCAAGGCTGATGACGCCTCTCCGCAACCCAAGATCAGCTGCAGATCACTGTTACAACAATGCACACGGGCAGACCAGGCGAGTGATTGAGAGGACGTTTGGCCTCCTGAAGAGCCGATTCCGGTGCCTTCACAAGACAGGCGGGTCCCTCCCATATGCACCGGCAAAGGTCTGCAAAATCTTCCTCGTGTGCTGCATGTTGCACAACATGGCAGCGGAGAAAGCAGTGCCACTCATCCTGGAGCAGCATGAGCAGGAACATCCACCCGTGGAGGATGAAGGGCTTGGTCACGAGGCAAGTGAGGAGGAGGAGGAGGAGGAGGATATCTGGAGTCAGCTCATACACAACTTCTTCTCATAATGGTGAGTCACTGGGTCTGAGTGTGCATGCTTGGAGCCTTGTGTGGCATGTGTTGCAATGTGTGTGTCCAGCTGACTGAATGCAAAGTGATTTGATGTGTGTTCTGATGTGTCACTCGAGTGATGATGTCATTCCACTCATTTTAGCTGAGACACTAAATTTTCAATTCGCATGGTGAAAACATTATTCCTGAAGAGTAAATGACCATGTATGTGGATAACAATCTTTTAGCTGACTTCTTGTGTGTCTTTCATCCACAGGTTCTTGCGCATGTTGTCTGGTCGTGTCATCGTTGGCATCCTGCTATTCCTCATGAGTATTGCAACGTGTGCTGAATCAGTGTTCCATGCACGGACATGGGGAAAAGTCATTTTGGGTGAGGATTGCAGCAAGGCATTTTGGGGGTGTTACGTGTTTGGAATGTGTGGGGACTTCTCCTGTGCATGTTGGGTTACCATGCATACATGTCGACTCACCATGGGGCACATGACATGTAGCATGACTCCCTTGAATTGATAGTCAACCTTCGTGACAGTCATCTGTAATGGTTTGTGGATTCTGATGAAGGCATCGATGTGTGTAAAACTTCCCTCAGAAACATACGGGATGCTATGGGTGGACATAGTGTGGGACATCCCCATAAGAGGCTCAATGGGGAATTGCAGCCTCTCCGTGTGCAGCTGGGGGTGTTTGGCTCATCCCCTTAACTTGTGTGCCAGGCCATTTGGATTTACTACATCTGTGTTGTGAAGGGGGTGTCCAGTGTAGGTCCCACATGTTCAGCCAAATGACCTGTGAGTCTGATCATATTTATGCATTTCCCTTAGTGAGAGACTGAGTAATAAAGGGGTTCCTCACCCTCCAAGGTGCCTCATCTCTGTCAATGCAGGTCTCTTGCCACTTTGCATGCGGCATCTCTGGCATAGTTGTCAAAGATTGTGCATATGAGTCTATGTGTAGTTTGGCTACATGCATGCAGTTCTTCATGGGTTAGAATCTCTATTGTGCATGCAGTCCATGGTTGTGTATGTATTTGGGCATGTTGGTCCCCACGACGGGCCGTCAACGCCTGCTGAGGGTGTGTCTCCTGTGCGCGGCTTGGCCTTCTGTTTCCTGATCCTGTGTCTGTCATCTTTGGTGATTGTGCATCCATTTTCTCTGGGTGTGCCATGGGTAACCGGACACTCCTTCCTTGACATACGCCTGTTGCAGTTGTCCTTTCTGACATCCTTGTCTTTGTGTGCTACATTTGGCATGCTTTCCAGGACATGCCGCCTGCTGCTGCGGCCCCTGCAGCAAGGGCCCACAAAGTAGTGGGATTCGACAACACACACGCCTCAAAGATGCTCCTCCCTGCCTCCCCCCACCCATTCATTTGGCTGTCATCATCTTGTCTGTGCCACTGTTGCGGCCACTCAGTGCCAAAGGCAAAGCCGTCAGCACATGCAACGTGCACATTGCACGACCCTCATGTCCTTGCATGACCCACATCACACTACAGTCTGATGTTGCAGCCACCCTCCAAGCAATGTCCATACGAAAATCAACCGCCTGCTCTCAGGGATACCCTAAGCGCACACACGACACCTTTGCATGCTGAGTGTGCAACTCCAACTGCCTACACAGCGCTGCCCCGCCTTCCAGGCCCTATCACACCAACCAGGTCATGTCCCTCCTGCTCCACACCGGCTCCGTCCACCAGCAAGTCCATTGGAGTGGAACTCAAGCCTTCAGCATGTAGTATAGTGGCATCATCTGGCACATGGCCCAGGGATCAACTCTCAGCGTGTCAATCTTCAATGTGTCCAGGACCCCCCTCTCCACCATCACATGCGCACACAACCTCATCATCATGTCGTATGCCATTGACACCCAGGTGCTCCTCACCCTCACCAAAGACGCAGCCATTGCCAGTTCCAACATTCAAGAAGGCATGAGGTTCGTGGTTGCATGGCTGAACATCAGCCACCTGAGGCTCGACTTGTACAGGACTGAGGTAATCATCTGAGGATTGTCCCCTTACAGCTGTCTCAACTCTTTGGGTCCCACCCGCAGGGGCCCTACACAAGCACCCAGTGGCCACGCACACAAGATGGTGTGCATCAAGGATTTGTCACTCACATTTGCCATGCAAATCACCAGCATCTGTACCTCATGCTGCAACACCCTCTGCATGATGCACATGATCCACAGATAGATCCACTCCAAGGAAATACAGACCATCCCCCAGGTCCACGACACCAGCTGTGTCAACTACTGCCCCGCCCTCTACGGAGCAAGTACATCCAAACTCTTGGGAAAGTTGTCCACATCCAGGGTGCATCTGCACAACTCAGCTTCAACATCCCGCACCCCATCCACATCACCGTCCACCTGAGATAGCTGCAATGGATCACTGTGTGCTGCAGGATGACCTTCACACTCCTCACACACACTCAGGAGGCAGTCAACAACCCCAGACCCCAAAATCAACCTTGTACGTCTGTCATCCAAGACCCTGTTGGCCCAACTCTATGCATCCGAACTTGGCCTGGCCACCATTCTTCACATCCACAACACTCCAGCATGAAGGAGATGGTTCCCCCACCTGGACAAACATACCTGGGACTCCCTCCCCAAGAACCTCCACATGAGCCATGACCTCTAGGCCTTCATCATCCTCTACCTGATTGGTGTGTCCGCACAGTATTGCAAGCCCCTCTCAGCAGCTTGAGGCCATCACGGGTGAGTATTCGGCTCCCAGTTTGTATTGGATGATACATTGTGACCCATGTGTGTCCTGTACCGGACTCAGATCCCAGGGTAGGGATGGCTGGAGTTAGTTCAACACTCAGGCATAGTTTGACATTTACCCACACGTATGTTGTGGACTAATGCAAAATGACTGCAACACCTAATAATGAATAGATAGTTTTATTCTCGGTGGGGTGCGTGTTTTGTTAGAAAAAAATAAGGTGCTCTACCAGGTGCATAGAATCCAAAGTTCACAGGGGGAGATGGGATCCTTGGCATTTGAAGTCATCAGAGTCCAGACCACAGTGTTGGTCATCATTGGTCAGACTGTGACCAGCAAGTCCATGTGGCAGAGAATGTCAGTGAATGAGGTGCTGCTGTTGCGCATGAAGGCCAGGTGCCAGGCCAGGTGACCTGGGAGATGTGGATGGTCCGCTGCCTCTCACGGTCTTCTCCGTGGACGACCCACCTTCCTCCGGGGACCCTCAGATGCAGGCCTTGACGATGCTTGGGACGCTCCGTCGGACGAATCCTCCTCCTCCTCCCTCCCTGTGGCTGGTGCTGGTCTGCGCCTGGTGTCACAGGGAGGGTTGCCCATGTTGTCGGTGATACGACGGAGTGAATAGCTTATGTCCCTTTGCACCGCCAGGAGCTCAGCCAGTCTTGCCTCCATCCGTCCTTGGTGTTGTTGTTGACTGGCGTGTTGCTCGGGGTGCTGATTCTTAATGTCTGTGAGGGTCGCCACTACCTGACTGATGGCCCTGGTGTCACGCCGGTATGCCTCCATGATGTTGCGTACGTGTGACATACCGGTCCCTTCAGCTGTCTGGTCAGGTTCTCACCTCCGCCTGCCTCCACTCCCACCACCCATGCCCACAAGAGCCTGGCCTGCCGTTGAGGGCACATCGGGTCTACGGGACCCCTGAGGGATGGCAGTGTCGGTGTTGTCTGCCTCCTCCTGGTGCCCGGCGAACCTTTTCCCTCCAGGTCAGACTGGCTCAGTTGTTCAGTGTGGGCAGGGCTCCTGGGTGTCTCCTGGGATGTGGCAGTAATGGGGGTGGTGGTTGGCACAGATGTACCTGAAGCAGGTGCTGCAGGGGCTTGGACACCAGAGGGGCCAGGTGGGTTGGGGTCATCCGCGGAGTGTTGTGAGGTGTCGCTGCCGGTGGGATCAGGTTCCTCCCGAGCCTGGGACTGTGGTACTTCCCCCCCATTGTTGGGGGGAGATCCATGACGTTGCCCTGTGTGTGAGAGAGAGACAATGTTAATGCTGTTTAATGCGACATCCATGTTTCATACATATTCTAGTTGCCACAGTTCCTCCAGGTAGTTGTATGTGCCTAGCATTCACATCAATGTTCACTTGTGGATGGGCATGTTGCAGGGGACTGATTGAAATGTTCTCCAGGGTGTTTGACATGTCGAATGTGTGCTTGGATGCTTCTTTGGCTGTGGCTTGATCTTGTGTCACATGTCCATTGTGAGAGTGGGTAACTCCATTGGCTGCCCCGGGGTGTGTGCTTGTGTAAGAGGTGAGTGATCATCCCTCAGCCCGATACTGTTCAACATCCACATGGCCCTCCTCACACAAGTCGCCCGCCACCACAACCTCAACATCATCTCCTACGCCGACGACACCCAGCTCATCCTCTCCCTCACCAAGGACCCTCAAACCGGCAAAATAAACATCTATGAGGGTCTGAGGGCCATCGCCGACTGGATGAGGAGCGGCCATCTGAAACTGAACTCGGACAAGACGGAGGTCCTCATCCTCAGACCCACACCCTCAGCCTGGGATGACTCCTGGTGGCTGACCGCTCTGGGGACAGCACCGACACCCACCGACCACGCACACACCCTAGGATTGATCCTCGTATCCTCCCTCTCCATGTCCAAGCAGGTCAACGCCATCTCCTCCTCCTGCTACAACACCCTACGCACGCTCCGCCAGATCTACAGGTGGATCCCGACCGAAACAGGTAGAACAGTGACACAGGCCCTTGTCAGCAGCAGACTGGACTACAGCAACGCACTCTATGCAGGACTCCTATCCAAACACCAACGCCGGCTACAATGCTTCCAGAACGCCTCTGCACGACAGATCGTCAACGCCCCCCACCACAGCCACATCACCCCCCTCCTGAGTGACCTGCACTGGCTCCACATCGACAAGAGGATCCCCTTCAAGCTCCTCACCCACGCACACAAGGCACTCCACAACGCCGGACAGGCCTACCTGAACATCAGACTCAGCTTCTACACCCCCACCCGCCAGCTCCGCTCCGGCAGCCTCGCCCTCGCAGCTGTCTCCCGCATCCAACATACGACCGCCTGTGGCAGATCCTTCTCCTACCTCACCGCAAAGACCTGGAACACGCTCCCAACCCACCTACGACTGACCCAAGACCTACTTGCCTTCAGAAGACTCCTCAAGACCTGGCTCTTCGAGCAGTAGTGGAACCCCCCCCCCTCTCAGCGCCTTGAGACCCTCACGGGTAAGTAGCGCGCCTTACAAGTACACTGATCGATTGTTGATTGATTGACGGTGCCTGCTGGTGGGTGTAGTGTGATTTGGCAGTGGGTCTCCCAGGTGATGTATCTGTCCCCCCTTGGAGCATGCTGCCATGTCAGTGAGTGTGAGTTCCTGTCCTAGATATCTGAGCTTGTTGTGTTTGAGTTTGCAGTGGTCACAGGAGGGCCTTGTGCTGCCTACAGCGGTGCCAAGTGTCAGCTACCTTGTCAGTACTTTGTCAGTCCCTGTGCATTGAGCATGGTGCATGGGTATGTACCTGGGCCATATGGGCTGAGGGCAATGTGTCTGTTTCTGGGTTGTACAATATGTTTTGTGATCCCCACCCTCCCAGCATCACGGACATCCAGTCTTGGGTTTGTGGTTTGTGTAGCCTGGGACATGGCATGGCCTTGCTTTGTGAATGGGGCATACACATGTTAGTGGCATGAGTGTTGTTTTTGAGTGTGGTTGTGTCCGGGGAGGGCTTGGGGGTAGGTGAGTGCATTTGTTGTAGTTGGGTTGTGGATGTCATTACCCCCATGTTACGTAAGTTGTTTGTGTACTCACCAGGCTCGGCAACTCCTTCGACTCCATGTACTCCCACCGGCGGAAGCAGGGGCATCACCTTCTCCTCCCAGGGATGGTAATGTACCGGTCTGCGGGGCAGCCCACCTCCAGTGATGTTGCTCTGGGCGTAGTCTTCGTTAATTTTGCGCTTGACTGCCCTCCGCAGATTGTACCACCTGGCTTGGCATTCATTCCTGGTCCTTCTGATGGGCGCAACAGCATTCACCCGATCGACGATCCTCTGCCACAGGCGTGATTTTTCTGCTATGCTGGTCTGTCTGACCAATGTTCCAAAGAGCTGTGGCTCGACTCTGATGACTTCGTTGACAAGGAGGTCCAGCTCCTCCCTTGTGAACTTTGGATTCTTCTCTGTGGGCATGGTGTGGGGTGTGGGTGTGGATGGTTGTGGGTGTGTGGGTGTGAATGTGTAGGTGTGTGTGTGAATGTGTAGAGGGGTATGTGGGAAGGAGGTTGTGTGAAGGTGTGTAAGTTAAGGTGTATGGGTGCAGTTGTTTGTGTGTGGTGTCTGTCAGCAGTGGGTCTGTTGCAAAGGCTCATGGTTTGTGAGTGTGGGCCCTTTTTATTGGTCCATTTTTGGGTGTGGCTGGGTTTGAAATGTTGGTAGGTGTGTTATAAGAGGTGGTTGTGAGTTTGGGCCTCTGTTTGCCTGTTTGGATGTGCCAGGTCAGTCGTTTAGATGTTTTTTCTACTGTAGACGTGTTTTGTGGTGTTGTGCGAGTTGAATTGACCCTCCTTGTGCTGTTTTACAGTGTCCTGGTTCTGTACGAGTCGTTTTAGCATATGTAAGGTGCATACATATACGCGATGTTGTTGTACAGTGCTCACATATGCAATGTTGTTGTACGGTTCGTACATACGTGATGCTGGTGTACGGTGGTGGGGTACGGTGCGTCCAAGTATGGGGCTGGGGTACGGTCTTGGGGTACGGTGCATACAAGTACGGTGCTGGGATACGGTGCGTACATGTACGGGGCTGGGGTATGGCACTGGGGTATGGCGGTGGGGTACGGTGCGTCCAAGTATGGGTCTGGGGTATGGCGCTGGGGTACGGTGCGTCCAAGTACAGGGCTGGGGTATGGCGCTGGGGTACGGTGCGTCCAAGTACGGGGCTGGGGTACGGTGGTGGGGTACGGTGCGTACAAGTAAGGGGCTGGGGTAGGGTGGTGTGGTACGGTGCGTACATGTATGGGGCTGGGGTACGGTGGAGGAGTATGGTGCGTACACGTACGGGGCTGGGGTAGAGTGCGGACATGGGGGGGTACGGTGCTGACATATGGGGGGAGGGGGGGCAGTATGACTCGTATCCCGGGCACAAGTTTACCCGGATACGAGTGTTACGGTGTTCGCTCCGTACGTGGCCTTTTCCATGCACTTGTGTTTTCGGAAGGGCGGTACGGATTGTACTTGCGCACTCGGACTTCAGTTTTACAATTTGTATGTAAAACTGTCCGGGGACGTCTCGTAGACTTTTCCCGAAGCGATTCGTATGTATTTTTCACGTACGAATCGTACTTCACCGGTGGGACGGCACTTGTACGAATCGTACGTAAAAAAATACGGATACGAGTCGTACGGTAATTTTTTTTAACGGTTTGGAATCGCCATCTTAAAATACATTTTAACTAAATATAAAAATCAACTTAATTTAATTAAAAAAATATAAACACACAAACATAATAATTTATACATATATATTTACTTTGAAATAATTTATTAACTTTATCTTTATTTAATGTTAAAACTTTTACATTATATTAAAAAATATATACATATATCAATAATTTAAAATTAAAAAAAACATTCTATAATTATTTAAAACAATAAACTATTTAAAAAAATTAAAACATACATTTCGTAATACAATAAATACAACAGTAGGTAAAGTGTTGGATGGCAGAGGGGTAACAATGACTATTCCCTCTCCAAAGAATGCAACAGTAGGGAAAGTGTTGGATAGCAGAGCAATAAAATATACTATTCCCACTCCAGTGAGTGCAAAAGTAGGGTAAATGTTGGATAGTGGAATAATAAAATGTACTATTCCAACTCCAGTGAGTGCAACAGTAGGGAAAATGTTGGATGGCGGAGGGGTAAAAATTACTATACCCACTCCAGAGAGTGTAACAGTTGGGAAAATGTTGGATAGCGGAGGGGCAAAAATGACTATGCCTACTCCAAAGAGTGCAACAGTAGGGAAAGTGTTGGACAGTGGAGGGGTAAAAATTACTTTTCCCACTCCAGTGATTGCAACAGTAGTGAAAGTGCTCAATAGCGGAAGGGTAAAAATTACTAATCCCACTCGAATGAGTGCAAAAGTAGGGAAGGTGCTGGTTAGCGGAGGGGTAAAAATGACTATTCCGACTCCAGTGAGTGCAACAGTAGGGAAAGTGTTAAATAGCAGAGAAACAAAAATTACTAATAACATTTGAACAATGAAAAAAATTAACGAATCTTAAAAATAAATAAACAATATTTTAAAAATATATGATTAAATATGTTAAAAATATAAAAAGAACACATATTACAATATTAATTACATATAACAAAAAGGTACAAATATTATATAAAATATATTAAGAAATACATTTAAAAACAATATTTATTTAAAAGGAGCAAATATTAACAAACAAAATATTTAAAACATAAATGCATCTATTTTATTTCCTGCCCTATAACACCACGCCAATAAAAAAAGACTTCAACATTTTTATTTAAATTTATTTCCATAATTAACATAATTAAATAATGAATTAAAAAATATTATTAATAACAACAATAATAAAAAACAATTTACACTATAATATCCACAACACACACCTAAAATAATTACATAATTACCATAATTAATTACTAATTAAGTAATCAAAAGAATTAACAACTAATTATGAATTCACCAATTAAAAATAAATTACTTCTCAACCTTTTCGCCATTTTCACCTATGAACACCACAACACACACCTAAAATGAATTACACAATTACCATAATTAATTGCCAATTAAAAAATTACAATTAATTAACAACTAATTATTAAATAATGAATAAAAAAATACACATCTAACACTATAACATATCAATTAAACAAATATTAATAAATAGCAATTATTCAATACATGTAATATAATTAAATTGCTTCCCACCATATTCCCCTAAAACCCACAACCCACCACAAAACTAAAAACGCAAAATTCAAATAAAAAAAATTAAGAACTACTAAAAATGTTAACACATATAATACACATAAAACACTTCTTACACAAAAAAACATACATCACACACATATAAAATATATACTAAACTACATAACATTAATGAAAAATCGATATTTTTAACAACTATATTTTTGCAAACGATATTAAACACTTCGATATTTTTCAAATCAATATTACTTACCTAAAATCGATATTCTTGACCATGAGAATTTGTCTGTCGATATTTCTGACCCACAATATTTTTGACACAATATTTTTGCAAATCGATACTTTTTACGCAATATTCTGTCTCTGCACCCTGTCTGTGGCTTTATTAGCCGTGCTACCATTTTTTTAAACAAAGTACTGTCGTACCACAGGGGCACCACGTTTTGATAAGCTGGTGTGATACTAAGGTTTATTAACCCCTTAAGTGTTCCTTTTCCCAAAGCATAAACCGTCAGGTGCTGGGCTTTTAAAAAAATACTTTGAGTAGTCTGCACTGAAGCCATCTCATCTTTTTTCCACAAAAGCTATCCAGGGCAAATTTGTGTCATTTTTTGCCAAATGTTAGGGACTGTTAAGGTACTCTGAGTTTGTGTTTTCTAGCACAGGGCTCGAAAAATAGCCAACATGTGCAAAATGAGTTTTGTCTTTTAGTAGAAAAAGTGCTTTACACCAAAGGGGTCGATTCCGACCTGGGTCGGAGAGCTTTCTGACTGAGCCAGATCCAGAGTGTTTTCCGACCGAGCTGGTCTCCTGCAGTCCGACCGAGCGAGGACGATGCGGCCGTATGCTGTCGGACTCGGTTGGGTCGGACTCCCATAGAAGTCAATGGGAGTCGGTCGTACGACGCGTACATGGGCTCCCATTCACTGAATGGGTATGTCGCGCACAAGTGCACCCCCTACAGTGGGTCTGCATCGGTGCCATCCGCACCGTACATGCCTGTGTTAGGGAGACCCATGGGTCTCCCCCTGTGTCCGAGTCGTAAGGCTGCAGGTGACGGGTGGTCCGACACGGACCCCCGAAGTCCACCTCCGGGAGTTTTTGTGAGCCGGATGCTCCGACTCGATCTGGCTGTCTGATTCGAGCATCGTACTAGCCCGGTCGTGAAATGTCTCCATTGCGTGGCACGGTTTGCTTGCGACCGAGTCGTACGGAAAGGTTTGGAGCCGGAAACTATTCGGACGGAGATTTCACGCTTGTTCGCATCGTACTTGGACATCCGGACCTGTGTACGACTCGGTCGGAAAATAAGCCTCCGAATCGGATCCGCTACTGCCGAACGCGATTTGGAATCGGCCCCAAAGTGTGTGTTACTTGCTAAAAAGGGCGCCAACAAAAAGGCTATGCTGTGCTGACATAAGATCACTCTCTTCCCACCTTTCTGAAGCAGGCAGAGTGCGAATAATCTATTTTTAATCAGGTGTTATCCAATTTTCAAAGTGGTGTTCAATATTATCCGATTTTTTTAGTTCCTATCTACCTGAAAATAGTGGAGGAAGAAGTGTGCTAAACAAAATTGTGAGTTATGCAAGATGTCATCTATGTAAATTACTCCATGTTGTCCCGGATAAAGTAATATTTTAAATTTAAAAAAGTGTGAAAGTAAGTATGAAAAAAGAGAAACAGGTGACAAGGTACCTTTGAACCTTTCGAGGCGCTGCCTACCTGCTGGGCTTCTTGTTTGGCTGACTGCTCGATCGGCGCTGGTGCTCCTGCCGTGCTCTGGGTCCCTGTCTGCTGAGTGTCTCTCCGCCGCCGCCATCACCACCTTCGCGGCCAGTGACTACAGCCCCCACACTGCCTAGCGCCACATACGCGCTCGAACGCGCATAAAGGTCCGGCGCTCTTCCCGCGTCGCGGGACGCGCGCGGGCGGGCGCTGGGCTAAGCTCGGGCAAAGGGCGGGCCGTCTGTGGCCGTCCGGGGCCGAAAGAGGCCGTGCAGGGCATACTATCTGCGATTGACATCAAGACAAGGTACTGTGTTTGGTGGCATCTGTTAGATATAATCATGGTGAAAAAGAAGTCCACTGGAATCAAATCAAATGGGGTGGTAGGAGCAACCCTGGACTCATATCTGGTCAGAGCTGCTAGTGTTTTGACCGAGGAAATAGAAAGAACGGAAAGGCGCTTGTCGATGGGGGTTGGGAACAAGACATCAGCCATCATCCATGACAACCCTGACACCCCAGTCTTAAACACACAGCAGCAATCACCAGGTATTCCCAGGGATCTAGCAGATCAGCTAGAACACATGCCGTCTCCACCATACACTATTGATCATTGTGTGTCCACCTCTTCAACCCATACTCAAGAGTCTCCCCTTCCCCCCCGGTCTCAATTCAGACAAGACGTACTAGAGCGGGGGGTCTGGCTCCAGTTGGGCGCCTAAAGAAACAGTCTGCGGGCCGATCTGCTAAAACAGGCTTGGGTCCCCAGCCTCAAGTGGAGGTTTTACCTAACAAACTCTGGGCAGCAATTAAGAAAAAACTGGATGGTATATTGGCCCCCATTACTGACAGACTGACATCAATTGAGGCCAGATTTTCTTCATTGGAAGTGAAGCTTAGTGCCATGCCATTAATCACGCAACATTCTACCCTGGAGTTGTCGGAAGCAAGAAATCATGACCAAGTTCAGTGCTCTGTGCCTGTGCTAACGAATGAAGCTCCTTCGAATGCTGCCCATTTGCCCCCTCCAGTGGCGGGAGGCTCTTCTACTTACAGTCTGATCCCAACATCAACTATGCCTACCCAAAACCCCCAGATTGATAATGCTTATAACAACAAACCTCCTCCTATCGACCCTACCCCTACTATGAATGTGAACAAATCCTATGCAGGAAAAGGTCTCCTGTTTGTCAGAGAGGCCATCCCTCTGGTTCTCGTCCTTGCCAATGTTCCCCATCTAAGACCAGGCCAAGCAGAGACAACAACTGCGCTGATGGACAAAGCTTTACATTGGCTTAGTAGGAATATGAACTTTGGAGGAGTGGGTGGCCAACAACAACTGGCAAGAGAAATTATAATGGCCAGACGTGTTCCATGGCTTGGTAACAACGCGAAAAAATTTGGGGGTGACTGTGTTGTTATAAATTTTGCTACTATGTATGTTTTACCCAATGTTCTTGTCAATCTATTGCCACCTCAGAAAAGGGATTCCGATATAATTCTACTCACATTGGAATTTTTTATTGGTAATCCCAGATCCCTAAGACACAATGTGATGCCAATATTATTTAATGGCCCAAACGTAGCTACTGGTAGGAGGGCACTTTTAAGTGTTTCTAGTGATCTTAGGCTAGAAAATAGATTTAATGCTTTGACCGATCTGGAGGAATGCGATTGACATAGGGGGAGTGATAACTACCCTACTCAAACGCATCCCCAAGTAAATACGCTGATCAGTGACAAAACTCTGGACGAAATAACTGCCTGTACCGGCACTCGAGTTGTCACGCACACCCTTACGCATAACCACCAAATAGTGGTATCTGTTTGTAATAGCCCATTTGAACAAGTGATCCCTTCGGGCAACATAGTAATTAATTCCTTGGCAAGCGAAAGGTGTAGGTCCCTACAAAATACTCCCAATAGTGGTTGCAAAATATCCATGATATCATGGAACATAGCAGGTATTGCTCAGAAAATGTTGTCTCCTGATTGGGGCAACTTTATTGACAAATATGATATTTGCCTATTTCAGGAGTCATGGGCTGTCGATCCTGTGTTTAGGGATGGATATCTAAATTTTTATATTCCTGCAAAAAAAACCCTAAAGGGCGTCCTGTAGGTGGCCTTGTGGCCTGGGTTCGGCAAAACCTAGACTACAGTGTAGAATTGTTAAAATCCCCTGATAAAGATATTCTAGTGTTGAAACTCAGTAGGGCTAATGAGAGTACCCTCGCCATCTTTAATGTGTATGCTAGGGGTCAGAGTGGAGGACTCAGCTCAGAGACTATAACATCTCTGGACTCACAATTAGAAAATCTTCCCATTCACATTATTCCTATTGTAGCAGGGGATTTCAACACTACATTTGAACCATTGGGTAACGAGGTACAGGAGCTATCATCAGAGAAAGACCTTAGATGGGGAATCCCAAGGCTTGACTTACCCCCTGTTAAAAGATGGTCAAATGCTGCAATTCAACTTAAGGCGCTGTGTCTTGAAAGAGGCCTTAGGGCTGCAAATGGGCGTACCAGATCAGATTTGAAAGGAGAAATTACTTTTGATAATGGGCGCTCCACTAGCCGTATCGACTATATATTGATTGATCTTAGGATATGGCATAGACTTGATGACATGAAGGTAACATGGCGGCTTGAAAGTGATCACAACCCTCTATGTATTGATTTGTGGGCAACTATCAGGAAGTGTTAGATCTGGGGGTCTCTAGTTGGCAGGGTCGGTACCACTGTCCAAGTAGGGACCCTTGCTTCTAGTCAGGGAAAGGGGGATACACTGTTAAGATAACCCCTGCTCACCCTCTAGGTAGCTTGGCCTGAGCAGTCTAGGCTATCAAAGGCAATGTGTAAAGTATTTGTACCAACACTCACAGTAACACAGTGAAAACACCACAGATTTACTCCACACCAGTTTTAGAAAAATAAGGTATCTTTACTAAAAACTTCACAAGACCAAATACTTCAGACAAACCAACATATACTTCAAAAAGGTTACTTTAAGGATAGTTCAAGAGTTTGCAGAAAGTACTCCAGGATGTCAAAGTCAGTGTCCTGCACAATGCGGCTCTCAATGCACAAAATGCGACACTTTCGTGCCCAACAGTACCTGTAGTTGCGATAAGGTTCCCAAAAGCTATAACAAGGAAGATGGCAAAGGCGATGCGATGCTCCTGAGATCCTGGGGAGGCTTTGCAGCAGCCCTGCTTCACGCAGCAGAGGTGGATGCGCCGGCTCCGATCTGTAGGGGGAGGATGCGATACCTTTGGCTTTCGTTGCGTAGGTTTCTTAGGGGGAAGCTTCACGCACAGGTTCGATGCGACACTCTTCGATGTGGTGCGATGCGTGGCGCAGCGTTGCCTTCCGGCGCCGCAACTCTCGATGCGCCACGGAACGGGACTCTGCGTCGACGCACGCAGCGATTGGAGACTTTTCACGCACCGGCAGTGGTGCGGCCCGCAAACTGGTTCTGCGACAACCCTCGCAATGGCAGGAAGCTTCACGCTTCGGGACGATGCTCGACGCACTCGGCGATGCGGAGACCCTGCGTGTTGCGATGGCGCCGCGATGAAATTTTCCACGCACTCTCGTCTTGCGACACGCAATCGGATGATGCGTTGGGTACCAGTCACTCTTGTTCACGCTTCTGCTTCCCAGCTCCCAAACACAGCAAAACGACCTCCTGAAGCCCCAAGACTGGGCAAGCACTCCAAGGCAGGTCAGAACTCTCTCAGCAGAGGTCCAGGGGAGCTGGTGGTGAAGTCCTTTTGTTCCTGGGACTTCTTAACAGGGAGCCAGCTCTTCTCAGGCCCTTGGAGATCAGAATCAAAAGAAGGGGACACAGCAAAGTCCTTCCCCTCTCCTTGGCAGCAAAGCAAAACAGCAAGCAGGCAGTCTTCTCCTCTTCAGTTTCTTCCAGCTTTCTCCTTGGCAGAGGTTTCTTCTTAGTTCCAAAGTGATCTAAAGTTTAGGTGTCTGGGGTCCTCTTCTTATACCCCTCCAAGTCTTTGTCTCTCTTTGTTCCAGTGGGGGGATTCCCCTGCTCAAACCGGTTCCTGGGTGTGCTCTGCTCTGGAGCACCTGGTTCCTTTCAGAGTGAGGGGCAGGGTCGTTAGACGCTCAGCAGGAGGTGGAGCCTTCTTTGTGCCAGCAGAGGCAGAGTCCTCAGCCTGGCCAGCAGGGGGTGGAGCCAGCTTTGTGTTTGTCAGGGGCAGCCCTATTCAGACCCAGGGACTACTCCTCCCACCCATCTAAAGCAGATCTCCCTATTCACCCTGCTGCTGACTCATCCAGGCTCCTGGAGCCACCTAGCACATCACCTGACACCAGTCAGCCAACCAGCACACAGGCACGCAGGAAGGTTAAACAGGAGAATAGCTACTTTCTAAAAAGTGCTATTCTCACACAGTGAATTTAAAAACCATCTTGCTAAAAAGATGTATAATTAAATTCTGAACACAGAGATACCAAACTTGGATTTTCTATCTTGCCCTTATGGGAAGATAGGCATGTAAACAGCCTTCCCCATTCTATCCTATGGGCAAGATAGCCTCTCAGCAGTGAAAAACGAAAATGGCTGTAATTCACTACCAGGGCATGTTACACACCTCAGTACATGCCCTTCCTTTCAGATACACTGCACCCAGCCCAGGGGGGTACCTAGGGCCACCATAGGGATGCCTGACATGTACAGAGAGGGAAGGATAAGGCCTGGTCAGTGGGTGCACTGGCCAGGTCGACCTGGCAGTCCTGGACTGCACATAGGCACTGCAAGCAGGCCTAAGACATCATTTTAGCGCTACTCCTGTGGGTGGCACAATCAGTGCTGCAGCTCACTAGTAGCATTTGAATCACCAGCCCTGGCACACGCAGTGCACTTTACTAGGGGCTAACAGGTGAAACAAATATACCAATCATGGATAACCAATCAATATCACAATTTATACAGAGAGCATATGCACTTTAGCACTGATCAGCAGTGGTAAAGTGCCCAGAGTCTTATTGCCAACAACCACGGGTCAGAAAAAATGAAGGAGGAAGAAGCAAAAAGTTTGGGGATAACCCTGCAAAAAGGGCCGTTTCCAACACAACCCCCTTCCAGCCTAAAGCCAGGGTAGACCAAGCGATACCTCGATGGGATTCCCTGCTTAGGGCGATAGAACACGGAAACTGGCCCAAACAGCAGGGTACTATTCCTGTTCTACGCCTTCCTGAACCCGGTTGGATCTCTCCATCCATACTCTCAGGGTCCACCAAGCCAACCCATGTGGAACCCTTCTCTTCACCTGTGGACACCACCTGTGCAGCACCTAGCCTTAACTTGCCCACAGGTGTGTCCCAACAGACAGACAGCAAGCCGCAGTGACCAGTGACATTGGTCAGGGATGAGACCCAGGCCTTATGCCTCTCAGGGCCCTCAAACCCCTGTGGCATCAGAAGGTGGGGGGCAGTAGCCCCAGGTGCTGGGCACCCTTTGTCCACTTCCTTTCCTGTCAGGTCGGGTCTGACAACCTGGCACTGACCGACCAGCCCCGGGCCTGTATCCGGTGGCTGGACAGGAGGATGGGGTAGGCTTTTCCATACCCAGTCCTCCTCTTCCTTGGGGCTCTGTACCCCCCCACCTGGAGCGGTACCCCCTTCTAGAATAGTCAGGGCACCTGCGGCAGGTGTCCTGCACCATTCACCCACCAGTTCAGGGGTTCTATCCTGCAACTGGGATCCCAGGTCAGGGGGGACACCCCGGACCTGGCCCTCCAACCTAGGGTCTACACCCTCCAGGTGAACCGGGGTCAGAGGCGAGGACTCCCTCCCTCTGCACCCCCTTCCAGAATTCTGCACCCTCCTACTCGGAGTGGTACACCTCCAAGACAAACTGGTAGAGACACTGCTTACAGATGTCCCTCCCTCCAGTTCAGGACCTCTCTCCAGCAACTGGTCTCCCAACCTAGGGTCTAAACCCTCCGGTTGCACACCTGCCTGGCATGCCAGGACTTCTGGGGACTCACACAGTATCTCCCCGAGGGTGACACATGACTCATGTGTCTCTTGACAGTCTGCCTGGCGCAGATCTCCCGGCCCCTGTCCACCTGACAGTGCGCGAAGATCCCCCAGGACAGAAGTGGTGTCACCATGGTCACTCCTAGGGGACTCAGCCCTTCTGGCTTGTCCCTGACACACTGGTTCTCTCACTGGGGAACACATCCCCCTCTCACCCCTCAGTCTGGACTTCTGCACCCTCCCAACTGGAGCGGTACCGCCAGACACCAGAACCACTGGAGCTCTGTTTACAGAGGCTCCAGGTTCTCCTGACACTAGGAGATCCTCCTCAAATGGCCTACTAGCACCGTCTAGGCCCCCAACCTGGTGTTCCCTTAAGAAACCCTCCAGGCCCTGAGACTGGGTTTCGGGCACCTTGGGACCCACAGTCCCACACTCACCCCTTCTCCACTGAGACAGGACGTGAGCCCCTACACCCCTCCCACTACACTGGGACCTAACCGGGCTACACTGAACCTCTTCCACCTCACAGGTCTGGAAGATATCTGGGCCACTCCTTTTGGGATCACTCCCCAATGCCTCTCCAGACCTTTTGGCATCCAACCAAAGGTCTGCCTCCAACGCAAGCTCTCTTGAACCAGAGAACTCACACTCCACCGGGTGTTGGCACAGCTCTGGAAAACAGGGACTTAAAATATGCTCTCCAACAAATGAATCACACAGCCCCCCACAGTTGTTAACCAAGCTACCGTTTGCCTCACCCTCCAGTGCCTCACACAAGTACCCCACACCACTCTCCTGAGATTGGCAAGACAGTACCTGGCTGTCTCTGTCACACAACTCACACTCTTCTGGGCGGTCTTCACACTCACCCACCAAGGTTTCTACCATGGGGGAACCCCTCTCCCTGTACCTCTCATCTAGGGTCCGTAGAGTGTCCCTCCCACCACTAGGAATATGGTCCCCTGTGCCAGTTCCCCAATCCACTTCAGGGACACTGCACTCCACTGGAACTACATCATAAACCTGAACCCCCTGGTGTATGTCAACCCCCTCCCTCAAGTTAGGCGCCACATCTCTGGGTGTTTGTACCTTTCTCTCAGCACTGGATATTACAATCTTGCTGCCACCATCTGAGCTGGACTCCACCTCCAACTCAGCAAAGCTCACTTCTTGGGCTAACCATTCTTCTTCAGCTGAGACACTCATGGCCTCAAGCCTCTCGAGCTCCAAATCAAGCTCCCTCATCCTCAACTCATGAGCCAGGAGCAATTTCTTCTCCTCCAAGGCACGGGCATTCCTGCTCTCCTCCGCCGCCTTGTCTACTTCCGATTGCTTCATTTTCATTTTCATTATTTCCAATTCATGGTTTCTCACCCTTTGATTCTCCTCCAACTCCTCTGGAGTGAGCCCCCTACTGGAATGGGAGCTGCCAGCCCTTGAGACTGCTCTGCCCACGGGCAGATCTTGGGGAATAAAACCATTCTCTTCATCTGCATCATCTTCCTCTTGGGCCTCCCAACAGGCCTTCAAGAATCTTTGTAGCACATCCTTTCTAGATCCGCTTTTCACAGGGCAACCAAGGTCTTTGCAGAATTGCTTGAGCTCCTCAACTTTGTACGAATACAAATCCTCAATGGAAAACTCCAATTCTGCCCTCTCACTTGTTGCCACCTGAGACATGATGCTCTTGAAGAGTTACTCAAAAATAGAATCAAAAACAAATATAGTATGTGGTTGTCTATTGGTCTGCACTTAAACTAGTGATGTACACCAATTACTGTGGGTCAAGTACAAATACAAGTTCAATCCTCACCGCTGACCACCAATGTTAGATCTGGGGGTCTCTAGTTGGCAGGGTCGGTACCACTGTCCAAGTAGGGACCCTTGCTTCTAGTCAGGGAAAGGGGGATACACTGTTAAGATAACCCCTGCTCACCCTCTAGGTAGCTTGGCCTGAGCAGTCTAGGCTATCAAAGGCAATGTGTAAAGTATTTGTACCAACACTCACAGTAACACAGTGAAAACACCACAGATTTACTCCACACCAGTTTTAGAAAAATAAGGTATCTTTACTAAAAACTTCACAAGACCAAATACTTCAGACAAACCAACATATACTTCAAAAAGGTTACTTTAAGGATAGTTCAAGAGTTTGCAGAAAGTACTCCAGGATGTCAAAGTCAGTGTCCTGCACAATGCGGCTCTCAATGCACAAAATGCGACACTTTCGTGCCCAACAGTACCTGTAGTTGCGATAAGGTTCCCAAAAGCTATAACAAGGAAGATGGCAAAGGCGATGCGATGCTCCTGAGATCCTGGGGAGGCTTTGCAGCAGCCCTGCTTCACGCAGCAGAGGTGGATGCGCCGGCTCCGATCTGTAGGGGGAGGATGCGATACCTTTGGCTTTCGTTGCGTAGGTTTCTTAGGGGGAAGCTTCACGCACAGGTTCGATGCGACACTCTTCGATGTGGTGCGATGCGTGGCGCAGCGTTGCCTTCCGGCGCCGCAACTCTCGATGCGCCACGGAACGGGACTCTGCGTCGACGCACGCAGCGATTGGAGACTTTTCACGCACCGGCAGTGGTGCGGCCCGCAAACTGGTTCTGCGACAACCCTCGCAATGGCAGGAAGCTTCACGCTTCGGGACGATGCTCGACGCACTCGGCGATGCGGAGACCCTGCGTGTTGCGATGGCGCCGCGATGAAATTTTCCACGCACTCTCGTCTTGCGACACGCAATCGGATGATGCGTTGGGTACCAGTCACTCTTGTTCACGCTTCTGCTTCCCAGCTCCCAAACACAGCAAAACGACCTCCTGAAGCCCCAAGACTGGGCAAGCACTCCAAGGCAGGTCAGAACTCTCTCAGCAGAGGTCCAGGGGAGCTGGTGGTGAAGTCCTTTTGTTCCTGGGACTTCTTAACAGGGAGCCAGCTCTTCTCAGGCCCTTGGAGATCAGAATCAAAAGAAGGGGACACAGCAAAGTCCTTCCCCTCTCCTTGGCAGCAAAGCAAAACAGCAAGCAGGCAGTCTTCTCCTCTTCAGTTTCTTCCAGCTTTCTCCTTGGCAGAGGTTTCTTCTTAGTTCCAAAGTGATCTAAAGTTTAGGTGTCTGGGGTCCTCTTCTTATACCCCTCCAAGTCTTTGTCTCTCTTTGTTCCAGTGGGGGGATTCCCCTGCTCAAACCGGTTCCTGGGTGTGCTCTGCTCTAGAGCACCTGGTTCCTTTCAGAGTGAGGGGCAGGGTCGTTAGACGCTCAGCAGGAGGTGGAGCCTTCTTTGTGCCAGCAGAGGCAGAGTCCTCAGCCTGGCCAGCAGGGGGTGGAGCCAGCTTTGTGTTTGTCAGGGGCAGCCCTATTCAGACCCAGGGACTACTCCTCCCACCCATCTAAAGCAGATCTCCCTATTCACCCTGCTGCTGACTCATCCAGGCTCCTGGAGCCACCTAGCACATCACCTGACACCAGTCAGCCAACCAGCACACAGGCACGCAGGAAGGTTAAACAGGAGAATAGCTACTTTCTAAAAAGTGCTATTCTCACACAGTGAATTTAAAAACCATCTTGCTAAAAAGATGTATAATTAAATTCTGAACACAGAGATACCAAACTTGGATTTTCTATCTTGCCCTTATGGGAAGATAGGCATGTAAACAGCCTTCCCCATTCTATCCTATGGGCAAGATAGCCTCTCAGCAGTGAAAAACGAAAATGGCTGTAATTCACTACCAGGGCATGTTACACACCTCAGTACATGCCCTTCCTTTCAGATACACTGCACCCAGCCCAGGGGGGTACCTAGGGCCACCATAGGGATGCCTGACATGTACAGAGAGGGAAGGATAAGGCCTGGTCAGTGGGTGCACTGGCCAGGTCGACCTGGCAGTCCTGGACTGCACATAGGCACTGCAAGCAGGCCTAAGACATCATTTTAGCGCTACTCCTGTGGGTGGCACAATCAGTGCTGCAGCCCACTAGTAGCATTTGAATCACCAGCCCTGGCACACGCAGTGCACTTTACTAGGGGCTAACAGGTGAAACAAATATACCAATCATGGATAACCAATCAATATCACAATTTATACAGAGAGCATATGCACTTTAGCACTGATCAGCAGTGGTAAAGTGCCCAGAGTCTTATTGCCAACAACCACGGGTCAGAAAAAATGAAGGAGGAAGAAGCAAAAAGTTTGGGGATAACCCTGCAAAAAGGGCCGTTTCCAACACAACCCCCTTCCAGCCTAAAGCCAGGGTAGACCAAGCGATACCTCGATGGGATTCCCTGCTTAGGGCGATAGAACACGGAAACTGGCCCAAACAGCAGGGTACTATTCCTGTTCTACGCCTTCCTGAACCCGGTTGGATCTCTCCATCCATACTCTCAGGGTCCACCAAGCCAACCCATGTGGAACCCTTCTCTTCACCTGTGGACACCACCTGTGCAGCACCTAGCCTTAACTTGCCCACAGGTGTGTCCCAACAGACAGACAGCAAGCCGCAGTGACCAGTGACACTGGTCAGGGATGAGACCCAGGCCTTATGCCTCTCAGGGCCCTCAAACCCCTGTGGCATCAGAAGGTGGGGGGCAGTAGCCCCAGGTGCTGGGCACCCTTTGTCCACTTCCTTTCCTGTCAGGTCGGGTCTGACAACCTGGCACTGACCGACCAGCCCCGGGCCTGTATCCGGTGGCTGGACAGGAGGATGGGGTAGGCTTTTCCATACCCAGTCCTCCTCTTCCTTGGGGCTCTGTACCCCCCCACCTGGAGCGGTACCCCCTTCTAGAATAGTCAGGGCACCTGCGGCAGGTGTCCTGCACCATTCACCCACCAGTTCAGGGGTTCTATCCTGCAACTGGGATCCCAGGTCAGGGGGGACACCCCGGACCTGGCCCTCCAACCTAGGGTCTACACCCTCCAGGTGAACCGGGGTCAGAGGCGAGGACTCCCTCCCTCTGCACCCCCTTCCAGAATTCTGCACCCTCCTACTCGGAGTGGTACACCTCCAAGACAAACTGGTAGAGACACTGCTTACAGATGTCCCTCCCTCCAGTTCAGGACCTCTCTCCAGCAACTGGTCTCCCAACCTAGGGTCTAAACCCTCCGGTTGCACACCTGCCTGGCATGCCAGGACTTCTGGGGACTCACACAGTATCTCCCCGAGGGTGACACATGACTCATGTGTCTCGTGACAGTCTGCCTGGCGCAGATCTCCCGGCCCCTGTCCACCTGACAGTGCGCGAAGATCCCCCAGGACAGAAGTGGTGTCACCATGGTCACTCCTAGGGGACTCAGCCCTTCTGGCTTGTCCCTGACACACTGGTTCTCTCACTGGGGAACACATCCCCCTCTCACCCCTCAGTCTGGACTTCTGCACCCTCCCAACTGGAGCGGTACCGCCAGACACCAGAACCACTGGAGCTCTGTTTACAGAGGCTCCAGGTTCTCCTGACACTAGGAGATCCTCCTCAAATGGCCTACTAGCACCGTCTAGGCCCCCAACCTGGTGTTCCCTTAAGAAACCCTCCAGGCCCTGAGACTGGGTTTCGGGCACCTTGGGACCCACAGTCCCACACTCACCCCTTCTCCACTGAGACAGGACGTGAGCCCCTACACCCCTCCCACTACACTGGGACCTAACCGGGCTACACTGAACCTCTTCCACCTCACAGGTCTGGAAGATATCTGGGCCACTCCTTTTGGGATCACTCCCCAATGCCTCTCCAGACCTTTTGGCATCCAACCAAAGGTCTGCCTCCAACGCAAGCTCTCTTGAACCAGAGAACTCACACTCCACCGGGTGTTGGCACAGCTCTGGAAAACAGGGACTTAAAATATGCTCTCCAACAAATGAATCACACAGCCCCCCACAGTTGTTAACCAAGCTACCGTTTGCCTCACCCTCCAGTGCCTCACACAAGTACCCCACACCACTCTCCTGAGATTGGCAAGACAGTACCTGGCTGTCTCTGTCACACAACTCACACTCTTCTGGGCGGTCTTCACACTCACCCACCAAGGTTTCTACCATGGGGGAACCCCTCTCCCTGTACCTCTCATCTAGGGTCCGTAGAGTGTCCCTCCCACCACTAGGAATATGGTCCCCTGTGCCAGTTCCCCAATCCACTTCAGGGACACTGCACTCCACTGGAACTACATCATAAACCTGAACCCCCTGGTGTATGTCAACCCCCTCCCTCAAGTTAGGCGCCACATCTCTGGGTGTTTGTACCTTTCTCTCAGCACTGGATATTACAATCTTGCTGCCACCATCTGAGCTGGACTCCACCTCCAACTCAGCAAAGCTCACTTCTTGGGCTAACCATTCTTCTTCAGCTGAGACACTCATGGCCTCAAGCCTCTCGAGCTCCAAATCAAGCTCCCTCATCCTCAACTCATGAGCCAGGAGCAATTTCTTCTCCTCCAAGGCACGGGCATTCCTGCTCTCCTCCGCCGCCTTGTCTACTTCCGATTGCTTCATTTTCATTTTCATTATTTCCAATTCATGGTTTCTCACCCTTTGATTCTCCTCCAACTCCTCTGGAGTGAGCCCCCTACTGGAATGGGAGCTGCCAGCCCTTGAGACTGCTCTGCCCACGGGCAGATCTTGGGGAATAAAACCATTCTCTTCATCTGCATCATCTTCCTCTTGGGCCTCCCAACAGGCCTTCAAGAATCTTTGTAGCACATCCTTTCTAGATCCGCTTTTCACAGGGCAACCAAGGTCTTTGCAGAATTGCTTGAGCTCCTCAACTTTGTACGAATACAAATCCTCAATGGAAAACTCCAATTCTGCCCTCTCACTTGTTGCCACCTGAGACATGATGCTCTTGAAGAGTTACTCAAAAATAGAATCAAAAACAAATATAGTATGTGGTTGTCTATTGGTCTGCACTTAAACTAGTGATGTACACCAATTACTGTGGGTCAAGTACAAATACAAGTTCAATCCTCACCGCTGACCACCAATGTTAGATCTGGGGGTCTCTAGTTGGCAGGGTCGGTACCACTGTCCAAGTAGGGACCCTTGCTTCTAGTCAGGGAAAGGGGGATACACTGTTAAGATAACCCCTGCTCACCCTCTAGGTAGCTTGGCCTGAGCAGTCTAGGCTATCAAAGGCAATGTGTAAAGTATTTGTACCAACACTCACAGTAACACAGTGAAAACACCACAGATTTACTCCACACCAGTTTTAGAAAAATAAGGTATCTTTACTAAAAACTTCACAAGACCAAATACTTCAGACAAACCAACATATACTTCAAAAAGGTTACTTTAAGGATAGTTCAAGAGTTTGCAGAAAGTACTCCAGGATGTCAAAGTCAGTGTCCTGCACAATGCGGCTCTCAATGCACAAAATGCGACACTTTCGTGCCCAACAGTACCTGTAGTTGCGATAAGGTTCCCAAAAGCTATAACAAGGAAGATGGCAAAGGCGATGCGATGCTCCTGAGATCCTGGGGAGGCTTTGCAGCAGCCCTGCTTCACGCAGCAGAGGTGGATGCGCCGGCTCCGATCTGTAGGGGGAGGATGCGATACCTTTGGCTTTCGTTGCGTAGGTTTCTTAGGGGGAAGCTTCACGCACAGGTTCGATGCGACACTCTTCGATGTGGTGCGATGCGTGGCGCAGCGTTGCCTTCCGGCGCCGCAACTCTCGATGCGCCACGGAACGGGACTCTGCGTCGACGCACGCAGCGATTGGAGACTTTTCACGCACCGGCAGTGGTGCGGCCCGCAAACTGGTTCTGCGACAACCCTCGCAATGGCAGGAAGCTTCACGCTTCGGGACGATGCTCGACGCACTCGGCGATGCGGAGACCCTGCGTGTTGCGATGGCGCCGCGATGAAATTTTCCACGCACTCTCGTCTTGCGACACGCAATCGGATGATGCGTTGGGTACCAGTCACTCTTGTTCACGCTTCTGCTTCCCAGCTCCCAAACACAGCAAAACGACCTCCTGAAGCCCCAAGACTGCTCAAGCACTCCAAGGCAGGTCAGAACTCTCTCAGCAGAGGTCCAGGGGAGCTGGTGGTGAAGTCCTTTTGTTCCTGGGACTTCTTAACAGGGAGCCAGCTCTTCTCAGGCCCTTGGAGATCAGAATCAAAAGAAGGGGACACAGCAAAGTCCTTCCCCTCTCCTTGGCAGCAAAGCAAAACAGCAAGCAGGCAGTCTTCTCCTCTTCAGTTTCTTCCAGCTTTCTCCTTGGCAGAGGTTTCTTCTTAGTTCCAAAGTGATCTAAAGTTTAGGTGTCTGGGGTCCTCTTCTTATACCCCTCCAAGTCTTTGTCTCTCTTTGTTCCAGTGGGGGGATTCCCCTGCTCAAACCGGTTCCTGGGTGTGCTCTGCTCTGGAGCACCTGGTTCCTTTCAGAGTGAGGGGCAGGGTCGTTAGACGCTCAGCAGGAGGTGGAGCCTTCTTTGTGCCAGCAGAGGCAGAGTCCTCAGCCTGGCCAGCAGGGGGTGGAGCCAGCTTTGTGTTTGTCAGGGGCAGCCCTATTCAGACCCAGGGACTACTCCTCCCACCCATCTAAAGCAGATCTCCCTATTCACCCTGCTGCTGACTCATCCAGGCTCCTGGAGCCACCTAGCACATCACCTGACACCAGTCAGCCAACCAGCACACAGGCACGCAGGAAGGTTAAACAGGAGAATAGCTACTTTCTAAAAAGTGCTATTCTCACACAGTGAATTTAAAAACCATCTTGCTAAAAAGATGTATAATTAAATTCTGAACACAGAGATACCAAACTTGGATTTTCTATCTTGCCCTTATGGGAAGATAGGCATGTAAACAGCCTTCCCCATTCTATCCTATGGGCAAGATAGCCTCTCAGCAGTGAAAAACGAAAATGGCTGTAATTCACTACCAGGGCATGTTACACACCTCAGTACATGCCCTTCCTTTCAGATACACTGCACCCAGCCCAGGGGGGTACCTAGGGCCACCATAGGGATGCCTGACATGTACAGAGAGGGAAGGATAAGGCCTGGTCAGTGGGTGCACTGGCCAGGTCGACCTGGCAGTCCTGGACTGCACATAGGCACTGCAAGCAGGCCTAAGACATCATTTTAGCGCTACTCCTGTGGGTGGCACAATCAGTGCTGCAGCCCACTAGTAGCATTTGAATCACCAGCCCTGGCACACGCAGTGCACTTTACTAGGGGCTAACAGGTGAAACAAATATACCAATCATGGATAACCAATCAATATCACAATTTATACAGAGAGCATATGCACTTTAGCACTGATCAGCAGTGGTAAAGTGCCCAGAGTCTTATTGCCAACAACCACGGGTCAGAAAAAATGAAGGAGGAAGAAGCAAAAAGTTTGGGGATAACCCTGCAAAAAGGGCCGTTTCCAACACAACCCCCTTCCAGCCTAAAGCCAGGGTAGACCAAGCGATACCTCGATGGGATTCCCTGCTTAGGGCGATAGAACACGGAAACTGGCCCAAACAGCAGGGTACTATTCCTGTTCTACGCCTTCCTGAACCCGGTTGGATCTCTCCATCCATACTCTCAGGGTCCACCAAGCCAACCCATGTGGAACCCTTCTCTTCACCTGTGGACACCACCTGTGCAGCACCTAGCCTTAACTTGCCCACAGGTGTGTCCCAACAGACAGACAGCAAGCCGCAGTGACCAGTGACACTGGTCAGGGATGAGACCCAGGCCTTATGCCTCTCAGGGCCCTCAAACCCCTGTGGCATCAGAAGGTGGGGGGCAGTAGCCCCAGGTGCTGGGCACCCTTTGTCCACTTCCTTTCCTGTCAGGTCGGGTCTGACAACCTGGCACTGACCGACCAGCCCCGGGCCTGTATCCGGTGGCTGGACAGGAGGATGGGGTAGGCTTTTCCATACCCAGTCCTCCTCTTCCTTGGGGCTCTGTACCCCCCCACCTGGAGCGGTACCCCCTTCTAGAATAGTCAGGGCACCTGCGGCAGGTGTCCTGCACCATTCACCCACCAGTTCAGGGGTTCTATCCTGCAACTGGGATCCCAGGTCAGGGGGGACACCCCGGACCTGGCCCTCCAACCTAGGGTCTACACCCTCCAGGTGAACCGGGGTCAGAGGCGAGGACTCCCTCCCTCTGCACCCCCTTCCAGAATTCTGCACCCTCCTACTCGGAGTGGTACACCTCCAAGACAAACTGGTAGAGACACTGCTTACAGATGTCCCTCCCTCCAGTTCAGGACCTCTCTCCAGCAACTGGTCTCCCAACCTAGGGTCTAAACCCTCCGGTTGCACACCTGCCTGGCATGCCAGGACTTCTGGGGACTCACACAGTATCTCCCCGAGGGTGACACATGACTCATGTGTCTCGTGACAGTCTGCCTGGCGCAGATCTCCCGGCCCCTGTCCACCTGACAGTGCGCGAAGATCCCCCAGGACAGAAGTGGTGTCACCATGGTCACTCCTAGGGGACTCAGCCCTTCTGGCTTGTCCCTGACACACTGGTTCTCTCACTGGGGAACACATCCCCCTCTCACCCCTCAGTCTGGACTTCTGCACCCTCCCAACTGGAGCGGTACCGCCAGACACCAGAACCACTGGAGCTCTGTTTACAGAGGCTCCAGGTTCTCCTGACACTAGGAGATCCTCCTCAAATGGCCTACTAGCACCGTCTAGGCCCCCAACCTGGTGTTCCCTTAAGAAACCCTCCAGGCCCTGAGACTGGGTTTCGGGCACCTTGGGACCCACAGTCCCACACTCACCCCTTCTCCACTGAGACAGGACGTGAGCCCCTACACCCCTCCCACTACACTGGGACCTAACCGGGCTACACTGAACCTCTTCCACCTCACAGGTCTGGAAGATATCTGGGCCACTCCTTTTGGGATCACTCCCCAATGCCTCTCCAGACCTTTTGGCATCCAACCAAAGGTCTGCCTCCAACGCAAGCTCTCTTGAACCAGAGAACTCACACTCCACCGGGTGTTGGCACAGCTCTGGAAAACAGGGACTTAAAATATGCTCTCCAACAAATGAATCACACAGCCCCCCACAGTTGTTAACCAAGCTACCGTTTGCCTCACCCTCCAGTGCCTCACACAAGTACCCCACACCACTCTCCTGAGATTGGCAAGACAGTACCTGGCTGTCTCTGTCACACAACTCACACTCTTCTGGGCGGTCTTCACACTCACCCACCAAGGTTTCTACCATGGGGGAACCCCTCTCCCTGTACCTCTCATCTAGGGTCCGTAGAGTGTCCCTCCCACCACTAGGAATATGGTCCCCTGTGCCAGTTCCCCAATCCACTTCAGGGACACTGCACTCCACTGGAACTACATCATAAACCTGAACCCCCTGGTGTATGTCAACCCCCTCCCTCAAGTTAGGCGCCACATCTCTGGGTGTTTGTACCTTTCTCTCAGCACTGGATATTACAATCTTGCTGCCACCATCTGAGCTGGACTCCACCTCCAACTCAGCAAAGCTCACTTCTTGGGCTAACCATTCTTCTTCAGCTGAGACACTCATGGCCTCAAGCCTCTCGAGCTCCAAATCAAGCTCCCTCATCCTCAACTCATGAGCCAGGAGCAATTTCTTCTCCTCCAAGGCACGGGCATTCCTGCTCTCCTCCGCCGCCTTGTCTACTTCCGATTGCTTCATTTTCATTTTCATTATTTCCAATTCATGGTTTCTCACCCTTTGATTCTCCTCCAACTCCTCTGGAGTGAGCCCCCTACTGGAATGGGAGCTGCCAGCCCTTGAGACTGCTCTGCCCACGGGCAGATCTTGGGGAATAAAACCATTCTCTTCATCTGCATCATCTTCCTCTTGGGCCTCCCAACAGGCCTTCAAGAATCTTTGTAGCACATCCTTTCTAGATCCGCTTTTCACAGGGCAACCAAGGTCTTTGCAGAATTGCTTGAGCTCCTCAACTTTGTACGAATACAAATCCTCAATGGAAAACTCCAATTCTGCCCTCTCACTTGTTGCCACCTGAGACATGATGCTCTTGAAGAGTTACTCAAAAATAGAATCAAAAACAAATATAGTATGTGGTTGTCTATTGGTCTGCACTTAAACTAGTGATGTACACCAATTACTGTGGGTCAAGTACAAATACAAGTTCAATCCTCACCGCTGACCACCAATGTTAGATCTGGGGGTCTCTAGTTGGCAGGGTCGGTACCACTGTCCAAGTAGGGACCCTTGCTTCTAGTCAGGGAAAGGGGGATACACTGTTAAGATAACCCCTGCTCACCCTCTAGGTAGCTTGGCCTGAGCAGTCTAGGCTATCAAAGGCAATGTGTAAAGTATTTGTACCAACACTCACAGTAACACAGTGAAAACACCACAGATTTACTCCACACCAGTTTTAGAAAAATAAGGTATCTTTACTAAAAACTTCACAAGACCAAATACTTCAGACAAACCAACATATACTTCAAAAAGGTTACTTTAAGGATAGTTCAAGAGTTTGCAGAAAGTACTCCAGGATGTCAAAGTCAGTGTCCTGCACAATGCGGCTCTCAATGCACAAAATGCGACACTTTCGTGCCCAACAGTACCTGTAGTTGCGATAAGGTTCCCAAAAGCTATAACAAGGAAGATGGCAAAGGCGATGCGATGCTCCTGAGATCCTGGGGAGGCTTTGCAGCAGCCCTGCTTCACGCAGCAGAGGTGGATGCGCCGGCTCCGATCTGTAGGGGGAGGATGCGATACCTTTGGCTTTCGTTGCATAGGTTTCTTAGGGGGAAGCTTCACGCACAGGTTCGATGCGACACTCTTCGATGTGGTGCGATGCGTGGCGCAGCGTTGCCTTCCGGCGCCGCAACTCTCAATGCGCCACGGAACGGGACTCTGCGTCGACGCACGCAGCGATTGGAGACTTTTCACGCACCGGCAGTGGTGCGGCCCGCAAACTGGTTCTGCGACAACCCTCGCAATGGCAGGAAGCTTCACGCTTCGGGACGATGCTCGACGCACTCGGCGATGCGGAGACCCTGCGTGTTGCGATGGCGCCGCGATGAAATTTTCCACGCACTCTCGTCTTGCGACACGCAATCGGATGATGCGTTGGGTACCAGTCACTCTTGTTCACGCTTCTGCTTCCCAGCTCCCAAACACAGCAAAACGACCTCCTGAAGCCCCAAGACTGGGCAAGCACTCCAAGGCAGGTCAGAACTCTCTCAGCAGAGGTCCAGGGGAGCTGGTGGTGAAGTCCTTTTGTTCCTGGGACTTCTTAACAGGGAGCCAGCTCTTCTCAGGCCCTTGGAGATCAGAATCAAAAGAAGGGGACACAGCAAAGTCCTTCCCCTCTCCTTGGCAGCAAAGCAAAACAGCAAGCAGGCAGTCTTCTCCTCTTCAGTTTCTTCCAGCTTTCTCCTTGGCAGAGGTTTCTTCTTAGTTCCAAAGTGATCTAAAGTTTAGGTGTCTGGGGTCCTCTTCTTATACCCCTCCAAGTCTTTGTCTCTCTTTGTTCCAGTGGGGGGATTCCCCTGCTCAAACCGGTTCCTGGGTGTGCTCTGCTCTGGAGCACCTGGTTCCTTTCAGAGTGAGGGGCAGGGTCGTTAGACGCTCAGCAGGAGGTGGAGCCTTCTTTGTGCCAGCAGAGGCAGAGTCCTCAGCCTGGCCAGCAGGGGGTGGAGCCAGCTTTGTGTTTGTCAGGGGCAGCCCTATTCAGACCCAGGGACTACTCCTCCCACCCATCTAAAGCAGATCTCCCTATTCACCCTGCTGCTGACTCATCCAGGCTCCTGGAGCCACCTAGCACATCACCTGACACCAGTCAGCCAACCAGCACACAGGCACGCAGGAAGGTTAAACAGGAGAATAGCTACTTTCTAAAAAGTGCTATTCTCACACAGTGAATTTAAAAACCATCTTGCTAAAAAGATGTATAATTAAATTCTGAACACAGAGATACCAAACTTGGATTTTCTATCTTGCCCTTATGGGAAGATAGGCATGTAAACAGCCTTCCCCATTCTATCCTATGGGCAAGATAGCCTCTCAGCAGTGAAAAACGAAAATGGCTGTAATTCACTACCAGGGCATGTTACACACCTCAGTACATGCCCTTCCTTTCAGATACACTGCACCCAGCCCAGGGGGGTACCTAGGGCCACCATAGGGATGCCTGACATGTACAGAGAGGGAAGGATAAGGCCTGGTCAGTGGGTGCACTGGCCAGGTCGACCTGGCAGTCCTGGACTGCACATAGGCACTGCAAGCAGGCCTAAGACATCATTTTAGCGCTACTCCTGTGGGTGGCACAATCAGTGCTGCAGCCCACTAGTAGCATTTGAATCACCAGCCCTGGCACACGCAGTGCACTTTACTAGGGGCTAACAGGTGAAACAAATATACCAATCATGGATAACCAATCAATATCACAATTTATACAGAGAGCATATGCACTTTAGCACTGATCAGCAGTGGTAAAGTGCCCAGAGTCTTATTGCCAACAACCACGGGTCAGAAAAAATGAAGGAGGAAGAAGCAAAAAGTTTGGGGATAACCCTGCAAAAAGGGCCGTTTCCAACACAACCCCCTTCCAGCCTAAAGCCAGGGTAGACCAAGCGATACCTCGATGGGATTCCCTGCTTAGGGCGATAGAACACGGAAACTGGCCCAAACAGCAGGGTACTATTCCTGTTCTACGCCTTCCTGAACCCGGTTGGATCTCTCCATCCATACTCTCAGGGTCCACCAAGCCAACCCATGTGGAACCCTTCTCTTCACCTGTGGACACCACCTGTGCAGCACCTAGCCTTAACTTGCCCACAGGTGTGTCCCAACAGACAGACAGCAAGCCGCAGTGACCAGTGACACTGGTCAGGGATGAGACCCAGGCCTTATGCCTCTCAGGGCCCTCAAACCCCTGTGGCATCAGAAGGTGGGGGGCAGTAGCCCCAGGTGCTGGGCACCCTTTGTCCACTTCCTTTCCTGTCAGGTCGGGTCTGACAACCTGGCACTGACCGACCAGCCCCGGGCCTGTATCCGGTGGCTGGACAGGAGGATGGGGTAGGCTTTTCCATACCCAGTCCTCCTCTTCCTTGGGGCTCTGTACCCCCCCACCTGGAGCGGTACCCCCTTCTAGAATAGTCAGGGCACCTGCGGCAGGTGTCCTGCACCATTCACCCACCAGTTCAGGGGTTCTATCCTGCAACTGGGATCCCAGGTCAGGGGGGACACCCCGGACCTGGCCCTCCAACCTAGGGTCTACACCCTCCAGGTGAACCGGGGTCAGAGGCGAGGACTCCCTCCCTCTGCACCCCCTTCCAGAATTCTGCACCCTCCTACTCGGAGTGGTACACCTCCAAGACAAACTGGTAGAGACACTGCTTACAGATGTCCCTCCCTCCAGTTCAGGACCTCTCTCCAGCAACTGGTCTCCCAACCTAGGGTCTAAACCCTCCGGTTGCACACCTGCCTGGCATGCCAGGACTTCTGGGGACTCACACAGTATCTCCCCGAGGGTGACACATGACTCATGTGTCTCGTGACAGTCTGCCTGGCGCAGATCTCCCGGCCCCTGTCCACCTGACAGTGCGCGAAGATCCCCCAGGACAGAAGTGGTGTCACCATGGTCACTCCTAGGGGACTCAGCCCTTCTGGCTTGTCCCTGACACACTGGTTCTCTCACTGGGGAACACATCCCCCTCTCACCCCTCAGTCTGGACTTCTGCACCCTCCCAACTGGAGCGGTACCGCCAGACACCAGAACCACTGGAGCTCTGTTTACAGAGGCTCCAGGTTCTCCTGACACTAGGAGATCCTCCTCAAATGGCCTACTAGCACCGTCTAGGCCCCCAACCTGGTGTTCCCTTAAGAAACCCTCCAGGCCCTGAGACTGGGTTTCGGGCACCTTGGGACCCACAGTCCCACACTCACCCCTTCTCCACTGAGACAGGACGTGAGCCCCTACACCCCTCCCACTACACTGGGACCTAACCGGGCTACACTGAACCTCTTCCACCTCACAGGTCTGGAAGATATCTGGGCCACTCCTTTTGGGATCACTCCCCAATGCCTCTCCAGACCTTTTGGCATCCAACCAAAGGTCTGCCTCCAACGCAAGCTCTCTTGAACCAGAGAACTCACACTCCACCGGGTGTTGGCACAGCTCTGGAAAACAGGGACTTAAAATATGCTCTCCAACAAATGAATCACACAGCCCCCCACAGTTGTTAACCAAGCTACCGTTTGCCTCACCCTCCAGTGCCTCACACAAGTACCCCACACCACTCTCCTGAGATTGGCAAGACAGTACCTGGCTGTCTCTGTCACACAACTCACACTCTTCTGGGCGGTCTTCACACTCACCCACCAAGGTTTCTACCATGGGGGAACCCCTCTCCCTGTACCTCTCATCTAGGGTCCGTAGAGTGTCCCTCCCACCACTAGGAATATGGTCCCCTGTGCCAGTTCCCCAATCCACTTCAGGGACACTGCACTCCACTGGAACTACATCATAAACCTGAACCCCCTGGTGTATGTCAACCCCCTCCCTCAAGTTAGGCGCCACATCTCTGGGTGTTTGTACCTTTCTCTCAGCACTGGATATTACAATCTTGCTGCCACCATCTGAGCTGGACTCCACCTCCAACTCAGCAAAGCTCACTTCTTGGGCTAACCATTCTTCTTCAGCTGAGACACTCATGGCCTCAAGCCTCTCGAGCTCCAAATCAAGCTCCCTCATCCTCAACTCATGAGCCAGGAGCAATTTCTTCTCCTCCAAGGCACGGGCATTCCTGCTCTCCTCCGCCGCCTTGTCTACTTCCGATTGCTTCATTTTCATTTTCATTATTTCCAATTCATGGTTTCTCACCCTTTGATTCTCCTCCAACTCCTCTGGAGTGAGCCCCCTACTGGAATGGGAGCTGCCAGCCCTTGAGACTGCTCTGCCCACGGGCAGATCTTGGGGAATAAAACCATTCTCTTCATCTGCATCATCTTCCTCTTGGGCCTCCCAACAGGCCTTCAAGAATCTTTGTAGCACATCCTTTCTAGATCCGCTTTTCACAGGGCAACCAAGGTCTTTGCAGAATTGCTTGAGCTCCTCAACTTTGTACGAATACAAATCCTCAATGGAAAACTCCAATTCTGCCCTCTCACTTGTTGCCACCTGAGACATGATGCTCTTGAAGAGTTACTCAAAAATAGAATCAAAAACAAATATAGTATGTGGTTGTCTATTGGTCTGCACTTAAACTAGTGATGTACACCAATTACTGTGGGTCAAGTACAAATACAAGTTCAATCCTCACCGCTGACCACCAATGTTAGATCTGGGGGTCTCTAGTTGGCAGGGTCGGTACCACTGTCCAAGTAGGGACCCTTGCTTCTAGTCAGGGAAAGGGGGATACACTGTTAAGATAACCCCTGCTCACCCTCTAGGTAGCTTGGCCTGAGCAGTCTAGGCTATCAAAGGCAATGTGTAAAGTATTTGTACCAACACTCACAGTAACACAGTGAAAACACCACAGATTTACTCCACACCAGTTTTAGAAAAATAAGGTATCTTTACTAAAAACTTCACAAGACCAAATACTTCAGACAAACCAACATATACTTCAAAAAGGTTACTTTAAGGATAGTTCAAGAGTTTGCAGAAAGTACTCCAGGATGTCAAAGTCAGTGTCCTGCACAATGCGGCTCTCAATGCACAAAATGCGACACTTTCGTGCCCAACAGTACCTGTAGTTGCGATAAGGTTCCCAAAAGCTATAACAAGGAAGATGGCAAAGGCGATGCGATGCTCCTGAGATCCTGGGGAGGCTTTGCAGCAGCCCTGCTTCACGCAGCAGAGGTGGATGCGCCGGCTCCGATCTGTAGGGGGAGGATGCGATACCTTTGGCTTTCGTTGCATAGGTTTCTTAGGGGGAAGCTTCACGCACAGGTTCGATGCGACACTCTTCGATGTGGTGCGATGCGTGGCGCAGCGTTGCCTTCCGGCGCCGCAACTCTCAATGCGCCACGGAACGGGACTCTGCGTCGACGCACGCAGCGATTGGAGACTTTTCACGCACCGGCAGTGGTGCGGCCCGCAAACTGGTTCTGCGACAACCCTCGCAATGGCAGGAAGCTTCACGCTTCGGGACGATGCTCGACGCACTCGGCGATGCGGAGACCCTGCGTGTTGCGATGGCGCCGCGATGAAATTTTCCACGCACTCTCGTCTTGCGACACGCAATCGGATGATGCGTTGGGTACCAGTCACTCTTGTTCACGCTTCTGCTTCCCAGCTCCCAAACACAGCAAAACGACCTCCTGAAGCCCCAAGACTGGGCAAGCACTCCAAGGCAGGTCAGAACTCTCTCAGCAGAGGTCCAGGGGAGCTGGTGGTGAAGTCCTTTTGTTCCTGGGACTTCTTAACAGGGAGCCAGCTCTTCTCAGGCCCTTGGAGATCAGAATCAAAAGAAGGGGACACAGCAAAGTCCTTCCCCTCTCCTTGGCAGCAAAGCAAAACAGCAAGCAGGCAGTCTTCTCCTCTTCAGTTTCTTCCAGCTTTCTCCTTGGCAGAGGTTTCTTCTTAGTTCCAAAGTGATCTAAAGTTTAGGTGTCTGGGGTCCTCTTCTTATACCCCTCCAAGTCTTTGTCTCTCTTTGTTCCAGTGGGGGGATTCCCCTGCTCAAACCGGTTCCTGGGTGTGCTCTGCTCTGGAGCACCTGGTTCCTTTCAGAGTGAGGGGCAGGGTCGTTAGACGCTCAGCAGGAGGTGGAGCCTTCTTTGTGCCAGCAGAGGCAGAGTCCTCAGCCTGGCCAGCAGGGGGTGGAGCCAGCTTTGTGTTTGTCAGGGGCAGCCCTATTCAGACCCAGGGACTACTCCTCCCACCCATCTAAAGCAGATCTCCCTATTCACCCTGCTGCTGACTCATCCAGGCTCCTGGAGCCACCTAGCACATCACCTGACACCAGTCAGCCAACCAGCACACAGGCACGCAGGAAGGTTAAACAGGAGAATAGCTACTTTCTAAAAAGTGCTATTCTCACACAGTGAATTTAAAAACCATCTTGCTAAAAAGATGTATAATTAAATTCTGAACACAGAGATACCAAACTTGGATTTTCTATCTTGCCCTTATGGGAAGATAGGCATGTAAACAGCCTTCCCCATTCTATCCTATGGGCAAGATAGCCTCTCAGCAGTGAAAAACGAAAATGGCTGTAATTCACTACCAGGGCATGTTACACACCTCAGTACATGCCCTTCCTTTCAGATACACTGCACCCAGCCCAGGGGGGTACCTAGGGCCACCATAGGGATGCCTGACATGTACAGAGAGGGAAGGATAAGGCCTGGTCAGTGGGTGCACTGGCCAGGTCGACCTGGCAGTCCTGGACTGCACATAGGCACTGCAAGCAGGCCTAAGACATCATTTTAGCGCTACTCCTGTGGGTGGCACAATCAGTGCTGCAGCCCACTAGTAGCATTTGAATCACCAGCCCTGGCACACGCAGTGCACTTTACTAGGGGCTAACAGGTGAAACAAATATACCAATCATGGATAACCAATCAATATCACAATTTATACAGAGAGCATATGCACTTTAGCACTGATCAGCAGTGGTAAAGTGCCCAGAGTCTTATTGCCAACAACCACGGGTCAGAAAAAATGAAGGAGGAAGAAGCAAAAAGTTTGGGGATAACCCTGCAAAAAGGGCCGTTTCCAACACAACCCCCTTCCAGCCTAAAGCCAGGGTAGACCAAGCGATACCTCGATGGGATTCCCTGCTTAGGGCGATAGAACACGGAAACTGGCCCAAACAGCAGGGTACTATTCCTGTTCTACGCCTTCCTGAACCCGGTTGGATCTCTCCATCCATACTCTCAGGGTCCACCAAGCCAACCCATGTGGAACCCTTCTCTTCACCTGTGGACACCACCTGTGCAGCACCTAGCCTTAACTTGCCCACAGGTGTGTCCCAACAGACAGACAGCAAGCCGCAGTGACCAGTGACACTGGTCAGGGATGAGACCCAGGCCTTATGCCTCTCAGGGCCCTCAAACCCCTGTGGCATCAGAAGGTGGGGGGCAGTAGCCCCAGGTGCTGGGCACCCTTTGTCCACTTCCTTTCCTGTCAGGTCGGGTCTGACAACCTGGCACTGACCGACCAGCCCCGGGCCTGTATCCGGTGGCTGGACAGGAAGATGGGGTAGGCTTTTCCATACCCAGTCCTCCTCTTCCTTGGGGCTCTGTACCCCCCCCACCTGGAGCGGTACCCCCTTCTAGAATAGTCAGGGCACCTGCGGCAGGTGTCCTGCACCATTCACCCACCAGTTCAGGGGTTCTATCCTGCAACTGGGATCCCAGGTCAGGGGGGACACCCCGGACCTGGCCCTCCAACCTAGGGTCTACACCCTCCAGGTGAACCGGGGTCAGAGGCGAGGACTCCCCCCCTCTGCACCCCCTTCCAGAATTCTGCACCCTCCTACTCGGAGTGGTACACCTCCAAGACAAACTGGTAGAGACACTGCTTACAGATGTCCCTCCCTCCAGTTCAGGACCTCTCTCCAGCAACTGGTCTCCCAACCTAGGGTCTAAACCCTCCGGTTGCACACCTGCCTGGCATGCCAGGACTTCTGGGGACTCACACAGTATCTCCCCGAGGGTGACACATGACTCATGTGTCTCGTGACAGTCTGCCTGGCGCAGATCTCCCGGCCCCTGTCCACCTGACAGTGCGCGAAGATCCCCCAGGACAGAAGTGGTGTCACCATGGTCACTCCTAGGGGACTCAGCCCTTCTGGCTTGTCCCTGACACACTGGTTCTCTCACTGGGGAACACATCCCCCTCTCACCCCTCAGTCTGGACTTCTGCACCCTCCCAACTGGAGCGGTACCGCCAGACACCAGAACCACTGGAGCTCTGTTTACAGAGGCTCCAGGTTCTCCTGACACTAGGAGATCCTCCTCAAATGGCCTACTAGCACCGTCTAGGCCCCCAACCTGGTGTTCCCTTAAGAAACCCTCCAGGCCCTGAGACTGGGTTTCGGGCACCTTGGGACCCACAGTCCCACACTCACCCCTTCTCCACTGAGACAGGACGTGAGCCCCTACACCCCTCCCACTACACTGGGACCTAACCGGGCTACACTGAACCTCTTCCACCTCACAGGTCTGGAAGATATCTGGGCCACTCCTTTTGGGATCACTCCCCAATGCCTCTCCAGACCTTTTGGCATCCAACCAAAGGTCTGCCTCCAACGCAAGCTCTCTTGAACCAGAGAACTCACACTCCACCGGGTGTTGGCACAGCTCTGGAAAACAGGGACTTAAAATATGCTCTCCAACAAATGAATCACACAGCCCCCCACAGTTGTTAACCAAGCTACCGTTTGCCTCACCCTCCAGTGCCTCACACAAGTACCCCACACCACTCTCCTGAGATTGGCAAGACAGTACCTGGCTGTCTCTGTCACACAACTCACACTCTTCTGGGCGGTCTTCACACTCACCCACCAAGGTTTCTACCATGGGGGAACCCCTCTCCCTGTACCTCTCATCTAGGGTCCGTAGAGTGTCCCTCCCACCACTAGGAATATGGTCCCCTGTGCCAGTTCCCCAATCCACTTCAGGGACACTGCACTCCACTGGAACTACATCATAAACCTGAACCCCCTGGTGTATGTCAACCCCCTCCCTCAAGTTAGGCGCCACATCTCTGGGTGTTTGTACCTTTCTCTCAGCACTGGATATTACAATCTTGCTGCCACCATCTGAGCTGGACTCCACCTCCAACTCAGCAAAGCTCACTTCTTGGGCTAACCATTCTTCTTCAGCTGAGACACTCATGGCCTCAAGCCTCTCGAGCTCCAAATCAAGCTCCCTCATCCTCAACTCATGAGCCAGGAGCAATTTCTTCTCCTCCAAGGCACGGGCATTCCTGCTCTCCTCCGCCGCCTTGTCTACTTCCGATTGCTTCATTTTCATTTTCATTATTTCCAATTCATGGTTTCTCACCCTTTGATTCTCCTCCAACTCCTCTGGAGTGAGCCCCCTACTGGAATGGGAGCTGCCAGCCCTTGAGACTGCTCTGCCCACGGGCAGATCTTGGGGAATAAAACCATTCTCTTCATCTGCATCATCTTCCTCTTGGGCCTCCCAACAGGCCTTCAAGAATCTTTGTAGCACATCCTTTCTAGATCCGCTTTTCACAGGGCAACCAAGGTCTTTGCAGAATTGCTTGAGCTCCTCAACTTTGTACGAATACAAATCCTCAATGGAAAACTCCAATTCTGCCCTCTCAATTGTTGCCACCTGAGACATGATGCTCTTGAAGAGTTACTCAAAAATAGAATCAAAAACAAATATAGTATGTGGTTGTCTATTGGTCTGCACTTAAACTAGTGATGTACACCAATTACTGTGGGTCAAGTACAAATACAAGTTCAATCCTCACCGCTGACCACCAATGTTAGATCTGGGGGTCTCTAGTTGGCAGGGTCGGTACCACTGTCCAAGTAGGGACCCTTGCTTCTAGTCAGGGAAAGGGGGATACACTGTTAAGATAACCCCTGCTCACCCTCTAGGTAGCTTGGCCTGAGCAGTCTAGGCTATCAAAGGCAATGTGTAAAGTATTTGTACCAACACTCACAGTAACACAGTGAAAACACCACAGATTTACTCCACACCAGTTTTAGAAAAATAAGGTATCTTTACTAAAAACTTCACAAGACCAAATACTTCAGACAAACCAACATATACTTCAAAAAGGTTACTTTAAGGATAGTTCAAGAGTTTGCAGAAAGTACTCCAGGATGTCAAAGTCAGTGTCCTGCACAATGCGGCTCTCAATGCACAAAATGCGACACTTTCGTGCCCAACAGTACCTGTAGTTGCGATAAGGTTCCCAAAAGCTATAACAAGGAAGATGGCAAAGGCGATGCGATGCTCCTGAGATCCTGGGGAGGCTTTGCAGCAGCCCTGCTTCACGCAGCAGAGGTGGATGCGCCGGCTCCGATCTGTAGGGGGAGGATGCGATACCTTTGGCTTTCGTTGCGTAGGTTTCTTAGGGGGAAGCTTCACGCACAGGTTCGATGCGACACTCTTCGATGTGGTGCGATGCGTGGCGCAGCGTTGCCTTCCGGCGCCGCAACTCTCGATGCGCCACGGAACGGGACTCTGCGTCGACGCACGCAGCGATTGGAGACTTTTCACGCACCGGCAGTGGTGCGGCCCGCAAACTGGTTCTGCGACAACCCTCGCAATGGCAGGAAGCTTCACGCTTCGGGACGATGCTCGACGCACTCGGCGATGCGGAGACCCTGCGTGTTGCGATGGCGCCGCGATGAAATTTTCCACGCACTCTCGTCTTGCGACACGCAATCGGATGATGCGTTGGGTACCAGTCACTCTTGTTCACGCTTCTGCTTCCCAGCTCCCAAACACAGCAAAACGACCTCCTGAAGCCCCAAGACTGGGCAAGCACTCCAAGGCAGGTCAGAACTCTCTCAGCAGAGGTCCAGGGGAGCTGGTGGTGAAGTCCTTTTGTTCCTGGGACTTCTTAACAGGGAGCCAGCTCTTCTCAGGCCCTTGGAGATCAGAATCAAAAGAAGGGGACACAGCAAAGTCCTTCCCCTCTCCTTGGCAGCAAAGCAAAACAGCAAGCAGGCAGTCTTCTCCTCTTCAGTTTCTTCCAGCTTTCTCCTTGGCAGAGGTTTCTTCTTAGTTCCAAAGTGATCTAAAGTTTAGGTGTCTGGGGTCCTCTTCTTATACCCCTCCAAGTCTTTGTCTCTCTTTGTTCCAGTGGGGGGATTCCCCTGCTCAAACCGGTTCCTGGGTGTGCTCTGCTCTGGAGCACCTGGTTCCTTTCAGAGTGAGGGGCAGGGTCGTTAGACGCTCAGCAGGAGGTGGAGCCTTCTTTGTGCCAGCAGAGGCAGAGTCCTCAGCCTGGCCAGCAGGGGGTGGACCCAGCTTTGTGTTTGTCAGGGGCAGCCCTATTCAGACCCAGGGACTACTCCTCCCACCCATCTAAAGCAGATCTCCCTATTCACCCTGCTGCTGACTCATCCAGGCTCCTGGAGCCACCTAGCACATCACCTGACACCAGTCAGCCAACCAGCACACAGGCACGCAGGAAGGTTAAACAGGAGAATAGCTACTTTCTAAAAAGTGCTATTCTCACACAGTGAATTTAAAAACCATCTTGCTAAAAAGATGTATAATTAAATTCTGAACACAGAGATACCAAACTTGGATTTTCTATCTTGCCCTTATGGGAAGATAGGCATGTAAACAGCCTTCCCCATTCTATCCTATGGGCAAGATAGCCTCTCAGCAGTGAAAAACGAAAATGGCTGTAATTCACTACCAGGGCATGTTACACACCTCAGTACATGCCCTTCCTTTCAGATACACTGCACCCAGCCCAGGGGGGTACCTAGGGCCACCATAGGGATGCCTGACATGTACAGAGAGGGAAGGATAAGGCCTGGTCAGTGGGTGCACTGGCCAGGTCGACCTGGCAGTCCTGGACTGCACATAGGCACTGCAAGCAGGCCTAAGACATCATTTTAGCGCTACTCCTGTGGGTGGCACAATCAGTGCTGCAGCCCACTAGTAGCATTTGAATCACCAGCCCTGGCACACGCAGTGCACTTTACTAGGGGCTAACAGGTGAAACAAATATACCAATCATGGATAACCAATCAATATCACAATTTATACAGAGAGCATATGCACTTTAGCACTGATCAGCAGTGGTAAAGTGCCCAGAGTCTTATTGCCAACAACCACGGGTCAGAAAAAATGAAGGAGGAAGAAGCAAAAAGTTTGGGGATAACCCTGCAAAAAGGGCCGTTTCCAACACAACCCCCTTCCAGCCTAAAGCCAGGGTAGACCAAGCGATACCTCAATGGGATTCCCTGCTTAGGGCGATAGAACACGGAAACTGGCCCAAACAGCAGGGTACTATTCCTGTTCTACGCCTTCCTGAACCCGGTTGGATCTCTCCATCCATACTCTCAGGGTCCACCAAGCCAACCCATGTGGAACCCTTCTCTTCACCTGTGGACACCACCTGTGCAGCACCTAGCCTTAACTTGCCCACAGGTGTGTCCCAACAGACAGACAGCAAGCCGCAGTGACCAGTGACACTGGTCAGGGATGAGACCCAGGCCTTATGCCTCTCAGGGCCCTCAAACCCCTGTGGCATCAGAAGGTGGGGGGCAGTAGCCCCAGGTGCTGGGCACCCTTTGTCCACTTCCTTTCCTGTCAGGTCGGGTCTGACAACCTGGCACTGACCGACCAGCCCCGGGCCTGTATCCGGTGGCTGGACAGGAGGATGGGGTAGGCTTTTCCATACCCAGTCCTCCTCTTCCTTGGGGCTCTGTACCCCCCCACCTGGAGCGGTACCCCCTTCTAGAATAGTCAGGGCACCTGCGGCAGGTGTCCTGCACCATTCACCCACCAGTTCAGGGGTTCTATCCTGCAACTGGGATCCCAGGTCAGGGGGGACACCCCGGACCTGGCCCTCCAACCTAGGGTCTACACCCTCCAGGTGAACCGGGGTCAGAGGCGAGGACTCCCTCCCTCTGCACCCCCTTCCAGAATTCTGCACCCTCCTACTCGGAGTGGTACACCTCCAAGACAAACTGGTAGAGACACTGCTTACAGATGTCCCTCCCTCCAGTTCAGGACCTCTCTCCAGCAACTGGTCTCCCAACCTAGGGTCTAAACCCTCCGGTTGCACACCTGCCTGGCATGCCAGGACTTCTGGGGACTCACACAGTATCTCCCCGAGGGTGACACATGACTCATGTGTCTCGTGACAGTCTGCCTGGCGCAGATCTCCCGGCCCCTGTCCACCTGACAGTGCGCGAAGATCCCCCAGGACAGAAGTGGTGTCACCATGGTCACTCCTAGGGGACTCAGCCCTTCTGGCTTGTCCCTGACACACTGGTTCTCTCACTGGGGAACACATCCCCCTCTCACCCCTCAGTCTGGACTTCTGCACCCTCCCAACTGGAGCGGTACCGCCAGACACCAGAACCACTGGAGCTCTGTTTACAGAGGCTCCAGGTTCTCCTGACACTAGGAGATCCTCCTCAAATGGCCTACTAGCACCGTCTAGGCCCCCAACCTGGTGTTCCCTTAAGAAACCCTCCAGGCCCTGAGACTGGGTTTCGGGCACCTTGGGACCCACAGTCCCACACTCACCCCTTCTCCACTGAGACAGGACGTGAGCCCCTACACCCCTCCCACTACACTGGGACCTAACCGGGCTACACTGAACCTCTTCCACCTCACAGGTCTGGAAGATATCTGGGCCACTCCTTTTGGGATCACTCCGCAATGCCTCTCCAGACCTTTTGGCATCCAACCAAAGGTCTGCCTCCAACGCAAGCTCTCTTGAACCAGAGAACTCACACTCCACCGGGTGTTGGCACAGCTCTGGAAAACAGGGACTTAAAATATGCTCTCCAACAAATGAATCACACAGCCCCCCACAGTTGTTAACCAAGCTACCGTTTGCCTCACCCTCCAGTGCCTCACACAAGTACCCCACACCACTCTCCTGAGATTGGCAAGACAGTACCTGGCTGTCTCTGTCACACAACTCACACTCTTCTGGGCGGTCTTCACACTCACCCACCAAGGTTTCTACCATGGGGGAACCCCTCTCCCTGTACCTCTCATCTAGGGTCCGTAGAGTGTCCCTCCCACCACTAGGAATATGGTCCCCTGTGCCAGTTCCCCAATCCACTTCAGGGACACTGCACTCCACTGGAACTACATCATAAACCTGAACCCCCTGGTGTATGTCAACCCCCTCCCTCAAGTTAGGCGCCACATCTCTGGGTGTTTGTACCTTTCTCTCAGCACTGGATATTACAATCTTGCTGCCACCATCTGAGCTGGACTCCACCTCCAACTCAGCAAAGCTCACTTCTTGGGCTAACCATTCTTCTTCAGCTGAGACACTCATGGCCTCAAGCCTCTCGAGCTCCAAATCAAGCTCCCTCATCCTCAACTCATGAGCCAGGAGCAATTTCTTCTCCTCCAAGGCACGGGCATTCCTGCTCTCCTCCGCCGCCTTGTCTACTTCCGATTGCTTCATTTTCATTTTCATTATTTCCAATTCATGGTTTCTCACCCTTTGATTCTCCTCCAACTCCTCTGGAGTGAGCCCCCTACTGGAATGGGAGCTGCCAGCCCTTGAGACTGCTCTGCCCACGGGCAGATCTTGGGGAATAAAACCATTCTCTTCATCTGCATCATCTTCCTCTTGGGCCTCCCAACAGGCCTTCAAGAATCTTTGTAGCACATCCTTTCTAGATCCGCTTTTCACAGGGCAACCAAGGTCTTTGCAGAATTGCTTGAGCTCCTCAACTTTGTACGAATACAAATCCTCAATGGAAAACTCCAATTCTGCCCTCTCACTTGTTGCCACCTGAGACATGATGCTCTTGAAGAGTTACTCAAAAATAGAATCAAAAACAAATATAGTATGTGGTTGTCTATTGGTCTGCACTTAAACTAGTGATGTACACCAATTACTGTGGGTCAAGTACAAATACAAGTTCAATCCTCACCGCTGACCACCAATGTTAGATCTGGGGGTCTCTAGTTGGCAGGGTCGGTACCACTGTCCAAGTAGGGACCCTTGCTTCTAGTCAGGGAAAGGGGGATACACTGTTAAGATAACCCCTGCTCACCCTCTAGGTAGCTTGGCCTGAGCAGTCTAGGCTATCAAAGGCAATGTGTAAAGTATTTGTACCAACACTCACAGTAACACAGTGAAAACACCACAGATTTACTCCACACCAGTTTTAGAAAAATAAGGTATCTTTACTAAAAACTTCACAAGACCAAATACTTCAGACAAACCAACATATACTTCAAAAAGGTTACTTTAAGGATAGTTCAAGAGTTTGCAGAAAGTACTCCAGGATGTCAAAGTCAGTGTCCTGCACAATGCGGCTCTCAATGCACAAAATGCGACACTTTCGTGCCCAACAGTACCTGTAGTTGCGATAAGGTTCCCAAAAGCTATAACAAGGAAGATGGCAAAGGCGATGCGATGCTCCTGAGATCCTGGGGAGGCTTTGCAGCAGCCCTGCTTCACGCAGCAGAGGTGGATGCGCCGGCTCCGATCTGTAGGGGGAGGATGCGATACCTTTGGCTTTCGTTGTGTAGGTTTCTTAGGGGGAAGCTTCACGCACAGGTTCGATGCGACACTCTTCGATGTGGTGCGATGCGTGGCGCAGCGTTGCCTTCCGGCGCCGCAACTCTCGATGCGCCACGGAACGGGACTCTGCGTCGACGCACGCAGCGATTGGAGACTTTTCACGCACCGGCAGTGGTGCGGCCCGCAAACTGGTTCTGCGACAACCCTCGCAATGGCAGGAAGCTTCACGCTTCGGGACGATGCTCGACGCACTCGGCGATGCGGAGACCCTGCGTGTTGCGATGGCGCCGCGATGAAATTTTCCACGCACTCTCGTCTTGCGACACGCAATCGGATGATGCGTTAGGTACCAGTCACTCTTGTTCACGCTTCTGCTTCCCAGCTCCCAAACACAGCAAAACGACCTCCTGAAGCCCCAAGACTGGGCAAGCACTCCAAGGCAGGTCAGAACTCTCTCAGCAGAGGTCCAGGGGAGCTGGTGGTGAAGTCCTTTTGTTCCTGGGACTTCTTAACAGGGAGCCAGCTCTTCTCAGGCCCTTGGAGATCAGAATCAAAAGAAGGGGACACAGCAAAGTCCTTCCCCTCTCCTTGGCAGCAAAGCAAAACAGCAAGCAGGCAGTCTTCTCCTCTTCAGTTTCTTCCAGCTTTCTCCTTGGCAGAGGTTTCTTCTTAGTTCCAAAGTGATCTAAAGTTTAGGTGTCTGGGGTCCTCTTCTTATACCCCTCCAAGTCTTTGTCTCTCTTTGTTCCAGTGGGGGGATTCCCCTGCTCAAACCGGTTCCTGGGTGTGCTCTGCTCTGGAGCACCTGGTTCCTTTCAGAGTGAGGGGCAGGGTCGTTAGACGCTCAGCAGGAGGTGGAGCCTTCTTTGTGCCAGCAGAGGCAGAGTCCTCAGCCTGGCCAGCAGGGGGTGGAGCCAGCTTTGTGTTTGTCAGGGGCAGCCCTATTCAGACCCAGGGACTACTCCTCCCACCCATCTAAAGCAGATCTCCCTATTCACCCTGCTGCTGACTCATCCAGGCTCCTGGAGCCACCTAGCACATCACCTGACACCAGTCAGCCAACCAGCACACAGGCACGCAGGAAGGTTAAACAGGAGAATAGCTACTTTCTAAAAAGTGCTATTCTCACACAGTGAATTTAAAAACCATCTTGCTAAAAAGATGTATAATTAAATTCTGAACACAGAGATACCAAACTTGGATTTTCTATCTTGCCCTTATGGGAAGATAGGCATGTAAACAGCCTTCCCCATTCTATCCTGTGGGCAAGATAGCCTCTCAGCAGTGAAAAACGAAAATGGCTGTAATTCACTACCAGGGCATGTTACACACCTCAGTACATGCCCTTCCTTTCAGATACACTGCACCCAGCCCAGGGGGGTACCTAGGGCCACCATAGGGATGCCTGACATGTACAGAGAGGGAAGGATAAGGCCTGGTCAGTGGGTGCACTGGCCAGGTCGACCTGGCAGTCCTGGACTGCACATAGGCACTGCAAGCAGGCCTAAGACATCATTTTAGCGCTACTCCTGTGGGTGGCACAATCAGTGCTGCAGCCCACTAGTAGCATTTGAATCACCAGCCCTGGCACACGCAGTGCACTTTACTAGGGGCTAACAGGTGAAACAAATATACCAATCATGGATAACCAATCAATATCACAATTTATACAGAGAGCATATGCACTTTAGCACTGATCAGCAGTGGTAAAGTGCCCAGAGTCTTATTGCCAACAACCACGGGTCAGAAAAAATGAAGGAGGAAGAAGCAAAAAGTTTGGGGATAACCCTGCAAAAAGGGCCGTTTCCAACAGGAAGGGAACAGTGACACAAATTGAGGGAACTATTACCTCGGATTTAGTGATCGCAAATGATAAACGCCATGTAAAATGGAACAAAATAGTTGAACATCCAGAAAAGTTGGAAGCCCTTAAAGCTGAAGTACTCAAGAGTACCAACTTCCTTATGTCAAGAGTCAATAGTGATGATTTCCCTCAAATTGTGCTAGAAGTCCATACTAGTCTATTTGATAACTTGAAAACTTATTTCTTAAAGGATGTTAAGCCAGGGAGACAGGCTCTGAAAACTAATGATGCTAGCTGGTTTAATACTTCATGTAGAGTGGCTCGCCAGAAGCTGAGTGAAGCTCTAAGATCAAGAGACCAATCGGGGGTTAGGGGTGCAAGGGATCATTATAGGGATGTGCAAAAAAAAGCTAAAAAAGCCTGGGACGAATCATGGTGGCAGGACTTAAGAAGTGCCTGTGCAGCAAAGGATTCGAGAACTTTTTGGAGCATTGTCAACTGGGACAGGGGTGGTCGTCCGGAGCCCCCCCAGAATAATGTTCCCCAGGCACAATGGGTTAAATTTTTTGGACCTCAGTACGCTAGTAGAGCAACCAGTGAAGAGGTTTTACCACCACATTTTGAAAAATTCTATTCTGGTACAGTGTTTTGTATTAAGGATGTTGAGATAGCACTTGACTGTGTGGCAAGGGGAAGAGCTCCAGGTTTGGATGGAATTCCGGCCGACATATTTTTAAGTGATAAGCCAGCTTGGTGTCAGTATATAGCCCTTCTTGCTAATGCAGTGGCTAACGGAGCTCCAGTGCCTCCATCTTGGAAAGGTGCTGAGATAATTCCTGTTTTTAAGAAAGGAGACAAATCCCTCCCCAGTAATTACAGGCCCATAAGTCTTATCGACTCAATACAAAAGGTTATGGGTCGTTTAGTTCTAGGAAAAGTACAGACCTGGGTAGAGGATGCTAACATTCTGTCCCCATTCCAAGCGGGGTTTCGTTCCTGTACCAGTACTATAGACCAAATTTTTCGGTTTATAACTATTTACTGGAGGAACGTGCTCCTGAATGAGGGGTCCCTCTACGCTGTTTTTGTAGACCTTAAATCAGCGTTTGATTTGGTCCCTCGGTGGAAATTGTGGGGTGTGCTTGGTGACCTGGGGATGGCTCCGGAACTGTTAACACTTCTCGCCCGCTTACATGAGGGCAATTTTGCAAAAGTTAGGTGGGGGGCACAAGGGGAGGCTACTGACTCCTTCCCTGTTTGGCGGGGTGTCCGACAGGGGTGTGTGTTGGCTCCTACCCTGTTCTCCTTGTACATCAACGGGGTAGTTGAGTATCTCTCGGCGGCCCCCACCGATGCTCCCCTTCTGGCCGGCAACCATGTCCCTGTCCTCATGTTTGCTGACGATACTTTGCTCATCTCCAGGACTCCGAGTGGTCTCCAAAAGGCCATTAATGCATTTGTAGAATTTTGTACTTTAAGAGGGCTGGAAATAAATACCTCAAAAACCAAGTTTATGGCTTTTAATCAGCATAAATCTTTTAGAGGCAGCATTTTATTAAATAATGAGCCCCTAGAACAGGTGAGTGCGTTTACGTACCTGGGTATTTCTCTTCAAAAGGACATGGGCTGGAACCACCACTTGAATCTTACAGCTCTTAAACTACATCAGCATATAGGGTGCTTAACCAAGAAATGTAAATCCTCTTTCACCAAACCAGTCACTCCTGCATTAGAAATCTATAATGCTAAAGCAGTGAGCTCGGCCCTTTATGGAGCTGAGCTCTGGGGATTTAACGATATAAAACAGCTAGCAAGATTAGAAAATAAATTGCTGCGTAATCTTGCAAGTGTCCCCCAAAGCACTCCTACGATCCCGCTCCATTTAGATTTAGGGAGAAAAAATATAGCGGACCTAGCAAAGCTTCGGCCACTCCTCTACTGGAGGCGTCTATGGGTCACTCCAGAACTTGTGCAATACGCTTTGGGTCTTAAGGATGTGATCTTGCGGGACTGCTTCCACAGAATAGGTTGGCTAAAAGAGATTAGGTCCCTACTCATTAAATTGGATTTAGAGACACTTTGGGACAATCCCGAGACGGCAGTCTTTCCATCAAAGGTGCAATTGAAGCAGAAATACTGGGAAATGGTTTATGCATCTGTAGGTCACTCCAGCATTCCAACTAGCCTAACTGGTCGCTTTTTGGATTTTAAATCGTGGCCAGTGTGTGAGGCCTATTGGGATCTGATCGAGAGGCCCATTGACCGAAAACTCTATTTCCAGTTCAGGATAGGTAGCTTGCCTATCAAGACCTATACCTGTAAATGGGTCTCTAGAACTGATGATAAATGTCACTACTGTTTGACAACGGCAGAGACCATTCCCCATGTTCTCTTTGTTTGTCCGCTATATGCGGCCCCACGGCGGAGATGGCTGAGGCCGATCTGTAGCCTGTTGGGCGTTCGGAGTTGTGTTGTTGCACTGAGAATTTTAGGGTCTGACTGCAGGCCTAGCATAGCTATAGCAGTTGCCAAATTCCTGGGCTGGTTTTGGATTATACGCACTCGCACTTTAAACAAAAATACTGCTGTTACTTTCTCCTAAGATTACTTTTTAATCAGGATCTGCTTATCGTGCTGTCTCTTCTCTTTTAATTGTTCTTAAAGGTTTTTAGACATTTGACAGTATATGGAATTTAATAATCTTTTACCCTGTAACTAAATTGTATTATGTGTTATTTATTTGTGTGACATGTGTTGTATTGTTGTGCTTTTATGACAAACTGTCGAAATAAAGCTTTTTGAAATTGAAATTGGTATTCATTTGAAAGTTTTTGCACTAAAATCTGATCTACACAGCTAATCAATCAATCAATCAATCAATCAAACAACATTTGTAGAGCGCACTACATACCTGTGAGGGTCTCAAGGCGCTGGGGGGGCTGCTACTGATCGAACAGCCAGGTCTTGAGTAGCCTCCTGAAGGTCAGCAGGTCTTGGGTCTGTCGTAGGTTCTGGCGGTGAGGTGGGAGAAGGACCTCCCGCCAGCGGTTGTTCTTCGGATGCGCGGGACGGTGGCGAGTGCGAGGGTGGCGGAGCGGAGCTGGCGTTTGGGGGTGTAGAAGGAAAGTCATTTATTGAGGTAGGTTGGGCCGGTCTTCTGGAGGGCCTTGTGTGCGTGGGTGAGGAGCTTGAAGGAGATCCTCTTGTTGACAGGCAGCCAGTGCAGGTTTCTCAGGTGGGGGTGATATGGCCGTGGCGTGGTACGTCGAGGATCAGTCGTGCCGAGGCATTTTGGATGCATTGCAGTCGTTTGATGAGCTTGGTCGGGGCTCCCGTGTAGAGGGCGTTTCTGTAGTTGAGTCTGCTGCTGACGAGGGCCCGGGTGACTGTTCTTCTTGTATCTGTCGGGATCCACCTGTAGATCTTGTGGAGCATGCGGAGGGTGTTGAAGCAGGAGGAGGAGATGGAGTTGCCTTGCTTGGTCATGGAGAGCGTTGAGTCGAGGATGATTCCCAGGTTGTGTGCGTGTTCTATGGGTGTCAGGGCTGTCCCCAGGCCATCGGCCACCAGGAGTCGTCCCAGGCTGAAGGATGAGGACCTCCGTTTGTCCGAGTTCAGCTTCAGTCGGCTGGTCTTCATCCAGTCGGCGACGGCCTTCATTCCTTCGTGGAGGTTGGCTTTGGCGGTGATGGGGTCCTTGGTGAGGGGGAGGATCAGTTGAGTGTCGTCGGCGTAGGAGATTATGTTGAGGTCGTGCTGTCGGGCGACGTGTGCGAGCAGGGCCATGTAAATGTTGAACAGTGTCGGGCTGAGGGAGGAACCCTGGGGTACGCCGCAGATGATCTCGGAGGCTTCGGATCGGAATAGGGGAGGCGGACGCTCTGGGTTCCACCGGAGAGGAAGGAGGTGGTCCATTCCAGGGCTTTGTCTCGGATCCGTACGGCATGGAGGCGTGCGCGTAGTGTGCAGTGGCAGACAGTGTCGTAGGCGGCGGAGAAGTCCAGGAGGATGAGGACTGCAGTCTCATCGTTGTCCAGCAGTAACCTGATGTCGTACGGTCTTAGTGCTGTGATTGCTGCGGAACCCTGACTGGGAAGGGTCCAGGATTCTGTTTTCTTCGAGGTATGGGGTTAGCTGTCTGTTGACGATCTTCTCGATGACCTTGGCCGGGAACGGGAGCAGAGAGATGGGCCGGAAGTTCATGAGGTCTCTAGGGTCTGCCTTGGGTTTTTTGAGTAGGGCATTGATCTCGGGTGTTTCCAGCTCTCTGGGAAGGTCGCGTTCTCGAGGGAGAGATTGATGACGTTGCGCAGGTGGGGTGCGATGGAGCTGCTGGATTTGTTGAAGATGTGATGCGGGAATGGGTCTGACGGAGAGCCGGAGTGGATTGTGCTCATGGTCTTGATGGTGTCATCGATGCTCACGCTGGTCCAGGCTAGCAGGAGGTCGTGGTCGATGGTGTGCGGAGAGACTGTTGTGTTGCTGTCTGTTGGGGCTCTCTGGGTGTTGAAGCTGTTGAGGATGTCTGGTATCTTGCGGTGGAAGAAAGTGGCGAGGGAGTCGCACAGGGCTTGCGACGGCGGGATGTCGTTGGTGTTGGAGCTGGGGTTGGAGAGTTCCTTCACGATGTTGAAGAGCTCCTTGCTATTGTGTGAGTTGTTGTCGAGGCGATCTTTGAAGGAGGTCCTATTGGCAGTCCTGATGAAGTGATGGTGGTTGCGAGTGGCGTCCTTGTGGGCTGCGTGGCTGTCCGGAGTCTGTTCGCTGTGCCATTTCTTCTCTAGCTTCCGGCAGGCTTGCTTGGAGGCTAGGAGTTCTGGGGTGAACCAGCTGGATCTCTTGCTGGTGTCTCTATGGGGGGGTTTCTTCAGTGGGGCGAGGGTGTTGGTGCAGTCGTCGATCCAGCGTCTGAGGTTGCGGGCAGCGTCGTCGGTGTTGGAGGGTTGGTGGATGGGCTGAGAGCGAGGTTTGCGTGTAGTTGGTCTTCGGTGATTTTTCTCCAGCAGCGGCGAGGGATCTGTTGGGTGCGGTGGTGTGTGGTGGGTTTCTGGAAGGAGAAGTGGATGCAGCGGTGGTCGGTCCAGAGGAGTTCGGTGGTGTGGCTGAAGGTGACGTGGGAGCTTGCGGAGAAGATGGGGTCAAGCGTCTGGTAGGTGTTGTGACGAGTTGCCTCAGTCCGAGGTTGGCGAGGTTATCGATCAGGGTTGTCGAGTTGCTCGTTGTTGTTCTCCAGGTGAAAGATCAGGTCTCCAAGGAGGATGTATTTGGTGGAGGTCAGGGCGTGCGTGCTGATGAAGTCGGCGATGGAGTCGCTGAACTGGGGTCGGGGTCCGGGGGTCTGTAGATGAGGGTGCCTCTGAGGGTGTAGTTGGGGGTCTGTGTGGATCTGGAACTGCATGTGTTCGGCGGTGCTGAGAGTGTCGTCGGTGCTGGTCGAGACCCTGATGCTGTTCTTGTGGACGATGGCGATTCCTCCTCCGACTCCGTTGGTGCGTTCTCTGCGGGTGATCTTGTAGCCGTCTGGGATGGCTATGGCGATGTCGGGTGCGGAAGAGTCGTTCATCCAGGTCTCTGTTAGGAAGGCGATGTCCGGGGATGATGTGTCGAGCAGGTCCCAGAGCTCAACGGCGTGTTTGCATGCGGAGCGGGTGTTCAGTAGTATGCATCGGAGGTGGTTGAGGTCTTTCTTGGCGGGTTGTTCGGCGGCTCTGAGGCTGGTGTAGCTGCAGTTCCAGCAGGTGAAGGGACCGTGTGTGCGTTTCGGGGCGACCTTGAAGCAGGTGTGGGTCTGTCCGGGGTTGAGAGCGTGGACTGTGCTGGCATCGTAGCGGTGGTGGTCGTCGTGGTGGGTGCGGGGGCTAGGGGTTCTGGTGCTGGGCGCGGAACAGGTGTGGACGGGCACAGATGGGCTTGCCTTAGGCGCGCCTTTGGCGCATCAGAGGCGCGGCCGCACAGCATCGCCATATATGGGGATGTGGGAGGGAGGAGCAGCTGGGAGGCGGGAGGCAGGGGCAGCGAATGGGAAGTGAGGGGGCGGGCCGCAGGGGTTGCAGCAGCGGGAACAGGAGCGGTGGGGGCACCAGAAGGCAATCAGACACAACAGGGGAAGCGGGGTGAGACAGAAGGCAAAAGGGCACAAATCAGGGCAGCGAGGGGGATACAGAAGGCAAATGGGCACAAATCAGGGCAGCGAGGGGGAGACAGAAGGCAAAATGGCACAAATCAGGGCAGCGAGGGGGAGACATAAGGCAAAAAACGGGCACAAATCAAGGGAAGCGAGGGGGAGACAAAAGGCAAAAAACGGGCACAAATCAAGGGCAGCAAGGGGAGACAGAAGGCAAAGCTGGCACAAAGATACAAACCTAGGGCCTACCACTGGCCACCAGGGATGAGGCACAGGTGGTAGCCTGTAGGTGGAGGAGGGCCTCGACCTCAACAGCAGCGGCAATGTCAGGGCACACAGGCGGAGCTGTGTGGTGGGGGAGCAACCTACTAGCAAGGTCAAGGGTCGCTCTCCTCACTGCGCAGGGGCTGCCATGTATGGGGATGTGGGAGGGAGGAGCAGCTGGGATGCAGGAGGCGGGAGGCAGGGGCCGCGAATGGGCAGTGAGGGGGGCGGGGCCACAGGGGATGCAGCGGCAGGAACGGGAGCGGTGGGGGCACCTGAAGGCAACCGGGCACAACAGGGGCAGCGAGTGGGAGACAGAAGGCAAAAGGGCACAAATCAGGGCAGCGAGGGGGAGACAGAAGGCAAAAAACAGGCACAATCAAGGGCAGCGAGGGCCTACAATAATATTTTATTTTATTTATAGTTCTAACACAAAATCTGAGTTTACGGAAATGGATTATTTGTACCACTCCTAACTTTGGATTACGTAACAAACTAGGTTATTCGAGGGCATTTTGTCGAAAAATGTTTTTGTGCACTCTAACTTACAATCAGAAAACAAAATTATAGAGAAACAAAGAGGATAATAACAAATGCCCTGCATTCTGAGTTCCCACGCTTCTCTCAATAAAAATGGTGCCCAGCATATGTGAGTGGGCCTATTGCATCTCACGGCAAAGTTCCAAAAATATTTGAATAAAATAGCTGTTCTTGGTTGTGGTTGTTTGTGGTGTGAGCCGAGGGTCTTATTGTATCCCAACCTACATACTTCAGACATTTCTGGGGTAGTCCAGAGCGGTGTGGCTTTCATGCATCCCACAATTTCTTTTTACCGATAACACATAGCAAACTTCAAGGTTTAGGTGAAATTACATTGATTTCTCACATTTCTGTAACAGAAACTTCTAGATTCTGTGGAGAACTTCAAGACTCCTTATCACCCAACCTTCACACTCTTTCCCCAATAACAATTGGGTGGGCTGATCACACTGAGGAAAGTCTCCATTATATACAATGGCAAATCAAGATTTTTGGCTTTCAAATTCAAACATTTTTGTTATGTTAGTAGCTGTTGTATTTAAACCTGGGGTCATTGGTCACCCAGGGAGAGGTACCAACCATTGACAGTTTTGAAAACTAGACACACAGGGAAATGCCGATTGGTATAGTGTGCATGAATCCCACTATATTTTCCTACCAGAAGGCCATGCAAATATCAAACTTTGATTGGAAGTCACAGAATGTACTTCCATTAATGTGAGAGATGGTTGTAGAATCTGTGGAGAATGACACAAGTCCTACTGCCCAGCATTCCCACACTTCTCCAATAAATGCTACTTCATATGTTTGAGCAGGCGTATCACCCTGCATAGGAAAGCCCCCCAAATGCCCTGTGGAAACATCAGGAATTTTGCTTCCAATTTTAATAATTCTTAGGATGTGGGTAGGTGTGGTATCTGAGCCTGGGGTTAGACATCTCCCAGGGAAACCTACAAACCCCAGACATTTCTGAAAACTATCACCTCCTTCTATTTTCCCTTGGGAAGTACTAACAACACTACGAGGGTGATCTTCTATTAATTTCCCTAACTGACGCCTTATAATTTGGAAAAGACTTCAAAAAGAACATCATTGTTTTTAAAGTTTTGTCTTAAAACGCAGCGTCGACAATTTGATATTTTTATAAATTGTTTCTGTTATTTCTGTGAATAGAATATTATGTAGTTGTAAACTTTCAAGAGAAGATTTAGATGCATTGACTGTATAAGTCAATATCTCATATGTATAAAATAGTGACGTTCTACTTAAACAATGCAGTGAAACTGTCATTTAGTACAAGATCGATGGAATACAGTAAGAACATTTTGGTGATTTGTTCATATGCAATAAGGATTGATAACCCCTCTTTTTATCTCTCTATTCACTATTGTTTCAATGTTTTTATGTGATTTTACCAGAGAACAAAAATAGTATTTTAAATAAAAGGACAGATATCTTAGCAATTAACAGGTCTCATCGAATGATTGGTTGGATGAAAGAGTATTGTTGAATGTGTTGTGTGAAAAGTTGAAGGTAATAACACATACATTAGACACAAGAGGGACCTCTTCCTGGTTGTTATTAATCTCTTCATGGACAAGATAAATTTTAACTCTTTATCCCAAAGGACATTCAGATTCATCCATAGGTCACACTATCCTGTAGGCCCCCCGAAGGAATGATCCTCCTTTGAACTTCTAACTGAATCTGAAATGAGAAACACTCTCTCAACCATCAGTCCATCCTTTCACTTCACTGACCACATGCCTGCCATTATGGTCAAAACAATAGCTTCATTTGTCATTCTTTACTTAACCCAAGTAATAAACTCCTCCCTCAGTCAAGGCATAATACCTGTATGCTTCAGAAATGGCCAAGTCACCCACTTTGTGAGAATTCCGGTGCTGATTCTGCCAAACTTAAGAACTTCCACCCAATTTCCAACCTTTATTCATACCAAAAGTGCTAGAATACTGTTTGACAAAATAGCTTAAGAAATACCTAAAGGAAAACAACTTTCTGGTGGTCACCTGTCAGGCTTTCTATCCTGCTGCAGTACTGACACTACAATACTACAAATAGTGGATGACGCCTTATTTATGGTGGACAATTGAGAATCCTGTCTTCTCATTCTCCTAGACTGCTCCTCAGATGCCATCCTTCGTTTACCCCTGCGCTGGCGCTAATTTCAGCTGCCTAGCTCCAAAGCAGGCACCCTTGCACCTTAGTGGAAAGGTGTCTGGTGTGTGTGGAATGATTGTTATTGTTATTTACAAGGCAGCGTTAAGTGGCCTAACGCTGCCTTGTAAATAAGGCAAAGCCTGTATCGCCACCACAACATTAAAAAAAAGTGACATTCTGGTGGCGATAGGAGCTTCTAAATATGGCCCAGAGTTCCTTCTACTCTCCCTGCCACACTGCAACTCACTATTAAAATCTTGGTTAGACTCCTCCATCCTACTAGTCTGTACACAATCCACTGTAGACAATGTAAAATGTTTGGGCTGTAAACTTGAGAAGAACTTCAATCCAAATGTACACATTAATACAGTTGGGAAAAAGTGCTCAACTCAAGAGAACATACAAGCTTGCTTGCATAATACACAGAACTTTGCCCAAGCCTTTGCCAAATACCTGACTCACAAGCTAATCATTTCAGGAAGCTCCTGCTCTCCGGAGAACCAACTCTCTGTGACTGGAATCCCCAAACTTCAAAAATGCTAGAACTCTGGTGCAAGCCTTCTGTGGGACTGCTCCTAAAGTATGGAATGCCATTCCACTTGCGATAAGGACCAACGCTTCTCATTTAGTCTTCAAAAAAGACCTAAAATCCTATTTTTCCAACAACATCTTCCATCTGAAGGGTCACTTGCCTATTAATTTGTAACTTGTGTGGTCTTGGTCTTGGTTTTCCCCTTAGGAATCCTAACACTTTTTCTTTTCCATTCTGTTCTTCGTTGTTTGGCTAATTGTCATCTTGAGCAAGCTCAAGCCTTTATGTTCCACTGTTTGTTGCTCCTTTTTTTCCCTTGAACTCAATAATACTAGTATTATTCAGTTTTTCATCTAAGTAAAGGGCTCTAATATCCTTCAAGGTCTGGTCCTGCGATATCTAAGACTGCAAATAAATATTAAAAAAATAAATAAATCCCAGTCAATTTTCTTACCATGAAAGCCGGGCTAATTGCAGAACTTTGACTATCACACAAAATATCTTCTCACTTTCCATGTGGGATGATTGCAGTAGTTAATCTCAGAGTTGGCTAGCTTCCATTGAACCCAGCAAACCATGAATTTTTATGAAAATGAGGGATTCATAACAATCCAGGTGGTTTAGTTTATGTGGCTCCCAGTATGATAACTACCCAGAATGTCCTATAAACATTCATACCTATGAATTATAAAACACTTTGCTCTTACTTTCTATCCATGGGGTAGGGCTGCATTCTTCAGCTAGCAACCAGGGAAATCTATCAACCCTTCACATTTATGAAATTAGTGAGCTATAGGAATCCAGGGTTGTATTCCGGCAATAGATCCCACCACATTGGCATACCATGAATGCTTTACAGATGTCAAAGTAATAGAGAAAAACACAATTTCCTCATATTTATGTGACAAAAAACTCTGTAACTCACAGCCCACAGCAAACATCCCACCATCCTATATTCCCAATGAAAAGAGCACCCTGTTTTTTTCGGTGGACCTATTGTACCGGACAATAATCACTCAAAAGGTAGACCATGTGAAGTCAATGTAGTGTCCATTTGCTTTTAGGGATGGGCCTAACACTCATGATGGCAATGGCCCAGCCACCTTTATGAGGTACCATTTTTCTCATAAGATATGAGGAATGCAGGATTGTCAGACATTTGTCATTGGCTGCAAGAGCCCAAGAATTATTTCACATAAATGTGGGCAAATTTGTACTTCTTGATATATAGCTTTCAGAAATGCTGAATAGGCTTCCCTGGGTACCAGCCAGTACACTGTCCGAATACTGCAGCCATTGCCCATGAAAATTGGTAGGAAATTGGGGGGCATATGTACAAGCCCCTATCGCCACGGGAACTTGACTTTTTGTGACGTTCCCATGGCGATAGGGGCCTTGCTTTATGTACAAGGCAGAGTTAAGCCACTTAATGTGGCTTAACGCTGTCTTGTACATAAGGCACCCTTTCACGCTTTGTTTAGCGTGAAAGGGGCATGCAGTGGGTGTTGTGGTGGGCGTTCCACCGCAACACCCATTGTATTTTACCTGCACCCTATATACAAGGGTGGTGTACATAGGAGGCAGTGCCAAAATTAAGAGCAGGAAAATCCTGGTTTTAAGTTGGCGAAACGAGGAGAAATACATTATTTCTTATTTCTCCTCATTTTTGCTTTGCCCATGTGTGCTGCCTTGTGCAGCACACATGGTAAAAGCAAAATGGCATGTTTTGTTTATGTTCAGGAAGGTGCCCCTTCCCGTACATAAACAAACCTTTTTAAAAAATGCCATTTTGTAACTTTCATGTGTGCTGCATGAAGCAGAACACATGAAAGTTACAAAATGGCATTTTAGGATTGTTTATGTGCAGGAAGGGACCCCTTCCTACACATAACCAATCCTCCTCTGCTCACCGACACCCTTGCACTCTGGTGCAAGGGTGCCTGCATTGGCGCAAAGTTGTTAAACTTAGCGCCATCGCAGTGGGAAACTCAAGGATGCACCACATGCTTACATATATGGTGCAGCCTTGCGTTTCCGAAGTGGCGGAGTGTGTCGTTAAGCCCAGGAGGCTAACGACACGCTCCGCCACTTCATTGTACATATTCCCCTGGGTGTTTTCGTCACAGTTTTGATATTTGCAGGGCATTCTAGGTAAAAAAGTGGACTGGACCCATGCATTCCCCATCATCCTAGATTCCCCTGTGTCTGTATTTATCAGTAATGACCCTGGGATAGTAGGGTTCCCTGGGTACTTAGCGACTATGGTCCCACCCCATTCTTTTTTTCATCACCAATCTCTGGGGTATAGTGGGCATTATGGCCTCCTAAGGCAGGAAGACTGGAGGTGAACAGTCTACTCTGCCTCTCTTCAATGGAGGCAGAACGACTCTCTGGTGCCTAGGGATGGCAGGATGAAACCAAATAATGCATATAGTATAATCATTCAGAATACAGGTAGAATATATTTGCCTTGCACATTTTCACTGATATATGCACAAGCTGACCAGTGCAAAATTGTCATTTTATACCACTTGGTTTAAATGTGGATGACAATTTCCAGTGCACAGATGTAATTAAATGCATCTGATCTAGGAAGTGTTCAACACCTGTATGTTGGTGTTATGCAGTGTGCTACTATAAGACACTGCGAAGATCATGGTGGTATTTTGGGTCTGGATTGCTTCTTATGCCATTTTTTCTTTCCTTCCTCCCCGTTCTTCTTGCTTCCAATTCCTCCTTGCGTTTGTCATTCCTTGTCTCAGCCCTTCTTCGCTTTCTTCTTTCAATGTTGTTTTCTTTGTTCTCTGGATTCAATGGACATTGATTCATTAAAGTGCCACGGGTAACTGAAGTGATATCAAACTCTATTTTTCCAGACAATAGTATAATAGGCATATTACCCTTGACCATGATAATATCATGGGAAGAGAGGCCATATGCCATTGTTAAAAATCATCCAGTGAAGGTATTTTCAATGAAAGTATATTTATTGATGATTACTAATGAGCCCTATTGAGACATTTGGAAGGAATTTCTGCAAGAGGACAGATAAGAATTATGATCACTCACTGTTAATATAGCACTGGGCCTCTAGTAAAACCATGCACAGGAAGCGGAAATAAAATACAAAGCGAACAATGCATTGTTGAGATGATAAGATAGGGCTGCCAGCCAGTGTGTCAGAATTTGGTGCATATAGTAAAAATATGTTTTTTCTATATAGCACTTCAACCACTTCTAGGTGCCGTAAATAACAATTGTCACGCATACCCCACTTCAAGCCTGCGGCATGGGCCTACCCAGGAGACAGTCAGTCCTTCTGCCCCAGGGAGGAAGGTTGGCAGAGTTCATCCCCAACAGCCCCCCACCTCCATATGAAAAGAAATGGATGGGAGGCTTCCACATCCTGAAGTGGGGCTGTAGTTCTCATCACTTCCCAGTCCTGTGGGGCTGGTCTGTACTGCACATGCAGAGGGGAAAGGCTTGCACTTATGACAGCCTGGCTGCTGTGCGTGCGTTTCCCCTCTTCACGTGCACTTTTATTGCAGTATTAGTTTGGATTTATGTTCGCAGCCTGTGGAACAATTCGTGTTATACACAAAGCGTTCCTCACAGTTTTATTGTACCACGAACACTTTGATTGTTAGCAACTGCGATTCGTTTATGGGACGATGCCTAAGGTACTCGGGACAGCCTGCGGCTTCATAAATGTATTTTTAAACTGCCCATTGTGATTACTTGCACTAGCAACCCTACATACTGTGCCGCTCTGTTTTACCATAATCTCCACACTATGGGGCTGATTAAAAGGTGCACAGTACTGTTACCATGCAGAAACATGCAGTTACAAGCGAAACCCTCCGGAATGGGGAATTACCATGTAGTTCTGATTTTTTCCCGTTCTAAAACCACATAGAATTCCCAATTGTTTGAGGTTAAACACATACATTTGCAATCTGCTCTGAACATGTGAACAATGTCTGCAGGTACTGTAAGTGGGGTGGAAGATGAGAGATCAGAATGGGGGGTGGGGTGCAGTGGGGGTGCCTCCTTGAAGGGGGAGCTTTGCTGCTGCAGTCAAAGCCTCATTCCATTTTCCCAGACGGAATTGCTGGCCGGAATCATTGGGTCTGGATCGCCCACACCCGAAAAAAACAGGTGCGGGCAAACTGACCCACTTGGAATCCGGAAGTGAGGTAATTCTGACCCTTCTGAGCTCTGTCGTGTTCATTCCATTGTGTTATTTTCTTGTAGCGGGTGAGGAGGTGGGCTGGCGGCTTCATCCTCTCTTCATGTGCACATGCACAGGTGCTGCATGTGCCCTTTATTGCATGCATTTGCACAGCGTGTGCTAACATTCGTCTTATCCAACAACGTGAATTCTCTACTCCCTCTGCAGTATTGTTTGCTTACGGAGAGGATAAAAATAAGTGTTACTCTGGGATCTATATATATATTTAGAGGTTTAGTGTTTCTGTACTCATGGGCTTGCTTTCTCATCAACCTATGCAATACTATACACTATACTAAGCGCAAACTTTTATTCGGTAATTATAATGATGCTAGTTTTGTTTGTATAAACGTACTCTAGCACTGTGTGTTTTTTTGTTTTTTACTAAAAACTTTATTCAGCGCGAGTACCTATTTGGTTAAAAAAAAAAAAATAAGAGTGCATTGCTGTTAACGTGTTGTTCCTGAAAAATATAAACCACACTACAACAGGACATTCGTTAGGTCTCACAGCGAGCAGTACTGTATTCACATGGACGTCATTTGGAGGTAGTTAGGGGTCGCAGCTACGACCTCCAGCTGGCTCCCTGCTACTCCTAACACTTCCTTTGTGACGACCCCTGCCCTCAGAGGGGGCAAAGTAAGTGCCCGGAGTAGCAGGGAGCAAGCTAGAGGTCACAGCTGCGACTCCTGACTACCCCCAAATGATGTCCATGTGTATTCATCTTTTAAAAACTAGTGCAACATTTACAGTTGAAACGTATAGCTTCCTAAAAACAACAAGCATTTGCAATGCAATAGGTCTCGCATTTAGGAGAGTTTGAGCTAATGGCATTGTAAATAACAATGCCTTTCATTTATGTGTTCTTTTTAAAACATATAAATAAAAGACATTTGTCAATAGCTTGAACTCTCGCAAATGCGAGACCTATTGCATTGTAAATGTGCGCTATAAAAATCTTTAAACAGTCGTAGAAGAGAGCATGTCCTGCTTGCAGGCAGGACAAAGCTATTTGAAAAAATAGTGCTCAGAGGGTGTAATTAAAGCCTACTAAGTAATAACACACTTAACAGGGTGTGTCGCCATGGAAGGTTACAAATTGAGACAATGCAGTACTAGGGAGGAACTACTTAGCCTTTTGACCAATGAACAGCCACAGCTTACAGTGGACAATCACACACACCAATGAAAAATATGGGCGGAGAGTGGGCAGAGCTTCAATTCCCTAACTGAATACAGCATGCCTCGCAGAACAGCTCATGCGCTACCCTGGCTCGACCTAAAAACAGACCAAGGTGACCCACATTATGCTGAACTCTGTCATGCACAGAAATCCACCATTCAGAAAGCACAACTTCTGCTTTGTTAACTCTCTATTTTGAACCAAATGTGCCAAAGCAAATGAATAAGAGAATCCCCATGCTAGCAAAAAGCAGAAGGTGCCTGTGTGGGAAAATGGTCATTAAAGTGGTGCAAAAACTAAGCAGCCCGATTAAGTTGTATGCACCCAGAATGACAGCAGAAATTGCAACAATTAAGTGGACGATGAAATGCAACAGATCTGAATATATATAGAGCCTAATTAATTAGCAGATACCACTAAATTCTGGAACATCTCCTCAATTCAATGAAAAAGCATTGAGGAACCTTAAATTATCTTTAAAAGCGGATACACATTGAGCTGAGGCTTGTAACAGAGCTGAGGCTTATAACATACATAAAGTGTTCTCCAATATCCAGGTAAGACAAGATCAACTCTACCCTAAATCTTTTCTTGCAACCCACTGTCTTAGGGAATTGCGTTTCACTGTAACCGCTTAGTAAGTGAGAACTGTAGCAGGAAATCTTCAAATTATCCCACAAAAAGTCAACCATAGCAAATACAGAATCGAGGGTGAACACCCAGAACCTCGGATTATTTGTTGGTAGATTTGCCTGGCTTTGAAAGTGCCCTTCCTATCACTTTATAGCATACACACCAACCTTTTAGAACTGAAAAGCAAGAGACTTTGAAGAAAAGAAAGACAAATCGGGGGGGGGGGGTGTTTTCTCCATTGACCTCTTTTGAAGCAGGGACAATTTTAAGCTGAAAAAAGTTTTAAAAAAATATAAAAAAATAAAAAGGCATTTTTGCTTCAAAAATCGAGAGACTCCCATCTGAATCGTGTCTGTTGGCATGTATGTTACAGTGCTGAGTATTTGTTAACAACTCAGTGGATCTATAAACTACAAATGTACTATTTTCCAAATCGCTTTTGCATTTAATGGTGAAGCGGTTTATATACAGAACACAGCTGATCCATAGAATGATGGAATCTCATTTCTCATCATTGGGCTGCAGATTCTTTCAGTTCTAGGTGCATTTAAGTCATATTCTGGCTCATACAGCTCACCTCCTCGAGCACACAAGTTGGTTTACTGTTTGCACAATTCCCACTTTTCAGCTAATGCCTCATAAACATGCTTCATATTAGCAATCTGACTGCCTTCTCCACTTACAACGGCCATCATTATGAGCCAGTTTACTCAGGGCCACTGGAATTATGCGGCAGGGGAGTCTGAAAAGAAAGTGGATTATCAACCTTTACTACCAGATTCTTACCGATGATTAAATAAAAATTAGAAGTCCAGGGACAACCTTACATAGCATAGCGCATTCCATGGTTTCCATGTTTAATTAATGCATAACTGCTGCACATAAACAGGTTTGAAGAAGGAATGCCAAAAGCAGAGTTATTTAAAACTAATAGAAGCCATCTGTCAGGTTTTTCTCCGCAATGGCCATTTCACCCTTGCATATAGCCATGAGGCATTTTCCACTTGACTTTGTTTTGTGTTTCATGGCTAAAACTCAACTCCAGTTCTGGCCATCAGTATATGCTTAAAATTCACATCCGCTGCAGCCACTCTTGAAGCATGTGTGTGGCTAGCTTAGATGTTTCAGAGAGCTCACCAGCACAACTATACTGTGCGCCTAAGGCGGTGGGCGCGAGGTGGGTAATAACACGCTAGTATCGAATGAATGGCCTCACTTTATACCTTTGTTTAACTGGGCAGCTAACTTCCAACCCGAGCATAAAGGCCCTCTCACAGGGCTCGCAACCCGGAAACAAGTGCCCTGTAACCTAAAGACTTTTTTTTTATAATTTACATCCGCAGACCGACGTTACGGTACATGTAAAAATGGCAGAAACAACGTAGAATTGTTCTACCAGATTCTACGTAAATGTATTGTAATTGCATTTACATAGCGCTCACTGCCCCTGACGAGGCTTTGAAGCGCTTTAATTCAATGCACGTACCGTACGCCACACCCCACACTGACTGGTGTCTTGCCAGTGGTTTGTAGATTACGGAGAATCCAACGCACACTGCAAAGTCTTTGAAGTTGATGGGCTTGCCTGGAGAATGTTGTTGGGTGGGGGCGGGGCGGAGTGTAAGGAACACTGGAGGGTCTGTGCAAGCTGACCACCCACAGCAGGACACCGCCTGCCAGTTGTCTTTCAAGCCTGTGTCGAGCCCCAACAGCGAGACAGGCATTCCACACACTCCTGGTAATTTGTGTTTCGAATGCAATTAGGCGTTCATTAGACCCTTTCTGGTGTTTGCGACTAGTGTGCAACAATTGGGGGAAGGGGGGGGGGGGGCGCTTCCGTCCTTGCCCACCCTCGGAAGGCAAACACTACACAATATGAAAGGCAAATTGTTTACTTTCTGCAGTGGGTACAGTGAGCCTTTCTATCACTGTAGGGATTCCTTCTGCTGAGACTGTTTTGTTTAATGATTATTCTGCAGGAAAGCATTTAAAATGCAGAGAGAGTGGTTTCCTTCATGCAGGCCTGCATAAGCAGTTTCACCACGGCTGGTGCGTAGCATAAATAAACATCGCAATTCGATTGCCATGATCTCCAGGTGTCCAGACCAGACCGTCATTTAGTCTTGGATTTTAATTTAGAGCACGGCATAAACGGGGCCCAAGACCAAAAAAAGAAAAACAAACACACACAAAAAACAAGTAACGGAGTGCAAAAAAAAACAAGCGCGCACTGAAGCTGACTAAGTGGGAGGGGGGAGTGGGGGCGGGCACGCAGGCTGCCAAATGGTGCGATGAATCACGGCTAAAGTGAAAGCAAACAAGTGGTTGCAGGACTCCAATGGTTGCAGGACTCCAAATGGTGCGCGCGCCCGGACGGGTCACATGCACTGTAGTTGGAGGCCTGCAAAGCCACTGTTTGCACTTCCAAAACGCGCTTACTATAAGTCTCGCCAGAGCAGCGCTAAAGCGCTGGTCAGGCGAGACCTAAAAATGGCAACAAATTTTTTTTCTCCATCTCCAAAAGTCTATACTGATTTACTATTTACCCTTTTACCTGCCACTTCAATGATATATATATATGTTGACCTTTCTAAAACACACTTTAGGACCTATTACAAACATCACTAGATTCCAGTTTCACATTCTCCTGCAACATTTACAGATTGATCCATAAAAACAACCCAATCACCCTATTAAAGACAAACCTATTGGGTTTGTCAATGTTTGTAATTACAATAAAAAATTTAAAAAAGTTAATAATAATACACATGTTTTACGTGATACTTGGAGTGCAAAATTCAAAGCTGATTTTTAAGCCGATTTTGCACACAGCTAAGTTTCTCCTGGAGTGAGTAAACCATATGCCAGAGTCTCTCACGGAGCCAATTTACATTTGTATATAAACATTGACTGGGTTTTTTACTCTTCCCAGACTCTTCTCAATACCTCTAGATTTAATTAGTTCAACCTCCCTCGTGAACAACATTTCAGGAGGCCATTTTATATCAAATGGCACTACAGCACGTTGCCAACCTCGATTTTGTTTAAAGACATCTCCGGCAGACAAATCATGGTCTCTTAATATAATGTGGTCCATTCTTATTGTCTGGCTTGGCAGTGCAGTTGTCATCAGACAATTATGTGAGCATCACTAAAGAGGGGCTCTGGCTCCGCCTACATGTTGAGAGCCTGGAGTGCATATTTTGATTGGGCAAAAGATGCGTGCATCCTCAAAAAATGCTTGCCCTCCACACAGCTGTGATCCACACAGCTGTGATCCTTTTGTTTATTTATCCCTTTGCTTGTGGTTGACCTTCCAGGGGCACACACACATGTCATGTGTTGGAAGGTGGATTATTGGTAGGGGTAAGTGTGCACCTGCCACAAGAAAGAACGCCACCAATACAATATAAGGTCCAGTCAAGGTCTCAATACATTAGCCCCTGGCTCAACCCTTGGTAGCTGGCTGCGAGCAGGCAGGCTTGACTTAGGAGACAGGTGTGTGAAGCATTTAAAAGCATCATTACATTAAATAATTAAGACACTATACACAATAAAAATCCACAATTAATTAATCAAATAGACATATCTTTATGCTAAAAATAACATGAAAATGGCAAATGTAGCGAACCGGAGATATGAATTTTTAAAGAAAAACACTTTCTAGTGCTTTAAAACATATAGCGCCAACTTGGGATCTCAAGTCGTGCATGCCCGTGACAAAGTCAAAGTTTTAGGCAGACTGCAATGTAGCCCTGGTAGGACACACTAAGCGGTAGACCTCAGTCAAAATGTTACCTTCTTACTTTGAAACGTTTCTGGAGGATCATCTCTCATCATCGAGTGAGGCTCCTCTTCAAGCCAGGATTCGAGTTGATGATGGCAATTTGGCTCAGCGCGAGGGCTTGGTGAAATCCTGGAAGTCTTGAACCCCGGAGTTTCAGCGGAACATAACTGAAATCCAGGTCGGGTTCAAAGTTCGAAGTTGGTGGCCTGTCTCTTGTTGACAGGTAGGTTACCTTATGTAGCTTTTTCCAAAAGTTGTTCCAAACTTCTGGAACTTCTTCTTGAAGTTCCTCTTGAGGGTTGAAAGTATCCAAATCACACATCAAAGGGTCTAGAAGGTCTGAAACGGTCCTTGGAAGTTTGGGACTACAATTTCCACAATCCACCTAGCCAAATCCTTAAAAGTCCACTGGACGCACTCCAGGCTGGGGACCTCTTGGAGAAGATGGTGCAGGTGAGATCTGGTAACCGGTTGCTTTCAAGAAATTCACTTTTTGAAGCAAGCCAAGTCCTCAGGGCTGTAGATCGAAGCGTGCAGCAGGAGTATTCCTTCCGTGTTCAAACCTTTGGGATGGCAGGCCTTCTTCTCCTTGCACCAGATCTGAGTTGCTATGCAGCTCTCATATATTTATCCAATGTTCTGGGGCGACAAGTGGGGGGCACCCTTGACCAATGGGATAAAGCGGGTCACACAAGAGCATGAAAGCTTCCTCCCAAGTGTGGCATATTCTTGTCCCACAAAGCACTGTACTTTCAAATTCAAGATGGAGACTTTCTCTCCTTGGGAGTAAGAGCAGGCCAAGCCAACCTACTGGTGTGGTTAATTTCCCTTAACACTTCCTTTCCAGGCCTCCTACAAATTCCAGTCCTCGGGTTTCTATCTGGCTGGGGGGTACAGGAGGAGACGGTAGGCCTGCTGGCATTCCTTACAGTCCTGCTCGCTTGGAAACCCAGTTTGATTACCCAGCCCCAGTCCTGGCCTGTTCTCTGCAGCTATGGATTTCCCCTTACCAGATAACCTCTCTCTCTATGCTGGCCACTAACCACCTCATCAAAGCAGTTTGGCTAAGTCTGTTAAGGGCTCGCTAATCAGGAGAGGATCCTAGTTGGCTAAATAATGGCTCTCAGAAAAGAAAGTTCTACAACTTATTTTCTGTATTAGTTATGGTAAATTCAACAGTGACAATTTGTTGGATGTATCATTACTAACCTTTTAGTCCTTGAAATATTATTTCAGCTCGCTCCTGCCAATAGTTACACTGTATTACAGTATTTCCATGTTAGTCTATTGAAATGTTACAATAGGGGGGTGAACGAATTTGGTAGTATTTCCCTCACCAAGGCATTAAAAACATCTTTTAAAATGTCACTGTTTACTTGTACATGGCACCCTACCCTGGGGGCTCCTAGGGTAGACCTTAGGGGTGACTTATATGTACAAATAGGGTTGTTTGATACTTTGGAAGTACCTTTAAAACTTAATTTTAATTAAAAAGCAGCTTGCAAAGCAGGGCAACACAGCAGTGCACTCTTCAGTGCATCAAAGCTGCTGGGCCTCTAAACTTACATTACTAGCCACTTACAGGTAGGTTGTCAGTGCCAATTGTAGTTACACCTCATTACCATATACCCTTTAATCAGATCACTGGCCCCGGGCTTGGTTAGCTGAGCCCAGGACACTGTCAGGGTCAGTTACCACCCGCATCAGTCACAAAATGGGAGTGATCAGGACAAAAAGGATGACTTTCTCACACCATGGTAATGCCTCTAAAGTGCTTTAGATAACTAGATAATTAGTGGTGTTTTTTCAGTGGCAGAGGAGCAGATGGGAGGAGGGCAGTCATTAACCAGCATACATTTGTAGGCCTTGCTTGACAGTGCATTTATAAGCTAGACCTATTTGCTTTGTCAATGTTTGTTATTTTATTTTGTTTCTCTACTAATCAGCACTTTTAAAATTTGCTCAGCAGGCCAATCCCAAAAACACAATATATCTCTATTCCAGTATCAGCCTTCTATTCTGTAAATCCACAGTGTCAGCAGTCCTTTCCCCAAAAATCAAAGGCAGGGCCTCCTCCTTACCTCTGATATTTGAGTGAGTTCCATGAAATATAAGCATGTAAAATCAGGGTTTGTTGTTTGTAAGTATGAGGATGTAGAAGCTACAAAATTAAAACAGCCCCTTCATTCATCCTGCATTGTCCCTTTCTTTCATCACACATTTATATATTTTTCTCCCCTCGCTACAGAATCTTTCTTACATTTCCTATTCTTTGTGTTTGTCCATGTCCTTTTCCTTTTATGTTCATTGTTTTTCCTTCTGTCTCACTCACTGTATTATACTGTGCTGTCCTTTCCTTCTACGTACCCCACTCCCCAGCTCTGTCATACTATTCCCCTATAGTGCTATTTATACTCGTACAGTGCTATTCCTAAGTTTTGTTCTGAAGACAGAAGAGGTCTGCTAAAGAATCACCAGTGTTTTAGTGCAAGCCAGGTTAGATGAATGTCTGGACAAGTTGCACCCTTCCTCCCACAGAGTGGGTTGTCCATAACATCACTGTGGTAAAGATACAAGCTGGAACTAAGATAAAGGTTATCAGAGTAGAAGGGCAGGTTAGCGGGCTAGAGAGGAGGCCAGTGAGACAGAATAGGAAATTGATTAGGAAAGGCCTGTGTGACAGAGATCTAGGGAGATGTGGTTTTGGGGTGGGACGCAGTGGAAGTGGACCTGGCCCCTCAGCAGCTATGTGTGTTGAGAGGTTACTCCAGGAGCATGGTTTTAAGATTTTTAAAAGGTTGATGGTAGAGGGTACTGACAATTTTCAATTTCACGCTTGTGGTCCATAGTGGAAGAAGTACTGCTGTCTAGTCTTTCCCTTTTTGCACCTTCTCATCTATAGTCAAGAGGTATTACTGCAAGCCTTGCGTAGTTTACTTGGTGTTTTGAACATGGATGCTGAGTGGCTCAGCCGACTGCCTTGCAACTACTCAGCAAGTCTTGATAGTAGTGCAGGCAGTGGACACAGCTAGTGGAGGTCCGGATAGTCGTAGAGCAACATGTAGTGAGTGCTTCATGGGCATCAATGGATTTCTAGGATGCCAAATTGTAGAACCATAGTTCCATAAAGGTGAGACTGAACGTCTATTCTGATGTGTTCATTTAGGAGGAAGGGTTTCATTGTGCATGACTTAGATTGGTCATGCAGGCACCCTTCATCTTGTGATCAAAAATGATCTTGAAGATGAGGGTGGCATGGAAGTTGAAGCCTAGGAACTCGGTGATGTATTAGCGTAGAGGGAGGGAGCCATTCATATTCATTACTGTATTTGGTATTGCCTCTTGGCATTTGCAAGGAAGTGGACATCTGTTTTTGGGGATTTGCGTTTGAGACAGATCCTGCACATCCAGACTCGGAAGGTACTGAGGTAGGTTTTTTTATCCAGTAATATTACAGCTGAAAAAGACCTTTAGATATGGTTGGGTATCCCAGAAATCCAAGTCATGCAAACCACTTAATAAGCATGCAATTTTAAGATTGTGTATTATTTACAAAAATTCAAGTGTGATAACTATATCTGTCTCTAGTCCTGTTCTAAACAGGGAAGGGGAAACCAAAACGTACACTTAAACATAAAAGTTCTATAGAATAATGCACTTGGTATCACATTGATACAAAAAAGAACAGGGCAAAAGTAGAAATGAAAACAATCAAAATGGCCCATGAGCTCACATTCCTGTGTGTTCCTCAAGCCAAATACCCAAACAAATTCCACAACAGGTAGTCCAAAATCCGCAGTGGAGGGTCACCCATGTATCACACCAGGGGAAAAGGGGCCTGAATTGTGGGGTATGATGACACTGTAGGGGACATTGTTAATACTTGATACACACAGTCACTTTAATTGATGATCCTCGATGATGAAGGCCTTGCAACTCAGCCCCAAAAGAATGAAGTTAAGTTAAAACACCTTCTATCTCATCAGAGAATGACACCACAAAGAAGTCAGAGTGGCCTTGAAAACCCATGTTGGGCTCTGAGATACTGGAGCAGAATAGGAATTGAGTTCATTCATGGCCACCTAGGAGGTGCAAGAATGAGCTCTGTCTGACCCTCCTGAACCTTGCTCGGTACCTTGGTGGTCAGTGGAATGGATATTTGGAATAGGACAATCTAGTTACCTAGGCTGTTAGTAGCTCTGTTCATGGGTTTCTGATCAACATCTTTGGACGAGTGAACCAGCCTTTGTAAATCAGTCTCTTATGCTAAATGAGAATTAGCAACCAGCACACCAGAAGGCTGTGTACTCTTGAAGACAGTATTAGGAAGACCTAGATTACTGCAACTGCACCACCTTCCTTGTTGCTTCTAAATCCAATCCACATTGAAAAACATCATGTAGCAACATCTCTAACCTCATGCTGGAAAATACGAGCATGTTCATACAACATAGATATGTAAGAAATCCTGCAATCAAGATCATTTACATATACGTATAGATATCGATATCTGCAAAATTGGCATAGGTGTATGAAATGCTGATCATTTCTTGGAACAATACAACATTCATCACTGTGCGAATAAAGAATAAGCAAACTAAACTGCATAAAATGCCTTTTTTTAACATTAACCTGTATTTCCATTGTTACAGAGTATGTTGTTCTCATTTCCTGCACACTCTATGCTGTGGACGTTCTTCCTTGTCATCACTGCCTCAAACTCCATGGTTGTCTCAATTATCGCATGAAATAGAATTGCTCAGACTCACAGGCTCAGACTGCAGGGATTGGAGGCATGGCTATGTGTGCCAGCAGGGCAGAGCCCTTGACGAAAGTAGGACGACAGGGTCAGCCCTCCTCCAATATACCTTATGGGGCCTTTCAGAGCCCCCACTGAAGTACCGGGCCAAAATGTTGAACACTAGGAGTGCTTAAGTTTGTGTTATGCATGAATGTATGTGTGTTCTCTCACTTACGTAGAAAGTGTATATATCACAAATAGCATGCACTGAAACTATACTAAATAGGAATCTATGAGTTTGAGTTCTGCAGGAAAGCCACAAGACCCAGTGAGGGCTGAGATGGTTGAAACATGTAGACTACTATTATGGAATATGCTAGGGGTTCCTTAATTTGTCCCCATTGACATCCCACTTACTTATAACCTTACCATAGTACCGATTGAGACTTAATACATATCTCTTTCTGCCTACTAGAGGTAATTATATTTTCCCAACAGGGATCCCACTGAAAATCTTGAAGCACTTATTCCCCTGAGAAGTTCAGCACCCGGACCTACTAGGTGCTGTAGGTGAGGACTCATTGATGAAGCATGCTACTGGCGGAAAATCTAGTGTGTGAGAGTTCTTTTAAATATTACTAAGGATTCCCAGGTTAGGAGATGCATCACAGTGGCTCCACTTCCTCTACATTTCCACTACATTTCGAAGTTGAGTGGTACTACTCCCAATACTTCTAACTTCTACACTTCCACTCCGGCACAATCCAGTAGAAATACTGTAACCATTTTAAACCATAACTTTACTTTTTATAAACAAGTAAGTGAGGCTTACCCAAATTATTTTCTAAATGTGGATTCTATTCAAGCAGTGCAGTGCAAGTCTGTAGGAAGCTGGTTCTGTAGATACTATACCAAAATGAGGTACAGTGTGCACAGAATCCAGTGGAACCCCAAAGGTAGGCAGAGGTAAAAGTAGATAGCACCTTACTTTGTATTTGTGGTAGTGTGAGTGAGCAGTAAGGCTGTATCAGAGGGTAGTGTTAAGCATTTGTTGTACACACTCAATCAGCAAATGAGGTCACACACTCAAAGACTGAACTCAGACCAATTTTGATTGTATAAAAATATTGTTTATTTATTTTAGTTCTAGAACCAAGCTAAACCTGGCACGGGGTGAGTTAAATAAATGCTTTGCAATATATTATGCAGTGTTTACAAGTGAATGCAAGTTCAAATGCAGTTGTTTGGAATACAGGTAAGTCAAGGTATTGAAATTACTATACAGATTACTTTTTTAGTTTCTTTTTTGATTACTTTTTTGATTACATTTTCTAATCGGTGTGATATGCCTAGATATCACACTGGAACATTTCCCAGGGAAAAGGTAAGTGAAAACTGTTTTGCACAATTTGACTTTTTTTAGGTTTTTATATAAATCAACTCCACACAGAACATTGTTTGGAGAAAAACAGTCGATAGGTTCCCATGAAGAGAAATGAAGTTAACGGGTACCAGGTAAGTAATCAGTCTTTGGGGTTGAACTTCAGGGGGTTAGAACAAGGGTCCCCCCAGGGTCAAGTATACAGTCTTGCTACACCTTCAGCTGCACTAGGGCTGCCGGTTTCAGAGTGCTGAGGCCCAATGTTATCCAATGGGGAATAAGGGGCCTCTGGCTGATGACTGCTTACGAGCAGGCCACTGGGTTGTGGGAGCAAAGCTCCTGGTGTTAGGCTCAGGGCAAAGGGGGATCCTGTTTAGCTCAAAAAAGCACCCGCAGCGGTGCAGGGGCGCCTGGGTGGAGTGTGCTGTTTTGGCGTCAGGTGCCCCCTTGGTTTCAATGAGGATTCCCCGGTTTCAACAAAGACTGCAGGCTCGGGGACGGAGATCTTCTGGAGGTGACCACCGGTTGGAGAGGTAAGTTGGGATGTCTGGGAATGCTGGGACACCATCGGTTGGGCCTCCCAAGGCCGTGGGGCTTCGGGTGCAGGGGTGTCTTTAGGCATCGGGTTCCTCTTACCAGCTCTGGTCTCGGTCGGAGGGGAATCATTTAGAAAGATGCTGCAGGCTTCCCTGCGAGATTCGAGGCAGGTCAGAGATCACCAGATCTTGGGTCAGAATGTCTGGGGAGATCTTCTCATGGTGTTGGGCCACTAGAACTCGGGCCGTGGGCAACGGGTGCAGAGTGGTGCAGATTCGCGGATTTTGTCGGAGGTGGAGACTGTGGTTTAAACAAATCGGGTGTTCACGGGAGACAAGGGGGCCGATTCCAATCCTGGAAAAAGGCTGTACGAATCGTCGTACGGAGCGTTTTCTCCGTACGACTCGTACCCGGTAAACTGTCCGTACAACCAAGGAAGTACGATTCGTACCGAAAGCCTATTTCCGTACGAATCGTACAAAAGACCGTACGGGTAAAAAAAACCTAAGATTCTGATCCGGCACAGCCTGTACGCGACGTCCGTACGTATGTAAGCAGCGTTTTATGGCCCATCAAGTGCGATTCGTCCCTACGTCACTCCGTACGGCTCTTTTTTTACGGGAGCCAATAACAGCCGTAAAAGCTGAGTCCCCAGGGGTATGAGTCGTACGGGCATACACCCCTGTGCGTTGCATATGTACTCACCGTACCCCCAGCGCGTATGTATGCACTGTACCCCCAGCGCGTATGTATGCACCGTACCCCCAGTGCGTATGTACGCAACATACCCCCCAGCACGTATGTATGGTGCATACCCCAGTGCGTATGTATGCACCGTACCCCCAGCGCGTATGTACGCACCGTACTCCCAACGCATATGTACGCACTGTACCCCCAGCGCGTATGTACGGTGCATACCCCCACGCGTATGTACACACCGTACCCCCAGCGCATATGTACGCACCGTACCCCCAGCACGTATGTACGGTGCGTACATACGCTCTGGGGGTACGCACCATACATATGCGCTGGGGGTACGGTGCGTACATACGCGCTGGGGGTACGCACCGTACATACGTGCTGGGGGTACGCACCGTACATACGCACTGGGGGTACGGTGCGTGCATACGCACTGGGGGTACACACTGTACATACACGCTGGGGGTACGGTGCATACATACATGCTGGGGGTACGCACCGTACATGCGCGCTGCGGGCCTGTACGACTCACACCCCGGGAACAACTTTTCCCGGGATACAAGTCGTACAAACTTCGCTTCATAGCGGGTAAAGTCATTCCCCGTGTACGGGACGTTTTTTTTTACGAATCGTAAATCGGAAAGCCGGTCCGGATCGTACTTGTATGCTCGGACTGTATTTTTACGATTCGTACAGAAAAGTGTCCGGGTCCGTCTCGTACAACTTTTCCCGATACGATTCGTACGGATCGGGCCGATCCGTATGTACTTTTTCCCGTACGAATCGTACTTCACGGGTCGGACGTGACTTGTACGATTCGTACAGAAAAAAATACGGATACGAGTCGTACGTAAAAAAAAAAAAAGGATCGGAATCGGCCCCATAGTCTTTTCTTTGGCAGTCAGGGCTGGTCCTCGGGGTTCTTGTGGTTGCTGGCTGCAGGACACACCGGAGTTTCACTTCTGCAGTTTTGAGGTCGGGACAGGCCGGTAGGGCTGAGGCCAAGTCAGTGGGCGTCCTCTTCTTAGCTTCGGCATGGCTGTTCGTTCCTTCTTCTTCTTTTCTTCTTGGTCGTTGCTTGTCTGAGGAGACAAGGTTCAGGGGTGCCCCTAAATACTAGATTTATGGGTGTTACAGGTAAGTAAAAGGTTGGGCCCGATCGGTCCCTTCCTTGGGGTGGGTGCACCGCCTATTATGCCACCCTCCAGTGGGAGGGAGGAATATGCCTCACTCTGGTTGGCTGGGTCCCCCATTGACAAAATGGCGGGGACTGAGAGTTGTGCCTCACCTCACCTTCCCCACCTGAGGAGTGGGATTGGCAAAGGTGGGCACACCTCCCTTCCTCACTTGGTTTTCCTGCCGGGTCTCCCCTCAAAGTGGGGGTCAGAACCGGTGGGGACCAGTTGCTGGAAACGGCAAAAGGCCTGGGGAAGCTCACAAAGGCAGCCAGACTTTGATGCTTCCCCTTTGTGGACCCCGCCCATCCTGGGGTAGGAGACTTGGCACCTCGTCCCAGGATGTGCATTGTTTCAGGCCCCCAAGAGCAGCAGGCTTTTGACCCAGGGGTCCAGAAACATGTCTGGTGGTGGCAGCTGGGGAGCAGCCACTCAGCCTGGACACTAGTGTTAGGTCATTTTCAGGGAGCATCTCTAAGATGCCCTCTGTGTGCATTTTTCATTAAATCCCACACTGGCATAAGTGTGGGTTTATTGTGCTGAGAAGTTTGATACCAAACTACTCAGTTTTCAGTAAAGCCATTATGGTACTGTGGAGTTTGTAATGACAAACTCTCAGCACCATATACTCTTAATGGCATTACTGCACTTACAATGTCTTAGAATTGGCTCAGGCACGGTAGGGGTACAGGGCTCATACACCTGTACTCTCACCACTGGTATAGTGCACACAGCTAGAGGGGTGGCTGATCTATGCCAGGGCAGTGTGTTGTAGGCATGGCATACAGGGATGTGCACCATGTCGACTCTTCTCTTTGTTCTGCAAGAACACATGCAGCCTGCAAAGGCAGTGTGTGAGTGTAAAGGTACAGGGCCTCTAAGGGGGGCACAATACGTGCTTCAGCCCTTAAAGGCCTTCCCTGGTCACAGTGCCCTGGGTACCTGTGGTACCATTTACCAGGGACTGGCTTGTGGCCAGAGAGTGCCAATTGGGTTTGGTCTTCAATACAGTTTTAGGGATTGAACACAGGCCCTGGGTACTTGATTGGCAGGAGCCCAGGGCACACTCAGTCAAAGTACATCAGCAGTTCAGCAAAAAGTGGGGGTAACCATTCAGAAAGAGGGCACTTTCTCACAAAGTCTTGCTGCTTGAACGAGCCAAAGAAGAGAGGATGAAAGACAAAAATCAATTGTTAAGTATTATTTACATCTTAATCCCGGGCCTATCTTGACCAACTACCTGCAGAACACTAATAGGAGGTGGGATAGTCTTTTATTGTTCAGCTTCTGGGCTGGTATTATGAAATGTTTACTTTGTTTTCCAGCTGGACACCAACCCGAGCTCAACTCAAGGGAATGCCCATGTTCTAACTTGTATAAATAAACTATGGTACATTTCCTATTCTTCTATAAATATTATAAAACGTATACCAAAAAATTCCTCATACATTGTAGAAATTTAGGAATCTATGGCTTTGGATGCAAGTATATAAATGTGGTTACGTGATTCTGTTTCTTAAAGCTGCAGTCGGCACCAGGAGGTGTATGATTTTAGAATAATTTCAGGGCATCGATGACTCAGTACTTGACTCTGATTTTTGTTCTATTTATCCCCGCCTGTTTTTATCCAGATTGTTGGTCATTAATATCCCAAACCCGATGATTTTACATATTTTACTTCTATGTTTTAATAACTTGCATGTATTTCACTGCTATTTTTGCACATCTTGCACGCTTTTATGGCTGTTCACTGCCCAACTCCTTCAAATCCCAGCCATGAAAAATGTCATGCCTGGGTGTATTCTCTTTTTCATACTGAGCAGCAAAACATTACAACACTCTTTCCTTGGACGTGAGGTTAGCAAAAAGCTACAGATTTGTCTGTCTACTTAAAATTCCAGTTTAGCATGTTTCTACTCTCTCATTTATTCCAGTGCCAGAATGCCCCTATATGTCAAGATTTCATGTTTAGCAAGTATCTTTTCATCGTCTCATTCATTTACCTTACAGACAATGAGTTCTTAAAAACTCTGAGGCCATTTAACGGTAATATAGGGAACTACAAAGCTCTGTTAACAAGTGAATGAAAATTCTGGACTGATGCTGTAACTGCTGTCATTTCAGCCATGTCTGAGTCTTTGATTTTAATGCCCACTTCTGGTGGAATAGTGCCGGCCACCTGCTCCTCACTCAGGCCTTTCTCAGTGCTTAAGTTGGAAAAGAATGAGTGCTGGTGCCCAAAGCTCTGCTCAGAAGCTCAAAGCCACTGCGATTAAATGTCAGCACACTGAATATTAAGGCTGCAAAGTCTTAAATTCCCCTCATGCGTGTTTAATGCACTAAAATACACTCACTGCACCTTTATCTTACTCTTGCTCGTTCTTGCTTTCTCCCTTTGTGACGTTCTTTCCTTCTTTCTCTTCCTCCGTCTTTCCACTTTGTTTTTTTTTTTTACCTCTTTTTCTCTCAGTAAATGTCTGATGCTGAAAAATAAGTCCCAGTCCCCAAAAACGAGTACTATTGTGCCCCACCGGCAAGCACAGGCTCAAATTAGGCAATGGTCTTTATGTGTATCTGGTTCCCTACCCTGGCGGATTTACTATTTTTCATTGCCATCGCCATTGTTTGGCGCCTCAAGTTATGATTTAAAAAAAAAATGTTTTTAACTGTTGTGTTGATAAGTACTACTACATTTATTAAACAATGATGCTGTCTTCCCAGACGCAATGTTAGAAGTCCGATTTTTCTTTTGTTTATGTTGAACTCAATATGTGACATTTGTATGTACATTTTGCACCTTTCATCCCTTCGGACTCACAGATATCTATTGAAATGCTGATATCGATTATTTAAATTGCATTAATGCTGGAGTCCTGCTAAGGACATTGGCATATAACGAATGCATGATGTTACAATGCATGTCTTTACTACATATGTTATTTACCATGCATATTTTACTACGCGTGCCTTTACAAGGCATTTACATAGCATTACATTGATTTTACCTTTGCCACACAATTTTGTTATAATATTTATTAACTTTTTAAACACTAAAGAAGGCTACTACGAACTATAAACACTATATTTATATTTCATAGGAGCCTTTAAATTAATGTTTTCTAGATCTTAAATTACACTAGCGTGGGTGAGGTTTGCAGAAGATTCTGTGGCGCTCTACCGAAGTACACTTGAAAGTTGTCGTGAATTTATTTATGTCCGGTGCTTTGAGGTGGGGAGATCACCCACTCCCCAGTTGGACAACCAAAATCACCCAATTTATAAAAAGAAATGGTTTCCCCAGCAGACGCTAATGTCAACATGTATTACATAAATAACAGATATCAACAATTCTTGTCTTTCTTTGTATTTGTTATGTTTATTCTCATATGTTCTTGTTTAGTTCTTTTTTTAGCCTCTTTTTAGCCAACACGTGTTTCATCGCCCATAGCTAGTGGCCGCGACTTCCTCAGAGCTAAAAGATACATGCATATGTATTTCCTACTAGAACATGATCGTTTTTTTCTAACAATTTGAAACATAGGTGACATATATGTCTATATCAACCTTACTTTTCATTCAGGTGACATTTTGTGTGCGGTAACCCATGCACATTGCTTATGTCATACAGTAGTTAATATACAAAGCAAAGAAAGTTATATTCCCCAGAAATTGCGAACATTCTTATTATTTGGTAGATCTTATCTTCGATTATTTTATTTATGTCATATTTATCGAACTGCCGGCTTAGTTTAAACATTTGTATTACCATCTTCATTTCTAATTGCTTCATACATTAGTTTTCATTTATCTTTTTATTTTTTGTATTATCTTTTTATTTTTTGTATTTTACATTTGTCTTGGAAACATGCTCCTTTGATGAGACCAATTGCGTGCCTATGTGTTTTGTCTAACTAATATCAATCAAGCTTTTCGGGCAACCTGATATTTGTTGACTTGTGACCCCCCCTAAAATAATATACTATACCTGTTTCGTCAGTATGGTTAGTGTTATCTGAAATATATTAAGGACAGGCAAAGTTTTTGTCAGCCAACGGGCCATAATTTGTTATGTAAATCCTACTAGCATACTATATTGTTCGGTCTGTGCTGGCCATGCGCCCACCTTTTAACCGATTATAATTCTGTTCCTGTTTCTCCAAATAGTTCCTTGTCTTCGTTAGTGTTTCTCTCCGAATCGTGTCACTATTATTCCTTATTATTTGTTTTCATCAGTTTTACCGCCTTCTGAAAAGTTTAATAAGATTGAATTGTCAGGGCTAAGTCCTATAAGTATGCCTATGTAACCTTTTAACCTCCCTAATCTGCAGGGGAGGTTCAGATATCTTACCCGAGTGTTTGTTCGTGCAGCCTTCCATCGTCCCAGCGAGTACGCTTTGACAGTTCCCCCCCAGTGACTCAGCCTTTTTTATGGGAAGGAGCATGGCAATAGAAAGTAGACAAACACATTTATGTGATGGCGGTTCCTGAAAATGTAAGAGATGTCCACAGGGGCTGTGGATATCTCTAAATACGGTGGGTGGAGTAACTGTGGCCATGGCAGGAGTAAAGTACTCGACATGGTGATGGTAATTACTCCAGCCTGAGCTAACTTGTGGAAGGTGTAGGGCACTGAAGGGGCAGATTTGCTATTCTAACTCCAGTCAGAACCAAGTCAGGTAAGGTGCAGGGCACAAAAGGGGACACATTTACTATTCTAACTCCCTTCTGAGCCAGCTCAGAGAAGATGTTCATTATTAAAGGGGTTTGAAATGAGGTTTAAAAAATATGCAATAATTATATTATTATTCAAATATCAACATGTTTAAAAAAAAAAAATCTAGATTCACCCCAACTGAAGCCGCTGAAAAGGCACATTGTCAAAAGTCTTACTTGCTCAATTAAGCATATATATGTACATTGTTAGCATTTTTTTAACCATTACACTTTATTTTTATCCCCCAGGTTTCAACTTTTAGTTTCTCAGCAGGTGTAATAATGTTTAACAGAGAAATACATATTTTTCACATAGAACTTTGCAAACTTGTCAAGATTGAAAAGCACTGCAGCACTCTGATAGCAGAGAAATTCATCACGTAGTCTCTGATACAAAGATAAACTTGAAAAAAGTGCATTTTCAATTTCTGTTATTTAAAGAATATCTACTCTAGTCAAGATACAGCTGTATTGAGTTGATTTATTAACCAGGTTTAGAGGCAACTTCTGATTTATATTTTGTGAAATCCCATGTAAATGAAGAAAATATTAAAAACTTTCTTTAAATTAATTTTTCGATCTCCACAACAATAAACCCAAAGGGAATTCTAGCCAAACAAGCAGAGAAAGTTCTCAACAAACACCAAAACTCAAGGGTGAATTGTGAATATCTTGACAATTTCTGAAAAGCAAGTTTTAATCAATATTTAAATACCGCTTTGCTTTTTCTCCCAACTGAATACATTAACATCTTTCCTTTTTTTAAAACAGGTGTAAAACATTTGCAACATGTTCCTTTCTTTAACAGGATTAAACAGAACAAACAAAACCTTTTGTAGACATTTTATCTCGAACATTAAGAATTAATATTTATTTCCTCTTTCAAATTATGAAAACATGGAGAATCTACATCAAGCTCAATATTTAGGTGCCGATTAGGATCCTGGAAAAAATGTCCCCGTACGACTCGTATCCGGTCTTTTTACCGTACGAATCGTACAAGTGCCGTACAAACTGCCAAGTACGATTCGCATGGGAAAAAGTCCATACGAGTCGCATTGGGAATAATTCCCCACACGTCCTCGGGTCGGAAAATGTGTCCGACACTTCCCCGGACGATTTACCGTACAAACGTGAAAAGTGAAGTCCGACCGCGCAAGTACGATCCATCCCGTGCATCCGAAGTCACAACCGTATGGAAAAAACACCGTCCGCACCGAACTCCCATAGCAACCATGGAGACATGTGCCCACATACGCGCCGACCACCCCCCCAGCCCCCGTATGTATGCACCGACCCCCCCCCAGCCCCCGTATGTACGCGGCGAACCCCCGTGTATGTACACCCGTGTACGTGTCGTACCCCCCTGTGTATGTACACCCGTGTACGTGTCGTACCCCCGTGTATGTACACCCGTGTTCGAGTCGTACCCCCGTGTATGTACACCTGTGTACGTGTCGTACCCCCGTGTATGTACACCCGTGTTCGAGTCGTACCCCCTGTGTATGTACACCCGTGTATGTGTCATACCCCCCGTGTATGTACACCCGTGTTCGAGTCGTACCCCCCGTGTACGTGTCGTACCCCCCTGTGTATGTACACCCGTGTTCGAGTCATACCCCCCGTGTATGTACACCCGTGTTCGAGTCGTACCCCTGTGTATGTACACCCGTGTACGTGTCGTACCCCCCCGTGTATGTACACCCATGTTTGAGTCGTACCCCCCGTGTATGTACACCCGTGTACGTGTCGTACCCCCGTGTATGTACACCCGTGTACGTGTCGTACCCCCGTGTATGTACACCCGTGTTCGAGTCGTACCCCCGTGTATGTACACCCGTGTACGTGTCATACCCCCCGTGTATGTACACCCGTGTACGTGTCGTACCCCCCGTGTATGTACACCCGTGTACGTTCAAGTCGTACCCCCACCCGTGTATGTACGGTGCGTATCCCCCAGCGCTACGCGGGGGTACGACACATACACGGGTGTACATACACGGGGGTACGACTCGAACATGGGTGTACATACACGGGGGTTCGCCGCGTACATACGGGGGCTGGGAGGGGGTCGGCGCATACATACGGGGGCTGGGGGGGGGTACGGCGCGTACCGGGCCCCCTAATCTGGTCGTTTCGCGGCGTACTTCGCTTTTCCGGCACTTTTTGGGTGCCGTGAAAATATTGCCGTCCGGACTGCTGTCGGTTCGAATCGTACTTCCTGGGTCGTGAAACGCTGCCTGAAAGCGTCCCGACGTCACGTCGGAGCATTCCCGGATCACATTCGTATGTATATTTTCGTCGGTCGGTGTTTTTTACGATTCGTACGGAAATGGTGTTTCCGTGCGAATCGTACTTCCATGTTTGTAAAGTTTTACAACCGGGTACGAGTCGGACGGAGAAAACGCTTCGACCGACGGTTCGTACCCGGTTTTTCCAGGATCGTAATCGGCACCATAATGTCTAAAAGAGGCAACAGACTCTACACTGGGTACGTTTATTTCTAGGAGAAATTTTCTGAGCTAGGTGCCATTGGAGGTGTGTGGATTTCTCAACTGGTTGTAAAGGCAGAGCAGTTACTCTTGGTGATATTGTCAAACGGACTACTGAGCATAACCATTCTGTCTCTACAATGAAGTTAGAAGTTACAGAACATGTTCAACATATAAAGTCACTTGGTGCTACTTCCAATTAACACTGTGACTCAGTATTGAGGGAGGTAGCCCAGAACAGCCTCTTGCATGTTGTAAGCTGTATGCCCACAATTCCAAATTTAGGATGGCTGTTACAGCTACTAAAGCTATATAAATACCACTACTGTACCTTTAATTTATGGTTTACTACCTAATAAAGATTCCTTAACATATACTGATTGTTTTAAATAAAATAGAACTATAAATAAAAGTACTAGGAAAATAATAATTGAATTGAAATGCAAATAATAAATATTATTAAAACATATCCAAACACCCACATTTGTGGATGTTGTATCCACTTTCTTCAGGCACATTGGAGAAAATACAAAAAACATCCTTTGCTGAGGAATTCTTATCAAGTAGTAAACTACAATTTGAAATGAGGAAGCTAACAGGTTTTTGTTTTGTACCTCCCAAGTGTTTGGATAACATCTCAGCATTAATTTTACAATGAGATTTGTTTCACAAAACCAAGATAAATTGGCACCACTTTTAAATTATTTAGAAGAAACATGGATTGGCCATCTAAACAGATTGGGTTGTAGGAAGAAGTCCTGTTTTCCAAATGAGGTTTAACTGCTACACAACCTGGTTAGAGGGAGGTGCAAAGACAGATAATCCCATTGAGGGGTGGCATAAGTTTTAACAGTTCAACAGGGAAAACCCAGCCCAACCTGAATCATTTCCTTAAAAGTTTGAAAACAAACACATTTTTCAGGAAATTATCCAGGTGCAATCTTTAGAAGGTAGTCTGCAAGCTTGCATTTGCACAAGAAGCAAAAAAATATTTAGAAATACTATTGGCTAAAATCCATTTGTTTTTAATGATGAGAGCTGCACAAATCTTACACAGCTAACTACATTAATAAATAAAAAGCATCACTTTCCTCCTTTGTATTCTCCAAAACACACGATTGGCTTATTCTCAAAAGAATATGTTTTCTTGGCCTACCTGTTGATGTCTTCTTTCTTCAAATACTTGGGGCCTGATTATGATAGGGATCGGTCAGACCTCCAACCGCTATTGCGGCAGTAATGAGACTGCCAGAAAAGCATGTGGTGGTCCGACAACCGCATTTCAATGCGACCGCTGGGCTGACAATCGCAAAGCTTTCTTAACCGCAGTTGTGGCATACTGCAGCCATGGCAAAGGGCCACAGCACATGCCCCCACAGTGCAGCACCTCCAACAGGTCCATACACCGTGTACCATGTACCATTTAGTGTATGGCACACTGTGCAGGGAGGTGAGTGGGAGCACTGCATGTGCCCCCAGGGCCACTTCCCAGAGGCCATCGGTAGTAGGGGCCCATAATATCCTGCCACGAAAAGGCTGTTGGGAAGGGATATCCAAATCCCAATGGTCCTGCTTGCCTCTGCACCGCCGCCATTACTGGATGCTGCTCTGAACGCCTCTCCATCTGGATCTCTGATCCTGTCATAGTTGGTGGTCTGTTCATCCGACCGATGTGGGTCCAACAGACAGCATTGTAATGTGGAGGTCGGACCAAAGGGCTGTCGGCAGTCAGACGGCCACCGACAATCTCTCTGTGGCGGGTTGACCTCTATCATAAACAGGCCCATGGTGATTACTTTTCCATCCACTCATCAGGAGCCACAGGTTATCTAACATACCTTAAATGTAATCTATACCCCGGAAAATGTCATTCATTGTTTTACACTCTCTACATGAATCAAAATACCATATATTCTATTCCATTCCTCATCTGTACTATTCTAAAAAGAAAACAAACCTCAAAGCTGTAATATACTTTTTCATTTATTTAAAAAGGCAAACCTAAATCTGCAATAATTAAATAGCTTACAGTATCCAAACAATGCAAAAAATGTAACTTTAAAAAAATTAACTCTTTTAAAATTCGAAGATTCTGTCTCCTCTCTTCTTTCCTCAAAATGTTCCCCTTTAAAAAATGGGAACCTGACAAAAAAAGTTGCAGCAATTAGGTTGTTATATTTATTATTTTATTTTTTAAATGAAATTGAAAGAAACCAATTGGAAACTCTTTTTTAAAAAACAAATTTGACAACCGGACTGATGTGCGCATATGAACACAACCTTTATGGGGATGTAAAACTGGCTAATGCACACATAACATGAAATACACTTTTACTCAACACCTAAGTACCTCCCTACATCTCTTCTTGCAATAAACTGCTTATTCTATATGTTATTTTCAGTGGCTGTTGTTCTTACGATCTTGACAAGTGTAGAAAGATGCACACCTAAAAACATCAATATGAAAAGTGAAAAACAAATTGAAAATTACTCCCATTGGAATACATCAGAGACTGTGGGAAAATATTTGAAAACTGGTGTTTTAATCATTTTGTAAAAATAAATCAATATTTTAAAAGAATAAAATATTTGTTATATTTATAAGAAACATATGCCATTAATAATAAAAAATATGTATTGAAATTAAATGTGTGTATATTTTTGCAATTAATGTTTATTATGTTATTACCTTTTTGTAATCAGTAGTCTTATGTTATTACTTTTTACTATCAGTAGTCTCTATTTTACATTATAAATTTATATTTACAGTTTTATTTTTAATTTTACATTTTAAAGCAAACCTTAATACACAGATATTTTAACTAATACCTGACTAATAATACTTTTCCCCTCCCACTCCTAAAAATCAATCCACATGTTTTAAACAAATATGCATTATAATTTTAATATGTATTTATTAAATACTTTAATACACAGGTATTTTAATACCTGAGTATTAACACACCTCCCCACCCATTACTCCTAGATCCATTGCATCTCACTCCTAAAATGTATTTTGCTTGTTTTAAACAAATATGAATTGTGACTTAAATTTTTATTTGTTAACTACATGTATTATTCTATATGTATTTTAATTAATATCGAAGTATTACTGCATTTTCCCATCCATTACCTATATATCTTTCATGTCCTGCTCCTAAAATATTATTATGCATGTTTTAAACAAATATGCATTATAACTAAATATGTATTTATTAAGTAACTATATTAATACATAGTTATTTTAATGAATACCTCAGTATTAATGCACTTCCCCATCCTTTACCCCAGACCCTTTACTACCTACTCCTTATATAATTTTGCATGTTGTAAGCAAATATACATTATACGTTTAATAGTTATAAACTTATAAAAACTAATAATACACAAGTATTGTAAATAATATCCTAGTGTTACCACACTTCCCTACCCATTATACCTATATACCATACATCCCACTCCTAGAAAAATATTTTACATGTTTTAAACAAATATGCATTGTAAGTTTAATGTTTTATTAAAACTATTAATTCCGTTCTAATTTAACTAATTATAAAACAATAACACAATAGTATAGACTTACCTATGCTTACTTACTTACTTGCATGTTAAAGACCTACGCGTTGTAATGACTTCTTTGTAAAGACACTTATTGGTAAAGACTGCATAGTAAAGGCTGTTTTCCACTTCTTTTCACAAACTGAGCCTGGGCTTGCAAGCAAAGAGCTCTCACAGCCGTGTATTACCAGGGGGACCTGGGAAATCTACTGTGTTAAAGTTGCCACCACATCAAATGAGAATTCCAACCTCTCTATCTAATAAACACAGATTCATTTTTCTTCTATAACTGCTTTCTTGTCCCTGGATCACAGGTTGTTCCTGACTGTCTTGACTCACTGACAATGCCAATTTTTCTGCAGGACAGGTGTGTTCCCTGTGATGAGGCTCACTTACTTTCATAAGGTTTTTAGGATTCCTGTTGTCATGAATGTTCATGTGCTATGATGAATCACACAGGGCCTGATTACAAGTTTGAGGAATGGGTTACTCCATCATAACCGTGACAGATATCCAATATTATGAGCTCCAATATTTCCAATGGAATATATTGGGAGTTGTAACGCTTATTAGTAGCATCTGTCAGAGGAATGAGTAAGAATAAGAATTTGATTGATTCTGAACATGGAAGGTCGACATCAGCAGAATTTTGAGAAAAGAAAACTTTATGTATGTCAATGTCTGACCAATACAAAGCACGCAAACATTCAGCCGACACGTGTTTCGTCACACTGTGTGAAGATGTGACTCTTCAGGGCTGATGATATCGATGAGCGTGGACCTTGAAAAGTAAATGAAACTGGCAAGGTGAGGGTGCGGTACGGAAAGACCGGTCACCCGAACTGGTGAGTTATGCGCCGATGTGTACCAGCCACGTGGGTTATTGGCTGTACATTCGGGTGTGCTTGTGGATCACGGGTTGTGGATCCACCGATTCCAGGATGTCGGAATCACTGAGCCTGCACCCACCAGTTATCTAGATAAAGGTGCACAAAAATTCCTTCAGAGTGCAGGAGTGCGACCAATATACCCAGGATTTTAGTGAACACCATCAGGGAGGATTTGAGACTGAAAGTGGTTGTCTTCCAGGGCATGGAGATACGTGTCTTCTAAATCTGTGGACGCCAGCCAATCTCCTGTTCTCATGAGATGAAGAATCGACCGCAGAGTCACCATCCAAAAGTGGAGAGTCTGAATCCAAACATTGACCCATTTTAAATCTAGCACCGGTCGGTAAGCTCCTGACACTTTGTTGGCTAAAAACAGAATTGAATAAGTACCCCTGCCCCTTTCTTCTGGAGGGACCTGAATGATTGCCTTTTTCTTGAACAATATTTCTACCCCCTGCAGCATAGCTAGACATTTTGGACCTTGAGCTCGAAGATGGGTCACCTTCAAATCCATGCTCCGAGGAATCCTCCAGAATTCCACTGAATAGCTGTTGTTGACAATGTTGGGTGTGCACTTATCTGTGTCGTCCTGCTGCCATGCCTCTAAAAAATGAAGCAGCCTCCCTCCTACTGGTAAATCTCCTGTCACACCATAATTGTCAGGAGCGCTTCTGCACTGGTCCCTTCGTTTTAAAACCCTTCTAGGGAGAGAAACTTCTTGGCTGATAATTCTGCTTACTGTTAGAAAATGCCTTGAGCTCCTTACGAGGTGATGACCGGAATCGCTTATCCAAAACCTCTCATGGTGCGACCGGCCCTTTTAAGGAAGGGCATGTTTTCGGTCCTTAAAGGCCTTGGCATCCAGCTGATTACCAAACAACATCTTGGCCTGATACGGAATTCTCATCAGAGCGGACTTTTCCATTGCCACTGTCTTCTAGTCCTTCGTCGCCTGGCTACCACCAAAGCCCTAGAAAGAATTGCTGTGGCTTAGAATATATCCAAAGAGATATCAGCCAATAAGCTGGCCAGCTGCTCCATGTCAGATAGCAGCTCTGAACACTCTTAGCCCCCCTGAATTGCTGATGCCAACTGTTGAAAGTAGTTATTAACAAATTGAGCCTTATACAAGCTAGCCTTCAGAGCCATGGTACAAGGCATCACCATGGCATAAATCTTAGAATACTGTGGAACGAAAGCCTCCCCCTCATTATCCAGGCAAAAAGGAGGAAATCCCAGATTCTGATGCTAAAAAGAGATAAGGTATCCCACATATCTTCTCTCCTCAAACCTTTCTCCGCAGATGTAGAAGGACGACCAGAGTCGGAAGAAGAGGAATCCCTTGACTCATGTTTGTGAGAGGACGTCACCCTTCTTTTTAATGGCAGAGGCCAAAGCCTTGGACACTGCGGCTGCAATCATATCTTGTATCTTGGATTGTGATAATAGGAGATGAAGGCTCAGCAGCAGCTCCACTACCAGAAGCCTACTTAGCTTGAATCTGGCCTTCATCATCCAAGGAGGATGAGGAGTAAATAACACGTTTACTCTTTGCGGCTCATTTGACTGACATTGTCACCATCAAACACATCCAGAAACAAGCATCCATCAGAAATCTTCTCCTAAAATTCCCTGTTTGCCATGCATCCACCAATGCCCACGATAAGCACAAAGTAACCAATAAAGGCAAAGATGATGTCCTCCAATCCTTGCAATACACATTTTTGGAGCACAAACATATAAATATTGTCCCAAATGAGACCTTACCTCCTTATAATACTTTGCAGGATCGTATCTCATATAGCAAACTATGAAGTGTAAGGCATTTCATGTCAAAGCTGACACCCTGTATTTCACACCTTACTGTCTGGCTAGTTGATGTCTATTGCTGGGTGTCCAATAAGTAGGTGATAAAGGGCTAAATCCATGCAAGAATTTCAAGCTAACCATGAAATAAGTAAAATTCACATTTAAAGATTTAATACATGTAAATGTATCATATGTGGATATCCTGAAAATCTTTCATGTGTGAGACTTTAAAGTGCAACGCAGTTCAGGTACCAACAGTTGCGCTGCTTCTTTGTGCTTGAGGGAGAGAGCATTGCAGAGCCATATCTACAAAGATAGGGTGCTGCTGCCCTCTTCCCTAGTGCTGGCGCTCTTTGAACCTGCCTAGCTCAACGCACATTCCTTTGCCCATAGTGCAATGGTACGTCTATGATGTCTTGCATAGGATTTGTACTGAGGGGGTACCCTTATAGTACAAAATACCAATGGCAGAGGAGCGTTGCGCCACTGCCTGGCTCAGAGCTAGCAAATGAAAAATAACACAATGTTCTTGCATCGTTTTTTTTTCATTTGTCAGCTCTCAGCCTGTACTGTAGGGAGGGGTGGGCCAAGGCATGGGATATGGGAGGAGGAGAGCTATGTGCACTCAAGCCGGCCAAACACACATGCGGACTTAGGTTTCTCCAACCTGGCTGCATTGAACAGCTGCCCTGGAGAAACCCCACAAACTCCCTGGTCTGACCAGAGCGTGTTTCCAGCCCGCTTAGGCCAATCTCTGCTGTTCTCTGCACCACAGTGATTGGATAGGAGTCTGTCCCAGGGGCTTCTGGGTCCAGGAAGAGGAAAGGAGGTGTAACGCGGGAGGTGGCCGGCGTCTTCAGGTACGTTTTTTTTTGTTTTTTTGTATATTATTACTAACCCCCCATGTGACCTACCCCCACGACCTCTCCCGCGTTCCCTCCACCCGCCTCACTACTCTTTGTTTGTGGCAGCTGCCACTGCAAAATACTATGCCTATACATACTTTAAACTTTTCCTACATTGGATGTGTGCTGCCCAGTGCAGCACACAGGCAATGTTTGAAAAGCTTGGAGAAATGAAAAGATTTTTCCAACTGAATGGATGCCTTGAAAACTCGGGATTTGTTTACTCAGTCCTGTCTAGCATTGTTAGTAGGGTGTGCCTCAAAACCTTGGGTGGGGATGTGATACGGCCCATGTGCCACACATGGGACTTCCACTCGACTCAAGGTAGCATGAAGTAGTGCAACAGCCTATTTGGATTTCTAAGGAAATTACTATGCCAATGCTTTGCTCTGGTCCTGTCACTTTTTGTGATTTTGCACTGTTATATGGTTCTAGATCTGTTACCATGATCCTGAGTGGTCAGGGTTGTCATGTTCAGTGGTTGCCAGAAGCCATTGGCTCCTTCTTCAGGTTAGGGGGGTTTATGGTGGCGCTGTGAGCTAGCTGGTCTCTAGGCCAACATATACTACAGGGGTGCATGGAATCAACCGAGGTACCTTAACCCAAGGTTTGTGTTGTTCACAAACTTGCAGATCCTACTGATTAGGGGAAACTACTCGACAGCACCTGCGCAAAATATTGGTAAATCTGCCCGTAGTTATGTTCAGTAAGAACTTCCTCATAAAAGTCCCTGTCTGGTTTTATGTTAATAAACAAGTGTGCATATTTATGGTTTGCGAATATATCGCCTCTCATTATAAGTGACGAGGCCAGTGACGAGAGCTGCCAGTCACATCACGTGTGCAATTGATACAGCAGCAGCTCATAACATGTATGGGGGAAGAATGGCGAACAGTTGGGGGATATCATGCAAGAAGTGCGTGATGACAGATTCATGCATGTTAGAGCCTCGTTTCAGCTGCCAAACCTGCAATGGCCTAGTACAATTGCGGTAATACAGTGCACAGCACGGTGGCACTGGCTGCGGTAAGGAAAGCTTTCCTGCGCTGCTCTACACACATGCGGTAATACAGTGCACAGTACTGTGGCACTGGCTTCGGTAAGGACAGCTTTACTGCGCTGCTCTGCACACATGCGGTAATACAGTGCACAGCACGGTGGTACTGGCTGCGGTAAGGAAAGCTTTACTGCGCTGCTCTGCAAACATGCGGTAATACAATCAATCAATCAATCAAGAAATTTGTATAGCGCGCTACTCACCCGGAGGGTCTCTAGGCGCTAGGGGGAGGGGGGTCCGCTACTGCTCGAACAGCCAGGTCTTGAGTTGCTTCCTGAAGGATTGGTGGTCTTGGGTCAGACGGAGGTGGATGGGGAGGGAGTTCCAAGTCTTGGCTGCCAGGTAGGAGAAGGATCTTCCTCCCATGGTGGCTCTTCGAATGCGTGGAATGGCGGCAAGGGCGTGGCTAGTCGATCGTAGCTGGCGGGTGGGAGTGTAGAAGGTCAGACGGTTGTTGAGGTACCTGGGGCCCAGGTCGTGGAGGGCCTTGTGTGAGTGGGTGAGGAGTCGGAACGTGATTCTCTTGCTGACGGGGAGCCAGTGCAGGTCTCTCAGGTGTCCGGAGATGTGGCTGTGTCAGGGGATGTCCAGGATGAGTCGTGCGGAGGCGTTCTGGATGCGTTGGAGTCTTTTCTGTAGTTTGGCAGTGGTTCCGGTGTAGAGGGTGTTTCCGTAGTCCAGTTGGCTGGTGACGAGAGCCTGGGTGACCGTCTTTCTGGTTTCGGTGGGGATCCATCGGAAGATCTTTCGGAGCATGCGTAGGATGTTGAAACATGATGATGAGACGGCGTTGACTTGTCTGGTCATCGAGAGGGAGGAGTCCAGGATGAAGCCCAGGTTGCGTGCGTGGTCCGTAGGTTTGGGTGCGCTGCCCAGGGCAGGGGGCCACCAGGAGTCGTCCCAGGTAGAGGGTGATGATCCAAGGATGAGGACTTCCGTCTTGTCTGAGTTCAGTTTCAGGTGGCTGTTCATCATCCACTCAGCTACGTCTTTCATCCCTTCATGTAGGTTGGTTCTGGCGGTGTCTGGATCGTTGGTGAGGGAGAGGATCAGCTGGGTGTCGTCGGCATAGGAGATGATGTTGAGGTTGTGTTGGTATGCGATGGCTGCGAGGGGGCTCATGTAGACGTTTAAGAGGGTGGGGCTGAGTGATGATCCTTGTGGTACGCCGCAGATGACTTCGGTGGCCTTGGATCTGAACGGGGGGAGGCGGACTCTCTGGGTTCTTCCGGCGAGGAACGAGATGATCCAATCTAGTGCCTTCTCTTGGATTCCGATGTTGCTGAGGCGCTGCACTAGGGTGCGGTGGCAGACAGTATCGAAAGCTGCGGAGTGGTCCAGGAGGATGAGGGCCGCTGTTTCCCCGTTGTCGAGCAGGGCTCGGATGTCGTCAGTGGCTGCGATGAGGGCGGTCTCTGTGCTGTGGTTGGCTCGGAAGCCGGACTGCGAGTGGTCGAGGGATCCGTTTGTCTCGAGGAAGGCGGCAAGCTGTCTGTTGACGTTCTTCTCAATGACTTTGGCAGGAAAAGGGAGGAGCGAGATGGGGCGGTAGTTCTTGAGGTCGGAGGGGTCTGCTGATGGTTTCTTCAGGAGGGCGCTGAGTTCGGCATGCTTCCAGCTCTCCGGGAAGGTGGCGGTGTTGAAGGAGCAGTTGATGATGTCCCGGAGTTGGGGTGCGATGACGGAGTCGGCCTTGTTGAAGATGTGGTGGGGGCATGGGTCGGTTGGTGATCCGGAGTGTATGGTGTTCATCGTGTGGATGGTGTCTTCGGTGCTGACCGGGGTCCAGGCGCGGAGGGTGGTGGTGGGGGGCGTCGGTTCGGTGGTTGGGTGCGTGGTCTGTGCGCCGAAGCTGTTGTGTATCTCGGCGATCTTGCGGTGAAAGAACGAGGCGAGTGAGTCGCAGAGGTCTTGTGAGGTAGTGATGTTGTTGTTTCCGGCGCTGGGGTTGGAGAGCTCTTTGACGATGCTGAAGAGTTCCTTGCTGTTGTGTGCGTTGTTGTCTAGTCGTTCCTTGAATGCTGTCCTCTTGGTGGTGTGGATCAGCTGGTGGTGTTTGTGGGAGGCGTGCTTGAGGGCGGTCATGTTGTCTGTTGTCGGGTTTTTTCGCCAGGCTTTCTCGAAGGTACGGCAGTTCTTATTGGAGTTCTTGAGGTTGTCGTTGAACAAAGAGGCTTTCTTGCTGCCGGGCCTGCTGGGATGGTTTTTCAGAGGTGCGAGGTCGTCAGCGCAGTTGGTGATCCACTGTGTGAGGTTGTTGGCTGCTTGGTTGAGGTCCGTTGAGCTGGCGGGAGGGTTCTTGCTCAGTGATGTGGTGAGCTGGTCGGTGGTGATCTTGTTCCAGCTCCTGCGGGGAGCCTGTTGCGGGTGGTAGTGAGTCGTGGTTCTTCTGAAGCTGAAGTGGACGCAGCTGTGGTCTGTCCAGTGGAGTCCGGTGGCGTGGCTGAAGGAGATGTACTTGCTGGAGGAGAAGACTGGGTCAAGCGTGTGTCCGGCGTAGTGGGTGGGGGTGTTCACCAGTTGCTTGAGTCCGAGGTTGTCCAGCAGGGTGGTGGTGTTGTTGTCGTTGTTGTTCTCCAGGTGGAAGTTGAGGTCCCCTAGGAGGATGTAGTCAGGGGAGGGGAGGGCGTGTGGGCTGATGAAGTCTGCGATGTCTTCACTGAATTGAGTGCGGGGTCCTGGGGGTCTGTAGATGAGGGTGCCTCTGAGTGTGGTCTTGGGGTCGTTGTGTATCTGGAAGTGAAGATGTTCGGCGGCTGAGAGGGTGTCGTCGGAGTTGGTCGTGGTGCGGATGGTGTTCTTGTGGACGATGGCGATGCCTCCTCCTGTCTGATTGAGGCGGTCCCTCCGGGTGATCTTGTATCCGTCCGGGATGGCAATGGCGATGTTGGGAGCGGAGGAGGCGTTCATCCATGTTTCCGTGAGGAAGGCGACGTCTGGAGATGTGGTGTCGAGCAGGTTCCAGAGTTCCACGGCGTGTCTGTGGACGGATGCACTTCACGTGGTTGCTGCTGGTGCTCGGCTTGGCGGGTGCGGTACAGGTCCGGATGCAGGAGAACTTGCAGGATTGGCAGGTGAAGGGTCCATGGGTGCGTCTTGGGGTGGCTCTGTAGCAGCCGGGGATCCGGCCGGTGTTGAGTGCGATGAGGGTGGCGGCGGCGTAGGTCCGGCGGGTGGGCTGGCGTCTGCGATGGCCAGGGGGTCTGGCGCTGGGCGCGGTCCAGGCGCGGAGGGGCGCAGACGGGCTTGCCTTTGGCGTGCCTTCGGCGCACAATCAGCGCTACCGCTGCGCGCGTTCGCCGGGCGGCCTCCATATGAGGGGCTGAGGGAGGGAGGAGCTGCTGGCAGGCGGGAGCGGGGTGGCGAATGGGAACGGCAGGGGGCGGGGCCGCAGGGAGCAGCGGCGGGAAGCGGAGGGCGAGGGGGGGCACAGAAGGCAAAAGGGGGAGCGAGGGGGACACAAACGCGGGTACAGCAGGCAAAACCGGGAGACAATTACAGGGAGAAGGGGACACCAGATACAGAAATAAAAAAAGGGAAGAAATGCAAATCAAATAATAAAAACGATCAACACGGCAAGGTTACCACAGGGGCAAAGCCAGCAATAGCGGTCGAGCGTAGCACAGCGCACTGCACGGGGAGGACCACGCGGTGGCTAGGGGGGCGACCTGCTTGGTGACAGGGTCAAGGGTTGCTCCTTTTACCACCGGGCGGCCTCCATATGAGGGGCTGAGGGAGGGAGGAGCAGCTGGGAGGCGGGAGCGGGGTGGTGAATGGGAACGGCGGGGGGGCGGGGATGCAGGGAGCAGCGGCGGGAAGCGGAGGGCGAGGGGGGGCACAGAAGGCAAAGGGGGAGCGAGGGGGACACAAATGCAGGTACAGCAGGCAAAACGGGGAGACAATTACAGGGAGAAGGGGACACCAGATACAGAAAGAAAAAAAAGGAAGAAATGCAAATCAAATAATAAAAACGATCAACACAGCAAGGTTACCACAGAGGCAAATTCAGCAATAGCGGTCGAGCGTAGCACAGCGCACTGCACGGGGAGGACCATGTGGTGGCTAGTGGGGCGTCCTGCCTGGTGACAGGGTCAAGGGTCGCTCCCTTTACCACCGGGCGGCCACCATATGAGGGGCTGAGAGAGGGAGGAGCAGCTGGGAGACGGGAGCGGGGTGGCGAATGGGAACGGCGGGGGGGCGGGGCCGCAGGGAGCAGCGGCGGGAAGCGGAGGGCGAGGGGGGGCACAGAAGGCAAAAGGGGGAGCAAGGGGGACACAAACGCGGGTACAGCAGGCAAAACGGGGAGACAATTACAGGGAGAAGGGGACACCAGATACAGAAAGAAAAAAAGGGAAGAAATGCAAATCAAATAATAAAAACGATCAACACGGCAAGGTTACCACAGGGGCAAAGTCAGCAATAGCGGTCGAGCGTAGCACAGCGCACTGCACGGGGAGGACCACGTGGTGGCTAGGGGGGCGACCTGCCTGGTGACAGGGTCAAGGGTTGCTCCTTTTACCACCGGGCGGCCTCCATATGAGGGGCTGAGGGAGGGAGGAGCAGCTGGGAGGCGGGAGCGGGGTGGCGAATGGGAACGGCGGGGGGCGGGCCGCAGGGAGCAGCGGCGGGAAGCGGAGGGCGAGGGGGGGCACAGAAGGCAAAGGGGGAGCGAGGGGGACACAAACGCGGGTACAGCAGGCAAAACGGGGAGACAATTACAGGGAGAAGGGGACACCAGATACAGAAAGAAAAAAAGGGAAGAAATGCAAATCAAATAATAAAAACGATCAACACGGCAAGGTTACCACAGGGGCAAAGTCAGCAATAGCGGTCGAGCGTAGCACAGCGCACTGCACGGGGAGGACCACGCGGTGGCTAGGGGGGCGACCTGCCTGGTGACAGGGTCAAGGGTTGCTCCTTTTACCACCGGGCGGCCTCCAAATGAGGGGCTGAGGGAGGAAGGAGCAGCTGGGAGGCGGGAGCGGGGTGGCGAATGGGAACGGCGGGGGGGGCAGGGCCGCAGGGAGCAGCGGCGGGAAGCGGAGGGCGAGGGTGGGCACAGAAGGCAAAGGGGGAGCGAGGGGGACACAAACGCGGGTACAGCAGGCAAAACAGGGAGACAATTACAGGGAGAAGGGGGCACCAGATACAGAAAGAAAAAAAGGGAAGAAATGCAAATCAAATAATAAAAACGATCAACACGGCAAGGTTACCACAGGGGCAAAGTCAGCAATAGCGGTCGAGCGTAGCACAGCGCACTGCACGGGGAGGACCACGCGGTGGCTAGGGGGGCGACTTGCCTGGTGACAGGGTCAAGGGTACAGTGCACGGTAGTACTGGCTGTGGTAAGGAAAGCTTTACTGCGCTGCTCTGCACACATGCGGTAATACAGTGCACAGGACGGTGGTACTGGCTGCGGTAAGGAAAGCTTTACTGCGCTGCTCTGCACACATGTGCTCGACAGTCATTGCAATTTGATAAATACGTTTTTCGAAATCAGGAGAAAAATGGCCTGACTGTAGACGAAAAGGAAACGTCCTCCTGCGGCTTGGAGTGTTTTTCATCCCTTCTGCCTGCTGTGCCCGCTGTCTTTCATCGCCCAAAACAATAATAAATGACTGAGTTACAGTGTGAGTTTTCAATGGTTCAAGAGGATGCAATTAAAATATAATGAGCTGCTGCAAAGCACTGAAATCTCTGAATCATCCTGAGGTCACAATTAAACTGCTAATATTGTAAAACCAAACTAATTGGCATCAAGTCAAAGCAGACCGGGCCAGCTCACTGTAAGCAGTGCAGAAAGGTAGGCGTGGAAATTAACCAAATAAATACAATTATAAATTGACAAAAACTATTCGATACAATTAAACCTACCACGAATAAATGTGTTGTCCATGCACTTGAAATATGTCAGCCCAACAAAATATTGTTCAAGGGAAGGTTGCTTTGAAGTGTTGTAGACGTGCATTTGTTTTTACTGCAGCAAAGCATTCTTTCTAATAAGGTGCTCAAACTTAGAATGTGGCTCCATTAGCCTTCTAGGTCTGCCCAATCCTTTGAAAATAGCTCATTTGTCCTCTATGGTTTCTGCCTGGCCCAGTAAAGGTGGGTTCAATCACTGAATACAGAAAGGACACAGAGATGGCAACAGGAAGAAAACAAGGGGACTTTTGAACACATTGTTTTATAGGGTTTAAGCAGCACAAAAGTACAATGACGTAGCACCGGATTTCTTCTTCTGATTTCATCCGAGGACGTTGTTTTTATGCAAATGATAACATAGGTTCCGTGTGTATATTATGTATTGTTAATGTATTGTATTCTAAGTGCATTATATAGCGCTTACTACCCCGAGGCATTGAGCCGCTTTTCGGTGAGTTAGTGGATTAATATGTTATTTTTTCTTTTTATGTTTTTCTTCGTATTATGATTATTATTTTTATTATTACTACTTTTATTTTCGATGATATCTACACGACTGGTTGAAATGTAATAGTTTCTAGTATTGTGTTTATAAGATGCATTTCAAGTCTTACAGCATCTAATATCATGTAAAAGAGATTTATTATAGATTGGTTATTTAGGAGATTACAGTGTCTGTGATTATTTAATTTAGCGACATTTAAAACAGGGCCATAAAGCAGGCCTCTGATGTGTGGGCACCCCATTCAGCTTCCCCCAACCCATGACATCCATATATGTGAGATTTGGGGGAGGTGATCTTTTTGCATTATTTTACTGTTTGAAAGATCAATGCCGCTCGAACAATTGATCAAACATATAAATGCACAGTGAGGTGGGCAGGATTAATATGTGGTTAGGAAATATTATGCCCTGGGGAAAGGGTGTGTATGGGGCTAGGATGACAATTTGATTCAGTGTTTTGTGGTTAATAAGAGTTAGCACATGCAGGAGATGCGGGTGGTGTCAGGAGAAGTATTTAATAGAATGGTGTCAACGGGACAGCAGGAGGAATGTATGGTTGTGATGTAGCGCTTAAAAGTTTGAAAATTGTAGGGGTGCGTTATATTCACTGTTAGTTGGCACCCGCATATAATCAAACGTGTGCTCAGGTATTTTGTATGCAATGTATTAAGAACTGTATAACCTATATCGATTTCAATAGAAGTGTCAGCTATGTACAAGCATCTTATGTATATATTGAAGTAATGCACAGAGCTTAGTCCTTTTTTTCGAACAATGTGATGTTAAACGTGTAGATTAGAATTCGTGTCTGTAGACTGTTTAGTTTGACCACACATGAAAGAAAGACGTAAATGTCAATACGGTGATTTAAACCTGCTTGTGTAACCGAAGTAGTGGCCAGAATTCGCATATATCGTTGAGGCGAAAGGCCTGGTATTTTCTTATGTTAGCCAAGGGCAATAGGCCAAAAAGGATTTATTCCAGTAGAGGTTTTAGGCTGTAGTAAATTGCAACTTAAAAGATGTGAAGAATGTCTGCTTTGCATGATCTCACCCCAGGTGCAAGGACAGTTGCTTGTTAGTAGAGAAGCTCTTTGTTCACAAATTGACTTATGTAGTAAAAGCCAGACATGGGAGTGTATTGGAATGTGCCAATCGTAACTCCTAGTGCGGATGGCGTCTGGGACTCAAGGCCAAGCGATGGACGATGGAACTGGACAGCGCTCTGTGGAAATTTACTGAAAGACGACCCCGCAGAAGAGGAGGCGCAAAGGGCGTGTTCTGAGATTTGGGGTTCTGTATTAGGGACAGCGCCCCGAGGGTGGAGGCAGTTCAGAGCAGCCCAGAGCAGAGGAAGGCTAGGCGAAGGGATAGAGGGGGCAACTTAGACCAAGCTCTCTAAGTGAAGTCTTCTTATGAAGTTTCACTCTGACACCTTTTATTCGATGAGGGTCTCAAGGGATTGCTAAGTAGGGATGTCATCTAGTGCAGAGTAGGGACAGAGATGGTATGGTTCAGTGTCCCTAGTATCGACATTTGCTTGGTAGTGTTCTACCTCATGCTTTTAGAGATTGTGCTTTTAGTTATTTTTAGCCGTATGCGGATTCTTCGTAGAGTAGCATTTGTGTTAGTGCCTATGTACTTGTTGTGCCTCGTATTGAGGACTTTGTATTTGCAAATCTTTATGCTGATAATAAAAACCAGAGAGCCAAGAGATTAAGTTTCGAGTCCTTGATTATGGCAATTTGTGGACAGTAATTTTGATAATCGTGTTTTTCCCTCCACGCTATTGGGCAAGTAAAAAGTTCCATCTGACCAGAGTGGGTTCCAGTAGATAATTGTGAGATATTAAAATGGGCCGGAGCAGTTGGTAGCAAACGAGGATGGTTTCTTACTGATAGCGAGGGAAGATTAGATAAGGATAAGTGACCCTTGAGGCCCAAGAGACGATAAGTGATGCTGAATCATCAGATGGCGAGCAGCAGACGGCAGCAGATGAGCATCGACGGCGAGTAGCGGTGCGGCAGAAAGCAGCAGTTCCAGGAGTGAGTATGAACATAATGCGATGTTGTAGATTGCGGTGTTGATTTGTTGTGTGATGTCTTGCGGAGTTGTTGTGTATGTCGTGTGATTGTGAGATCAGGCTGTGAGCGCGCGCAGCCCAGGAATTGTGGTGTAGAAGACACCTGAGATAGATTTTGTTGACCACCCAAAGGAGATCGTGAGGTACCATCGATCACCTGGACTGAGATAGGGGGAGCGAATGCGTGTGTGTATGGCAACTTAACGCTGGTCGTGGGTTGTGGTGTGCAGATCGGAGTGTTAGTAACCTATCAGAGGCGATCTGTCTGGCCGGACGGGGGCAGACGGGCGCCAATTGAGGTCAACAAGGTCGAGAGACTGTGGACGAACAGTCAGAGGCTGTGGACGGACAGCCAGAGAAGTAACTTAATCGGTTATTTCAGTGTATGAATGGGACGAGAGTAAGCGTGAAACGAGTTTGGGGAAGGGAACTGCTGCGAACGAAGGAAGGTGACGTCAGAGGGTGTCGCGCTGTGATAGGCCGGTTGGTGTGAGTCGCGCTGTTATTGGAGGATTCGAGAACAAGAAGTAAATAGAGCACGAGATCGAATTTGCTCATCATGAAGTGCCTTAGGGCTTTGCGAGAGTTGTGTAGAGGCGATAAGCATGTGGTTGTTCGTGGGGGAGAAGAAGCCCCTCCCGAGGATACCCCAGCACATTACATGGCACAGAATGTGGGGTTACATACTATAGTTTGGATCGAGAATTGGCACAAGATGACACAAGGCGAAGGGGAACTAGCTTTCCCGAGGTATGGCTCATTTAGACTAGCAGTGCTGTACCAACTGAAGACGGTGATGGGGTCCTTAAGACCCTTGCCAAGACCAGCACAGTTCGAAGCATCACATGCGTGGATTAGAGCAGCGCATGATAAGGAAAAGGGAAGAAGTCAGGAGAGGATGAGGAAGTCGATTAGGGCATTTCAGGATGCCAAGTGGGACGCAGCGGAGAAAAGATGGAGAGTGCAGACAATTGAGGAAGCGAAACTGTATCCCGTGATAATAGATTCGACAGGGATACGCCATGTGAAAGCACAGGAGAAGGCACAAGAGGAAGATAGTGATTCCGATGATGGGGTATTGCAAAGATTGCTAGACGAGAGACCACCCCCTTATAATCCAGATGAAGCGGATGATAGGTGGGGTGAGAGGGGAGAAACTAGGAGGGTAACAATCCAGCCTGAGACCCGAGTGGAAGGGTTGGTTTCGTTTGAAACTGCGAGTTCACAGGGTCAGTCTGAGGCTAGTGGGAGGATTGAAAGAGAGATGAGGTTACCGGATGCCTTGAGGGTACCGGTCACCATTGGACCGATTGTGTCAATATACAGTCCGGAATCAGAGGAAAGAGAGAGGTCTGAACGAGTGACAGAAAGAACGAGGAGAGAAAGCGGAGAAAGTGAGTTGGAAGGGGCAACGGCCCGACCTCCAAGCCCTGTACAATGGAGTACACCATTAGCAGCGGTGTCAGACACATCTAGGGGCGAAGAGGACGAGAGACCGGTGAGGCCGAGGACTCTGATGGAGTCGAGATCAGATTTAGGGTCATTGGTACCGCCAAAGAAGCAAATGAGCTGGAATATGGGCAAAGCGGGGACAACCCCAGTTGCCTTTACGAGCCATTCTGCTCCCATAGAACCACCAGAAGAAAGGAGAGAGCAGGAACCGGAATGCGAGTATGATGAGGGACGTGGAGCAAGTTGTCAGGTGTTGAAAGGGGCCTTGAAGGCAGGAATGATAGATGTAGTAAGACTTAAAGCAGAGGCGGATGAAATAATATATGGGAATCTATCTCTTGAGAGAGTAGTGACATATACTCCAGATGAATTGCTTTTTGTAGCAAAAGATGTGACTCGTAAAGCACGAGCGGCACATGAGAAACTGGCGGGTTTGGCTAGAGAATATGGGGTGGATCTGTCCAAGACTAGAGCATTACAAGGGAACCATAGGATGCATTGTACCGAGCGGGAATTGGAAGAGAAAAGAGTTGTTGGTCTAAGGTCACATACTAAGGAACTGATTGTAGCCATGAGAATATGGCTGATGCTTGACAAATGGCAAGAGAAATGGGCTAGGAAAAAGAATTCTAGGGGAGCGAAAGGAGGGAGCTCTGAAGGAGATTTGCAGGAGGTAAAGATCCTTCCCTTGAGAGAGGTGGCGAATGGAGGATATGTGCATGTACCATGGAGCAGGGGGGATTTGGCATCATTTACGAATGATTTTCCCAGGCTCAGGGAGAAGCCTGCAGAGTGGTACAAGCAAGTTGAGCGTTTCGTTAAGATTTCGAAGGTGTTGTGGATAGATCTGAACACCTTATTCGATATCGTGGTTCCGGGAGATCTGTGGAACGCATGTAAAATTGCTGTTGATTGGCCGGACTATGAGCCTGATAGGAACATGGTTACAAATGGTCCGTCGCCCGTGGTAATGAGGCTGTACGATAAGGTAATTACCTGGTTGAAATCGAAGGTTTCACCCCAGGACATCGATTGGGTGAAGATAGACAGGACAGTGCAGGAGCCAAAGGAGACAGTACATGAATTTTATGAGAGACTTTTGAAGGCTTTTAAGCAGTACAGTGGTTTAGATGAGCTGGAAACGAAGGACATGGGACAGTTTGTGTCTAAGTTCGTGCTGGGTTTGAAGCCCGAGGTCAGTCTTATGATACAGCAGCATTTGATCTGTTGGCAGAATAAGCCTGTAGATGAGATCTTGCGGTACGCCAGGTACTGCACGGATGAGATTGAGTCCAAGCACAAGAAGATGAAGGATAACTTATTGCTCATTCAGATGCAAGCTGCTCAGGGACCGCCACATGGGGGTCCAGTGGTGCGGAGACAGGGAAACTATCAGACAGGGAATCAGAACGCGCAGGGTCAGGGAAGGCCGAGGCCCGTTGACCCTAGGACAGGCATAGATGTAGCGATCTTGAAAAAGACGACTGCTTGTCACCAGTGTCACCAGGTGGGACATTGGAGGCGCGAGTGCCCCTTGAAACCCTATAATCAGCCGCAGATGGAGGGAGGAATGGGTCAGGTCCCTGGGGCGGAGCAGGTACAGACGGTGACTGTACCGAGAATGATGCAAGGGGGGACTGGCGTCTCGCAGGTGCAGGTTCCCCAGCCACCCCGGATGCAGAACATACAGCAGGGAGCCCGGACTTATTTGCAGATGCCCATGTTCGAAGTGGGAGAGGAGAGGGATGCAGATTTGCTGGCGCAGTTAAGTCTAGGCCAGGACGATGATTGCATACTTAGGGCCATACTAGAGGTAGATCAGAGAGGACCCTTTGTGGAAGCAGAACTCGACGGACGCCCGACTACCTTTTTGGTAGATACGGGGGCTACCAGGTCAACCATAAGGTCAGCAGTGGTCCCGGGGGTAGCCCTCTCTGGAGAAAGCATACAAGTGGTTGGAGTGGCGAATAAGAGGCTAGTTAGCCCCTTGACAGAACCGATTCCAGTCAGGATAGGCAACTTTAGGGATCGACATCAGTTCGTGGTGTGCGATTCTAGCCCTGTTTGTTTGCTGGGAAGAGATTTGCTGTGTAAGCTCAATTGTACAATCTACTGTACCCCGAAGGGAGTAGAGGTACAGACGAGGGATGATGACGCGACCTTTAAGGTTGCAAATCAGCGGGTGTGTGTGGAAATGTACCCAGCTTTGACAGTGGAGGAGCTTCCACAGGATTTGAGGGAGTCAGTGTCGTCTGACGTGTGGGATTTAAGCGGAGAGGAGATCGGTTTAGTCAGGGGAGTGGAACCAGTGAAAATACAGGTTAAACCGAATGCAGAATTCCCGAGAACACCTCAGTATAAACTATCGCCTGAAACAGTTGCAGGGATTAAACCTGTGATTGAGTCTATGATTAGGCAGGGAATACTGGTGGAGATCATGGGTAGTCCATGTAATTCACCCATTATGGGACTGCAGAAACCAAGTGGGAAGTTCAGGATAGTGCAAGACCTGCGGAAAATAAACGACATAGTTGTTCCATGTTGTCCAGTGGTACCGAATCCATCTGTGATACTGTTCCAGATCCCATGCGAAGCTGGATGGTTCACAGTGATTGACTTGTGTCAGGCATTCTTTTCGATTCCCCTACATGAAGAGAGTAGATTTCTTTTTGCATTTAGGCTAGAGAATCGTATATTAACGTGGTGTCGTATCCCACAGGGGTATACGGAGAGCCCGTCAATTTTTAATCAGCTCTTAAAGAAGAATCTTGAAGGTCTTGTGTTGCCGAAAAACTCTGTTTTGGTGCAATACATTGACGACCTGCTTGTCGCGTCAGAGACAGAAGATGCTTGCAGGGTCGATACCATTGCGTTGTTGAATTTCCTGGGAGAGAACGGTCACAAGGTGTCTCCAAACAAGCTGCAATACTGTTTACCCGAGGTACAGTATTTGGGGCACAGAATTGAAAAGGGTAAAAGGAAAGTGTCTCCAGATCGCATTGATGCGATTCTGAGAATGCCAGTTCCCTCGACACAGAGGGAAGTTAGAATGTTTTTGGGAATGGTGGGCTATTGCTGCCAGTGGATCCCAAACTTTTCCTTTGAAGCGAAGCCTTTACAGCGGCTGACGCGAAAGGATGTAAGTGATCCGGTACCATGGGACGACGACTGTTTGAAATCATTTCTGAGGCTGAGAGAAGCCTTATGTAGCGCTCCTGCATTGGGAATGCCGGATTACAACAAGGCATTTGCATTGTTCTGCTGCGAAAGAGAAGGTTGCGCATTAGCAGTGTTAACCCAGAATCATGGAGGTGTCCGTAGACCAGTTGCCTATTTCTCAGCTACTTTAGATCCAGTAGCTTCTGCGTTGCCCGGATGTCTCAGATCCGTTGCGGCAACAGGTGTCAGCATCGAGAGATGTGAGAGCATTGTGATGGGTCATCCTCTTACTGTACATGTGCCGCACTCTGTTGAATTGTTGATGACTAGGACTAAAACACAGCACCTCACGAATAATAGGCTGACTCGTTATGAGCAAGTTATCCTTGCAGCCGATAATGTGACATTGAAGAGGTGTGCTGTTTTAAATCCTGCTACATTGTTACCTGTTCCAATTATAGATGATAATGAAGATTGTGAGGACCATGATTGTCTCGACGTTACGGAACTATGCACCAAACCGAGACCTGACATTGTCGATGAACCACTCCCAGTGTCAGATGAGATTTTCTTTGTGGACGGTTCATGTTTAAGAGACAGTGTCGGTCGATTGAGAGCAGCGTTTGCTGTATGCACCATCACGGGTGTGGTTGAAGCCGCTTGTTTAGAAGGAGTACACTCCGCGCAGGTGGCTGAGCTCATTGCCTTGACTCGTGCCTGTTTGGCAGCCGACAAGATCCGTGTAACTATTTACACGGACAGCCAGTATGGGTTTGGTGTGGTTCATGACTTCGGACAGCTATGGTCCCAGAGAGGGTTTATGACGTCTTCAGGTTCTCCTATAAGAAATGGTGAACATGTACGGAAACTGTTAAAAGCATTGCAAGGTCCTGATGAAATTGCTGTTGTTAAATGTGCTGCACACACGAAGGGAAATGATTTTGTCTCGTTGGGAAACAACTACGCTGATGAAGTAGCCCGATTTTGTGCAGAACAGGGATGCAACTTCACTGAGACCCACATTGAGGAAACTGGGGAGGAGGTGGTGTACGGTCAGATGTTAGCAATGGCTGACTCATGGGAGGAACTGAAACAGCTTCAGGAAGGGGTCTCGGATCAGGAACGTGATAGCTGGATACGAGCTGGATGTGAGAAGGGAGATGTGGATATATGGGTTTCGAATGATGGACGAGCGGTGCTGCCGGAAAGTTTGTTGAATCCCATGGCGAGGTTGATACATGGTGCTGTACATCTTGGTAGGGATCCCATGATGAGAGTGTTTCGTCAGACTTGGTACAACCCGAAGTTTCGGACAGTGGCCGAAACCGTGTGCCAGAGATGTGTCACTTGTCAACAGATGAATGTAGGGAAAAGAACTGCTGTGACGTTGAGCCACATAGGGAGGTCAGGGGGACCTTTCAATAGGATGCAGCTGGATTTTGTCGAAATGCCGAAGTGTAATGGGTTGAGGTACATATTAGTGATAGTATGTGTCTTTTCCAGGTGGGTGGAGGCGTACCCTACACGCAGATGTGACACACTCACAGTAGCGAAACTATTATCGAGAGAACTCATTCCAAGGTACGGGTTCCCGACGTCCTTTGAATCGGACAGAGGAACTCATTTCCACAGCGAAGTTATGAAATTGCTTTGTGCTGCTTTGAATATAGACCAGAAGTTACACTGTAGCTATAGACCAGAAGCTTCAGGGATAGTGGAGCAGGTGAATGGAACTCTGAAGGCTCGGATGGCGAAAGTGTGTTCGTCTACGTCTCTGAAATGGCCTGATGCATTACCTTTGGTCCTTATGAGCCTCCGAAGTGTGCCTGATAGAAGGACTGGGTTGTCACCCCATGAAATCCTCATGGGAAGAGCGATGCGTTTGCCTGCAATACCTGCTACTGCTCTGATAAATATCACTGATGATATGATCCTGGACTATTGTAAAGGCCTTGCTGACGTGGTCCGTTCTGTGTCTCAGCAGGTGCAGACAGCAACGGTTCCAGCTGCGAGTGACCGGTGCCACGACTTGGACCCAGGCGATTGGGTCCTAGTCCGAAAGCACGTGAGGAAGAGTTGTTTGGATGCTAGGTGGCGCGGCCCTTTCCAAGTGATTCTTGTCACAAACACAGCCGTCAAGTGTGGAGGTTTACCGAACTGGGTGCATGCTTCCCATACCCGTAGAGTTCCAGCACCCTTGGAAGATACAGCCCCTCTCGAGAACAAAGATCCCGGTGAGCCGACCGAGCCTCCTGAGAGGGCCAGTCAAGCTGTAAGGGTTGCTGAAGCGGCTGATGGTGCACTGAATCGTACTGGGGAAGAGCGTGAAAGAAGTACTGACCCAGAAACCGGCGAAAGAGCAAGAGGTGCAGTGGGTAGTACAGAATCAAGTTCTGCCGAAGAAGAGGAGGTCAGTGCACAGGGTATCGAAGGGAAGACCGGAGGTGTTACCGAAGCAGAAAGGGTTTGGCCCGCAAGACAGAACCGGGTAGACCTGAGGTTGGCTCCGGACACAGATCTTGCACCGGTTTCGGAAGAGCCAGAAGAAGAGTCAGGTGACGAGGAGAATCCTCAAGGTGTGAGAAGGTCCAAGAGAACTCGAGTGCCAAGTCGGAAGTACGCTTCACCAGAGTGGGCATATCAAGTGACTGATGCCAGGGTTACCGAGCACGGGAAGGTTGAGGTCGATGACATTGGTCAACAGTGTCCCGCTCCAGAGGGTGGAAGTGTTGCTGAAAGTTCCGGGATTGGAGATCGAAGGAATTTTGACGATTCATATTCCAAGTCCGCCATTCCTGAGTGTCATTCGAGGTATGATTTTGGACAATTTAGAGTTCCCGACGTTCACAGCATTGCCAGATCCACAAGAACTGATCATCCTTAAGCTCGAAATATTGCAGGGAGTCTTGGAACTGTTGGGGCCAGCGCTTATGTTAGATTGATTTGAGAGGGTTGCAAGCAGAGAAGAAGAAGATAACCTAGATCCGAGCGGAAGAAGAACAAAATTAGGGATTTTTCCGTTATAGAACGAAGAAAAGTTAGGGAGGTTTGCCCAAGTTCACGAAAGAGACATTAATGAGAAAGAGACTTATCCTTTCAGAGACTGTATTGGACATTGAGCATACTCCGAAGATGGCAGATCCTGCAAACACACATCGTAGGGCTAAATTGATAATAGGCACATTGATAGGAGTTGTGATAGTCACCATATTTGCGGTAGTGATAAGTTCATACATGGTGGCTCACAGGCAAGAGGGGAAGGTTCAGGGAGCACCCACACCTATTACCCCAGGGCAGAGTGGTGTCAGTATTAGAGAACAGGAATCATCGGAGTTGAGAGATGTTCGCAGACTCCACATGGATTTGTCAAAGGGTGATTTTAAGCTTAACGCGTATGCAAGGTTGCTGTATGAGTATGTTGATGCGATGGATGTGAAGGACTGCTATGTGTGTATGCAGTTGCCTGCTTCAGTGGATGAAGGTATCAAGTATCATCATCTCCCATTGACATATGGGATTTCTTGTAGTTTATTGCTCAGTTAATTTTATGACAGGAGACAGTTCGAGTATTTCTTTTCAAATTTTGATACGGTACTTCCTGAGGTTCCAGCAATCAAGCATTTGAACAAATATGATTCTAACAAGAAAGAGGACAGACTCCTGAAGTATTTTAGACCGACTATGAAGTTGGATACGGCGCATGCTCACAGGAATAACCTGACATGTGCGTTATCTGAGATAGAAAAGAAATTCATAGATCAGGTAGAGGACCGATACAGAAAGTTGACCCAGACACGACACACCGGAGATAGTCCAGTAGATTGGACAGACGAGGAGAGGGCTCACAGATCCAAGGGAAGTTATGGACCAATAGCGTTAGATGAGGTACAGAGAGGGAATTTGTGTATTGGACGGCCTCAATCCGATACGGATAAGGTCGCAGTAGGACATAGCACTTGTTCTCAGACCTTCACAGTGGAAGCTTCTGCTAAGAATTTTATGGTAGGTCCAGTAGAGGTAATTCCGACAGTATATTATGTATGCGGGAAGAATGCTTATGTCAGGCTACCTGCGAATTGGTATGGCATATGCTATTTGGCTATCATATTCCCGAAGATTTATCACACAGAGGACTTGGAGTTGTTAGAGACGAAGCGACAGTCTAGGAAACGTAGGGCTACGAACGCCGGTGCCGTGATTGGGGACATATACGGAGCAATGATACCTAGTATGGGTGTGGTGTTGAATGATGTGAAGATCAGGAGGTTGGCGACTGTGGTTGATGAGTTGTCTATAAACACTGCGAGATCTTTGTTGTTGGTGGCTGGAGAGATGTTGTCGATACGGAATATGGTTATGCAGAATCGCCTTGCTTTAGACGTATTATTAGCAAAAGAAGGCGGAGTCTGCAAATTATTGAAGGTTCAGGAATGCTGCACATATATTCCAGACAACACAAAGGAGATAGGGAAGTACATAGACAACATCACGACTATTCACAAGGAGATTATGGAGTTGACGGAGGAGAATGTGTGGGAGAAGATTGGATTAGGATTTGGAAGAGTGGGAACTTGGTTTGCGAATTTGGGAAGAGGATTTCTGGGATCAGTGTTGAAGCCGATTATCATTGCTGTGGTTTGCGTGATTTGTTTGTGGGGATGCGTGAAGGCATGGAAGTGGTATCAAGGAGGCAAGGTTGAAAGGGCTCTTAAGGCAAACGAGAAAAGGATGGCGAAGCTCCAGGAGCAGCAATATGAGAGTCTTAAGAGACTGGAGGGAGTTCGACATGGCAAAGTTATGACTAGCGCGGTCTAAGTCAGTTCTAAAGAAGAGAAATGTAATGGTGTGATGACGGATGTCATCAAAGGGGGGAACTGATGTAGCGCTTAAAAGTTTGAAAATTGTAGGGGTGCGTTATATTCACTGTTAGTTGGCACCCGCATATAATCAAACGTGTGCTCAGGTATTTTGTGTGCAATGTATTAAGAACTGTATAACCTATAGCGATTTCAATAGAAGTGTCAGCTATGTACAAGCATCTTATGTATATATTGAAGTAATGCACAGAGCTTAGTCCTTTTTTTCGAACAATGTGATGTTAAACGTGTAGATTAGAATTCGTGTCTGTAGACTGTTTAGTTTGACCACACATGAAAGAAAGACGTAAATGTCAATACGGTGATTTAAACCTGCTTGTGTAACCGAAGTAGTGGCCAGAATTCGCATATATCGTTGAGGCGAAAGGCCTGGTATTTTCTTATGTTAGCCAAGGGCAATAGGCCAAAAAGGATTTATTCCAGTAGAGGTTTTAGGCTGTAGTAAATTGCAACTTAAAAGATGTGAAGAATGTCTGCTTTGCATGATCTCACCCCAGGTGCAAGGACAGTTGCTTGTTAGTAGAGAAGCTCTTTGTTCACAAATTGACTTATGTAGTAAAAGCCAGACATGGGAGTGTATTGGAATGTGCCAATCGTAACTCCTAGTGCGGATGGCGTCTGGGACTCAAGGCCAAGCGATGGACGATGGAACTGGACAGCGCTCTGTGGAAATTTACTGAAAGACGACCCCGCAGAAGAGGAGGCGCAAAGGGCGTGTTCTGAGATTTGGGGTTCTGTATTAGGGACAGCGCCCCGAGGGTGGAGGCAGTTCAGAGCAGCCCAGAGCAGAGGAAGGCTAGGCGAAGGGATAGAGGGGGCAACTTAGACCAAGCTCTCTAAGTGAAGTCTTCTTATGAAGTTTCACTCTGACACCTTTTATTCGATGAGGGTCTCAAGGGATTGCTAAGTAGGGATGTCATCTAGTGCAGAGTAGGGACAGAGATGGTATGGTTCAGTGTCCCTAGTATCGACATTTGCTTGGTAGTGTTCTACCTCATGCTTTTAGAGATTGTGCTTTTAGTTATTTTTAGCCGTATGCGGATTCTTCGTAGAGTAGCATTTGTGTTAGTGCCTATGTACTTGTTGTGCCTCGTATTGAGGACTTTGTATTTGCAAATCTTTATGCTGATAATAAAAACCAGAGAGCCAAGAGATTAAGTTTCGAGTCCTTGATTATGGCAATTTGTGGACAGTAATTTTGATAATCGTGTTTTTCCCTCCACGCTATTGGGCAAGTAAAAAGTTCCATCTGACCAGAGTGGGTTCCAGTAGATAATTGTGAGATATTAAAATGGGCCGGAGCAGTTGTTACTTGCCAGCAGGTGCTATATGTTGTAGCATCTTTGGTATTCCGTCTAGCAGTTGGTGGCGTTGAGACTTCGTTTAATAGGTAACATTATTTGAGAAGATTAGCACCATTCCCAACTTGATCCTAATGTGAGGTTCTGTGTTATGGAGTATGACCGAATAGCTGACCCTTATGGGTCGACAAGTTTTAAAGATGTAGACCAGTTGCTTTTTTTAATGATCATTCCATGATGATCTTGTTAGAAACAGGTTTGGGTGGCATGTGTATAGGGTGATTGGTTCTCCCTCGATCAAAGTAAGGAGATGTTTCTAAGGGGATTGGTTTGTATTGGCTCTCCCTTGATCTTAGAAAGTAGTACATTGGAATCTGTCTGCAGCCCCTGTAGAGGGACCAGAATTCCTGTTGCCTCTTGTCTTCGTGAACATAGTCAGATAGATTTTCATATGGATTGTGATAGTAATAACCAGTTCTTCACCATTCTTCTCAACTCCAAGTGATTCTCAGTGGCTCTAAGCTTTGCAGGTAGGCAATTCAATAATTTGGCAGTTTAAACATCATAAATATTTAGGGGCTTATTTACAAGCCCATTGCGCCACCCTTATGTCACTTTTCCTATGTTAAAAATGACGCAAAAGTGGCGCAAGGGGCTTGTAAATCTGCCCCTTAGAATTTTGGACTAGTCAAAGATGAGAGGTTCGGAAAGTTTAAGACCTTTATTATATCTATGGTTAGAGTTTCAAATTATCTTTATTCAGTTTAGTAGATTTCAGAATTGAAAATAATGGTTAGAAGTCCGCATTTAAAGGCACAGTGGTCCATAAAGAAAACCTTATAATCTAACTAAGGGACCTATTCTAACAAGGTACCCATGCAGAGTTCCATTTGGAAAAGAGCAAATGAGAGGAATGAACTTCTCATAAAGAGTAGTTCTGTAAACTCACCCAAGTTTCCTACAGTTGAAATACCAACTGTATTTAGGAGAGTGATTTGTGCAGTAGTATTAATCATAAAATGAATAAAAGCAAATCACCTCAAGAATATCTAAAAAGGGGGCGTGGCTTAGCTGGCCAACATGGCAGTCACACCTTAGGCAAGCTCCCATAGTTCACAATAAAATCCGACAAAATCCTACCGCATTGGCACACATCCTCCCCCTGTCTCCATCCACTGATCTCCGGGGCTAGCTGACGCCAGCGAGAAAAGGTGCAGCATTCCTGTCTGCAGCTGGGAGAGTTCAGAGTCACTCTACTGCGGGGACGGTCGGTGGCTTCGTAAAGGTGAGGCCTGGGTGCGACCAAGGGAAGGGAGACCCCCCCCCCCCCCGCTCAGAGCCTGTTGCAGGGCCTAGCTGGGACGCAATTGGCAACTTGGTGTCCAGGGGCATCTGAGACGAGTGGATGACTGGCAAGGGGGCCATATAACCCGGGGCCCCGGCTGCGCAGAGATACATCAGCGGCGACCATAATGGCAGGAGTGGTGCCTGGAGCGGCGCTCCACAGCACTAAGGCGACAGGCAGTGCCAAGTCGGAGAACTGAGCTAGTGATTTCGGCGGCCATTCCGGACCGCAGCATGTTATGTGCCGGAGGGGGTCTGAAGAGGATGGGGGTCACTCCGGGCAATCTGCAGGGATCTGGGCAGCCTTCGGAGGGCCTGGTCACATCAGGGACTGACTGCCGGAACCCTGGCCTAAAGGGATTGTCGCACTTGCATTGGGGCATATAGTGCTGTGGACACAGGAGAGTTGCTGCATTGCCCCGCAGCTGGAGGCGGTGTCACTTGCCTGAGGTGTGTGGATCGCGATAAGAACTTGGGACATAAGGTGAGTGGGCTGCGATTGAGCAGGTGTCAGGGGGCCGGCCCGTCGTGTTTCAAAAAAAGGGTGCGGGCAGAGCCTAGAACAGCATTGCATTGAAGTGAAGCCCGGGCAGCAGACCAAGGCCTAGGGTGGACTAATATACCCACTAGGGGTTTGGGGGACACACTCACCTGCGGAGGCACTTGGGCTAGGACCTGGTGCGGCTTGTTAATGGTGCGTTCCCCCCAACAACAATTATTTGCCGTTTGGTCTCGGGCCCCTCCCGAAAGGGAGTCTTCCTCCCGGCACTGCTGCTACAATTTGCCCAACCTGCAGAACAAGCTTATGTCACGTTGGAGACTTTCCTACCTTGAGCGTCTGGGGATCGGTTTACCCACCCCCCCACATAGAAGAAATGACGCTGGACAAACCACCAGGCAACAACGCCAAACAGAGCACAATAGACAGGTTTACAGGAGCGGGCGCTCAGGCCGTGGCACCAGGGGAACCCACCAGCACTATGCTGGACAACGAAGCTCTCACGGCAGCCATTACGCTATCAAGGGACATGTTAAAGGCCAAGATCGGAGCTGTGGGCTCTGATGTCATGCTCATACAGCAGGACCTGCGTAATGTGGTGGACAAAATCATCGAAGCTGAAACTAAGGTGTCCTCCTTGGAGTCCATCACTAAGGGTCTGGCGGTACGTGTGGAGAATACAGAGGGAAGGGCCTGTAGAAACAACCTTTGCTTTGTGTGCTTCCCCGAGGGTTGCGAAAGAAGTGACATGGAGCAATTTCTTACTAACTGGCTTAATGACTGGCTCCCATCCTCCCCATGTCACAATGCTTTATCATCGAGCGTGCCCACCAGACCCTGCTCCAGAAGTCCCCTCCAGGCGCTAGACCGAGACCTATCATGGCCAGGTTCCTGAAGTTCCACGATAGGGACATCATTCTGAAACAGGCCAGACTACAGGATGCATTACTGCATGCTTTCCAACGCATAATGATATTTCCAAACTATAACAGGTTAGTCCAGCAGCATAGACAATCATTTATGGAGGCCAAAGCTTGACGGAGAGATCTCAATTTCCAATATGCTCTGCTATTCCCTGCCCGTTTAAGAGTGACATATCAATCAAGCTCCTATTTCTTAGAAACACCGGAAGAAGTGTTTGCATGGACCAATTAAATGGTTAGGGCAAAACCCCAAACCCCACCGCAGCTGGACTCGGACTCGTCATCAGGAGACACAACTCTTCAGCGGTCTAAATTCAAGGATGAAAAGAGCCATTGATCAAGATCAATACGTCGATCCAGAACTCACAGCGAATCCCGACCCCGATTGACAGAGACCCAGCGTTAGCAGAAAACGTGATAACTTAACACCCAAGAGACAATGTTGGTCGCAGACACCTCACTAGCCGCGGCAAGTACACTTGGGCTACTCTCTCCACAGGGACATCTCTTCACCACAGAGACAACTACATGGTTAAGGGAAGTTTATTGGAGATCCATTGGCTACAGTTGATATCCGGCTCCCTTTGGGGCTGGGTTCCCACACCAGTCGCGACAGATACTTCAATGGTTTTGAGGTACAGGTGAGGGTGGGAGGGAGAGAGTGAGGGGTGGTCTAGTTCTGTTAGTTGTGCTATGTTCTTACTCTATACACACAAACAGTACCCCCCAGGCACAGCCACATTTAGATCTTCCCACTTACACTTGACACACCAGTCCACATGTCATCCAACATGACAAATGCTTCAGGGATCTGAAAGAGACTATTAGTTATAGATACCTTACTTTAGAATTATCCCCAGGCGTCAGACTGGATCGGGAGAATTTTTTCTTGGCAGTACCCCTGCACCTCGGTAGGTGGCGTCGGTCGACTCCACGTTCGTCGTCGGCATCATGATTGCCAGGATGACATTACGCGCTGACATCAGTTCTTTCTTTTTCCACGCAAGCCAGCGCAGCCTAAGGTTACCGGAGAGAGCGGTAACCTTAGTCTCTTTTTGACTAAAACTTTTTGTTGACATCTTTTTCGAGTCGTTCGACTCCTGGTGCACATAGGGATGTCCCATCGTCAGACCAGCTTTAAGCCTTGTGACTACTGTCACAAGCTGATGTCTGTCACGGATCCGCACCTCGTGTGCCTCTGATGCTTGGAGCATGACCACGACCCAAAATTGTGCTCCCAGTGTTGGCCCATGAACCCAAAGTCTTTGTGGGAGAGGCCCCAAATGCTTCAGGAGGCCTGGCAGTCAGCTCCATGCCGCTCGAGATCCGGGCACGAAGAAGGTCACGGGACAAGTTGTGGAGCCACCACCATCATTCTTCATTGAAGTCTTCATCATCGAGTAAGTCAAAACACAAGAAGAAGGCGCAGAAGCATCAATGCTTTTCGCCTTCTCACTGTCCGTCAACCAACGCGATGCAGGGCGCTGAGGGTCTTCCAGCTCCGCCCTCGGAGCCTGCTGGGACGGCTCTGAGCTTCCCTCCCTTCCCGGGAGCTGGAACGTCCCCTGCCCAGCCTCGTGCCTCTTACAAAGCCCTCCATTCCATCTTTGGGCAGCCCGACTATGCCGGTGCGCCTTCAGGCCCCAGGAACTCGGCTGGGGTCTCTAGCACTTTGATGCTCCGGCCTCGGCACTGCAAGGCCTCCAAGGAACCAGGCCTGGATCCGGATCAGAGCCGGTCCACCTCACGGTACCTTCCCTAGTGGCGATCCCTCGGATGACGCCTCCGCCACCTCCGACACCAGTTGAGGTCCTGGCTGGTGTTAACCCCGGCCTCCCTCTCTACATGGAAACGGAGCCAGACCGGCGTCAACCAATGCCAAAAGTGCGCCGAAGGGTACTTTTGTACTGCTGTTCTTACCTGCCATTCCTTATCGCCCTGAGTGGCAGCCAGTAGAGGGTGAGGAGGACAGGGACGGGTCTGTGGACCCTCAGGCAGACCAGCTTGAAGAGCCGGGCTGGAGAGAAGAGTTGGGTGATGTCAATGGCCTGGATACTTCCCCAGACCTCGGTATGCTTTATTCCCCTTACTGTGGCTATGGAGGAGGGAGATTACTATGCTGTGGTGTTGCGTAGGGCGTCTGAGGCCTTGTGCCTTGAGCTTCCTACGGTGGCAGTCAGGACTAACCTCCTGACTGAGGTGCTTCAGCCAGCAGCAGCCTCTTCGGAGCCCTTGCTGCCTTTCAATGAGGCAAAGTTCACCATCCAGTGTGTACTGGATACTGCCGATTCGCTGTGTAGCACGATTTCCACGTCATTAGCCCTGAGACGCTACACATGGCTGAGAACCTCTGGCTTCTCTGGGGTTGTTCAAACTACCCTTTTGGACATGCTCTTTGATGGTCATCGCCTGTATGGCGACAAGGCAGACAACGTGCTCAAGCGTTTCAAGGACTCTAGAGCTACGGCAGGGTCCTTGGGCCTTGCAACGTCATCTCACTTCATGCAGTCTGCCTTTCACCCCTTTCGTGTCCACGGAAGGGGTGCCCCACCATGTTGCACCCAGGGCCACAGGGCTGCACAAGCCTCCCAGCCTGTGCGCGGCCGGGAACGTAGGACCCAGCGTCATGGGTCCAGGGGCCAGAGAGCGGGCCAGTCTACTAATGCCCCCCCTGCAGCTGCCTCCAAACCTTCCTAGTCCAACCTTTCAGGGCCACCAGTTGCCAGTGGGCGGCAGGATCCGCCTTCACCTCCCCCACTAGCACAACATCACGTCGGACAGGTGGGTTTTGCAGATAGTCTCCCTCCCCTTCAAGACTACCCCTTTCTCAATGCCACCAATACTTCATTGCATGTTGGAGGATCACTTGGCCTTTCTTCATCAGGAAGTTACGGCTCTCTTGGCCAAGGGAGCTATTGAGCGAGTCCCTGTGCCAGAAGTAGGTTGTGGTTGTTATTCCCACTACTTCCTGGTACCCAAGAAGGATAAAGACATGCGTCCTATCTTGGATCTCAGGGACGTCAACCGGGAAGGAGAAGTTCAAAATGTTGACATTCGCTCAGGTCCTATCCGCCCTCGACCCTGGAGACTGGATGGCAGAGTTGGACTTGCAGGATGCTTATTTTCACATCCCAATCCGGCCAGCCCACTGGCGTTACCTATGGTTCAAGGTAGGCCACAAGCATTTTCAGTTTACCTTGCTCCCCTTTGGCCTTAACAGCACCCCTCGGGTGTTAACGAAAGTGATGGCGGTGGTCCCAGCTCATCTGTGTAGATCAGGGGTTCCGGTCTTCCTTTATCTCGAGGACTGACTGTTGAAGGCGAGCTCACCCCAGGCTGTCGTCTCCCACCTCCAGACTACTCGGACCTCGTGCACTCACTGGGGTTCACTATCAACATGCCAAAATCGCACCTGATTCCCTCTCAGAAGCTCCTTTTCATGGGAGCAGTTCTGGCTATGGCCCAGGTTCAGGCGTATCCTCCTGAGCGGCGAGTCCGGGATATTCGGGCTATGATACCAATGTTTCAGCCTCTATCCCAGATTTCGGTGAGAAGGAACCTTAGGCTGCTGGGCCTCATGGCCTCCTGCATCCTGCTGGTGGATCATACCATGTGGCATATGCGGGCTCTGCAGTGGGACCTGAAGTTCCAGTGGGCGCAGCATCAGGGGAATCTTTCCAATTACGTCCAGATCCCAGAGGGTACTGCACGACTATAGCAGTGATGGCTAACAGACCAGGATTGGGTCAATGGCAGATCCCTCTCCATTCCCCAAACAGAGTTCACAGTGGTGACAGATGCATCACACCTGGGATGGGGCAGCCACATGGGAGAGGCAGAGATCAGAGGCTACGCAGTGACACAGTTGGTGGCAAGCGTACCACTCCATCACTAGAGTGTTGTCTTCTTCACATTAGTGTTTCCTATTACAATAATGAATGTGACTCGTAACAAGAGAAACAATTATTTTAAAATAAAATATATTTTTTCACAATTATGATGATGACATTCAGATCTGCCCCTATTAGTTTAGCAGGGTGTTTGATTCAAGTAGTTCAACCCCATTTTCTGTCTTTGAAGCAATAAGTGACACTCAGTATATGAGTGGTGTTACAATTCTATTTAAACAGAATTTATGCATTATAAAATCATAACGTCTATGTTTAACAATGACCAAAGTGTGTTCTTCATTGAGAATATTATGAATATGTAAATCTGTGTTTGTTTCTTTTTCAATAAATGTTGTTCACTCTGGGTACCATCTTGGCTCTAAAAACATACCCCTGCCACAACTAAACAATGTGATCTATCAACAAACTGCACTTTGTAGTATATTTAGTAGAACTACAATAGTACTACTAAAGAGAAACAAAATGCTATTCACAAACCTATGACTGTAAATCTCCACCTTCACTTCTCCGGCCTTTTCTAAGGGGAGATCCTCACACATGTAAGTTCACCACTTAGGGGTCAATTACGATGCCATCTGGAAAGGCTCCGAATGGCATCCGATTTGGTCGAATCTGATTCGGAAGACTTGTTTCCAACCGTCCCGGACACATTTCTGGACGACCGATCATGATATCCCGAAAGCGTCCGAAATGTCCGATTCGGCTCTGAACGACAATCGTGATAACAGTGTTGTTTGGGGCTGACTCGTACAGGTCTACGGGCCGCGTTTCCAGACAAGCGATTAGGATGTTGTATTCGGACAAGCTTTCCGAGTTGGTTGTTCCAACACAGATAGTCTGCCGGAATATGCCTTTGGGGGCCCGTAGCAGGCCCATCTTCACCCAGGGCCCTCCAAATCGGGCTCGCTGGGTTTTCCATGGGTCACCCCTTTAACTGCATGCACAGTATGGCAGGCACCATGGTGTGCCTGCCACAGGGTGCAACGTTTTCCCAAAACACCCCTTTTCTCAATGGGAGCCTGTGTTCTCGTTCAGAACACAGGCTCCTATTGAAGTCAATGGGAGTCCGACCGAACGGTGTTCGGACACACCATAATCGGTTGGTTGGACTCCCCGAACCCAAGTCATTTGGAAAGCATTCCCAAACCGATTCAGTTAGAATGCTTTCCGAACGACATTGTAATCGGGCCCTTAGTAGTAAATGCCAGAGGAACCAGAGGGAGTTAGCCGAAAAACGGGCATACTTACTACTAAATGGTAGGGGTCTAGGGAGGAGCAAGGAGGGATTTAGGAGGGATAGGGAGGGGTTTAGTGAGGGATATGAACTCTCCTATAAAAGATTAGGATTAACACCATTGCTATTCAAAAAATGCACTTTTGAAGTTACTATAGCCAAAAAGGGGCCCAAACAGTAGTAAATCACTCATGCAGATGGCTGGATTAAGTCCAGCATCACACATTTTTTAAACTATTTCAAATAATTTAATTGTATTGTAATACAATTTCCTAAGAGTTTCATTTTAAGTTCTTGTATCCATTATTTTTTATGGGAGATAGTTGGTCATGTGTGGTTCTGAACTTACTACTGTTTTTTTTTTCCGCAGTAATAATTTACACTCGTGAATTTAGCTGTACTACCTTTTTCAGGGGGTGGAGTCATGTAAGCCTACACTTTTGAGTAACTTATACTTTGTGAATAGCCAAAATGGGTAACATTTCTCAAACACGTAGGAGTAAATTACACATCTTAATTACTCGAAAGTGGAGGTTACCTTTGTGATTAACCCCGAATATGTTTACTTGCCCTAGCTAGTACACTCTGGTGACTTCCTTAGCTCTAAAAACATACCCATGTAAGCACTAAACAATGTGTTTAGTTACCATAGCTAGTTAACTCAGGGCATCATCCTGGCTTCAAAAAATAAAAACAAACCCCTACCAGCATCAAACAAACATTGGCAAAGTCATTAAACCTGATGTTAATATGCTAATGAACGCAAACAAAAGCATACACAAATGTATAGAGACTATTTGTCCCACATCTCCACGCAATATGTTTCTTTATTGGCTCTTATGTCTCTGAAATAATTTATATCCAACCAGCTTGTGGTTCTCAAGATCACCAGCACCACATTGGGATACAAAACTATAGTAGTACTATCTTCAGGTATAATAAACATTTTAGTGCAAAGACACATGTGGCACGTCAGCTGGAGAGTGCCATCACATTAAGGAGCACACAGAGAGAAAATATGGTAGAAAGATGTCATTTTCAGTTTAAAAGGTATGCATCTGTATTTATTGGCAGTCCATTAGACGCTAAATCATCCTTGGTGCAATATCAATGAATGTCGAAAAAATATAGGAACATAAAGCACATTTATGTGCAAAATCCTAGTGTGAGTCTGGTATCACATTTAGGAACAAAACAACGCTAACAGCACATTAGTGTAAAACACTTTTAGTATCACTGTTATTCCTGGCACCATTGGTGTAGGTCTTCCTTCCATTTTTTGCTCTTTGCCTCCTATGTTTTTGCTATGATTTGTTGGTCTAGATGCTTTGGGCACTTTGCCACTGCTATTCAGTGCCAAAGTGCAAGTGCTCCCTATTGTAAATTGTTGTAATGGATTAGTGACTCCATGATTGGCTTATTTGATTTACTTGTCAGACCCTAGTAAAGTGCACCATGTGTGCCCAGGGCCTGTAAATCAAATGCTGCTGGTGGGCCTGCATTACTGATTGTGCCACCCACAGAAGCAGCTTGTAAAATATGGCTCAGGCCTGCCATTGCAGAGCCTGTGTGCAGTCTGGGACTTCCATGTCGACTTGACAAGTGCATCCACTTGCCAGTCCCTAAACCTTCCCTTTCCTACATGTTAGTCACCCCTAATGTAGGCCCACGCCCAGGGTGCATTGTATGTGAAAGGTAGAACATGCCCTGATGTGTGTGGCATGTCCTGATAGTGAATTAAAGCCAATTTGTTTTTCACTATCGCAAGGCTATCTGTTCCCATAGGCCAGAATTGGCAGTTTGATTATAACATCTTATAATCCTAACTGACCCAGGAAACAAGGTAGAAAAACGAGTTTAATATGCCTGAACTCAGAATGTTAAAATACATCTTTGAGTGTGGGTGATTTTTACATTCTGTGTTTGAAAATACCACTTTTAGAAAGTAGGTATTTTCTTGCCTAACCATGCAGTATGCCTCTGCTAGGTTTGTGTATTCCATGCCTGATTTGTGAGTGACAGGGGGCTGGAGAGGGCTCTGGCTCCAGCAGTCTGATGAGTCAGGGCTGGGCTGAATAGTAGGGGTGGGCGGAATTGGCGGAAGGCACTTCCGCCGATTCTCGCGAGAATGCACGCAATTTCCGTGATCGCGGAAATTGGTGCTTCCGGCCTACCGCTGCCGCCTGCTACAGTTTGTGTATGTTGCCAGCCACGGCGCCGACGTCCCTGGGGTCCCTCGAGTCAGCTGTCCATCGTAGTGGGGGAAAGGGCGGAAGACGTTGCCCACCGCTGGTGTGTGGGGCGGGGCTTCCAATGCAGTTCACATGCCGTGGGCCAGAGACGCCGCGGGCCAGAGACCGATCAGAGCAGCAGACAAGGAGACAGAACCTCCTGGTGTCAGGAACTACACAGGGATTGCGCTCGATAAAGTCATGGCTGCACAGAGCTTCATCAAGGACAGGTAAGGACCACAGCTAATTTTTGACGGTAGATATGGGGAGAAAAGCACACCTGCCCAGCCTCGACCTAGCTCCCGAATGTTTTGTGCTGATTAAAGCGTTACTGAATTTGAGCTTCCACTCGGGCCCCTGCTTTATTTATATCTGTAAGTGCTTGGCCAGGCAACAATTTCCGTTCCCTCCCGGAAATTGCGACAATTCGGCATTTCCGCATTCCGGTCGGAACGCGGAAATGTCGAATTGTCGCAATTTCCGGGAGCGGAACGGAAATTGTCGCCCACCCCTACTGAATAGGCCCTGCATTGAGTGGAGAGTAGGGGGAGGAGATTTCCTTTTACTGGCCTGAGCCTTCATAGAATAGAGAGTAGGGGAGGAGATTTCCTTTCAGCTACTTTGGCTAGGTCTGCTTTCAAGAATGCTGTCTCCAACTCCTGTGAGGAAGCTGCACCAGGGAGGACAGAACTGATTTTGGCTGGGCACAGACACCCTCTGCCTTCAGAGGACAAAGGATTTTGCAGTATGAATATTGGGGCCCAGACCCCAGAACTTTAGATCACTTTTGGGAATCAAGACAAACCTTTGCCAAGGAGAGAAACCAAGGAAGCTGAAGGAGGAGACTGCCCCTGCGATAGAGACTGTTTGGGGTTGGCCTGCAGTGGTTACTTATTGCCAAAGAAAGGAGAAAAGGAACTTTGTGTGTATTTTTACTATCTTGGGGAAGATCTCCAAGGGCTTGAATCTGAGCTTGCCTCCTGCTCTGAAGTCTCATGGACACAAAGACTTCACCACCAGCTCCCCCTAAATTTCCTTGCTGGGAATTCTACCTGCAGTGAGGTGCCTGCTGTTGTTTTGGACCCTCTGGAGACTGCGTGTCGCTGGGAGCTGGAAGTGCGATGCAACGAGGAACAAGCATGTCGCCGCCGCAGCAGTTGCTGTCGGTCGCATCCCCGAAGAAGCGTGTCGCCACTGCAGCTGTTCGCCGTCGCATTGCCGAGGAAGTATGTGGCATCACCGGAAAAGCGAGTTACAGGGCCTGTCACGGCTCCAAAGTTCATCCATTTCGCCACACGGCCATCGGGTGTGCACGCATCACATCCACGTTGTCGCATTGCATCAAAGACGCAATTTTGTCACATCGCACCAGATCATCGCATCGCATCGAGGTGCCATCTTGTCGCATCATAACTGTAACGCAGTAAGAAACCGACTCATCACCCCCTCTCTGGTAAGGAACCAACGAATCACCTCCCCTGCGCTGCAGTAAGGAACTAACGCATCACCGCCCCCGAAGCAAGGAACCGATGCATCACTCTCCCTGCGACCCTTTTGTTTGTTTTGCGTGACGCATTCAAGGTACTTTGAGAGTAAAGTGTTGCATTTACCATCTAAATTAAACATAAATACTTCTACCATTTTATAAGTCATATTCTTGATAGTGTATTGTGGATTTTTGTCGTTTGGACTTGTGTTAAGTCTAGTAAAGATTACTAATTTTTCTAAACTGGTGTGGTGTCCATTTGTAGTGTTTTCACTGTATTACTGTATGTGTTCACAAATGCTTTACACACTGCCTCTGAGATAAGCCTGCCTGCTCGTGCCAACCTATCAAGGGGGTGAGCAGGGGATATTTTAGGAGTGTAGCCCCTTTACGCTGACTAGAAGCAAGGGTCCCTACTTGGTCAAATGTATCTACCTCTGCCAACTAGAGACCCCCATTTCTAACAATCACAAATAATATTTAGGAGGAAAAACACATATAGATTCACAATCACATTTGAGTACAAAAATACCACTAATGCAGCATAAATCGAGACTTTGGAAAAATTGTTAGGGGCACAAATGGGCCTCCTTAGCAGTGCTTGGATGCTTCACTTCACAGTCTATGCACTGCATTAGCATTTCTTTTGGCAGGTGCAATAACAAAGCTAAAAGTCAACAAAGAGCCGTAGAAAGACAAAGACTTCTCTGTACTACTACAAAATATGGATGACACTTTCTTCAAGCAATGAAGATCTGAACCAAAGCCTCTCTCTATGTTTGTTTTTGGTGATGAGCTTTTGGCAAGCAGCTATAGCTGCCTGTAGACAGACCTAAATAGATATGAAAAAATTGAGAGGATACAGAGATAGATTAACAAAAATAGAAAAGTATCTTTCTGAAAAATAGATGAGGGGGAATCCTACACAACTGAATCTGCAGTCATTCCATAATTTTGGATCTATGTAACTGAAAACTGCAAGGATACATGAGAAAGAAGGAGCATGTGAGAAGACGTGATTAATGAATCTGGAAAAGGAGGTAATGCTGCATCCCAGAATGCAACCTTTTCCCCTAAAAATTAAAAATAAAATTAAAAGCAGCTAAATGAACCAAAATATGATTGTGTCTCAAAGTGCAAGCTGAATGAACACCGCTTAGTAAAAATAGCTCTGTATCCATATATATGGTAATTCGTCTCACTTTAAATTTAGGAGTGCGCAAAATATTTGGGTGGGTTTCGAAAGAAGCAAAATTTCCCTTTTTTCCTGCCTCCAGTTGAATCAGGGCCAATCTGCAAAGAAAATGGCCAGTTCTGAAATAACAGCTTAGAAGCACTGTACAGGGCCGACCAATGTATGTAACCATGGGCCTAATTATGATTGGCTCCTTAAATTCCGTTTCCTTTGTAAACCCCTGTTTACCCACATGACAGAATTACAAATTTGACTGTATTTAACACATCCGATAATTATTGGATTTGTTAAATAACCCAGCATTTGTTAAATTTCGGCAAGTGCTGTAAAGCAATAGAAACTAGAGAAAAAACTATCTTAGCGATGATATCTTACAAAGTTACGAGGTCCAAGGCCATTGCAAACAGACCCGTCTCCAGACTAGTGGGAGGAGGCCTGTATCTAGTGGGAAAGGTATGCATTAATAAGAACAGTGTATTCATTAGTGAAGCAAAACTCGGCCTTGAAGAAATGCAACTTCGCACAGGCCGTTTCCCAGAAATAACTAAGGATTAGTTTTGATTATGATTCAAAATGGTGTCACAACCTAAAATGGTGCAGCGAATGCTAACTTTACATAGATCAATGAGCAAACAGAAGCAATTACATTTCAACAGACCCTCCTTTTAGCATGAGCTAACACATTTTGTGTCAACAATAAGGAAAATACAATCATGAGGAGAACTGGTTATGAACATTCCATGCTCTCAGGGTCTGGAAGGGAAACTGTAAGGAGGGAAGAAGTCTTAAAAATGCCCTCATCTATCTGCATTTGGTCAGTTATCTCCTTTTGGATCATAATTGCAGCATTGGTGTCATGAATTGATACCGTTCTTATTGGGGTAAGAAGGCTGGTACAATAAGAACAACATACAGGTAGGCAATGAACAAGAACACAACAAAACACCACTATTAGCAATAAGGTAAATCACTTTCTCAAAGATCCAACCCCAACCTCCATAGACAGACCAATTCCAATTTCTGCTTTCTATCCCCTTGACATTTTCCAGAATGTCTGAAATATGTTTGGTAATATTATTTTCCATATTCGTTATCCCGACTACACACTGGTCGCCAACTCCTGCACACACACCACCATTCTTAGCCAAAATAAAATCCACTGCATATCTAGCCCGCTCGGAATAAATCTGCATGCTTTCTAACTGAGTGGTGATGTCACGCAGAGCTGCCACAGTCATATCGGACAATGTTTGCAACTTACATCCAAAATACTTGCGGGCTTTTTCACCTCTTGCCATGGCCATTCCACCTAAGGTAAAAATGTAGGACGTAATATATCCGAAAATGTATACCATTACTATAATTGTTGATTTCAATAGCCATTACCCCCCCTCAAACTCCATTTCACCTTAGGTCTTTCACGTTTACACGGTACTCCCAAAGGCAACACTATTTCAAGAGCCACATCATTTGTCCCATTAGGAACAGTGGAGTAAGTCCCATTAGACAAAAAGAAAAATCCTGGGTTTGCATAAATTGGCCCATCATAATCCACTGCGGAATACCGAGTATTCATTTAAATTGTACTTGGATCATCTGCTCTTACTATTGGGATGGTCTCTCTGTGCATCACTACTCTTGAACAATTGATGTACAATCAGGTGTTGGCACTATTGATAATAGGACAACAAGCAGGATAATAACCTGCCTGTCGGGAGACCGTCAAGTGTCTATAATGCCAACTCACTAATGTTATATACTGTTCTTTCATATAGAAATTATCACAATAGGTGTTGCTGGGATAACCCTCCCCCAATGGTTTTCGATGGTACAGGCATGGTCCTGAATAACCAGATCCAAACACTTCTTTTATCTCCACAAAATCACGGGGTTGGGTATATGTATAATTCACTAAAGACAAGGAATATGCAGTTCATAAGCTAGTAACAGAGTCAGTGGGGTAGCATGCTATACCATTGCCCAAAAAAATCTTATGCATCTCCAAAAATATATTACTTGAAGCTACTCTCTTATTTCTTTTTGGGGAAAGACTTTTACCTCCACTGCGTTCAGCACGTTTTCATTCTCCTGACCTGTTTGAGTCCAAATCAGCTGGGCGTCACTAAACGGGGCAAACAGAGGCACCTGTTCAGTCTCATAGTCCCCAATACCTTCCTTCACCCACTGATCACAGGGCAAAGGCAGAGGGACCCTGAGACAATGAGCCGCATGTATCCAGTTTTTATGGCCAGAGACCTTCACTGCCATGCGCGTTGCAAGCAAGACCGGCTCTTGCCCCCTCCACCGCAGCTCCAAACTCTTCTTCCTCTGAAAATTTCTGATGAGTATAAAATCACCAGGCTGGATGTTGTGTCCGGGCCCCTCTGGTGCTGCTGGCAAGGTATCCCGGACCTGTTGGTGAATAGAACGCCAACTTTCAGTTAACTGGCCAAAATAATCGATTAACAATGGATACTCAATATTGGAGAACCATTGAGAGTGCGGGACACCCCAGACATTTGCCGGGTGTCCAAACACGACCTTGTACAGTGACAATCATGTTCTACAATGTGCTGTAGTTCCAGTTGACAAAAGAGCTAACGGTAATGCATCTGGACATTTTACCCCCTCGTCTCCTGTATTTTTGCCAATTTGAGTTTGAGAGTACCATTGTACTTCTCAACCATACCTTCTGACTGGGGATGATTGGCAGCATGAAACTTGAGCTTTATGTGCAAGCCATCACAGATCAATTGGATCACTTTCACATTAAAATGACTTCCGTTATCACTCCAAATCAAACTGGGCAAGCCAAAACGAGGAAAGAACTCCTTCATGAGTACCTTTGCAGTCGTAATGGCTGTATGTCCTTAGTGGGATAAGCCTCAACCCATTTACTGAATGCACATACAACCACCAAAACATACTTTAAATTATTACATCTTTCCAATTCTATGTAGTCCATTTGAAGGACCTCAAAAGGAAAAGTGGGCGGTGCAAGATTTTCAGGTGGTGTAGGGGTACCTTTTCGAGGATGGTGCATCTTGCACACCATACTGTACTTCACTAAGTGTGCAGCTGTCTGAGGGATATTGTCATTCTGCCATACAGGGTCCAACAACTTGCAAATACCCTTAGCACTAATGTGGGCTGGGCCATGGGCCATCGTAACCACAGGGAGAACATATGCATCAGGCAACATCAATCTCTGCTTCCCTGACTTATCATTCCAACACCCTTCATCATTCAATTGTGCTGTACTTTCCTGCCACACTGCTAATTCTTCTATCGTGGCCTCACTTTGTATCTCTTTCACATTCTCAAGAGTGTCTTCAACCATAGCAACTTCAGCGACCCACCTACCGGGACTTGCTACAAACATTCTTTTCATTTTTGTCTGGGCCGTTTCCTTGGCTGTTTGATCAGCAAAAGCATATCCCCTACCTACGTCATCAGTAACCTTCTTATGGGTGCTACACTTCACGTTTGCCAATTTTTAGGGAGTGCAAAGCTGAAAAAAGCCTCAATATGAGGTGCCATGCTAAATTCTAGTTTCGTGTGAAGTAAGGAACCCCCTCTCTGCCAAAGGCATACTGGCTATCAGTATAAATATTGACAACCAGTCCCTCACTTAATTCACAAGCTCGAATAAGGGCAGCTAACTCAGCAGCTTGGGCTGACTGATAAGGGACTCAGGAGGTCTCTACCACAGCACGCAGTGTGCTAATAGCATAAGCCGCAGTAGTAGTGCCATCTGGTAATTTGAATCTAGAGCCATCAACATATATTTCCCCTTGTGGGTCAGAAAAGGGAATATCAGTCCTTTCGTCTCTTCCTCTGTTCGGAAAATTCAATAACTTTTATCAATTTCATCACTCTCGGGAGGGAAGGGTAGTCACATGGCTGGATTCATAGTCGCACATCATTTAATTGTAATATGCTTGGCAACGAGGGTCAATTCATAGCCGGTAAGACATGCTCTGGTGAGGTGCTGTCTTTGTCTTATACAAAAGTGTGTCCACAACATGGGGTACCACGACTGTGAGTTCAGTATCAAGCGTGAGACCAGCCGATTGTCTAATTGAAGTGGCCACAGCCGCGACCGCTCTTAGACAACGCGGTAGGGCTCTTGTGACTGGATAAAGGACAGCAGAAAAATAAGCACACGCCTATTGCTTTTCTCCAAATGTTTGTGTTAGGACAGAAAGCACACAACCAGCCATCTCATGGACGTACAACATAAACGGTTTATTATAGCTGAGTACTGGAGCCGAACAAACCGCAATTTTCAATTGCTCAAAAGATTGCTGACATTCAGACATCCAAGGCAAAGGCTCTGGCACTTCTTTCGTTGTTAGTGCATGCAAGGGTTTGCTTAGTAGGGAGTAGTTAGGTATCCACTGCCGGCAGTTGGAAGTGATATCTATAAAAGAGCGCACACATTTTTGAGTCTTTGGAAGGTACATTTTAACAATAGTACTGACACGTTCAGGGGTCAACCTCCTACCCTCCTTTGACAGTAGGTGATCTAAATAGGTGACCTCCTGTCGAAAATACTGAAATTTAGAATGGGAATCTTTATGTCCATTTTTAGCCAAATGGAGCAACAACAGAACAGTACTGTCTTTTCAACCTTGTTCGGTATCAGAAGCAATAAGGAGACTGTCAATATACTGGACCAATTCATTACCTGTACGAAGTGACAAGGAATCTAATTGATCCTTCAATGCCTGACTATAAATGCTTGGACTCTCTGCATAGCCCTGAGGAGAGAATCTAAAGTTCCTACCAGCTAGGGTGAACCCAAACAAATATCTGCTATCAGGATGGATAGGAATACTGAAGAACACATTTCTTAAATCAATAACAGAAAATAATTTAGCAGTGGAAGGAATCATTGTTAGAAGTGTAGTAATGTCTGGAACTACTGGAAACTGAGGAACCACTATTTTATAAATTTTCCGTAAAACAATCACAATGTGATAGACATCTTCATGATCATCAGGGAACCCCAGGATGTCCGTTTGTGAATCGGGAGAATGGGACTATTACAAATATTCGCAGATATCTCCTCAACTACTCCTTTCTCTATTAAATCCTGGATAATTTGCAAAAGGGCCCGTTCTACTGCTTGAGGTATTTTGTACTGAGGAATACGAGGCAAAACAGCATTATCTTTAAACTGAATCGAAACAGGTGGGATATGCAGCAGTCCCACAGCTGGATCACCCATCGCCCATACAAGTGGATGGGATGTGTGAAAATTCAACAGGAACAGGGAGCGACAGACACTGTCTAGTCCTCACATTGGGGCCCATCGCCATATAGACACCTTCCGGAGAGCAATAAATAGAAGCATGCAAGTTCTCCAACAAGTCCAAACCCTTCAAATTTTCACCACAATCGGATGTCATCAAAAATTGAGAATCCACAATATAAGGACCAATAGTCAATGCAAGGGTTCCCGAAATGGGCTGTACAACTGATATTCCCCTGAAAACTCTACCAAAGCATTATTATGGCCAGACAGAGCTGCCCGAGGGACCGTGTTTCGAGATACTGAACTTTTTGTCGCACCTGTGTCCACCAAAAATTCCTTAGTCGAACCTTGTAGTTCCGCTGTCACATAATGCCCGTGCTGGCCTACAGGTATCAGAACTGGTCCCTCACTGGCTGCTCTAATTGTAAGACATTCCTGTCACCTCATCCATATATATATATAATCATTCTGGTTATACTGCACATCAGGAGGGCCATCAAAATAATTGGTATCATAACGACCTTGTGATGTTGTAGCATTCTGAACCCTATTAGCCTCACATGTTTCACGACCCCGTCCACGAGAACCTCGTCTTCTAGGGACCGCCACCTTCTGCAAAGGCACAGGACACTCGCTACACCAATGACCCTCCTCCTTACAATATGCACACTAATTCGGCCCCAAAGGTGTCATATTGGGCTGCCTACTGGTGCGCAGAAGATGGCGAGCCGGACCCCCACATCCTCTACCATTGCCTCTAAATGCTTGTTGCAACAATACCTTAGTTTTTAAATCTTTATGCTTTTTCTCTGCCCTTTTTTTCTCCTCATTGTCCTGATGTTCATAATATTGAGCAATATTCAAAATAACAGAAGGGGAAGAGGTGAACCAAATACTTTCAGAGGCCTGTAAACGAGCTGCAATTTCAGGAAGTAAATAAGAAATAAACCTATTGACAAACCACCGAACACCCCCCTCAATAGATAAGTCTGCCCACTGTAATCTAAAAAGTATCCTCAAACGGAGTAAAGAAATCAGACACACTGTCATCTTTCTTTAGTTGACAAGCCATCAACTTATCCCAAACTACTTTCCTCGGTGGAATAAGAGAATGCATATAAGTAATAAGGAAGCATGGCAAAGCAAGTATCTCTGCTCGGGGCTTATCGCCTGGCTTTCTTTCCTGATCCCATGCTTTGATTTGATCCCATGTACCAGCCAACTCCACAACATGATCTTGAGTATGAACCTGCCTCCAAATATCAACTGGAACAAGAAGGCCAAAAAATATTTCAACATCAGCAAGAGTCATTACCGTCGAAGAGGCGGCTTCAGTCAATTCTTTATAATACGCACTAGGATTTTTCCTAAGATCAGGCAACTGAGTCTTAAGAGACAATACCTCACTTCTTTTCCATGGAGTGTAAACCCACTGTTCTTGAAACAGGGCCGCCACACCCGCTTGAGTGACATTCCCTCTCTGAACCATTAACTCTGGTATCTCTGGGTGATATATGGGATGAACCTCCCGCATCGGAAACTGAGAAACCGCAGTAGGACTCTTGTCATGCAACCTACCTCTGTAAGCAACCAACGTGGTAATGTTCCCAAAAACCTGACCTGGGTTCAAATCACTAGCGAACACACAATCCCTAATATCGAATAAAACTTGCGGTACATCCTCCCCAAAATGTTGCTGCCAAAGTCCAATCAATGTAGACAACCTATGCTTAAGAGCATGCTGCTGTATAAAGGGCTCATAATCTTTCATCACACTCCAAACCTCCTCCACACTATTAATGGGATGATGACCCCACTGTGCGGCTTGATTAGCTACAACCTTCTTCTCTTCATCACCCACCACATACCATCAATAGGGCCCATACGCTCATTAAAGTTTGTCCAATCTCTATTATCAAATCCGCGTACTGGCGATTCAGTACTCACCCAAAGTGGAGGATGAAAAACCATAAAAGGAGAAACAGCAGAAGTGCCAAGTACAATCGATGCCGACGGGTGTGCCACAGGAGAAAGAGCTGGAGATAGGGATGTTGAAACAATAGGTGTGTCAGGGGTGCTAACAGTCACAGTTGCCACGGACGGCGAGGGCAAAGAAGGAGGAGGAGGAGCCACAGCCGTCGAGATGACAACAGTAGACACAGAGACACTGGAAACAGCTGTAACAGGTGGCTGCGATAGCGCAAGATCAATAGGATATATCCTTTGTGGGGCACATGGGTCGGGGGTGGGTGTCTAGCAATTCCTCCACAAAAGTATCATTTTCCTCCTGAGCCAAATACGATTTATCAACATGCAATCGAAATATCTTATCTTCACACTCAACTCCCTTTTCCTGTTTTTCTCTATCATATGCTATAGCTTTCTGAGTCAGTGTCTTTATCTTTCCTTTTCGTACAATCCTTTTCCATTTTCAATCGTCTCTGCCTAGCTGTCTTCTGCCACGTTCTGAGGGAATCAAACATAGATTGTCTACTTCATCTTTTCAACAACTGTTCCTATAAATACCCAATTTTTTGCTCATCGAAAGTGCCCGTCAACAGCCACTGCAACTCGGCATTTTCCCTAGTATATTTGTGCCATAATGTACTGAACATAATAGGGCCAGACCATGCGTCACATACATATCAAAATTTGGAGTGCCTTCTGGAGGCGCTGTCTGAGCTTCTTCCAATCGAGCATCCGCAGAACAACAGCAACAGCGACAGCACAAAGAAAACAATTTCTAATCCCAGGCACCCTCAAAACAAACTCACCTCATGTATGCAGCTCAACGAACAAATTCTCCACTGCCGACTCTTCAGACCAAAGGTTAGATCTACGGGTTTTGCAGTTCAGGACTCCAGTCGGGATGACCACTGGCCGAGGCACCGTCCAGAGAAGCAGAAGGGGCAGCTGTGAGTATTAGAAACTCTTTGTGCGGGGGTCCCTGGTCATTGAGTCCAACCCTGTGATGGCTTCAACCTCCCCCGTCTGCGGAAAGGAATGGGTCACTCACCTGAAGGAGTCCCTGTTTGGGCACCAACTGAAGGAAGTGGCTGGATTAGGTTCACCCGGGTCACTCATGACCACCTCTCAGCCTTTCACACCAAATGAAGAGTCGGTCAGACAGTAGAGAATACAAACCAATATCTGTCTATTCAGAGTACACTCATAGCAGTCTCAAAAGGTGCTGCAGAGGTACTAAAGTCCACAAGCATAAAGATACATTTAGTACATTTCATAACTGGGCTAGAACACGCCCATAGTGGACTTTTCCAAGCAGGGGCTGTAAAGCAATAGAAACTAGAGAAAAAAACAATCTCAGCGCTCATATCTTACAAAGTTATGAGGTGCAAGGCCATTGCAAACTGACCCGTCTCCAGACTAGTGGGAGGAGGCCTGTATCTAGTGGGAAAGGTATGCGCTAATGAGAACAGTGTATTCATTAGTGAAGCAAAACTAGGCCTTGGAGAAATGCAACTTCGCACAGGCTGTTCCCTAGAAATAACTCAGGATTAGTTTTGATTATGATTCAAAATGGGGTCTCAACCTAAAATGGTGCTGTGAATGCTAACTTTACATAGAATAATGTGCAATCAGAAGTAATTAAATTTCAAAACCTGATACAAATTTTTGTTGTCATAGGCAAACGCAGATCAAGCATGTGCACGCAAACATAGGCCTGTCTCACGTATTGCGGTCTTGTTGCACCAGGAGGGATGCCCAAAGCTTTACCCGCATAGTGGTGGAAGGCTACTGCGTTTCTCAGGTGTTGAGTAGCACGAGTGGTGACAGCATACCGTGTAGTGATCCGCAGAAGTGAACGGGTCCTTTTTAACCTGTGTTACTGGAGTGAGGCCTACATTCACGTTTAAAGTTCCAATGCTGTGTGCTTATTTCGCCCTTTACCTACATTGCTTTATTGCAAAGTGCTATCTAGCGCAGAGGTGGCTAATCTGCACTGGGTGTATGGGTGCCTCGGAATTGTGCAATACAGTAAGGTGTACTGCATGTGCTGGATATACATGTGCATATGAGTGGTAGAGTACATGAGGATGTAGTGCTTTGAAGTACATGCAGGACAAATGCATATGACGGATGTATGTGTCCCTGTGATGGTTCAGTACAAGAAAGGTACAGTGTGTGCATGTTAAATGCATATGCTGGATGTATGTGTACCTATGAATGATATAATACATAAAGGATATAGTGCTGGGCAGTGTCTGCATGTTAAATGCATGTGTTGGGTGTATGTCTGTTTCTGAGAGGCACAGTACATGGAAGGCGCAGTACTGTGCAGTGCATGTATGCTGTATACAAACGCTGGGTGTATGTGTCCCTACGAAAGGTACAATAAAAGTCCCTTGGTTCTATTTTGGAAGACCCAGGCCAACATGGTGAAACATGGAGTGGAGGTAGAGAGATCAGAAAGATTTGGGTATTGCTGCATTCCTGTAAGTTGGGTGGGACACACACTGAGGAGGGGAGGACCAGCCCTCACGTATACACTTTAAAGGGTGCTCTTTGATTTAGTGAGAAGTCACAAGGAAAGTCCTGTATTATGGGACCATCAGCTACGAGACTCTCCTGCTGGGACTGACTGCTTTTCAAGAGGAAGAGGGTGTACATGCATTGGCACTTCAAAAGTAACAGAAACCCAACATAAAATGTCAAAGATTCAGACCCTAATCACATTTGGTATCTGTAAATGGACTATGAGAAAGGGGGTTTGAGACCCCAAGCAGCCTGATGTAATGAGTGAAGAAGGGAAGCTCTGCAAGGCTTCTGCCTGTGACCAGGACTGGGAGATCAAGGCCTGCAAGTCTCCCTGCTGGGTGAATGGGGCATCACCCAGGGAATCTAAGACCACCTGTCCGGAGCCTGGAGCACCAACACCTGCCTGCTTGCCAAGACCGGTGTGTCCTGTGAGGGCAGAGAGCATTGAAGGGAGCAGGGTCCAGTGGGGAGCCCTGTCAAGTGGACTCCTTGTGCAAGGTGCGAGGAAATGGCTTCTGCACCGATCGGAACATTGCCTGGGTGCAGGACAGAGTCAGCAACCCTGTATATCAGGAAATAGCCACCGTGAATTTAGCCATTTATCATACTGCACTGACCAAGCTGGAACCTCTGCATGGTATTGAGGCAGCATACCCATATGCCAGAATTGGTTGCCGAGAAAAAGACTGTCATGCGAGAAGGGGTCATAGCCCGGTGCGGTAGCAAGATGGTGACCCCGTATGTCCGGAGGGGCAGACAGGGAGAAGACTGCTGTGCAGAAAAGGCAGTAGCCCTGTGCTGTAGTGAGGTGGCGACCCCATATGCCAGGAAAGTTCACCATAGAGAATATCACTGTGATGACCGGGCCAGAGCCGCTGGGCTGTCAGTGACAGTGACCCCTTATACCAGAGGCGTCACCGGGAGCACCAAGGACTGTGATTTATTTTGCCCCTCTTGAGAAGTGAGGATGCCGTGGGAATACCTAAAGTCAATCAGGTGAGGTACCCAAGACAGGATTGTCGTAGCTGCTTCCATCTGTAGCAGAATGAACACTTACCCGACAGGAGATGCAGAAAGTCTCCGGTAGCTTCTGGAGTGCAACCGCGAGTGGACCTGGGGGAACTTGTTGCTAGTAGCACTGTGACACTAGACCACTATTGACTTTAAATTCAAGTCAAAGTGGACTCTTGAGACTTGAACTGCTGGTAGGCCGTACCCTGGATATTGCCAATAGTGAATGGGGAATAACCACTATTGCTAACACGAGGAGGGAGTGGGGCAGAAAATTGCCATAAAAAGGGAGTATTTGGCTGGACAATGAGTTATTGCTGCTGCTGTACATATTTTGGGTTGTGAACCCGTATTTACTATCCTGTATACTCACCTTCTCCTGAGGGATCCTTGGACTGCTCAGACCACGCATACTTTGAGAGTCAAGTGCAGAAGGGGTACTTGACTCAGTAATTTAGTATCCATAGTATGTCACGTCCAGGGCCATCAGGAGTGAAAGGCCTCAACCCCAACGGTTGGGCCAAGTAACCCCTGCTTGCTCCATGGCCCACTGAAATGGGTTCTGGCACCTTCTTCCTCCAAGTACTGGCTATTAACTCAACTCTGATGAGTCCCTTATATAAGACCGCTAGACAGTGCAAACCTTCATTTCACAGTGTAAACAATATAGGTTGGTTAATCCCTGATTGGCTTATCTAACCTTATAAGGCCATCACATGTGGTGTAGGAATATGTCCATGGCATGGGAAGTTAAATATCACCTGTGGACTGCAGAACTTGTTGTGCAATCCACTTATGTGACAAATAAACTCATGGTTTCAGGTCTACCAATGTAGCAAAGATGTAATTTATCCTGCAGCAGAACCTGTCAAAATTCCCCCTTTGACAGGATAAAACCCTTCCTTTTAAATATTAGTAAGCCACACCTATGTAGGGCTATGAAGTCCACAAAGTAGAATGCATGCTTATTAAATGTGAAAAATGTACAATTTTACCCTGTCCCTACAGTGACAATCCCCAAAAAGCTATTTTTACTGGGGAGGGCTCTGGATTTCTTATGAACAAACTAGAGTACAGATTCACCCACTATTTTTTTACATTTATTTAAAATCCAATATTTTGGTAACTTACATTTTTTTTATTTTTTTTTATTTTTTTAAAGAAACCTTTATTTTACTTCAAAGAGTTACAGACATGGGCCTACACCCACTTGGGCCGGCCGCTAATTAGTACGAGATGTGTTATTTCACCGTTATACAGACATGTCAATCAAAAGATCCTGTTAGTCCATCAGCACTCTGAGTGAAGGCAGCGGTTGTATTCGAATAACAGTATTAAAGACGGTTTCATCTTTCAATTTAAAACTTATAAACATTTCACACAAACAAGGCAATAAGAATTTTAAGTATCAGTACGTGCTCCCCGTGGTAGGAAATTCCACTTTATATAATAATCATGAATAGTCTGTGACAGAGGAGTGGGGGGGGGGCCTGGGAGCAGAGGAAAAGTCAAACTGTATCATACTCATAACATAGCAAATTAGGAATGTTCAGCTAGGGGGACAAAGGAACATCCAATACTATTGCCAGAGGAAGGGCGCAGATGTCTCCGCGATAAGAATTCCACGGACCCCACACCTTAGTCCATTTCCTAGGCTTGCCTCTCGCCACATACACCGTCTTTTCTCTAAACATGCACCAGTCCATATTCTCCTTCCATACCGAGACCGTGGGTGACCTCTGGGAACCCCATAACTGTGCGATGTTGCGTTTAGCCACTATATTCCCCAAAGTCACCCACTGCGTCTGTGCCACATTATAATCATTTGGCTCCCACACGTTCAGCAGACACCTCCTAGCTTCTGGTAACAGAGCAACATGTGTGACCTCTTCCATTACCGCATGCACCCGATTCCAAAAGCGAGCCACCTCAGGACATTCCCATATGACGTGAAGGAAAGTACCCAGCAAACCACAGCCACGCTTACACAATCCATCCACGGAAAAACCCATGCGCATCAGGCGGGGTCCAGTGACATACACTCTATGGAGTATCTTCAGTTGTACGAGCCGAAGACGGGCCGGAATTGCCACCTCCCTCGGGGAGGCTACTGCCGATACCCAGTCCTCATCATCTAATTCCAAACCGTCAGCTACCCAGACCTCCCTCAGGTGGGTCAACAGGTCCGCTCGTTCATTTATAAGCTTTTTATAAATCAAGGAGATTGTGCTGTCAGGCACGTAACCATCTAGCACCCTGTCCTCCAGTGGGGAATTTTCCGGGATAGCAGTAACATCAGGGAAAACCGAACACAACGCATGGCGGACCTGAGCATACCGGAAGTACTCCCTATCATTCAGCTTATATTCCACTTTCAGCATTTCAAACGTTTTAAACTTCCCTTTCACCCAAAAATCACTCACCTTACATATGCCAATCATATCCCATTTCTCAAATCCTTTTGTTTTCCACAAACAGCCCAGCCTTTCTGAAGCATACAGCGGAGTCGCTCGAGTCAGGCGGTCCTTCCATCCCATCGCAGCATTCGCAGCATGCCACACACGTACTGCTATCTTTGTTGGGCCTGTCAACTGCACACCGGGAGACTTCGAATAAAGTGCCCTATTGTAATCCCCACCAGGCAATAACATTTTATCCATCTCAAACGCCGGGTTCAGGGCCGGTCCGTACATCCCGTGATTCACCGCCGCCAATTGGGACGCCCAATAATATCGCTTGATATCGGGGAGTGCAATACCCCCATCATACCAAGGGAGTGTCAATTTTGTGAGAGCGATTCGCGATCGCGCGTCCCAGAACAATTGCCTCTGCAAACTCTCCACCTCACGGAAATAGCAGGCCGGTATAACGTCACGTGTGTTTTGTAGTGCATACAGGAATCGTGGTAGCGACATCATTTTAAACAACGCCGCACGTCCGGGCGGCGAAAGCGGAAGCCGTCGCCAACCCGAAACGTCGGCCTTTAGTCGTTGAAGTGGGGGGAGTAAGTTCCGCTCATAACGGGCCACAGGGTCTAATGTTATGAAGACTCCCAAGTATTTAAACCCCGACTGCGAAATCTGGATAGGGCAGCCTCGCGGAAGGAGAGGAGCATCACCTGAGAGAACGTAGACGCATGACTTAGTCCAGTTAATGACCAAGCCGGAGTTACGACCAAATGAGTTTAGAACATCAACTAATACAATTAAAGACTTCCGGGGAGATGTGAGGTACAGGAGAATGTCATCCGCATAAAGAGAGATGCGGTCCTCAAATTCAGGCGTCCACCTGATGCCCCGCAATGAGGGCTCCCATCGTAGCCAGGCAGCCAGAGGTTCCAAGGCAAGTGCGAAGAGGAGGGGCGACAACGGACAACCCTGCCGCGTGCCTCTTCCCAACACAAAGGGTGTCGACACTCTGCCATTCACTACCACCTGAGCCAATGGTTCATCATACAACAACTTTACCCAACCGATAAACCCGGGGCCAAAACCAAATTTCACGAGCGCAGCCCAAAGATACGGCCATCCTAGAGTATCAAACGCCATTGTTGCATCCAAAGACGCCATAATGGCCGGCTCACGTATGTACGCTGCTCTCGCGAGCACTTCATGAAGACGCCTCAGGTTCAGAGCCGTGTTACGGTGAGGTATGAAACCAGACTGATCCGGATGGATCAAGTCGCCAACGACCCTAACCAGACGATTAGCTAAAACCTTAGCCAGAATTTTGGGCTCAGCGTTTAACAGTGAGATGGGTCTATAAGAGATACATCGATCCCGCGACTTCCCCTCCTTGTGAATCACGACTATTGTAGCAAGACGCTGATCATAGGGGACGGAGCCCACTTCTCGTGCTTCAAGAAACATATCGCGTAGATGAGGCGCCATCTTGTCCGGGCGCAGTTTATACAGTTCGATGGGAAGGCCATTAGGACCCATGGCCTTGCCGGAAATGACCGAGCGAATGGCCAAAGCAATCTCATCAGGCGACAACGTCGCATCCATCAGTATCCTATCCTCCTCCGACAAAGACGGCAACGCAATATCTCTCAGCAAATGATGAGAGTCATCCTCAGGGCGATCTGAGACTGGAGAATATACTTCGGGGAAATAAGCCACGAAACATTCACCAATTTCCACAGGGTCAGTCACACGCACGCCATCCGCTCTCTCAATAACCGGTACCACTCGACTCGCTCTCTCTTTCTTGTCCAACCATGCAATCAATTTTCCAGCCTTATCCCCCACATCGTATAAGCGCCCTTGTTGCTCTCTACTCATCACTTTGGCGGCATCGGTGACCAACGCTCTATAGTCAAGCTGCTTGAGACTGAGAACGTGCAACTTATCATTCGTAACACCCAGCTCCAGGTCCCCCTCCAACTCGGCTATTTCATTTTCAGGCGAACCACCTCCTCAATCTTGCTTTTCTTGGTGTGGGAAATTAGAGAAAGGGCTTGCCCACGGATCACTGTTTTGAAGGCTTCCCTCAACGAGACAGCAGATGATACTGACCCCACATTTTCATTGAAATAGTGTTCGAGAGACTTGACCAGTTCAGCCCGGATTTTAGGATTACGTAGGTACCAAGGGTTAATCGGTGCTACCATCCCCTCAGCCCCGGGGGTGACCTCCATGTGCAACAGTAGTGGGGAGTGATCAGAAATACCCCGGGCCAGATGTCTTACTTCCCTAACCATCACAGCTTGGGCCGCCGGCATAAGGACATAATCAAGTCTCGAGAGACTTCCTTGAGCCCCTGAGTGGAAAGTCCGAGGGTATCTATAAACCCACTCAGCTAGGTCTGTGCCCCAGGGAGATCCCTGGGAGGGTGACGATCCGCTCTACCGGATACGACAGAATTAAAATCGCCCCCCATCACCAGAACCCCCCCCCGGGAGTCCCAAGACCATTCGCCCCAAATCAGCAAATGTTACAGTCTGCAATCCTGGTGGGACATAAACAGAAATTAGCGAGACAGTTCTGCCCTCCCAGAGTGCAGCATACCGCCCTCTATCATCATGAATCATATCGTCCACCTCCAACGGGAGAGAGGCTCTAACCAAGATGCCCACCCCCCTCGAGCCAGAAGTAAAACTGGAGTGGACAGCGAGACGATATCCCCGCCTATTCATAGCATGGCAAGAATTCCCAATTAGATGCGTTTCCTGCAGAAAGACAATGTCTGGCGAAAGTCGTTTAAAAAACTGCAGCACTACCCCATGTTTAATCCTGTCCCCCAATCCATTCACATTCCATGAGAGTACTCTCAATCCCCTACCCCCATCCCAACCTCGTGCATAACCCCCTCCCCCAGAGAACACGATCCCGACCACCAGTCGTATAGCATTACGTTGCCTTGTGAAACATTCAAACATTCCCCAGCCCCCCCCCTCCCCACCAACGTTTCCGTTACAACTCCCCCCTCCCTGCACCCCTGCGTGAGCCCATGTAGCCCCCCCAACTTGCAGTGTGCCTGTCACCCTAGCATTAACTAATCTACAAAAGGAAACCCCAGAGGAGGAAAGAGCCTCACTAAGCACCCCACAACCCCCGGGCAGTTAAGAATAAGGCACTGAATAGAAACATCGAACCAAAGTATTGAAGTGTCATCGCAATGTTCAGTCACTGGGAACCAAGAGTCTATTCCTGCCCCGCCAAGCCCTCTCCGTTCTCCTCAGTCTGTCCCTCTCGACTTCGTCGCTGGGGCAGAGTATCAAGCCAATCTCCAACCACCTCCGGCCGATCGAAGAGATGTGACCGATCCTCAAACTCAACACGCAACCTGGCCGGAAAGAGCATCGCATATTTCAGCTCCATGTCTCTCAGTCGCCGTTTAACACCCATGAACCCCTGTCGTTGCTTTTGGACCGATTGTGTGAAGTCCGGGTAGAAGCTTATATTAGTGTTCTCAAACTTCGTCGGCCCACTCACCCTCGAGGCCTGCAGGATAGCGTCCCTGTCCCTAAAATTGAAAATTCTGGCAATGATAGGCCGTGGGGGAGCGCCCGTTTTCGGCTTACCACCCGGAACTCTATGGGCCCTCTCGACCGCAAAAAATGTACTCAATCCTTTGGGTGCAAGATGGTTGATCACGAGGTCTTCCACGAAGAGGTCGGCCGCAGGAACCTCCGATTTCTCCGGCACCCCTATTATGCGCACATTATCCCGCCGAGCCCTACTTTCAAAATCCTCCAGCCGACGGACAAATAAATCATTGGATGTCCGCAGATTATGGACCTCGGTTTGCAGGTCGGACACGTCCGTTGTCAGGCTCGACGTTTTCAGACCCAAGGATTTGACCTTTTCATTCGTTTTTGAAAGGTCCGCTCTGACTAGATTAACGTCGATCAAAACCGTGCCCAATTTATGGGCCAAAGTGTCGAATTGCTGACCAACCGCAGCTTTCATCTCGTCGATGGCACCCATGACGTCCTGCAATGTTAATTCTGTGGACTATCCCGGGCCATCCTTGGATCTCTCCGGTGACTTATGCAGTCCACTAGGGGATCCTTTTGACTGAGCATAGCGGTCCATGTTATTAGCTTGGGTATAACCTCCCCGCCTAGTCATCTTGGATTTTTGTTTATCTCCGTCCGATCTAGCCGCCATTGTCTGATGGCCACCAAGGTTGTCGTCCACCAACACGATTAGTAATCCCAGGATATCCGATCTAATGAGCCTCGGCGATCACGAAATGTAGTCCAGACTAGTGTCCAAGATCCAGGCAGGATTCCCAATCTTCCCACTATCGGTGTGTCGCTGACAATCCAGGGTCCCTCAGCCAGTTTCAGCGAGGAGACCCGAAACTGAAAGTGAAAGTGTGGGGTACGCACCAGCCCGGGTCCTGCATGCCGTTGTTGTTCACTGTCTGCCCGGGCACCACGCCAACTCGAGTCCGGGGCAAGTTCAGGAGTAGGCCGCCAACTTGAAGTCGATGCTATCCCGGTTCCTGAAGTCCGATTTAAGTTTGGACAACGGGTATCACCTCCGCTTATGTTCGCCTGTAGAAGCCCGTCGATAGAATCAGGATATATTCAGGATAGACGTGGGAGGTTGCGGAGGCCCTCGGGAGCCCTGTGCCTACGCGGCCATCTTGGTTGCGCGCTAGGCTCCTCCTCCCTACATTTTTAATAAATATTTAGAAAAAGTAGCATTTAGAAAGTTACCTTTTCCCTACCTGATGTTCCTGGAAGTAAATTTACATTAGCCTGACAGCAGCTGTCCAGTCAGTTCTTCACCTTAATGAGGTGTGACAACTGCTCCCAGAGCAGAGTCAATGAACTGGGTGTAAGAAGTTGTTTTTCCTCCCATTTGTAGGAATGCCAGTATGGCTGGATCTAAAAACTCCTTTAACTTGTAATGTGGCCTGCCCATTCATCAGTAAATATAAGGGGAGAACTGGAGAAAGCAAACCTTTGCCCCCCCCCCCTAGCCAGGCTGGCTCCAATCCCATTAGGAAGAGAGCTACTGCAGAACCGGTTTGAGTGAATATTGAAGAGGGGAGTGATAATTTACCTGGGCACACATGTCAGCAGGTAAACTGGCTCTGCACAAGAGAGAAAGGGTTTCTCCATCTTGGATTTTAGGAGTAAGGTGTACTTCAGGATTGTTTGCAGTAGGGTAAACAAAAACTGTTGAAAAAGTGGGCAGAGTTGTACCTTGAAACTTTTACCCCATTTGTTAGGGAAGAGTCAAGTATTATTCGATGGATGGTAAATATTCACCTAAGATGAAACACCAACAAAACAGAAATTCTTGTGTTCGGGAAGTCTAATTTGTTCTCCCCTAGGATGTGGTGGCTGGAGTCTGTGCACCCTACTCCATCCACCGTAGAAGTGGCTAAAACTTTGGGAGTCAAATTTGACAATGCACTGTCTTTTGGCCACAAGTAATATCAGAAGCTAGTACGTGCTTTTCATTGATTAATTAATTTAAAAAATCTTTGACTTCCTCCTAGCCACAAGGAAAACAGTGGCCTTTGCTCTTATAATTTTGAGGCTTGATTATTGCAACAGCTTGTATGCAGGGAGTTCAAAGCAACTGCTTCATAGACTACAGATGGTTCAAAATTCAGCCACCAGATTGGTGATTAAACTCCCTAGAAATAGTTTGCGTCCAAAGCACTCAAGGAGTCACATTGGCTACCTATTCATCATAAGAGGGTCTTATTCAAACTTCTTGTGCTGGTCTTCAGAACTTTTAATGCTACAGGCCCTAATATTTATCTGACAGGTTTTGCCATTGTAGGACTCAGAGAACTCTCAGATCTTCAAATGCCATTTGTTTTAGGCATAAATCCCTAGGAGGCAAATCATTCATGGTCCTAGGATCTAATGCCTAGAACCAATTTCCAGGACCGCTTTGGTTCATTGCTCATGAAGCCAGTTTCAAGAAGAATTTTAAGACTTGGCTGTTCTTTGCTCCTGATGACCTGTGCCACTTATTAATATAATTGGATGGGTACAGGCCTATCTCTCATTTCGTCTACTTCTGAATTTTTTCTTTTTCTCTCTTGCTTCTTTCCTATTCTTTTTATTGAGGAATGGTGTTTGAGTTAGCGCCAGAATGCTCTTGTTTGAGTGATCATGAGCTCTACAAGTACCATATTCAGTTGTTCATAAATGTGGCACCCTAGGGAAATCTCAGAAACCTCCATGGACCTGTAGAACAACAAAAGAAGGCCTGATCCTGCTTTTTGCATCTTTTGTGGACATCTGAAGGGCTGGACCTGTACAAAGAAGTAGACTCCAAGGGTCGTCGGCTGACCTCCATTGGGAGTGCAGTGACACGACTGGCTGCTAGAGCCCTATTGTTAAAAATAAAAAATTTCCTTCTGTGTCATAAAATATTTCCGAAATAAAAATAAAAAGTTGTCCCAATTTGTTTGCACTGAACTAAAAGGATGCGCTTCTACTTAAAATCACACAACTTAAAGTACATTTGTTACCATTATTTTATTATATTATACTAAATACCTTTTTAAAATCTTGGCTTGCAAATCAATTTAAAATACATATATAAACACTGGATGTCCCGCTTTTTACACACAGGTTTACCAACAAATTATAGACCTTTGTTTCACTTTCATTAAACTGTATAGTTAGCAATCGTTATATAGAATAAATAATAAATACAATAATAAATAAAATTATATTATATAATTGTGGACAAGCACGAAGAATGATCGTTCTATGATATATATTTTAAGGGACCAGACAAAAAAATGTTTTGTCATATTGTTAAGTCACCCTTAGACTAAGATCTCACAGGGCAGTTAAAATATCTTACCCTTCAGAATCATCAAGGGTAAGATATTTTAACTGCCCTGTGAGATCTCAGTATAAGGGTGACTTAACAATATGACAAACAAATGTTGTCTGGTCCCTTAAATTATATATCATAGAACGATCATTCTTCGTGCTTGTCCACAATTGTAAACTAGTTTGTTTATGCATTGAACCAAGTTGATTAGAGTATGCTTGCACACGCAATGTTGTGCATATAATTGTATTTATTATTGTATTTATTATTTATTTTTAGATATTTTGGTCTGGTTTTAAAGGAATACATTTAGTTTTTAACCTGAGTCCTGAGGAAGGTGTTTAAGAAACTACAAGACACACCGAAACGCGTCAACATAAGGACAAACAAATATGTATTGTTTTTAACATATTTAGATGTTTATCTTTACACCGGAGTAGAATATTGTAAAATTTTGTATATACACCTGAATGGTTGTGTCAACAATTTTCAAAGTTAGAGCATGAGAATAAGAAAATATACTATGAGGTTTTCTATATGTGAAGTGTAATAGAAATTTCCATTGGGTAATTTACGTACTCTATATAACAATTGCTAACTATACAGTTTAATGAAAGTGAAACAAATGTCTATAATTTGTTGGTAAACCAGTGTGTATAAAGCGGGACATCCAGTGTTTATATATGTATTTTAAATTGAATTGCGAGCCAAGATTTTAAAAGGTAATTCATATAATATAATGAAAAAATTGTTACAAATGTACTTTACGTTGTGTGATGTTTAAGAATTAAGCGCATCCTTTTGGTTCAGTGCAAACAAATTGGGACAACTTTTTATTTTTATTTTGGAAATATTTTATGACACAGAAGGGAATTTTCATTTTTAACAGTGTGATTTAACCCTGTCCCTTTTGGTTTAACCTGGGCAACTCTCTCGTTTCTGTTCCTGCAAGAGCCCTATTGCCTGAAATGCCCAGCTGACTAATAACAACTAGACCATGACTTGACTCTGATGGTAGCCTCTGCTGAAGTGTGAATTTACCCCCAAGTGCTGTTCTAAAAGTTCTGAGGACCTTGGCTGTTTCTAAATGGACTTCTAACAACCCCCGTAGGACCAGGACTATGCACCCAAGTCAATCTGCTGAAAGCGTGACTTTGATGGGTTGAAGCTTTTACACATTTACAAATCTATTTCAGTGGGACCTTCATGAGGTATCTGGCCTCGTGGAACTCATCATCAGATATAGACTGTAGCCTTGTTCCACTGGAGGATTCTGAGCTCTGAAAAAAAGACTAAGGGGCATATTAGCAAGACCGGCGATAAAACTATCGCCGTTTTAGCGGCAGGAAACTGCCGCTAAAACGGCGATAATGGGCTTGCTAATATGCGTTATAGAATTCCAATAGAGGCCCAGGTTATATGTCCTGCACATCTAACCTGGGCTTCTATTGGAATTCTATAACGCATATTAGCAAGCCCATTATCGCCGTTTTAGTGGCAGTTACCTGCCGCTAAAATGGCGATAATTTTATCGCCGGTCTTGCTAATATGCCCCTAAGTCTGTATGTTGAAACCTTGACCAGGCGAAGGTGAACAAAGTATACAGCCAATGCAAGCACTTCACCAGGAATGCAGTTTTAAACTTCCTGGTCTGAGTTTTTCCCACTAAAACCAACAGCTTCAGTGGGACCTCATCCAATGGCTATCTGACTTCAAAGGCACTCCCTCTGGAGGATTGTGACCTTCATTTCAGAGACAAAGTATCAAGACAAAATCTCCAATGTGACGAGCCTATGGTGTATCCGACCTGCACTCCATTGCTGTCGGCTTGAAATCACATCTAGGACCCTAGACATGAACTATCTATGAAAATAGACATGAACTATCATTGGTGCTTAGTGTTTTTTGTCATTATTTCTCCTAACATCTTCTAAAGTTAATATCTCCAGTGTTCTTCTTTGGATTTGTGTTGTTTTGATGGAATTGTGTGTATTACATTTTACTCTATTTTTGTAAATTGGATTTTTTTTTGTTGTGCTGTAGTTTTGACTTTTTAGCTTTATTGATTCTTTGAAATGCTTCACACGTTTTCTCTAAGTTTATCTTGTCTTCTATGTGCCATAGTTACCTGGAACTGATCTCAGGTTTAAGTTACAGAAACTTTTCCCTGGACCTAACGGGTTAGTGACTTACTTGCTTGTGGTGGACTAGCAACCACTCCAATTAATAATTTACTTTTGATAAAATACCCTCTAATTCTAATTATAACTGCACTTCTTTCTCCTCGCTGCTAGCCCTACATTTAATATTAACCCTAACTTTGCTTTCCTTTACCCCCATTCTAAACTACATATTTATACCTAAACTCATATCTAAAAATAACTATTTCCAATAACCCTACCTTCACAATAATCCCAGCACATAACTTTTACACTACCGTAAACAAACGACTAATCCTAGCCTCAAACTAAACCTAACAATTTCTTAGCTACTATGTTTACCTTTACTAAAGCCTAACCCTACATTAAGGACGTTTAAGGATGTTTCGATTTTCTTAGTCCTAACTCTATCCCTAAACCATTCATTTTCGTTACATGAATATTTTCAGATTTTTATGAACTTTTTCAAACTGATTCATTTTTCTCACTGAAACTGTTCTAACTTTTCTTATTTTTTCACTTTTCATTCTCATGTTCTTATTTCCTATTTTGATCTAAAATTCATGATTTAGTTTTCAGTGGATGGGTTACTCTGTCACAAACATAAAGAGACCCCAGTCTACCATGTTATTGGTGTATTATATCAAATGTCAATTATAATATGGCTGGTAGGATACCCGCCACATTTGCAACAGAGCAACAGGCCCATGGTTTCCTCCACTGATTGAGCAGATGTTATGGTTTAATAAAAATTAGTCTCTAGCAACCATATCATGCTGGGCATATGGTGTATGGTACAGAGTAAAATATCTTTTTCCCAGCTGAACCTGTTTAAGGTTCCAAATCCAGCAGTTCGAGAGAGATTCGAAAGTTGCTGCACCTTACTAAAATTTTAGACAAAGTGGTGTATTGTTGCATAAACTAAGGTTCTGGCTTATCTATACAAAGTTTGCGTTCACACCCACGGTTGTCACTAGTGACTGTAGTTCAATGCACTAGTAATTGAATGTGAAAACATTGGTTATTTTAGCCCCACACAACAGCAATCAGTACATAGTTGATATGGTGTCCGAGCTTAATAGTTTGCTAATAGTACCCAAACAAGGATTCAGGGATGTAGTTATAATTTGAAAGCTCAATTTTGGTGTTTACCTTATCACACAAAAGTGCTGTAAGAAAGGACACTTTATGCTTAAAAGCGTTTATTTCAAGAGGCTCATCCTGTTGCTTAGCACATTCAAAACAACCAAACAGAATATTATTAAAACAACTCTAATACACCTTGCAAACATCTAAAACAATATGAACATTTGTACCATACTTTAAATATAATTTCACAACCTAACACCCTAAAACCTACTTCTATGAGCTATACTAAGAGAGCATGGAATAGCGTACATTGCATCTAGAGTTTCTTGAAGAAAATCATACAAGTTTACGGCAAAAGACTGTAGTTATCAGTAGGGGGGAGAGAATGTTCCCATGAAAGGAAGACATGCATCAGCATCCGCTCCTCTCCTCCCGGACTTAGCTCGGTATTAGTTTTCAGCACAGAATGGGATGGTACGACATCACAGCAGTCTGATAGTGTCAGTCTGGTTCTTCTGGCAGCATCATGTGCAATAATCCGGGGCAAAGTACCTCTCCTGAAAATTGGTCACTTGTGGGCCTTTTATGCTGTGGCTTATCTGATATAGGAATTTCTGACTGTCTGGAGGGTCTGAACGAAGCACCTACCAGAATACAACCCCTACCTCAGAAAGGCATTGCGACAGTCGTGGATAAGGAACGCCCTGGGAGTGTCAGGCTACCCATGGTCCGGGAACTGTTGATGGAGCAGGGTTTTTACTCTTATACCGAATATCTGTTTCATTTTCGCATGTTATAACTAAAAGTACTACTGATTAATTATTAAAGTATTAAAAGTTTGTCGAATATTGACTAATCAACCTTATTAACAAGAGAATTACACGTGGGAATGCTATTGCATGGCTAAATAACAAGTGAACTAAGTTGGTGAGCAAACTGACAGAAAACGATGTTGCTTATGTGATGTTATGGTGTTTTGCGCTTCTAATTAATATGCATTAATGGCTTCTGATGTCGCAAATGGCTAGATAAATACACACACATAAGGGTATTAGCTGGGGAATAACACTGTTCAGTCATTTCTATGCAGTAATTATGTTTTGTGTTTCTTTGCTCTTAAGTTGACAATTGTGGCCTACTGAAAGATGGCCACCATCTGCAGCCTGCAGTCGAGTAGATGCAATAATGAAAAAGGCTTTGCACGGACTGCGACCCTGACTTCTGGTTGAACTGAAAAGCCATGAACATGACGACAAATCCAGGATGGCAGCCAAAAACCCCTGGATGTGAAAATTTGTAGCAACTGAATAATCTGACTACATGAACTTTTGGTGGTCTCATAAAATGATACATTTTTAATCCGAAAGGAACTTCCGTAGAAGTAACAAAATTATGGACATCTGACTTTTATTCAGAAACTTAGAATTATCAATAATGGGAAAATTCTTGAATGTTACAAGACGACAGCTTTTCCTGTTCAACGGATGTTTTAATGTTCTTTTTGTAACTTTTGAATGTAGAATTTTAGTATAAATGTAAGTAGACTAGAGAGGTCTAGCGCCACTTCTTCCCGAGCTGATGATGCGTTGTCCCTATGCTGACGGAGAGGACGATGACTCTACATGACAACAGAAGACTCTAATTTTTCTTCAGAGGACAGGTTCTGACTTAGGATCTGACATTTAGACAGAATAGGTAAATATGAGAAAAATGAATCTGCATTTAATTGGCTTTTCTTGAAATATTAGATAAATGAACAATCTGTTTGAATTCCTGTCTCGAGTGATTATTTCTGGTCATGTTTATTTGATTTTATTGTGTATTCTTTGAAATGTATTTCTCTAGATCTTCAGCAACTAGCTGGTCGCATTGACCTCAAAGTATAGGCAGATTAGACAGAGCATATGTGGAAGGTGTTTCTCCTTTACAGGGCACGGATAAAGTGATTTAGGGTGAATGTTGGTGTAATGGGCCCCACCAGCGTGTGATGTGTGTATGCGTGTGTGACTGTGAAATCATTCCGTCCGTGGAAGTAGAGGGGATTCGGAGGCTCTGATCTGCACCACTCTTCCCCACGCGCAAATAGGGGTGGTCCGGAAAAAGAGAGCCAATCAGAAGGTCCTCCGGTTACAGAAAAGGTGGGACAGGAAGGAGGAGGTCATCACGCAAGGGAGACCGTAAGGCAAAACTGGGAGGAATTGCGGAACGCCGAAGAGGAAGGACCAGAGAAGTCGCCACAGAAGATCGAGGAGGTCGGTGAAGTCCAGGACGGCGAAGATGAGGAGTGGACCGAAGAGTGGTGGGACCTGCCCAGGAAGGACGAGAACACCACTAGTTGAGCTCAAAGATCTGTGAAGGAACAGGTCGTTAGGTATAATCTTTCAGGGCCTAAGCATAAAAGAAAGACGGGTTCTGTTGAAAACACGAAATAGTGTATTAGTCTTTCCTTTTGGTTTTCTTCACCTGATGTGGTGGTGGACAATTGAGAGACTACACTTGCATTGACCTCAAACAGCCTACTTACCGTCCTCTCTGTTCTTTCCCCGAGCTTCCTGTGGGGACAGTGGACTGTCCCATGAAGACTATCCAAACCAGAGCCAGGGAAAGAAGAATCAGCGAACGACACCCAATAGACAAGCTCAGGAAAACGGTTCTGTGACAAAGTCTGCAATAAACCCTAATCATTGACAAGCCAATCAAGCCTCCTAGTTTCAATTTCCACCCATCCCTCCCACACTGACATAACCTTAGGAATCGCTGACATAACCTGCAGGCATCAAGATGCCTAAATGCATTCTTATAAACAAATAAGGTAAAAACATGTGAATTTAGACTACATTGTTAATGTTATTATTTTTATTATCTGACCTTCAAATAGTGATAAAAAAGGCACTTGTCCCAGACTGTCTGAGACTCAGGTGTCTTATCTGTGTCATTGTCTGTGCACCAGGTGTCTTATCAATGTCGCTGTCTGAATGACTTGACACTTTTGTAGGTTCTCGAGAAGATGAGGACAGACAGCATTTGAATCAAAGGCAGCGGTGCCAATGATTAGGCAAAAACAGAGAAAATGGAGTCTTGTCTGCTCAAGATGGAGCCTCGCTTCAGGTACTTTACGACCTTATAGACCACTAACAAAGATTAAAAGGCTGTGCATTTGTACATGCATTCAGGCCACTCAAGGGTGGGAAATGAGTGTTCCAAGGCATGGTTTGTCTTCCAAGTTACATGCGCAGTTGTGTATATTCTCAGACTCCTTTCTACCCCAATTCTAGTCTGGAATGGTACTTTACCTGAGAATATTTTTTGGCAGCCTACGCAGCAACCCTACACACACACCTACTCCCTGCTGACGAGAGGCAACTACCTCGAAACACGTGTCCAGGGATGGCTAACGCGACACTTATTTTCATTTTAAACTTTTGGCATAGGCGTACCCGCCGACGCTATTTCATGGATCACAATTCTTTAGGGTAACACGCTGGTAGGACTAGCAGAGTGCGGCCAATCGGATTTTTGTTTACATTCAGGCTCCCTTGAGCCGGTGGGGCTGACGAGCCCATGGCTACGCACCTGCGCGCCTTGAGTGGTACTTTACCTGAGAATATTTTTTGGCAGCCTACGCAGCAACCCTACACACATACCTACTCCCTGCTGACGAGAGGCAACTACCTCGAAACACTTGTCCAGGGATGGCTAACGCGACACTGATTTTCATTTTAAACTTTTGGCATAGGCGTACCCGCCGACGCTATTTCATGGATCACAATTCTTTAGGGTAACACACTGGTAGGACTAGCAGAGTGCGGCCAATCGGGTTTTTGTTTACATTCAGGCTCCCTTGAGCCGGTGGGGCTGACGAGCCCATGGCTACGCACCTGCGCGCCTTGAGTGGTACTTTACCTGAGAATATTTTTTGGCAGCCTACGCAGCAACCCTACACACATACCTACTCCCTGCTGACGAGAGGCAACTACCTCGAAACACTTGTCCAGGGATGGCTAACGCGACACTGATTTTCATTTTAAACTTTTGGCATAGGCGTACCCGCCGACGCTATTTCATGGATCACAATTCTTTGGGGTAACACGCTGGTAGGACTAGCAGAGTGCGGCCAATCGGATTTTTGTTTACATTCAGGCTCCCTTGAGCCGGTGGGGCTGACGAGCCCATGGCTACGCACCTGCGCGCCTTGAGTGGTACTTTACCTGAGAATATTTTTTGGCAGCCTACGCAGCAACCCTACACACATACCTACTCCCTGCTGACGAGAGGCAACTACCTCGAAACACGTGTCCAGGGATGGGTAACGCGACACTTATTTTCATTTTAAACTTTTGGCATAGACGTACCCGCCGACGCTATTTCATGGATCACAATTCTTTTGGGTAACACGCTGGTAGGACTAGCAGAGTGCGGCCAATCGGATTCTAGTCTGGATTGGTCATGGATTTATGCCAGTTTAGGGCTGGACTAACTCTCTTTCACAGATTGGAAGAGGAACTGATAACCCCTACATTTTATGGTGAAACAGGAATGAGTTTTCGCCACAGGGAAAAATGGTTCCCCGTGGAAAAGAAAGAGAAGTGTGTGTTTGCACTGGGGGCTTCATTCCCCACGTGCAGACTTGACACTTGGCAAACATTTCCACTATGAAGAACTCCATAAAAGGGGAATACGAGCAACTGGGAAAAGTCACATAATATTATCAGAAGTACACCAATAAGTCTCTGCCTGGCACTGTTTTCCAGGCATACTCCTGGGAATGTTTGTGAATTCCTTAATGGAGTAAATTTACATCCACACAAAGATGTAAATCTACGAGTGCAAATTAATTACTTTTTGTGCATTAGGATCAATGTATTTTATTTATTTCATTTTACAGAGTTTTATATAGCGCGAACTTGACCTGAAGGTATCCGAGCGCTTTACATAGCACCAGTCGCGTTACATGAGGACACATTCATTTTCTCTTAGGCACGGGGAGATTACGTGATTTGCCCAGAATCACAGGATGTTCAGCGTCATTGCCCAGACTCGAACCCGGCACCCCAGAGTTGAGGTCGACTGCCCTAGCCTTTAGGCCAACTCCTCTCCCCGTTGCAGGCACGCAACGCCCATTGGACTCAAATGGCTTCAGCTCCCACCTCCCCTGTCGTGTGAGTCAGTCCGACTGAGACAGTTTCCCATGCACACACACAGCCGCACCCGAGTACTTCACAGGTCTTTAAAAGACCGTGGGGGCATTTTATCAAGAAACGGGGTTACAATTATCGCCGCATAGGCGGCAGAAAACTGCCGCTAAAGCGGCGATAATGGGCTTGATAATATGCCCTTGAGAATTCCAATAGAAGCCCATGTTCTGGTGTCAACATGGGCTTCTATTGGAATTCTCACGGGCATATTATCAAGCCCATTATCGCCGCTTTAGCGGCAGTTTTCTGCCGCTAAAGCGGCGATAATTTTAACGCTGTGCTTGATAATATACCCCATTTGCTTCTAAATGAGGCTTTGTTGTTTTTTCACCCCTTCTTAGAGCCCCTGCATCTCCACTCTACCTATTGCTAGAAGAATTACCCCCCCAACATTTTCCTTAGCCCCCCTCCCCCGAAATTTGGCTCTAGTTGCGCCTCTGCCCCAATGTATGTAATCCAAAGTGGAAAATCATTTACAAAGAAACTTATAGAGTTCCTAAAAATACACTGTTTGCTAAAATTTTAAAAAGAAAAACATTACAACTATTGTGACGGTGTAAACCATTGCACACTTATCAACGTGGAACAATGTATTTAAGCAGCAGGAAACTCGAAGTTCGAAGGCCGTGGTACAGGCAAGACAAGACACTGGAGGGAAAGACACTAGGGAATGGGAGGAAGATATGAAAATGGAAGGGGAATCAAGTCGTCAAGGTATCTAGGAATAGATGTTAAACAAAAAAGTCAATATAGGCCTCGCCAACTCCAGGAGTAGACCCAAGACCTGGCTGTTCGAGTAGCTCCTCCTCACCAAGCGCCTGGATATCCCTCGGTGTGATTGGCGCGCTCTACAAATCTCTGATTGACTGCTATACATCATAAGCTGGAAACACCGGCTGCGAAAAAATTGTGACGCTCACATTTAAGTAGGCAACATTTGATTTAAAAAATGAATATATATTTTTTTCTGATTTTCGTATTAAGCGTGTATCCAAAGAACATTAGCTAGTTGGGCTTTCTAGCGTGAAAACAGGGCGTTTCATAATAGATTTATGTGGAACAGTTTTAAGTTAGAAACGAGCTCCCAGCAATCCCAAAGACGAGTACAAAAACGGCCACAAAAGTGCAACAACATATTTTTGGGGGAAATTCGCACGGAAAAAAAAATCCTAGTTGAGAGGGCTTTCTTGTGAACTCTACAGAACAGATTACACAGATGGCAAAAAGGGGCTGGTGCAATTTTGCACCAACATTTCAAACAACTGACTGGCGCAAATGTATTTTGGACGTGTCACGTACTGAAAACATTAGTGCAAAATTGCATCAGCAACAGTGTCGTTTAAGAAATCCATCTTTATAAAACCGAAGATTTCCTGCAGCTAGTTGCGCGCATTTCATACGGCCGGCGTGGCTCCGCCGAGATTCGAAGCGGTGACCCGTCAGTCGTAAAAACATTTCAACATCAAATGCAATAATCTAACGATCTATTTTACCAGATACTGATGGAAAATGTCAGATCTGAAATGTTTTACTGGAAAAAGATCTTGGGTCATATTTCCACCAGAACCTAAAATAGCGGCGCATGCGTCACTTTGGAAGTTGGTGATGGAGATGTTGTAGGCACCGCCACTCGTTCAAACCGCCATCCCACATAACAATCCGACTGTGTTGCTAGGCAACATTCACATTGGGATCCCCACGAGTGTGATGCTAAGAAAGGTCAATTTCTCTAATGGCTTGACATTTATACCGTGGCTTCATTTATATATGAGTCGATATGACGCTCTCGGTGTCCACGCATAGTCCAGCCTATAAATAGAACATGCAGTAACTCGTCACTTTAAGCACAAACGGAGCTACTTTCGTTAATAAACCGCTTTTGGGGACCCCGCGTGGGCATTTCCAATCCATCAACAATGTTTGAAGTATGTGACTGTTATGTGCACAACACAGACTTTATGCTGTAGTTAGGAACAGTATGGGAAGCAAAAACAACATTGTAGCTAACCAACTCGAAACGGATTCATGTTTCAACTTTTAGAAGCTGCTTAAAAATGACCCAAACCACACTGGTAGAATTCTTTATTTCTGTAAATCGTCCGGGGCTATTTTCAGTTCTCACTGTCTGTATATTGTGTATGTAATAAAAGCTCTGATTAGTTTTAAAGTGTTTAATTTAGGCTACCCAAGTAATACTGAACAGCTAGTTACTTTCCTACAGATCTGTTGATCACCAACATATCGAACAAGCCTGAAAAAGCTAACTTAGACTTTCTTCACCCACTTAAAAATAGAATGGCTTCATAGCCTAATAGGCTCCTAGAAAAAGGAGCCCCCTCTAATAGTTCAATTCGGTCTGGGAGAAAAGGGGGACAAACACACCACACATCATATCAAAAAAAGCCTCCCACTTGACCTCTATTTCTTTGGCTTTTTGGGTTAAATCTGCTCCAAAGGGCTATCAATATATACTCTGAGACATGATATATACATCATCATTTGATCAAAAACATTTTTTTAAATGTATAATTATTTTCATGTGTAGTATCAAAAAAAGTTTTAAAAGACATACATATTATTGAATTTTTCTCTCCATATTTTTACTTTTTGTACATTTCATAAATAGACAAAGAAATCCTGTACCTATTTACACATACAATATAATTCTCTTCATAGGACCCCTATTCATTCACCACAGAATCATACTAATCTATCATATCAACATTCATACTCTACCAAGCCATTCATACTAACAACCAACCCAAGAGCACATACACCTCCTGGTCAGAGGGGGGCAAAGATGTTTTAGGTCTCCATGACCGTGTTGGGGGCTGGGCGCACATACAAATGGGTCGACGCGCGTTTCGGTGGTATTAGCCTTGTGTTGCCCACCTTCTTCAGGACCTGCCAAAATTGTGATTTTTCAACGAGTGGTAGGGGTACAAGTGAGTACAGTATGTGGAAACTCCTAGAGGCACCGCTGCAAGCTGCTACGCAGATGTTAACATGCCCCCTGGGTCAGATACGAATCTCTAGTTTCACGCAAAGCGCGAATGCATCCAGATTGTACTTCTGTTGGCTAAAACCCACTGATCCTTTTCACTACGAGGTAAGTATTAATCAGATTATTATCAAGGATCTTCAGCACCGCTCATGAGGTGGCATCATTATCATTACCTTTTTTTATGTCTGTTTTCCACGGAACACTGATTGTGAGATGACAAATTATATCAATGTTTTACTGCACGTGGGAGCTCTCACAAGAGTATCTTAAGGCTCCAGTCTTCACTAATTAGTTCACAGCGTCAGTTTCATAGCCTAATAGGTTCTGATAAAAAGTATCCAGTGTTTCTCATTGTTAAATCAGACCCTAGAGGGGGGCAGAGCTAATGGGGAAATTTAAGGAATCTGCCTTTTCTGCATGGTCACTCTGGATTTTCCCCCATTTTTTTAACCCTACTTTTGCTGGTATTAGGACCCTGGGCCCTGTGACACGGCTATTCATCGCTACAGTTTGTGACTCTGGCACTACAATTGGTACGTTAAAATGAGCTTCTCCTAATTGTTCTGTTTAGCTTTCATGGAAGGCTATGTAACATGGTGCAGAAATGACATCAAGGGTGTGGGAAAGTGGGTTATTTGTAGGTGGGGTATTCACCCTCAGCTTGTAATAATACCAAAATCACTAATAAGTTCAGTCAAGTCTCAGTAAATTCATCCTTACTAAACTCTTGGTAGCTTGGCAAGGTAGCAGGTAGACTTAACTTAGAAGACAGACATGTGTAAAGCATTGATACCACCAAAAAAGGAAATAAGTAAGAGCCACAACACAAAAGAACTCCAACACAAAATTGTAAAAAAGAGGAAACATTTTTATGTTTAACATTACACCAAAACGTCAAATATCTAATGTAAGGAACTGGAGATATGAATTTTGAAAGATTTAGCTAAAAATAGCAGCAAAAGGCTCAAAGCGCCAACAAAGGGTATCTGGTAGTGTTTGGCCCAGACAAGTTCAAGCTGACCGCTAGAGAGCGCTGGTTGGGCACAGGACTGAGTAAAGCCAGCTGACTATTGCACCTTATGTCTTTGGTGAGTGGTCTGCACGGCGTACTTTGTGACACCTCAGGTCGTCCAGCGTCGATTCCGAAGAGCTGCGTGGGCTGCAATGGAAGGTCCTGCGTCTATTATGTTGTGTTGCGTCACTTCCGATAATACTGTGTGGCGAGCCTTTGCGTCAATTTGCTCTGTGCTACGTCGGTTTCAATGAAGCTGTAAAGCTAGGCTTTACAAGGCAGCGCATCGCCTTGCGTCAGTTCTATTGGAGCTAGCAGTTGAGCGGCGAGGCTTTGCGTTATCTCGCATCAGTTACGATGAAGGTGGCAGCTGTTTCTTGGTTCCTTTGGTGAGATAAGTGTCCTATCGCACTGGCCAAGGGCTCACAAACTCTGGGTTACCACTTCAGGCTAGGACTCAATCTCCCGCAATGCACTTACAAAGTCCAGGACAGCTCCAGTTACAACTGGTCAGCTGGGGTTTCCTGTCTTTGGTTTTGGTAATACAAAGGAAGTTTTGGACTTTGAAAGTGGTTTTAATTCCATCGTCAAATTTGGACAGTTTTATTTTAAAACCAGCCTGCAGGGCAGGCTTGGCTTTAGAGTGACATCAGACACAAGAGAAGTGCATTAAGGCCACTGGGGTCTCTAAACCTACATGCGCTACCATATACTGAGGACTTACTTAGCAATTAGAATTATACCACTCAGGACATACCTTTAAAGAATAGAGCACTGGCCCTGTGCCTGGTGGGTAGAGCCCAGGGCACTTCCAAAGTCAGTAACAAACTGCATCAGTCCAAAAATGGGGAGTGATGAAGAGAAAAAAGGTTGGCTTTCCTTCTAGTGGTGTGGATGTTAAAAATCATATGTAGGCTGTAGCCACATATAAGACAAACTTATTTTACTACCAGGAGCATCACTGTGTTCTAACAGGTTTTCAGTTTAAAATCTCTTCAATGACACATAGAAATGAAAAGTACCTTTGCAATATAAGAGAATATATTTTTATAGATAAATAAGTCACACTTACAGTTGGCCTGGAATGCTACCAGGACAGGGTGCTTAATTTATCAAAAAGTGATACGCTACATATTTGACAAGTGTGTCCTCACAGATGCTGTTTTCACTGTGTAGATGTGGGCTACATTTCCTTGCAACAGGCCTAAATATGAATTAAAAAAAGTTTAATTCTAATTGCTACCTCTGAAAATACTGGTAAATGAATCAAAATAATTTTCCACTCCATTTTCACAATCTAATTTAATTGTCAAAGCAGTTTTTGGTGGAAAAGTAGCTTTGTAAAAATGTACTTAGAGCTGCCTGAGCCAAAACAGCCTTAGAATCAATTGTACTTTCTATCTCCCCTCCAGAGATCAATACACTTTCCAGCCTGGAGGACAATACCCTGGCTCTGGTTCCATAAATGCTGGGGTGTTGTACAAAAAATAGCCACTCAGCAGGGTTGAGCCACCAGGAAGGGGCAGGAATAGATGGCAGAACAAAGGACAGTCTTAACACTTTTTCTTTTGATTTGGATATGCTGAATGGGAGGGACAGGATCTGCTACCCTCCAGTCCCAGGCTACTTCTAGACTTCTGCCCCAGCCTGAAAAGGTGGGAGAACCAGTTTTTGACTGTGACAAATTGGAGGTTAGCTCATCCAAATGAGGAGTGGTTTTGAGAATCTTTCCTGGTGGAAGTAGGGGTTAGCCATTTTGGATTTAGCACTGCTAGGAAGTTTTACAGTACATCAAAGAGGACGTACTACAAAAGGAGGATGGCATAAGCAGAGAAAGAACACAGGATTGAGGAGGAAAACATCCCTAGTTATTGTCTAGTGCACAGGATAAGACAGATACCTCATCAACACCTTCTCAGAACATTTTTGGACCTCAGAAGGCTACACCTGAGAAAGAAGTCTTTGTTGGGAGAAAAAAGACTCAGTGACTTCTGACTCCTGATGGCACCCAAGCACTGGAACTGACCTCATGTTTGCCTACTCAAGGGATTCTGAAAGCAGCCAACAATGACTTAGACAATGCACGGTTGACAAGAGATGGCTGGGTCCTACAGGATCTCTGGTTGGAGAGAGACCTGGTGTCAAGAGGCCTAACCTGAGGATGTAAGGGATGCAGGAGTGGCCAGGAGGAACTTTCCCTGCTACTGGATAAAAGTGGGACTTAGTAATTAGTCCCATCCTGGGAGGACCGAGACAAGGTGCTGAGAGGTGTTGAGAGTAGTTGCACCTAATGGAGGCAAGCGGGGGGCAAGAAACCCAGGTTCACCCAGCTTAGACCTCTTTGCTGTGCTGAAAATAGATTCAGCGTGGACTCATAGTGAAGGTATCCTGCCTTGTGGAGCCCTGTCTGTCTACAGCTTCGAGCCATGTCCCTCTGGAGGATATTGAGCACCAAAAAGTGAGTTAGTCCAAGCTACAATCTTGGACCATGGCATGGCGGCACTGTAGTATTCTTGGCTGCTAAAAAATCCACTTTTGTCCAACTCAGAGCATTGGGTGCCATAGTCAATGGCTTCAGTGGGAGCTCAACGGACAACCTAGCTGACTTTGCATATACTTTGCCAGCTTCAACTTCAGTCTTGGACTGTGCCAACTGAGAGATTTTCATTTATATAAAAAACAAAGTCAAAAGGCAAAATGTTTGAATGGGACAACCAGCTTAGTGTACCCATCCTTCACTCATCGCAGTTGGCCTGAAACCACCTCTAGGTTCCAATCATTTGAGAACTGACTTTTTTCAATGGCTCCTTACTCTTTATTGACTTTTGCCTTTAAACTGTAGACGTTTATTTTGAAGATTATTCTTTTACTAATAATTTTTTTTTTAAATTGGTTTGGGAATTTTATTTTGTGGTTTTCTTGACTTTAAAGTTGTTTGTTCTGCAAGAACTTCTTTGGCGATTGCCTGTTGCTTATCTCGTAGCTACAGGGGTTGAGCAGAGGTTCCCTAAGAACAGTGTTTTAGCCTTATCAGATTGTGTTTACTTAGTTGGCAATGGCTTTACCTCCTCAAATTAATAACCCAATTTCTGACAGGGACTACACTTGGCACTCTGGAGTTCCATTGAGAAATGATGACTTACAGCAGGAAACAGGAATACCACACCTGATTCCCCTTGTAATTAATCATTTTTCACAATTTCTTGCTGATATTTTCCTTGCACTGGCAAAATCTCCAGGAGAAAAACCTCAAGTTAGAGATAAAATCACCGCAGTTGTAATTCCAGACTGGTTTGGTAACTCTGTTACAATCCTTGATGGAGCACATAATGAGGCCCATTTTGATAAAGAAGCATCAAAATATAACAGTCACTTGAAGTCCAGCTATAAGCTTCTAGGCACCCCAGCACAATAAACCACCATAAACCAGACGACACTGTCGTTTGGCAAAGATAACCATGCACATACTGCTTCTCATAGACGCATAACTTGATATAGCTTGCCACTATCTAGAATGACTCATCTCTAAACATTATGAAACTCATGCAAGTCCAATGACAACAGCCCACAACCAGAATATTACAACTCTAACTGGAGCCCAGATTTCAAAAGTGTTTTGGGACCATGCAAACTGTGGCAATGAGCTCTATTAATGTCATTACCATAATATAATACTTATCTTGCAGAATACAAACAACAGACCATGAATGTTTAGTGACATTACATTGTTTTCTCCAGTGAGAGGTATTCTGGTTTTTGGTTACTTGAGCACGTGCATAGGCCCAGCCCCACCTGGACTTACCTGCGACTAGTCTTCTGACTGGTCAAGACCCTTGCAGAGTTGACTCCAGGGCCTCGAGGGACCTACCTCGTCTCTCTCCCTCTTGCTCGCTCTCACCTCGGTCTCTCTTTTTCTGTGACTTTTGTGCCACTTCTCACGCTCTTTCTGTCTTTTGTCTCACTCTTACTGTGACTTTTTTGTGACTTGTTACTCACTTTTTGTGCCTTTTCTCTCACTCTTTGTGCCCTTTCCCCTTGTGCCCTTTTTCTCGTTATGCCTTTTCTCTCATTCTTACGGCAACTTTTATATGTTGTTTCTCTTGTATGTCGCTTTTTTTGCCATTTCTCTCACTTTTGCCTCACTCTCACTGTGCAGTTTTGCTCAATCTCTTTGCCTCCATATGCCATCTTTATGACTTTTCTGTGCTGTTTTCCTGCTACTTTTGCCTACTAGTGCCATTTCTCTCACTCTTTTCTCACTCTCCCTGTGACTTTTCTGTAGCTTTTTCTTACTCTTTTTACCTCTATGCGCCATTTCACTCACTCTTTTCTCACTCTATGCTCTTTTTGCCTCTTTGTGTCATTTATGTGACTTTTCTATGGTGTTTCTCTCACGCTTTTTGCCTCTTTTTTGCCATTTCTCTCTCTGACTTTTCTGCGCAGTTTCTTCCGTTCTTTTGCCTCTTTGTGCCATTTCTTTCACCCTTTTCTCACTCTCTCTCTGACTTTTCTGTGCCGTTTCTACCAATCTCTAGCCTCTACGTGCTATTTTTCACTCTCTCTGTAACTTTTCAGTGCCGTTTCTCTCACCCTTTTGCTTCTTCGTGCCATTTCTCACACTTTTTTCTCACTCTCTCTGTGACTCTTTTGTGCCATTTCTCTCACTCTTTTAACCTCTTTGTGCAATATTTCCACTTCTTTTGCACTTCTTTTCTGAAACCCAGAACAGGACAGCTAAGGCCATAGGTACTGCACCACCAGTATAAACCTTTACATAAATCACATCAAATCATTGTCCATCACATGGTTTAGCTGTCCAACAGCACAGAATTTAAAATCATACAATTGAACAGAGAGGCAGCAATATTATATGTCCAATTATGTGTCCTGTTTCAATTCACAAAAGTCCAAACATTAATGTCTCAAGATGCTCATTTGAAAGATCATTTATCCTTTAATTCTTCATAAAAGAAAACATCATAGACAACTCCTTTTCTGAACTTTATCATCTCTCCATCGTCTCTGCGTTCCTTTCCCACCCTATTTGCACCCTCTCAATATTTCCTCGCTCTTTACCTGATCTTTCGCACGTCTCTTATTCACTGCTGTCGTTCTCTGCCTCAGCCCTGCCCACCACGCCCTGAACTCCTCCCCATCCCAGGACTTACTCAGTGGCAGCCACAGTGCAGACCTGCAGCGAACACGCGCAGAGGACCCATTCAGCGGTCACCCCAAAGGCAAGCCCATCTTTGCCGGTCCACACCTGGACCACAGCCAGCACCAGAAACCCTGGTCCGCCTCACCTACCATTATTCTGCCACTCTCCTCCGTGCCATGAGTCCAAGACGCCCCAGCACCCTCTGATGGCATGCCACACCACACAATGGAAGGATCCTTCACCTGCCCCTTCATCTACACCATGGCACCCTAAACACCAACAAAAAAAATATCCACTACTCCTACCCCCACAAACACTCAACCACCTACTAACAAACACACCTGCACCCCCCAAACATGAATAGCATGCCCACTCCTCAACACCTGCTTTGAAACGTTTTAAGGCATGGGCAAAGTGGGTGCCGGTCCAAGGCCTTCGCCTTCCAGGGTGCCCGTTGATAGAGCCGACTCTGTTCTACTTAGTCTTGTCTGGACGACATTGAAATAATTCTTATAGAGATTGTTTCAAATACTATTTTGCTTTCATTTATTTTTAATGTGGGTGATGTGTAGGCCTGGGCAAAATTTCCGTTCCGTTCGCGGAATTTGCGATAATTTGGCATTTCCGCGTTCCGCGGAGAGCGCGGAAATGTCAAAATTTCCGCATTCCGCAGCTTTGCGATAATTTGGTTCTTGCTCGCGCTGTAAAATAATACATTCTCGCGCACGCGCGATCGCCTTACCTGAATCCCCGCGTTCGCCGACAAGTTTTCCCGATCCAGTCGCGTTCTCCATGAGATGTTGTATTGTTTTAGCCATTTGCGCTGTCTCGCGACAGTTCGCGTCCGCAGTGACGTCATGCATCGCGCGATCACGTCTTTTTTCTCGCGATCATGCACCGCGAGACAACTGAAAACAAGATGGCCGCGCCCGCAAGCAACCACATGGGTAAGTTGGCGACCCGCAACCATGCAGAAAATCTCGCGAACATGCCGGAAAAAAACTTCCGCATCTTCGCGATATTTCCGCTTGTTTGCGGAGATTTTTAACATTTTCGCGATATTTTTCGGAAGTCGCTTTCGCAAATTCCGCCCACCCCTAGTGATGTGTGAGAGTCTATTACAGACATGGTGCTGAGAAATGGTGCATTTGTTTCATGTAACTTCCCCACATCTATAAAAACAAGTTTCTTTTAGAGCCAAACAGGATCTCACATATAAGAAATGAGAGATTATCACTGAGATTATTTGCAGTAATATTAGTGAGCTGCTGCTGTGTCACAATATTGATAATGCCTTGCTCCTTTCACTATCCCGGAATATGAGATATATACACATTTCGAATTTGGACAAGTGCATACCTGCCTACCTCCAAATTAATGCAGTGTGTGGAGGGGGTAGAGGGTCTTAAAGGGGGCAGGGCCTCATGCCAAGAGCTATCTAAGAGGCACTCTGCCCCTCACCATCTCCCCAACCCCTGCACCCCTCCATGAAAGACAAAAACAAAAGGTCATTGAGGCTGTCGCCAATGTCTTGGGGTGTTTTCACACCTCTTAATGGACATCAGCTGCTTGCAGCCTCCGAAAACGAGCTGAAAATCCACTGTTTACAGTGGTTTTCAGCTGGTTATCCTTGCCACTGTGTGATTTTAGCCTCCTCACTGGGAGATCGTTTGAAGGGAGCTGAAATTGTGTGACACACTGTGGCACTGAGTGAGTTGGCAGGTATGCAAATGTGCCTGTGCACTGGTAGTGACCTGGGTGAAGAAGAGTCATGAAAGCGCTGACATTGGATTGTTAGAAATGGAGGCCTCTAGTTGGCAGAGGTATGCACCTTGTCCAATTAGGTACCCTTTCTTCGAGTCAGGGTAAGAGGATTTCACTTCTAAAATATCCCCTGATCACTCACTTGGTAGCTTGTCACGAGCAGTCAGGCTTATCTCAGAGGCAATATTTACAGAATTTGCACATAACACACAGTAATACAGTGAAAAAAATACAAAAGGACACCACACCAGATTTAGAAAAATAGCCAATATTTATCTTTGTAAACCAAGACCAAAACAATAAAAATCCAACACACTGTATTCAAAATATAAAGATTGCAAAATAAACATAAAATACAGTTCCTTGAAGTTGATAGCACTGGCCGGGGCATCGTAAACAAACAAATCCAACAGTTCTGGCCATCTACGGCGTCATGGGCCAGCTATAGTGTTCGGAAGACCCTCAAAACAGTACCTTGGACATTGGAAATGCAGTGCGTCATGGAACTTGCGATGAGCTCTGAAGAGGTGACGTTGATAGGCATCGGTCCCAGAGATTGGTGCAGGAGTCCTTGGGCCCTTGTAGTGAGGTTCTGTAATTCTCGAGTCTGACTCCATTTTGTTCTGTGCCACCATTTTGTGTTGCCCTCACGTAGGCCTGTGATGGTAGCCTGGCGAATAAAGTGGCCTGGCCTTCTTAGTTCATGTATACATTAACTAGGTTTCTTTTTGACTCTGAAATGAACTGTAAGAAACTGACCTCTGCACCTGAAACTGACCCCGCAAAGCCAATTTCCCTGATCGATCTTTGTCTGAGATTGCCAATCAATGTTCAGGACAGCGTTAACTTTTAGTTTCCTTGCACATGCCTTATCTTGTTCAGCAACTGTTACCGTTTCTTTTTTTATGTTTCTTCATTACATGGGTTATGCTTTCAATTATAGGTTTGTCCGGCTTGTGGAGATTGAATTTGGGACATTCCTAATAATGAACTTTTGGGTTGGGATACTGTAAATTGAGTTTTTGTTATGTGACACTTTGTTTGAAAATGTACCTTATTGGCTAGAATTTTGTGCAGTGGGTGTACATTTATAATGTGAATATTGGGTATAAAAGGAGACGTCTCGCCTTAGTAAAATGAGCAGTCTCCTGAGAATTTACACCGTGATGTACTTCTAGCATCACTGTTACTAGCTGCAGCTAATAAACTTGGTCTCTGATGCCATCCAGAAGTATTCCGTGTCTCTGTATACCAAGACAGGTGAACTCAAAGATCTTAGGCGTGCCCCTGACGCCGCTGGGTTAAACCCCGGTTCTTCAACTGGCGCCCAACGTTGGGCGACTTCAGCGGTACTGGTCCAAGCCCGAAGATTGGGAGGAGCCCCGTGAGGAAATTCTGGAGGACGGTCGCCACTTCATCGACCCCTGCATGTCGACGTGGACCGAAGGTTTTTTTCTGCGAGGCTTCCCCTTTCCGACAGCTGCGAAGGACTGCTGCCCTGACTGTCGCCCTGTCTTGGACCCTCTTGTGATGATTGGTAAGGCGAGATGTTAGACGGTCTTCTGGTGGCGTGACAGACATTTTGGTTAAGTATAAGTGGGTCGCTCCCACGACTTTGTTTTATTTCTTGGTTTTGATTCGGCCATTGCAATAGTCGAAGCCGGGGGGTTCGTATATTTGCGAGTGTATCATTTTTGATAACCCCTTGAAGTTTGAAGCAAGACTAGTGAGGTAAAAGATGCTTGGTTTTAGCAAATTTAGGAAATGGTTTTGTTGTAGTTGTAATAGGGACTCCCGATTGGAGGACTCGTGTCCGATACCTCCGGTTGGAACTCCAACTTATGAGCTCTATTCAAAGCATGGTGTAGGTCCCATTACCTTTAATGAAGTATGGGTCCGTTATACAAGGAAAGATGGTGTTTTACGATGGTCCCAACATGGTAGTTTTGAATCAGATGTTTTAGATAACCTAGAAGTTGCGCTATTTAAGAAGAAAGTCCGGCCGGCGATGTTTGACTCTTTCCGCCTTTGGCGTAAGGAAGCCAAACAGCGAGAAATTAAGCAAGCTAAGAGAGATAGGAAGGAAAGGAATATATCGGTAATGCAAGCTGCTAGGCAGTTTAAGGAAGATGAAGAAGATCGTGCGATTGAAGTGTCCGATAGACAACATTGCATGGCCATTGACAAATGTTACCCGGCTTTGCCACCTCCCCTTTCAAATGTGACTGTAGACCCTGAAAAGGATCCTTTGATGTCACATTTACTGAGATTACCGCCCCCTTATGTGCAGGGTGCTACTGCACCTCCGTTACCTCCAGTTGTTGCACCCCTTGTTGTCGTTCAACCCCCTGTTGTTGTTCAGCCACCCGTTGCTTCACAGGTGGTTCTTCCTCCCCCGGCGCAGCCCCCCCCAGGGCCGCCAGCCTTGCCACCAGCTGAGACTGTCACTAGTCTTTTGTCTCCTTTCTTTGGGTCACTGAATATGACCCCTGTTTCTGAATGTAAGCAGAGACGTAGTCAGCTCCCTGGTCCCGAAGAGCGGGCAGTGTTAGATCTCCTTGCTCGTAGATGGGTTTCGAATACCTCCAAGTACAGTCCACAAGTGGATATGGATATCTTCCTACAGTGGGAGGCACCAAAGCAAAGGTATGTTTTTGATGTCATGTGTACCTTCCTTCGTCAGGAGTGGGAAGATAATGAGTTGGGTTCAATTCCACTGGAATTGCTTAATGTTCAGTCTGAATTTGCTAAAGGGACGATAATGGGTTCCGATGTTGAGGAAGCGGTAGAGACACTACTCACTTTTAGGTCTAGACTTCCACCTCAGTCATTGTTCGAACCTGACCCTTCTATTAGGAGAAAAGTGAAGCAGTATCCTATGAGAGAGGTTCCCCCCTGTATGGAGAGAGGCAGTTGTGGCTGATGCCGCTCATGGTATTGCGGCTGCACCGGCTCATTTTTAGCGAGTGTGGGTGCATGTCCCTTGGAAGAGAGCTGAGGTCCTGGCTCTTAAGCAGACTTTGCCTGACCCCCGTAAAAATCCTGCTGGTTATTATAAGGAGTTGTCTCAGACAGTTGATGCGTGTGTTATGAATTTAGCTGACATAGATATGTTGAGGGGTAATGTAGTTCCTCAACCCTTGTGGGCGAAGATCCGTCACGAGGATCACGCGCCAGAGTTAGGAGATTCGTGGGTTAATATTACTGCTGCAGATGGTCGGCAGGTAGGAGGAGCCAAACCTGAACCCTTAGTTGCAGAACTACCTGGTAGGATTATTAATTTAATGAAAACTATGATGCCTCCTCTGCGGGTGAATTGGGACAAGTTAGCAGCATGCAAACAAAAGAAAGACGAGAGTGTGTCTGATTTATTCACTAGGTTTGAGGAAACATTCATTGATCATAGTGGTCAGGATATGAGTACAGAAGGTGGTCAGAGGTTGTTTGTAGATAAGTTTGTTTTTAATTTACTTCCTGAACTTTCTAATAAGTTAAAGGACTCTGAGAGTTCATGGGCTGTTTCTTCTTCGGCTCAGATATTGGCTACTGCACGATACTATGAGAATAGAGATAAAGATGAGAAGGATAAAGTAGAGAAGAAGACTAGAGAATTAAAAACGAAAGTTCTTCTGCAGCAGGCTTATCCGCCTCGCCCTAATCAGCGTCAGTTTCAGCAACCTTCCCAGTTTCAGCAACCCCCACAGTTTCAGAAACTGTTGCAGAAGCCTGAGTCTTTTGCTTCGCGACTCCCGCTAGGCCCTAATCAGTGTGCTTATTGTAAAGAAGGTCACTTCAAGAATAGTTGCCCGATCTTGCTACAGCGTGCGAATGGTATGTCTGGTCTGAGAGGTCGTGGTGGTTTCCAACAAGTACCTAGGGGTAGGGGACGTGGTACGTTTCCCCAGAATGAACGTTCCTTTTCCCCTCAGAATTCTATGAATTATTTTGACCAACAGAATGTTCCAACCGTCCAGTCCGCTCAGTACTACACTGATGATTATTATGTTGGAAGTGAGAGTGCTGGTTTTAATGATAGTTAGGACAGCCATGGACAAAGGGAGGGAGTAGTGTCAGTTCCAGTAGACCAGAGTGGACCTTAGGTTGAAGTGATTACATCAGGTGTGGCAGAACCTTTTCTTTTGGATACTGGTGCAGCAAAGAGTTCTATCATGCACTCTAAACTCCCCGGCGCACCTTTGTCTGGCTTGACCAATGTTTCAGTAGGATTTTCTGGCGCCCCAGTTCGTAATCTGGTTTCTTGTCCTTTGCCCCTTTCTATTGGTCCCTGTGAATTGGAGGCTCCCCTTATTCTAACGACGGGCTGTGGAGAGAATCTGTTGGGTTTGGACTTGTTGAAAAGATTGCATGCGACATTACATTGTTCTCCCACGGGAGTACATCTTACGGTGGGTAAGAAAGTGATTTCCCCGATGTATCTGTCTAAGGATCGCCTTCCACTGGAACTGCGTTCTCTCCCTGATACACTTTGGGCTACAGGTCCCAATGATGTTGGTCTCTTGCAGATTCCACCCTACGTTGTTACCCTTAAGTTGAATGCTAAATTACCTCGCATTCCCCAGTACAAAATGTCCAATGATGGTGAAAGAGCTCTTTTAGCGATTATCTATGATTTGGTTGAGAAAGGTGTGGTTGAAGAAACGAGAGGTAATGTGTGCAACAGTCCTGTTCTGCCTGTCCTTAAGCGTACTGACTCTTCTCAGCCACCTGTGTATCGGTTTGTGATCGACCTTCTAGAGGTCAATAAGATCGTTGTGCCACAGTTTCCTGTTGTCCCGGACCTTACTGCTTTATTGACTATGATCCCTGCCTCAGCTGCTTGGTTTTTTGTTATTGATCTGAAGAACGCTTTCTTCAGTATTCCGATTGCTTAGGAAATTAGGGATATTTTTGGCTTCTCTTTAGGAGGCCGCAGTTTCCGGTTTAAGCGCGCTCCTCAAGGTTATTGTGAGAGTCCCTCCATTTACAGTCAGGCTTTGAAAACTCAGCTTGATACTCTTGCATTGCCTTCTGGTGTTACTCTTATCCAGTATGTTGATGATCTGTTGGTTGCTGCTGATGATGAAGAGATTTGTAAAGAAGTTACTCTTTCTTTGTTGCGACACCTGTCTGACCTTCATCATAAAGTGTCACCTTCGAAGTTGCAGTATTGCCGCCAAGAAGTGACCTACTTAGGTCATCTCTTGTCGAAGGAGGGAAGGCGATTGACCCCAGAGCGTATTCAAGCGATTGCCCAAATGACTGTGCCATGCACACAGAGAGAAGTGCGTGCCTTCTTAGGTATCACCTCGTATTGTAGACAGTGGATTCTGAATTTTTCTTTGCTAGCGAAACCTTTGTTGGCACTTACTCTTAAGGACACACCACACCCTCTTCCTTGGTCTGACGAATGTCAGAAGAGTTTTTCCGAATTGCGTGATGCATTGTGTTCTGCTCCGGTGTTGGGTACCCCCGACTACAGTAAACCTTTTACACTTTATGTACACGAGAGAGAAGGTTGTGCGTTGTCAGTGTTGACGCAACAATTTGGAGACAAGCAGCGCCCATGTGCGTATTTTTCAGCTACTTTAGATCCGGTAGCTAGGGCGTTGCCTAGTTGTCTAAGAGCTACAGCGGCAGCGGCTGTTTCTATCCCACAGTCTGCTGGTTTGGTATTGGATAATACATTAATTGTGATGGTCCCACATGCAGTGGATACCCTATTGAATAGAACGAAGACCCAACATCTTACCAGTGCGCGTTTGTCAGGTTATGAGTTGACGCTTTCGGCTAGCCATGTGCACATCAAGCGGTGCAACACATTGAATCCAGCTACATTGTTGCCGATTTTTGTAGAGAGAGATGCTCAGGAACAGCATGACTGTTTTCTCCGGACAGAGGAGGAAACGAAGGGTAGAGGTGATCTGAAAGATACTCCTCTTTCGAATCCTGATGGTACCCTATGGGTAGATGGTTCGTGCTTTAAGCTTCCAAATGGAGAGACGACTGCAGCATATGCTGTCACAACTTTGCACACGATTGTTGAAACAGCACGTATTGCACAGAATTCAGCGCAAGCAGCGGAGTTGATAGCATTGACTAGAGCGTGTGTATTGTCAAAAGGAAAGAGAGTGAATGTTTATACTGATAGCCAATACGCATTTGGCGTGGCTCACAGTTTTGGTCGCTTGTGAAAAGAGAGAGGATTTCTTACTTCCCATGGTACGAAAATTCAGCATGGACAATTAGTGAGTGAACTTCTTGAATCACTTACTTTGCCAACCCAAATTGCGACAGTGAAGTGTAGTGTGCATAAGAAGGTTACGGATGATGTGGGTCAAGGGAATGCGTTTGCAGATGAAGTAGAGAGAGAAACGGCGAAAGATGTGACGAGTTGGATGTATGTTGCAGGTCCTGCCAGATGGGTTGTGGAAGGAGGAACGTGTGAAGATACAACAGAAAGTGTGAAGATGATTCAGGCAGAATTGAGTATGTGGAGAGAGAGTACGGGAATGTTGGATTCAACAGGCTGTTGGGTTGAGTTGTCAGAGCACCAGCGATGGTTGTTGCCGGATGCATATGTGCTTCCGGTGGTTACTATGGCTCATGGGTTGGCTCACATTAGTTCAAAAGGGATATGTAAGTTGTTGGCTCCGGTATGGCAGAATGGTGGAATTCCTAAGTGTGCTGAGAATTTGGTTAAACACTGCATGATTTGCTTGATGCATAATCCTGGAAAGGGAACCCCAACTCCAGGGGGTCATTTTGCTCCTCCAACGTATCCATTTGAGGTGCTGCAGATAGACTATATTCATATGGAAAGATGCAATAACTTGAAGTATGTCCTTGTGGTTGTTTGCGCCTTTTCCAGATGAATAAAGGCCTACCCCCTAAAGGATAATACTGCCTTGTCTACAGCCAAGGTTTTGCTTAAAGAATTATTTCCCAGATATGGCTTGCCGAGGATGGTATGGAGTGATAATGGAAGTGAATTCGTGGGTCAGATTATGAAGAAAGTATGTGCGGGTCTGGGTATTAAACAGAAATTTCACGCTGCGAATCACCCCCAGTCAGCAGGCCTGGTCGAGTGCTATAATGGCACTCTGAAGCTGAAGTTGGCCAAGGTGCAAGCGAGCTCTGGTCTTACATGGCCCGATGCCTTACCATTGGCACTTTTGTCCACGAGAACGACAGTACATTCTCGCGTGGGACTTAGCCCATACGAGATTGTTTTTGGACGCCCGGCGAATGTCTGGGGTGTGCCGAGGCCTAAGAAGTACACTGATATCGAGTCCCCTTTTAGCGATGCACATCTGGAATGGACTCAGTCAGAACGTGCGGATGATAAAGTCTTGAAAGAAGCTGTGCCACCGTGTTTGAGACTTGATACTACGCACCCAGAGACACTCTTTCAGGATCAAACTGTGCCTGGTAAAGAACGCTACAACTTAAGGTCTAAAAAAGACAAATAAAATTTGAATTTTTTTGTGAATTATACTCTTTCAGACAAGAGACTAATTTTCTTTTTCTTTTTCGAACCACCATCCGGGTTCAGCTGCAGGGTCGCGGTGTAAGAACTTAAAGGGTGGCCCGCGTACTGACGAAAGGTCTGCAGTTCTAGGGACGTCTAGGACGCCTGGACGCACACTTGAGTGAAGAAGGAAAATTGCCGCGAGCAGCACGTTAGAGGATGGAGTCTGTTGTAACTGAAAGAGATGTTGAGAGAATAGATCTTAAGACAAGATTTTGTACATTGATACATAGCAAATGTTTTATAATATTGTGCTTTTTGATGTTTTTAAGTATCACATTAGCTTGTGTGGGTCGGACTGTCAATGCTACACAACACACATCTGCACCCACCTCCCAACCTATGCTTTCTTTCACTACTGTTTCTTTGCACCAGTTTTATACGTTGCCTGAACATGAACAGACAAGGAGATCAGAATTTGTCAACAACTCGTTTATACAGTTATTGCATCAGCATCAGTTAGTAGTAAATACCACTAATTGTTGGGTTTGTGGTCTTATGCCTCATACGACAGATAAAGGTATGCCATATTTGGTTTTGCCTTTTTCTTTTAATGGGTCTGTGTGGGCTTTTCAGACAATGTTTATCTATGCAAATGAGGTACGCCCCTTACGTTCCCTTAAAGATAACTCGAGCAATAGTGCCTTAATAAGGGGAATAGTAGCTATGATCCGAGATATTGATGCATATAATGCAATCCCTAAGGATGAGGTGCAGGCTTACGTTGGTTGGAACTTGACTGGATATAGTACCAGTTTGACAGAGAAGGAGAGATGAAAAAGGCCTCCCCCTATTTGGATTGTACCCCACCGAGGCCACTTTTGTTTTCAAGGTAATGGTCGGAATCCGAAAGCTCAGCTAGGTAAGAGTGTGTGTGCTCAAACCTATGTCTATTCATCTTGGACTTCTCCACCATTTGTGCCAGCTAAAGGCACATATTTTGTTTGTCGTGACAGAGCCTACACATGGCTGCCACCTGATTTTTCAGGAACGTGTTATGTGGCGTTTCTACTTCCCCCTACATACACTACTGCTTCAGACTATCATAGAACGAGATATGGTAGAGGTGTCTTCAATAAGGAAGATACCGCAGCACACGAAGTAGGAGATTTCTTCAAGGGCTTCTTGCCCTTTTGGGGTCCTATGATCAATAGTAGGCATATTCGACAGCTTGTCCGCGTTGTTGAAGCTACTATTAATGAGACAGCAGGTGCTCTTAGTAATGTTACAGCTGAGCTTCAAGCGGACCGCCTTATGACTTTGCAGAACCGTATGGTATTAGACATCATACTTGCAGATCGAGGAGGAGTATGTAAATTGATTGGATCCAGTTGCTGTGTTTACATACCAGATAATGCCCCTACAGTGTACCAAGCCATCTCTAGTTTGCATAAAATCTCTGAGTATATCCATGTAGACGAAGGAGACTGGTCATTGACGGGATGGTTTTGGAGATTGCTGTCCAAATGGGGATGGAAGATTTTGACATTCCTTGGTAGGGATGGTTTTGGGGACTGCTGTCCAAATGGGGTTGGAAGATTTTGACATTCCTTGGTATGGTTTTAACCATCCTTTTCTCTTGTTGTCTTTGCATCCAGTGTGGTCCCGCCATTTGTAGTCTTTGTGCTACTATGTGTGTTCGGAGACCTGTCCCGAGAGGAGTAGAGAATAATAAGATGATGCTACAGCAACACCTTGATGACCTAATGAATATCGACATAGACCTAGATTCAGATTAACATGAGTCTTAGGTTATTGCCTACGTAATGGCAAAAGAAGGGTCTGAGGTTCTGTAATTCTCGAGTCTGACTCCATTTTGTTCTGTGCCACAATTTTGTGTTGCCCTCACGTAGGCCTGTGAAGGTAGCCTGGCGAATAAAGTGCCCTGGCCTTCTTAGTTCATGTATACATTAACTAGGTTTCTTTTTGGCTCTGAAATGAACTGTAAGAAACTGACCTCTGCACCTGAAACTGACCCCGCAAAGCCAATTTCCCTGATCGATCTTTGTCTGAGATTGCCAATCAATGTTCGGGACATCGTTAACTTTTAGTTTCCTTGCACATGCCTTATCTTGTTCAGCATCTGTTACCGTTTCTTTTTTTATGTTTCTTCTTTACATGGGTTATGCTTTCAATTATAGGTTTGTCCGGCTTGTGGAGATTGAATTTGGGACATTCCTAATAATTAACTTTTGGGTTGGGATACTGTAAATTGAGTTTTTGTTATGTGACACTTTGTTTGAAAATGTACCTTATTGGCTAGAATTTTGTGCAGTGGGTGTACATTTATAATGTGAATATTGGGTATAAAAGGAGACGTTTCGCCGTAGTAAAATGAGCAGTCTCCTGAGAATTTACACCGTGATGTATTTCTAGGATCACTGTTACTAGCTGCAGCTAATAAACTTGGTCTCTGATGCCATCCAGAAGTATTCCGTGTCTCTGTATACCAAGACAGATGAACTTGAAGATCTTAGGCGTGCCCCTGACGCCGCTGGGTTAAACCCCGGTTCTTCAGTAGTCTCATGCGTTGCAGATTGAACTCCGTGTTGGTTGAAGTCAGGAGTGCCGGCAGTCTCCGGGGCTGATGTGCGAAGTGGAGCTCTGCGGCGTGCGGTGCCCTCAGGCAGCAGTACAGAGAGCGGCTCAGTGACAGTGCCCAGTGCCGGCAGTGAAACCAGGGCTGAGGTGTGACGCAGTGCTGTAGTACATCAAGTGCAAGCAGTAGTGTCTTCATAGCTGAAGCGCTGTAGTCAGTAGAGGATCTGGAGTCGATGGCCTGCATGGAGAAGGACAAAGTGCGCATGACTGGTTTGGGCGGCCTGAGAGGGCCGACCAAACAGTCTGCACACTCAGGAGTGGGCAACCCACGCTTCCCCTGCCCTGCACAGAGAGCAGAGCAGCCCCGCCCACCCGCTTGCCCACAAATAAAACAGAAAATGGTAATAACTAAAAGTTATTGCCATTTTATGTTCTGGCTTCTCGCACTGCGATAACGCAGTGGGGCAACACTCCTCCGCCATAGCGGAGGAGCCGCCCCTGGTCATTCTGAACGGAAACATTTGTTAGGCTGATATGATTTCAGGTTTTCTTACAACTATGAGGGTGTGGACCTAGCTAGACATCTGAATGTGAGGCACAGGATTTTGGGGCATATTGTGGCATTCACACCCAGTGTTGATTTCTTCTGTATAGAATGGCATGCTGGCTAGTGTGCAAGTCAAATAAAAGTTGGACCCCAGCATTATAGGTTTGTTGCTGTCTCTTGATTTGGTAGGAGTCAAGGGCGGATTATTTTCCATTACTGTAATTAGATCATTCTATAAATTCAGTATGGGAATTTTAATTTTGATTCTCAATGATTATTTCGTGGACGAGATATTGATGTATGTTTACACAATAGTAAATGGCCAGAACTCTTTGATGGAAAATTCAGATAGTTTTGAATACCATCTTCAGAATCCTCAACAACATTATCCACAATTAAAGGGAAAGGAGGACGTCAGGATGACTGATAATCATATACTCCAAGAACAATTCTTCATTTTGTTCTTTATTTCTTTAGTAAGAAGTTTATATAGCGATGCATGACTCTAAGGAAAGATCAGTGTGCTAAGAGAAAAAATTGAGTAATCAAGAAGAATTCACTAAAGACAGATTAGGGTCAGTCACATTTAGGGCCTGGGCCTATATCTGCCATTATTCTTCAGTATTTCGCATTGGTGTAGCTGGTACTTAGTTGAACAGCAGCTGAATAACTGGGTTTTCAGAAGTTATCTGAATTAGAGCTAGCCAGACTCATAACAGTGAAAGGGGAAAGGAGTTTTCTAGATTCTCGGAGGCTGGACCCCGACTATCATATGCCATACTTCAGGGTGCCTAGATATCCTGGATTTACTCAGTAGTAGTTATGCAGTGTCCAGAGAAGGGGTAAATTCGTGAGTGAGGATACCCTCTGTCAGGGCACAGGCCCAACAGCCTTCCTCGCATTCTCCAATACTTTTTTAGTGTTTTTGTCTGACAACAGATATTTGCATAGTGTAAATAGCTGTATTAAGTTGGAAAATGTTTTCTTTTTGGTTTCAAAACTAGGAAATGCAAATGAATATAGTGCATCTCTCCACTTTCACCTGTACTTAGCAGAAGCACAATGCAGCTTACCCAGGACTAAAGTATATTTTCTAATACTTGTAGCTTTGGTTTAACCATTACAAATGCGGGGCTACAAATTTCAGCCTGCAAATGCAAACTGAATGAGCTACTTCTGTGCCACAGATTGCAACTAAAAGGTAAAGCACATTATGCAGCCCCTCTCCCCCAGTTTGCCTCCAATGGTGTACCCTAGCCAGCAATGGGCCAAGATGGAGGCGGAGCAGCAGCGACCTTATGGAGCTCCGCGTGCCATGGCTGAATAAACGCACATTTAACGCAATCTGGGACTACGGAGACGTTGTGAGAGCCATCTAGGTTCTAGTGAGGGCACTGTTCCAGCCTTGGTCCCAGGAGGCTCACCATTGCCACAGACTCAGGAGCTCTGCCGGATTGCGGTGTACGGAGGTAGGTCGCTGGTCATAGTGCGGCACAGGAGACAGGCCAGGGCCTCGACATCGGCGGCGGAGGCACTGCTTCGGTGTAGACGACCTGCCAATCGGGCGAGATTACTGTTGTCGGGACGAGGCGGAGTAGCTGGACTCCATGCCGAGCCTGAATACGCGGCCTTCCCGCTGAGGCTCCGCCCGTTGGAGCAACGCTGTGGGCCAAGACCTAACGGAGCTGCAGCAAGGATTAGAGGTGCCCCGGCCTTCCTGAGACAGAGAAGAGACAGCACTCACCACAGAGGAGGTCGGGCAACACCACTGGCAGTCAAGGCCCGCAGGGGAACTGCCTGAAGAACACAAGGTGAGCACATAGAGCTGTGTTCCCCTACCCCTGCGCAATAAACTTGCTGCCACTGCAGAGAAAAGGGGAACCAGAGACTACATAGGTGGGCCCCACAAGGACAGCATAGACTTGTACTACTACCTGACTGGTGAAGACCTGCGGTGACCCACGTGGGGGCCCGGGGCAGTCGGTGAAGACAGGCCCTGTTCCACTGCGAGCCAGGCCTAGTGAATGAGGCCGCAGCAGTCTGGCGCAGTTACTGCATTGTGCATGTTGGTCTCGGCACTCACAGACAGCGTGGTGATTAAGAGGGCACGGATAGAGGACCCCTGAACTGGGACTGATGGAGGGGGCCTGCGGCCCTGCCTCGAGAGGGAGTCTTAGGCCTGGGAGCCGGAGGAGTTGAAAGCTTGCTTGGCACGTGAGCCTGGCCTACCAGGAGTCACAGAGGCCTGGGGGATTCTTTGGAGCAGCGGTCGGCGCCGGGGCTACAAAGCAGTGGTTGATCGGAAGAGAAGGGTGTGGAGCACATAGACACTACCTAGCAATAACCACAAAGGGAGAACAGACCCCTGCCCTGTTCCCTCAACCCACCCTCTGTAATAAACAGGCCCGAAATGTCTACCCACAGAATGAAGGAGGACTCCACCATTAAAGACCTCCTATAAAAGTCCAACGCCAAAAAAGCAGATACGCACGGCCAGACTAGCCAACCGCGGAGAAGTAGATGGAGACTGCGAGTGATCCGGTGATAGAGCCCATAACAAGGGGCTTTCTGGAGCAACTCTTTGGCTCGCTATGAGAGGACTTTACGGCCCTCAGCCAAGACGTGGAATCCGACGTCAAGCACCTTGAGGCGGACGTCCAGGAGTTTGGGGAACGGGTAGACTCCCTCAAGCGAGCAGGCGGCCGCATAGATGAGGAAATTACAGAACAAGTCAGAGAGCTACTGGTGCTCAGAGACTGCAATGAAGAGTTACATCTCTGCCTGGAGGACCTGGAGAAATGTTCTCGGAGGTCCGACATTCGCCTTAAGGAGGCGCCATTGCAGGCAGATGGAGAGAAGCTGGAAGAGTGGGTGGTGCGCTTCTTTCGACATGCAGCCCCGGAGCTCGGAGATAGGGAAATTATCCTGGATCACACACACCGGGCAGGATGGCCAGTGACGAGCCCGGGACAACAGCAAGATATCCTTACCTGCCTCCACTCGCACAGCCAAAAATAAATCATCATGAACGCAACCAGAGACAGAGCAACCATTACATTAGAGGGTCTCCAGCAGAGCGTATACCAAGATCACTCACCTCTCCCTCTCCAACGCCGAAGGGCACTGCGGCTGCTCATCGTCATATTAAGGGAAAAAGGAATACAATACCGGTGGGGTCACCCTTTTAGCCTATCCTTTACATGGGACAGAGAACTGCGAATAGTGAGATCTCTGAAAGATGCGAAGGACATACTTGGCAACAGACTGGATGAAGATGAGCCAGAGAGCGTCCATCGGTTGAATGAGAGGCCCTCAAAGCAGGCTACCATCAGAAGACGTCGGAGGACCAAGAGGGGAAACCCCACAAAACCCTTGGAGCTCGAAAAGCAGCAATAGAGGGAAGCCTTGCTCCATCGGCTACTGATCGGGGGGACTCCAGGAACCCGAAGAGCGACTGATTAACAATGTCCTGTAGACGACTCAACTAAGACTCTATTGCTCTCAGAGGAGACACAGACTCATAGAAATCATCCACGGCCGGGTGGCCCACATACTGGAGAAGACGACCATTCAAAAAACCTACGGACCCATGCACTTTGATGTGCTTAGACCCTATTGGAGGGCGCCTTTCTTGCTCTCGGCCTGTTGGTTTGCTTTTTTACTATACTTCCTCTTTCCATACTCTTCTTCTGTTCCACTATTGCACTTCCTTGTAGGGTTAGAGGTAGGCCTTCAACTGGGGAGTAAGAGGCCCTGGGCTAGAGCTGGCGCGGGTGGGATGTTCTGGAGTAAGGGAGTGGGTCAGGAGCTGACGGGAGATGGGGCGGGGGATATCGGGATGGTCGGAGACCACTGTTGAGGTACGGGTGCGAACTTGGATCAGAACCGCCCCTTAGTCCTAATGGCGATCCTTAAAGTGAATATTTTGAGTTTTAATGTCAGGGGCCTTAACTCCCCGGTCAAGAGACGTGCACTACTGGCACTCTTGAGAGTGTTGACATGCGATGTCTGACTCCTACAGGAGGCCGACTTTCTGACAACAGACTGGAAACGGCTTAGATCCAGAGAGTTTGATAAGCATTATTTTTCCTCATCTGGGTACAAGAAGGCAGGAGTGGCGGTCCTGTGTGCCACACACTTCCCAGGCAAGGTTGCAGGCATACAAGCAGAAGTGCCGGGCAGAGCTCTGGCTGTGAGGGTGGGAGTGGGGAACCACACTTACACTATTGCAACAATATATGGCCTGAACGAACGCCAGGAGGTGTTTCACAATGACACCTTAAATGCAATCCTGGAGTCACCAGATGAAGATCTGGTTATAGGGGAGATTTTAATATATTACCCGACGAGCAGTTGGATCGAGCGGTACAACGACAGGGACACACTGGAGCGCTGTCTGACAGTATGCGTTAAAAATCGAGGGATTTTGATCTGACGGATGTGTGGAGGCAGAGTTATCCTAATGCCAGGGAGTACACTTGCTTTTCAGCGGCTCACCAAACCTATGGCCACACAGATTCGAATTTAACATCCCAGAGTGTCACGAAAGCCATAAGGGGGTTCGCGATAGGAACCGAGGTGCTTTCAAATCGCTTGCCAATTAGCTTAAAATTGCATATTCAGGGGGGCTTCCTGGGACACAGGCAGTGGAGTCTCAACCATAAACTGCTCGCTTATGAGGCCAATACAAGAAATACGAGCGACAAATAAGTCATATTTTGGGATTAACAAGGCTGGATTGCCCTCGTCAGTCTTTTGTGGGAGGCCTTCAAGGCGGTAATTAGAGGGTGATTGATTGCGATAGCGGCAGGGGGTCAATAAAAACAGAAAAGCAAAAAGAGAGCACCTCGAAGTGCACGTGCAAGAGTTAGAGGGGGTCAAACGCCAGACATGAGCCATACAGGTCAGGAGACAACTTAATGCTGCAAGACAGCAGCTGAAAGCCCTTGACTTCGACCGGGCAGTATACTCTCTTTTGTGGAAGAAACAGCGGTACTACGCCGGAGGTAACAAAGCAGGGAAACTCCTCGCAAATTTACTCAAAGCACAGACGAACACTCGGCGTATTGTAGAAATTAGGGATACTCTGGGCAAGGTATTGCGCGCCGACTGCGACATAGCAGGCAGATTTGAGTCCTTCTACACTGATCTATATAGTGCTGACTCTCTAGACCTGGCAGCAGCTAAGTCATACGTGAGGGATGTCCCTGTCGTGTCCCTCCCCTCACTGGAAGTGACAAATCTGGATACAGATGTCCACATAGAAGAGATCATAAAGGCCATACGTGGTCTCCTGTCTGGGAAGGCTCCTGGAGAGGACGGATTTTCGACCGATTTTTCTAAGTCGTTTGCCCAGGATTTGGCCCCTGTCCTGGTACAATTATTTAATTCCTTTAGTGAGACCAGTAGCTTGACCCCGACTATGACCATGGCTGAGGTTGTGGTGATCCCTAAGCTGGACAAGGACCCACTGGACTGCGCATCATACTGTCCCATCTCTTTACTGAATGTGGACTTTAAGATCTTCACGAGCATCCTAGCTACCCGTCCGGCGCCGCATATGCAAGGTCTGATCGATCCTAACCAGTCTGAATTCATTCCAGAACACAATTGCTGTGATGGGACGCAGCGCGTGTGCCATCTGTTGGATAAATCCCAACGGACTCAGGGACCCGCGGTCCTTCTTTCGATCGACGCCGAAAAGGCGTTCGACCGAGTACATTGGCTGTACTTGCAACAGGTTCTGCATAGAATCGGAGCGGGGGATAGATTCTTGAGATGGGTGGACTGCATATACAAGGACCCACAGGCGCGGATTAGGGTCAACGGAGTGACCTCCCAACCATTTAGTATCAGAAGAGGACGCGGCAGGACTGTCCTTTATTGCCCCAGCTCTTTGCTCTATATATAGAGCCATTTGCAGAAAGGATACGCCAAAACCCGGCTATATCTGGAATCAGAATGGACGATAGGGAGCACAAAATCTCACTCTACGCGGACGACGTGGTCTTGTTTCTAACCCAGCCGGCGACTTCATTGCCCACCTTAATGCAGAAACTTGACTGCAAGCATTGAGTTTGACTCTCCCCAAGGAAGAACAACAGGCCATGGCAGCTAAGTTCCTATTCTAGTGGGTGACTGAGGGTGTCCAGTACCTAGGCCTACAGTCATATCCCACCATAGAGAGGATAGCCCAAGTGAACTATGTCACTCTCTTATTGGAAGTTAGGGGTGAAATCTCAAATTGGAAGAGACATACCATGTCCTGGCTGAGAAGGCGAGCGGCCATTAAAATGACCATACTCTCACGCATCCTATATATGATGCAGACACTGCAGCTACGACCGCCACCCACGATGCTTGCACAGTTGCAACGCCTTATTGACAACTTCGTCTGGGCAGGCAAGAAGGCGAGAATGGCAAGTCACCTGACATATTTGAAACAGGAAGATTGGGGACTGGTTATCCCACATCTGGAACTCTACTTCCAGGCGGCACAACTTAGATGGAGGCTAAAGTGGTACAAGCTGGAATTGGAGAAGCATTGGTGCTTCATTGACCGCTCGATAGTGGGTATACATATCTGGAAGGACCCCATTAGGGTATATATGTCCCTGGTCCTGAGAACCAACCAGGGAGTGTGGGACAATGTACAGGTGTTGTGCAACCTCTCAACCCCTTTGTCTCCCCTGACACCTTTTATCGGAAACCCGGACTTCCCCCCGGCACATACTGGCAGGAGGCCAATTGCAAACGTGTCAGGGATATCTTCGATGAGAAGGGCGTGATGGAATGCGCTAGACTCATCACAGGATTTGGGATCCCTCGGACCGCATATTGGAAATACTTGGCTCTTGGCCACTGGGTGACCCAGCCACAGGTTTGCCCCAATGCAGGTCGCCCCCTGACTAAATTTGAGCGGTGGTACATTACAAGATCATCCGATAAGAAACTACTGCTGGACATATACTCTTTCGTAAATACTCCTCAGCAGCATAGTAAGTCACCGGTGCAGCGTCGGTGGGAGGCGGAATTGGAGTATGAGTTCTTCCCCAAGGAATGACAGGACATCATACATAGAGCTAGAGCTTCCTCCTGCAGTACAGCGGGTAAAGAAACATTTTTAAAAATTGCACATTACTGGTACTATATGCCAGCGAGGCTAGCCTGATGGAAGCCGGGAGAAAATGGGAAGTGTTGGCGTCAATGCGGCCATGTGGGCACTCTTACACATATTCTATGGTCATGTCCAAAGATACAGAGCTACTGGGATGCAATCCTCCCAGAGATAGATAGCATATACCACACTGACCTACCTAAACTCCCCACCTTCATATTACTAGGGCTCCCCAACTCCTCGATGTATCCACTCAGATCCTGCCGTGGCAGAGCAATCGCCCTGGCTCTGGGAGCTGCCAAGCAGGTGCTGCTGGCTAGGTGGGGAACGGAGGAGACACCTTCCTAACCAGACTTGTTATATAGACTATGGGAAACACTGGGTATGGAGAAGATTATAGCGGCCCTCACATGTTCTCTCCCTAAGTGTGATAAAACATGGGGAACCAGCATAGAATATTTTTCCACCAAATTCACAGAGCTCACATGCCCAAGATATCTCCGAGTGCTTCAGCTTACCAAAGCTCCTCCCCCATGGACGAATGAAGACATCTGAACCTGGCCACTCCAGACACCCTCAGGATGCCCGCAATACACACAGTACACAACCCAAAGATGATAGGCCTATCTCCTTCCCCTTCCTTCCTCTATTCCTCTTTATCTATATTCTTTATTCTAGTAAATGCGTCTGAACCCCACCGGCCGGTGGATGTAGGTGGCGGCTATTGTTACACTTGTCTTTACAAAATAATAAAAGATTGTAACCATAAAGCCAGCAATGGATCAGAATTGGAACCGCTGCATGACAGAGTGAAACACAGCAGGGCCTCAGTTCTGGGAGTCCAATGACTCAAGTGTTATCTTACAATGTTCCTCTTTTATGTCAGAATAAATGCCTAGAAGATGCCCCCAAGTCGAGCTAAGGACCTTAGGGCCATATGCATCAACACATTTTCCCATAGACACAGAATGGGCAAAACCCTTTGATGCATCTGGCCCTTAACGTCTGCCCACCATTCTTAATCTAATTTTCCAAACCTGAATCTGCCTTTATATTGTTATTTTGTATAGTCTTGTTGCACATAGGTGAGAAATTGGGTTGTTGGTTTACTTGGTGTGAGCTCTGGTCAAGCAACAGCCACAATCCCTGCTAGGGTGTGCTTAACCCTGGGTATCTTGTCACAAAAAGCATTAAGGCTTAACTCTGAGGCAATGTGTAAAGTATGTATCCATGCTTGCAAGAGCCAAGAGCAACCAAGTGGTCTTTAAGGGACCTGAGGTACAAGAATTATAAAGGAGCAATGGTTCCCTTGCCACCTTCTTCCATGGCAAGAGCGCAGACATCTTTGACAGCTTCAATGTCATGACCACCCCGACAGCCACTGAGACCTCCGACCCCACGGCCACCATCTGCACTGATCCCCTGCTCTCCTGGACCAACGTAAACGACGACGACACCATCAAACTCATGAACACCATCCACTCCGGCTCTCTGTCAGACCCATGCCCACACCACATCTTCAACATAGCCAGCGCCACCATCACACCCCATCTCCGCAAAGCTGTCATATCTCCTTCGAGACAGCAACCTTCTGGAAGCAGCCGAGATCAATGCCTTACTCAAAAAACCCATGGCCGACCCTAGGGACCTAAGGACAACTGGCCCGCTACCTCGAGGAGAACAGCATCCTGGACCCGTCCCAGTCCGGGTTCCGCAGCAACCACAGCACCGAAACTGCCTCTCATTGCCGCCACCGATGACATCAGGGCGCTGCTGGACAACGGCAAAACCGCTGCCCTCATCCTCCTGGACCTGTCAGCCTCCTTCCACACTGTCTGCCACCGCACCCTACACACACGTCTCCACGATGCTGAGATCCGAGACAAGGCTCTGGATTGGACCACCTCCTTCCTCTCCGGCAGGACCCAGAGCGTCCGCCTCCCCTTTCCGCTCCAAAGCCACAGAGATCATATGCGGCGTACCCCAGGGCTCATCCCTCAGCCCGACATTGTTCAACATCTACATGGCACCGCTCGCCCACACCGCCCGACTGCACAACCTCAACATCATCTCCTACACCGACAACACCCAGCTGATCCTCTCCCTCACCAAGGACCCCCTCATCGCCAAAACTAACCTCCACGAAGGAATGAAAGCCGTTGCTGAGTGGATGAACAACAGCCGTCTGAAGCTGAACTCGGGCAAGACAGAAATCCTCATCCTCGGCTCCGCCCCCTCGGTCTGGGACAACTCCTGGTGGCCGACCGCACTGAGAACAGCACCAACATCCACCGACCACGCACGCAACCTGGGATTCATCCTCAACTCTACTCTCTCCATGACTAAGCAGGTCAATGCCGTCTCGTCCTCCTGCTTCAACACCCTCTGCATTCTCCGCAAGATCTACAGGTGGATCCCCACTGAAACAAGAAGAACGGTCACCCAGGCCCTCGTCAGCAACAGGTTGGACTACGGAAACGCCCTCTATGCAGGAGCCTCGGCCAAACTCCTGAAATGACTACAACGCATACAGAACGCATCTGCACGCCTGATCCTCGACATCCCTTGTCGCAGCCACATACACCCCACCTGAGAAACCTGCACTGGCTTTCCATCAACAAAAGGATCACCTTCAAGCTCCTCACCCACGCACACAAGGCACTCCACAACACCGGACCAGCATACCTCAACAGACGACTCAACTTCTACACCCCCAACCGCCAGCTCCGCTCCACCGACCTCACCCTCGCCACCATCCCCCGCATCCGAAGAGCGACCTCCGGCAGCAGATCGTTCTCCCACCTCGCCTCCAAAACCTGGAACACCCTCCCCATCCTCCTACGGTAGTCCCAGGACCTGCTAACCTTCAGAAGACTACTCAAGACCTGGCTGTTCGAGTAATAGCTGCATCACCTCCCCTCCAGCGCCTTGAGACCCTCAAGGGTGAGTAGTGTGCTTTACAAATGTTCTGATTGATTGATCAAAATGTCGTCGACCTCAGCACCTTGACACATACTTGTTCATTTCTTTATTGTAAATATGTGCAATGGTGCTATTTATACGTTTGTGGCCTAATTATTGACATTATTTTGTCACGGCCTGACTTTGGAAACTCTCTTTTTCGTTGAATACTGTCCAACTTTCATGATTTCTATATTTTTGATTTAAATACAATGATAACATCCATTCAGATTTCTATAACATAGACATCATTGTACTTCTGTGTTAATGACTGTTCATATCTTATGTTGTGAGGGACCATTATTCCTTATTAATTAAAGTATTTATGCAGCACTGAAACAGTAATAAAGTCAAAGCACAACACCAACAATACAGAAATTCAATCAGTACACCAGGAGTTATGAACTTTAAAATTTTTAAGTGAAATCTAGCATCTAAAAGATCAAAGGACCAACTGCAGTTATCTGGTCTCACAGAAGTCGAAAAGTATGGCCGACCTATGGAAATCATGAACACCATCCACTCCGGCTCTCTGTCAGACCCATGCCCACACCACATCTTCAACATAGCCAGCGCCACCATCACACCCCCTCTCCGCAAAGCTGTCATATCTCCTTCGAGACAGCAACCATTCCCTATATATATTAAACATATTAAAACTTTACAGAAACACAGACTCACTGGATGGTGTCATCAGTGATGTCATCAGTGATGTCATTTGAGATGTCATCAGTGATGTCATCAGTGATGTCACTGACCATGTCACGAGTGATGTAATATGTCACGTCATCAGCAGTGCATTGCGAGGGCGTGCGAGTTATAGTTAGCTGAACTAACTATAACGGGGGAATTTCTAGGGTTTTGTACGAGGGAAATGTCCAGCTAACTATAACACCCCTGAAACCTATGGTTTTTTCAGTGAATTTCTAAGGTTTTTTAAATGCCATTTCCTAACTATAACCTGCATGAAACTTATGGTTTTTTCAGTGAATTTCAAAGGTTTTTTAAATGCTAATTCCTATCTATAATTTATCTCTAAAGCTATGATGTTTAATGATTTTCATTGATTTTCTAAATTTTTCAATTTCAGTGTGTCAATTCCTTTAATTATGTTTTTTTTAAATTCATTTTTATCACCTTTTTTTTAAACTTATTTTTCAATTAATTCTTTTAAAAATTAAAAAATATTATTTGTTTTAATTGGGTTTTTGTAAAAAAAATTGTAAATGTTTTAAAATATATTTTTATATCTTTTTAAATATTTTTAAACTATATTTTCAAAACGTTATTTTTTATTTATTTTTTTCCATTTTTCTGGGATCCGCGCACCCTATGCGCACCCTTCTCGACCCCTACGCGGAAGCATCCGCGTACGGTAAGCGTTGGGTACGTGTTTGGTGCGCAATTGCAAAGCGACCGGTACGCGACTCCAAGCCTATACGCGACACGTACGATGCTCGTTACGCGACACTTGCGTGCTTTTGCGATGCGTCATGTGCGTGTAAGACGCGGTGGGTGCGCAAATCCCGCAAAATATTTAACATTTAAAAAAACATATATATATATGTATTTTATGTGAATATTAATTGAAGACAAACTGTAAACTACTCATAAAAGGAATATATTTTTACATTTAATCCTATATTCTTTTTAAATTCAATTTCGCGGATGCGCGCTGGGTGCGTGCTGCGTAAGCGCACGGTGCGCGGATCCCATGTGACCTGAAAAAAAGAGATTTGATTGGTTTATTACACCTCCTGTTCTAACTATTGAAAGACCCCACCCATTTCAATCATTCTTCTTTGACCTTCTTTGGAGGAGCATCTCTTTGCAGAGAAGAAGCTTTTTTGACTAGGTTTTAACTTAGCTTAAACTTTTTTCTTAACAAACAGTGGCTTCAGGGCAGGAGGGATCTCCAGCATCTCAACATTCTTCTGGAGATGAATTTCTGGTTGAAGCACCACGTCCGGAAAGATATTCATCTATCGTCTGGAAATGTTTTACTTTTCCATAGGGGCAATCCAAGACCAATGCCACCAAAAGGACATGCAAGATATGTCAAAGAGTGCTCTCCCGTCGCAATCCAGAAAAGAAGTACTCATGTGGTACAGTCAGATTGAAAAAAACATCTCAAAACCATGCATCCAATAAACCTGGCACGTGAAGAGTGCTGAAGAATGAGAGTTCTTCCTGGACCTTCACAGACATCAGAGCCAAGTTTTTCTCGCGTGCATCCATCGGACCAACACCTGGACATCCGTCCTCAGTTTGCCACACTGAAAGTCCTCTTCTTGAAGTGTAATGCAGTGCTATGCTACTGAGAGCAATCTATTGACTTAATTTGCAGGATGTAAGAAAGCCATCATTGTTAGTTTTTTGTGTGGTTTTTTATTCCCTGAAGTTCATTGTTTTGTTCCTCCAGTTCTGTTTTTTCCTTTTTTTTTTCAAGAAAATCCCCCAAAAATTAAAAATTGTTCAAAAAAAGAAAAATAAAAAAAATAAAGTTTTTCTAAGAACTAACTTTCCTGGTTTAAAAAAAGAGCTATATATTTGTTTGTTGGTTTGTGAAAGTTTAGATGAATGTATGTGTAGTACGTAATTGACTGAATGAATGCATTAATAGCGTATGGTGAATGTGTAAGTGCAGAACTATGAGGAAGTGCTGCAGCATCACACAGTAACATCTTTAACTGCAGTGTGGTGTAGTACTTCCGAAGCACAGGGATGCAACATATGTACATAAATATGTTGCACATCTATGCTTCTCTCTGCACGGCTGCTTAAATTGCAGCCATGTGGTGACACAGGCACCCTTGCACCATGGTGGAAGGATATCTGTGTCATGTGCTGTTTTTGTGCAGAAAGACACACCCTCCTGCACAAAAACAATCAGTAAACGCATTTTTCTCCTTCAATGTATGCTGAACATTTTAGCATGCATTGAAGATTAAAAAATGAGGAGAAATGAAAACAATTCTCCTTGTTGTGCTTTCGTACACAAATTAGAGAATGGTGCAGCATTCACACACATATCGAGATTTATGATTTCTGATAAATCTGGAGATGTGTCTTGTTCTATGAGTATTCAGTGCCATCATGCACAACAACACTTATAGAACAACCTTTCAACGCAAAGTGGTGTGTATGATGAGGTTGTATTTACATGGAGTAGAAAAAGTACACAGAGCGCCTTTTCCTCTCTTTGTAAATATGAAAGAGTGTCTTGTGCAATAACTATGTTACAAAAAGTGACATGCTTCCGAATGATAGAAGGTAAGCACAGAGTTTTGTCTGCAAAGATACTCAAACAAGAATGATGGAAATGATTGCGGTCCTTCAATAGGTACAGTGGGAAATATTATGAACCACTCAAATCTGTTTTTTTGGAGGTCACATAATATCCGGTAACAGAGACATTTCAAAACTACATTGGTATAAACAGAGTGTTTTTAAAAACTTGTTCAATCTTTGTAGGTTCTTGCAGATCTGCCCATTCTGCATATTAATACTTAGTTAAACTTACCTTCACAGCATTAGAAATTAAAAATGGTATACATTGTTTTCAGATTTTTTTTGCAATGTAAATTGATGTAAACTGCTTATTTTAGAATTAGGATTTGTAAAGAAAAGAAAAAATTGTTATAACATGTAATAATACATTTTTTACAACACAGCATAATTTCAACTAAGTAATTTGTTTGCCTTTGTTGCTGTTCTCAGAATATATTGAATTTCACTAGAAATAGTGATTTCAATCGTACTCATCACTTAACAGCGGGCAAAAAAAAACAATCAAAAAGATTGTTTAAAAAAAAACAACATGCTATTTATTCTCAGTAAAATACCACAAGATACAAATCACACATATATGAAATGCTTATGGCTAACAAGATTTTATAAGTTTAACTTATAAAACAATAAATGTTGTCGCTTAAAAATATTCACCGAGTCAATGAGCACAAAAAAGTCCATAATTCAAACATATACCTTTCCTTGAGGCCAAATGGTATTTTTGCACTCCTTTTTATGTAAATTGTCCAATGGTAGTCCTATTAAATTATAATAATAAATTCCTCAGAGAATGAATTATCTTCCTAAAACTTTGACTTTAAAAATATTAGGTAGGAATTAGGTAATTCCCTAGGCAAACGTTGTTTGAAAACCAACTGGGAATCATTACAAAGTGTCCAGCCTTTGTCACATTTTAGATAGGCAGAGTAATGTCCAGATGTGGTGGAAGGACCCTCATGGAAAATATTGCAATTGCTACAAAAGTCCTTCCTGATATTGATAGTTGTGTTGCTACAAACTGCTTTATTAAAGTATCCAATTTTCTTCCATCAGCTGTACAACGTTGCATCATTAAAATGATGTATTGTCCATATTTTGTTAAAAATAATGTGGATAACATTTCTGATTTACATTGGCTACACTCCATGTTTTGATTTGCACCTTTAACTAATTTATTGAAAGACACTGATTTACAGTCTGGTAATGTTAAATACAGAAATCTTTCAGTGTCTACATTAGTGGAACATGTATACATGCAATTTTCACAATGATGTTCCCATTTGTAAGAAAGGCCAAAAATATTTTCTATTTCTACACCTTCATTTTCAAAAATGGTAAGCATATACATTAAAAATTCCTGAGCAACTTGTTGGATATTTTGTGTAAATTGTGTAGAACCAGAACACACATCCAAAAGATTACGAACATCTGAAACAGATTGTATTTTACTTGTATCTGTTGTCAATTTTTCATAAACAGAATGCAACAGAAAACAAAATCTTTTTTGCTGATTCTGCATAATTTGTTCTTGCAAACCTTCAAGATAAAAAACAACATTGACCACTACATTAGCATAGCAGTTGACACCTGAACTATTTTCAAACTGATAACCAACAACCTCTTCAACAGTGTCTAATTTCTTTTTACTTGCAATCACAACATTATCTTGTTCTATTCCCTTCTTGACACCTTCAAAACAGATATTCTCAAACCTTCTTTTTCAACCAATCACACGCTTTTCAAATACAGGATATTGACCTAAATTTGGAGCATACACCCTTCTTAACCTATTATACTCCTTTACACAGTTTGCATCTGCAGTAACCTTTGTGTCATCAAAATCAATCAAAAACAAACCAGATAATGTTCCAACATATGCCATACCCTCTTTAAATACAGTAGATCCAATGTTCACCAATGCACTGAGATTTATGAATAGTCACTGCATATGCCAGAGAAAATGGAAATTGTTTCCTAAGGACATATAAGTCTTTAACAAGCAAAAAACGAACTGAACAACAACCAATCGCTTTAAGTTCTTCAATCTGATCAAATTAAATTTTTTAAAATTCAATTCCTTCTTTTTCTGATAATTAACAAAATCCACCACTTTACCCATTGCGCCTTTAACTAACCCTTTTTCTGCATCCAAATTACGCCTTAAAATTACCCGACAGTTTACACACGCATACAGTGTCTTTTCTAAACCAGCTGTTTTAGATATTTTTATTTCTAAAGAATCCAGTTTTGTTTTCAACTTTCCCGTCAAAATAATAGTGATTCCTTCATGCTCTATGGCTTCCATTTTTATAATTTCTTAATTTTCCAGTTTCAATAGTTCTTCGTTGAATATCACTGATTTATTTTCAGCAATTTTCATGTACTCTTTTGCAGGAACTACATTTTCATTTGGAAAGACATTGCAAAGTAATCGACTTTCCAAAGCTTATTTGCCATGTTTTGTAAGAATTCCAATTCTTATATCTTGAAGAATACTTCCATTTCAGTATCATTTGCCTGTCGCATATTTGTTGTCAATTCTTTGTATTCAAAATTAGTCCAAATGTTCACATTACCAACACTACCAAGAGACTTTCTGGTATCTTCATGTGCAAGTGTTTTAAATACCGGTTGTCCTTTTACCGGTGTCAGTTGCAGTAGATCTCCAAAAACTATGACGTGTTTTCCTCCAAATAACACGTCATACTCTGTTTTAAGAATTTGCTGCATTCTTAAATGCACAAAGGCAAGCATCAAGTTTGACACCATGCTCACCTCATCAATAATGAGAAGTTTCATTTTCTTCAAGACTCTTGAAACTTCATAACAAGCTTCTCCAGATAGCTTGTGGTATTCCAATTTGTTCTCATGCTCTACTGGTAGCATTAGTAAACGATGTAAAGTAATTCCTTTAATGTTATGTGCTGCCAACCCAGTTGGAGCAGTGACAACACAAGACAAATGCGACTCAGTTGTTTTTTGCAGATCACTTGCAATTACTTTAATTAAGAAACTTTTTCCTGTTCCAGCTTGACCACTCTCATACATTCGGATAGGTTGAAATGATGTACATGAGCACCCTTTCTTTTCATGAAGTAATTAGGCCTGGGCTAAAATTCCGTTCCGGTCGCGGAAATTGCGATAATTTGACATTTTTGCATTCCGCGGAGAGCGCAAAAATGTCAAAATTTCCGCAATCCGCATTTTACCGGAAATTTTTTGCTTGCTCGCGCTGTAAAATAATACATTCTCGCATGCGCGCGATCGCCTTACCTGAATCCCCGCGTTCGCCGACAAGTTTTCCCGATCCAGTCACGTTCTCCATGAGATGTTGGATTGTTGGTAGCCATTTGCGCTGTCTCGCGACAGTTCGCGCCCGCAGTGACGTCATTCATCGCGCGATCACGTCTTTCTTCTCACGAACATGCACCGCGAGACAAGTGAAAACAAGATGGCCGCGCCCGCGAGCAACCACATGGGTAAGTTGGCGAGCCGCGACCATGCAGAAAATACCGCGAACGGGCGGGAAAAAAACTTCCGCATCTTCGCGATATTTCCGCGTGTTTGTTGAGATTATTAACATTTTCGCGATAATTTGCGAAAGTGAATTTCGCAAATTCCGCCCACCCCTAGAAGTAATCCATGGTCAATCTGCTCTTTTACTTGTTGATATATGTGTTTCTGTTCAACATTTAGTTGTTCTTCCAAGTTTCCTAACTGTATTACATCTTCTTGAGCTTGATACATTGCTGTTTCAACCTCATTCATGGCAGTTGCTGCTTCATTTTCAACAATTGGTTGTCCAAGTGAATCATTCAACATTTTCACATAATTTGCAAAAGCACTGCATTGTATGCTATCTTTACAAGCATTAAATGAATCTTCATAGCTCTGAAAATCTCCAAGTAATTCCAGCTCTGAACGCCATGGTTTGAACATTTGCAAAAGGGCTAAATAGTAAAATTCCCTTTTATCAGCAGTGTCGCAAATCAGTTTCCTGTGATTAATTAAATTTCCTTTCCTTTGTTTCACCAGACATCCTTCGGCACCAATCACTGCATATTTTTCATCATTGATGTTCTCTGTAGTATTCCGTTTAAAAGTGTAATTTTGCAGCACTTCATAGAGACACATGTTCTCAAGATGATGACTTCTGTTTGGGTAATATGTGTCCAACATATTCGTTTTCAAAATATCTGTACTCTCTGGTTCTTTTTCTGCTAAATATTCAATTTCTTGAACAGATTTCAGTACCCGATTTTGCATTTCTGCAAGACCTAGACTCACCCAAATGATTCTTCTACTTTTGGAATATAGACTTGCAGATGATAACCGATCTGAACATTCATATGCTCCAATTTCACGATGCGATAACATCTTCAAACTGAAACTGTATAAATTCTTACTTAGAGTCTTTTCGTGAGAAATCTCTTCCCACATTTCTTTCAATTCCGTCTTTTCTGATTTAGTAATGTAGGACGTTACATAACGTGCAACAGCAATGGAATTGTCCGCAACATACTGAATATCCATGTTAGCATTCCGCATAGATAAAATAACTGGATTGTAGTCATTTATGTATTTTGATTCTTCACTTCTTCTTAAGTTGTAGGTATTTTTAGGAGACTTTCTTGTGATGGTATGTCGCATAGATGACATAAAACTGTTCACTCTTCCTTTGGCTAATACAGGACGTGGAAATCCAAAACGACATTTGGTATAGAACTTATCCTTTGACTTGTACTTTAGTCGTCAGTATTTTCCACATCGATGGCTTTGGAATCGTAAGACTTGTTGTTTTAAGGTTTTATGTTCTCTGCTATTGGGTACAGCACATGTGGCATAATCTTCAATGAAAGACAAAACAGTTTCATCTGAATCTGTTCCAAATTTGGGGGCGTCCTTGATCCATAACAACATATGTATATGAGGAGCACCTCTTGCTTGATACTCCTTTCTCCAAAAGAAATCCACAACTTCTCCAAGAGGAGGATTCTTTTTATTGCAGATGAAAGACATCATAGCTTCAAATCTATGATTGAAATATCTGCATCCATTAACAGGATCCAAAGAGCACAATTCTCCAGGTGTCTTGTATTCAATATTTTTTATATTGGAATTTGCCTCTCTAAGAAATTCAAGTAAATCATCCCAAGCATATTCAGCACAGCTTAGTGTAACAAACCATGTAGGAGTTCCCAAGTTCCGTAGCATACATTTCAGTTTTCCATGACAACGGTACCAATATCCATTAGTCCCACGCTGACATGCCATCAGATTAATCAACTGAGATTCTAAATGATCATCTCTCTGATGCACTTTATCCATAAAATCCTTTGCAGTTACATTTTGAAGATGCATTCCAGTTTTTAAAATGTGATTTACTGCATATGAAAGTCCAGACAAGTCACTTTCAAACTGAAGATGAAACATATAAGGGATACATAATTGAAATCTTGGATCTTCTGCATATAATCTTGTTGTCCGATATTCAGATGCAGGAATCTGCACAGGACGTTCATCATATCGTCCACCTTTTCCTGTTGGAAACAAATGCGGGAAACAACGAGCATCCAAGCTCTCTTCTCATACACTCATGGGACTTCCTGTTGCTTTTTTCATTTGGAACAACTCAATTGTATTCCCCATCACCTCTTTGGAATGAAGTGGATATACACTGTAATGTTCATAGATTTCTTCACATCTGGACATGTCCACTTTTTCAATTTGTCCACTTAATGTTTCAGTATCTTCTGCTAAATCTATTTCTTCTTCTTCTACAAACACATTTCTATAGTACTCATTATTTTTTAACAGATACAATGATGCCTTTTGCACTTTTCTAACATCCACTAACTCTTGACAGATTTTCTTATTCTTAGTAGGAACACCATTAACTAGAATGACTAGTGGCTCATTTTCTGCATGGTCTACACCAATAGTTTCAATATTTTTCCTTAAATCTAACGGTAATTACACAACTCTTCCTTTCAATCCTCTTTGCAACTCTGATGGAGGTAATTTACCTGTTTTAGGCTCCATACGAACAATAGCCTGAAACGGGTGAACACATTGAATGAGATTAGACTCATACGTATTTAAATCTATCAGCTCTGGAGGAATAGCAACCAACACTAGATTATTATGAACAGCTCTAGCAGGCATTTTATTCTCATCTAATTTGTTATAGCAATATTTGCAAATACGCTGCTCAGATCACAAATCAAAACAATCCTCTACCAACAAATAGGTTGCAAATTCCATCCACTTATCATTATCTTCTACTTCACTTTTTAAATGCAGATTCACACCCCTAGTCTGATTTTTATACTGAATTCGCCGACAACAAATACAAGAAACATTTGGTCTTTCACCTGAAATTACCTTAAACTATGTGATTTCATCCTCAAACTTTTTTGTAATTATTGGTTCTACATTGTCTTCAACATTTTGTTCTACTAATGTGTCAGTTTCTGCGCTCTCTTGCTGAGGACCAAAGTAACAAAACTCAATATCATCACAAACCTTCTTTACATCTGATACTGACCAACGCAAAAGAGCACTGTTCAACTCATTTAACTTTAGTGCTGGACTTTTCGCATAATACAATCTTCTCACTAACTTCCGCATTTGAGTATGATGTACTGCCAGCATCCTGAAATGGTGAAAAACACTTTGACAAACTTTCCTAGAAAGACAAGCCAGAGAATGACCTTGCAAACCAGAATTTTTTCTCACTCTTTAAGGGTCTAGTCCTTGCAACACCTTAATCTTTTGTTTAACACTGTTTTTACTATATGCTCGTAAAAAACTACATAATTTATCAATAGATTCCGGTCGTACACTACAAATACTACTGCAATCCCAAGTTCATCAGCTATCACTTCTTCTGCATTTCTTTCAACCATTTTCTCTTTCTCAATTGGGCAACCATCTCTAACTTCATAACCTCTACCACTGGTGTCAACTGCAAACAGTAATTGTTTGCTCTGTAAATAACTCTCTTCATTAAAAAAAGGCTCTGAACTGGAACTGTGCTTCCATTCTCCCAAAAAAACACATCACAACATTTTTTTCTATTAATTAGTCTTTTCCTCCTACTTTTGGCCTTCATTAAATTGATTGGTTTATCTAGTGATCGAATTTTGTTTAATACTCAAATGAATAGTTTCCTTTTTACTTCAAAAGCCTTTTCAACAATGTTTTCAATATGCTTCTTCTTTTTATAAAATAGAGCTCTCTTTTTATATTTCTTCACAACTTTCAGAAAATTATGTACTACTCTCTTGTAAAATATTTTTTTGCGTAATTCCTTATACTGATTTTGCCTTCTTTTAGCATACTTTGTCTCCATTGACTGAACATTTGTGTTTTTGCTTTTCCTCTTATTTTGAATTTTTGTTTTGTAGTTGAAACATTCTCAGTGGTGTCGGCGTTCTGTACATTCTGTTTGCTCCTACACACATTTTTAATAAATTGCTTTGTGATCTTACCAGAAGATTTTTTCTTTTTAGCCACATTATCTTGTACATTCAATACTTGTGGTTGATTTTTCTTCAAGTAATTCTCCTGTCTCTGTTCTTTTCTTTTTCTGTTTTTTTCTGGCATGATTTCTCTATTTTAACGTTGAAAAACAGTATCTGTAAAAAAGAATCACAAATAAAAGTATATTAATAACTTTCAAATGTATACTATTCTATTACTGTTGAAACACATTTTATATAAAAACTGACTAATAAACTATAGCCCTGAAGCACAAGTGTGATGATGGTTAAAACACTACATGCATAGTGCATACTACTTTGAAGCAGTTCATGCCCTAAAGCCTACCTCACTAATGATAACTGACTGAATGATTACAACACTATAAGGAGACACACTGGGTGAGTGACAGGGTGTTTCCTAGAAGTGTATGAATACTTGGGCATAGGTTAGTCACGCAGTATCCATTGTGGTATCTTTCTCACCGTAAAAACCATGTGATGTACTATGCGAGAGAAGCAAAGCGTTATAGACAGGAAATGAATGTCGAGTAACACTGCAGATGGGAGACCGCTAGACTCCCTCAGAGTGATCACTTGGAACGTCAGAGGCCTTAATGATTATCGTAAGCTGCGCAAGGTGTTGCACTACCTTAACAGACACGCTATTGATGTGGCCTTTCTGCAGGAGATGCACCTCCCTAATCAGAGCCCCATGCTGCGCACGAGAGGGGTGTTGGGTAATGTGCATGCCGCAGGCTTTACAACGCACGCTAGAGGGGTTTTGACTTGGACTAACCCCAAATCAGACTATAAGCTGCAATTGCTATCAGCAGATAACGGAGGCAGGTATGTGATAACACGCTGTCAGGGCAAAGGCCTTGATCTACTGTTAGTGAATGTCTATGGCCCAAACTATGACTGCCCGGAATTTTATGAATCGTTAGCTAAGATAGTGAGTGGTTGTGGACTGCCTCATATTCTGTGGGGAGGAGATTTTAATATGATTAGGAACCCGGGACTAGATAGATCAGGTGGCCACAGCAGGGGGCCGGCGGCGGCGGTCAAAGCAGTTGATAGGGCAATGACTACTATGGCACTGGCTGATGTATGGAGAACACTTAACCCAATAGAGGGGGGCTTCACGCACTATTCAGCATATCATAACCTGCACACGTGGATAGATTATTGGCTAGCGCCGACGTCCCTTCTGCCACAGATACGAGCGTGCCGGGTCTTGCCTCGCACCCTGTCGGACCATTCCCCTATACTGTTGACCCTCTCTACGTCAGTGAAGACTGTCCCGCCATTTGCTTGGCGTTTTCCCCCGTATTCGCTCCTAGACCCTCTTTTTAAGGAGGAAATAGCAGAGGCAATCACAGGATTTTTCGAAGTCAATGTAGGCACCGTGGACAGTTTCCAAACGGTCTGGGAAGCCTTCAAGGTATGCATCAGAGGGGTTGCTATAGCTAAGCACTCAGGGGTGCTTCGAGACATTCGGCGCAGACTAACGCTCCTAGAAGGTAAATTGGGGGAATTGGAGGAGAGGCAGCAGACGATGTCAGAGGATGACACCGCAGAAGAGTTTAAGGTGACCCTGGCAGACTTTCATGAGGCTGCGGACTCCGAAGTTAAACACCTGGGGAAGTACGCTACGGCCAGGGTGTATGGCGAAGGTGAGAGGCCCGGCTCTGTTCTGGCTGACATGTTGAAAGCTAGGAGAGGGAAAGCCAACATTACTAAGATCAGATCGGAGGAGGGGGCATTGATCACAGATATAGCAGGACGATTTACATCGTATTATGCAACCCTTTACTCCTCGCGACAGACGGATATGGATGAGAATATACCAGACTATCTAGAACATATTAAGTTGCCATTCCTGATGAACTCACACAGAGAATTCCTTGCCCTCCCCATAGAAAAAGATGAAATCTTAGAGGCTCTGTTTGGCATGAAGTCGAACAGTGCACCGGGGACGGACGGCCTCACAGTGGCATTTTACAAAACCTTCATAGACCTGTTGCTTCCGCATATCTCCACGCTGTTTGACGACATGTGCGTCAAGGGCGACATGCCACAATCCATGTGTGAGGCCATCCTAGTAGCTATTCCGAAACCAGGAAAGTCTCCAGAGGAGTGCAGCTCTTATAGACCATTATCCTTGCTCAATATGGATGCTAAGCTATTCGCAAAGGTCTTGGCCTCGCGCCTGGCGCTGCTGGCTCCGGAACTGGTAGCCCCGGAACAAGCGGGGGTTGTGCCGGGCAGAAACCTCACTTATAACTTACGAACGGTGTTTGGCACGATGCAACATGTTCGACGGGACTCTAAGGCGCTGGCGGTCTTTCTAGATATGGAGAAGGCGTTTGATTCTGTTGAATGGGCCTTTATGAGTCAGGTATTGACTAGAATGGGGCTGGGTCCAGTCTTTTTGCAGATGATGGGGGTGCTCTATAAGAGGCCTACTGCAAGAATACGACTAGGAGATCGGATTACGGAAGCTATACCGATTACCAGAGGGACACGGCAGGGGTGTCCCCTGTCGCCTATCCTATACGCCCTGACTGCCGAACCCCTTGCATGTGCTCTCTGGGAATATCATAGCCTGAGAGGGGTGAGTTTCCCCTCTTATAGGATACTGGTCTCGACGTATGCAGATGATACTCTGCTGTATGTCAGGGATCCAGAGAATAATCTGTCCCCGGTGCTACGGGAGGTGGTGCATTTTGGGGCACTGTCTGGCTTGAGAGTTAATTTGACTAAGTCTATTGCTTTCCCGTTAACCCCGACCACGGCTAGATTCGACATGGAATACCCGCTCCAATGGTCTGATGATCCAGTCCGGTACCTAGGGATACGGCTTCACGTGGGCTCTGAAGTAGTAATGAGGGAGAACTATGGTAAGGCCATTGCCAAGCTGGAAGACGAGGTAGAGACTTGGATTGGATTACCTCTGTCATTAATCGGTAGGATTTCAATCATGAAAATGGTAATATTACCCCGATTTCTATTTTTATTTACCAACATCCCGAAAGTTCTCCCGTGCTCCTTTTTTGTTAGGCTTAATAAGTCCATGCTCCGACTTGCATGGGCTGGTGGACAGGCGCGGGTTAGCTGGAGAGTGCTGACGTTGCCTTACTGTTTGGGGGGTCTGGGTGCCCCAGACTTGGAGCTGTACTACAGAGTGGCGCAGGGCGCACAAGCGCACAGCTGGATACACGGTGAGGAGTCGGTCCCATACCTTAGGCTCGAGAGGTTGTTTGCTGACCCACTACCTCTCCCAGCGATAATTTGCGAACCGGCAGACCGGAGGGGGGGTTTTCTTGACTCCCTCAATTCAACCAGGCACGCCTGGCACTGTATTTTGCAACAAACGTCGGGAGCATTGTTATACTCACCGATAATGCCCATCGATTGGGCGGTGTGACTGCCTCCTTGCAGGGACACAGGAGTGGTACAGGCACTGCGGGAATTAGGTATTCACACGATGGGTGAGCTGTTCGACAGGGGCACTGCTAAAACCTGGGACAAGGTTGCAGCTGCGGCCGAGGCCCCTACCCAGCTGCAACGCTTCCAATTCCACAGGGTGAGGGGAGCGTGGAGGAAGCACCTAGGGGATGATATGGCTGAGCCTCCTGAGATTTTGGAGTTAACTTATCTCATTAAGCAAAAAAGTCCCCGCAAGCTGATATCCAAGTTATATAGTATAGCGATGTCACGGAGATCCCACCAATACACTAAGGCCAGATTGGCATGGCAAAGAGACCTAGACAGTCCCATAGACGACGCCATGTGGTCGTACTGCTGCGTTGGAACACGCCGGATTTCACTACATGGCAAGCTCAGGCTAATCCACTTTAAGTATATTAACAGAGTCTACTACACCCCGGAGAGGTTACATAGGTATGGCCTTAGGGAGGAGGCGTCATGCGACAGATGTAGACACCCTGCGGCGGGCTTCTATCACTTGGCTTGGGATTGCCCGGGCGTCTTTCAATTTTGGTTAGCTATCTTTCAGAAGATTGGGAACGTAGTGGAACTGGAACTTACCCCGGACCCTAAACTAGCACTCCTGGGATACTCCAGGGGATTGCCGAAGTCTGCGCGTAAGATTGTGGATATAGGGCTGCTGTTGGCAAAACGTAGGGTGGCAATGTGCTGGATGCGAGGACCCGTGCCAACTCTGGCACAGTGGGACAGGGACGTGGTATACTGTTGCACGCAGTCTTAAACTTTTAGCGAATTATTATCACCGCGGAGTAGGCCAAAAAATTTCTGGGGGCTATATGCGGAGTACCTCAAAAGGGATAGCTCGGCAACAGAAACTGAGGGGGGGACGGCCAGTGGTTCGGGAGCGGAAGCAGCGGTTCCCTAAATGGTGTTATAGATAGGCTCCAAAAATGAGTGGGGGTGTTGGGAATGAAGAGTTGGCTCACCTGCGGCGTAGATGGGGGCTGGAAGACTGCTGAGATGGGACGAACGCTTACTGACGAACTATGAGCTGAAATGGGAGTCAATGAGACGGGGCGGCCTCACCGTACTGTTCTTATAGCTTGGTAGCGCAATAGAGTAGGAACTGCGGGAGGATTAGTGACTAGATACCTCTATTGGTTAGGGTGGGGGGGAGGGGGCTAGGGGGGGGCTCACTTTGTTTCCTTTTTTTTTCTGTTGTTACAGTTACGTTAAATAAGAAAACTGTGATTCACAGGGGGAAAGTTGCTATCGATCTGCTGTACAGTGCTGCAATATTGGGTGTACTTTTTGCAGGGTGTGTTCGGCACGCATTGATGCCCGGCCTCAGGGATGTGGGATAAGATGTGCTGCGGAATACCTTGCGAAACTATGTTAGCCGGCCTCAGGGTTGTAGGCGAGAAGCAATGTATGTCACTGAGTGTTAACAGTCAAAAATACAATAACAAAAAATAAAAAAGAAGTGTATGAATACTGACATGGATATTGATGGTGTGAAAGACACGTGTGTAGGTGATTAGAGACCTACATGCATAGTGGACACATGTTTGAATCCATCCATATGTTAAGGCCTGTCTCAGTCCAATACTCCTTGGATACTGACTGAATGATTAGAGTACTGCAAGGAGAGTGCCCGGGTGAATTTATAAGTGTTTGGGTTTTGGCACTGTGAATGGATTAGTCCATGGTGCTGAATGGGTCACTAGAGGACTGCATGGGGAGTGACAGGGTGTTTGCTAGAAGTGTATGAATACTGACTAGGGAATTGAAGTACTGCAAGGAGAGAGCCTTGGTGAATTTATAAATGGTTGACTTTCGGGGCACTGAATTGATTAGTACATGGTGCTCAATGGGTCCCTGGAGGAGTGGAAGGAGAGTGATAGGGTGTTAGCTGCAGTGTATGTATACTGACTGGGGAATTGAAGGTGTGAAAGACAAGTGTGTAGGTGGTTAGAGGACTGCATGCATACTGGATAGGCGTTTGAAGTAATTCATCTGCTAAGGCCTGGCTCACTGCATGAGTACTTGGGTACTGACTGAATGATTAGAGTACTGCAAGGACAGTGCCTGGGTGAATGTAGTGGTTGGCGTTCGGTGCAGTGAATGGATTAGTACATGGTGCTGAATGGGTCACTGGAGAAGTATAAGGAGAGTGACAGAGTGTTTGCGGGAACTGTATGAATACTGTCTGGGATATTGAAGGTGTGAAAGACAAGTATGTAGGTGGCTAGAGACCTACATCCATAGTGGATAGATGTTTGAAACAGTCCATAGACTAAATCTTGGATCACTGCAAAACTACCTGAGTACTGACTGAATCATTATAGTACTACAAAAAGAGTGACTCTGTGAATCTTTTTAAGATTTTAGATTCTAGTGCAGTGAATAGGTTAGTACTTACTGCCAAATGAGTCAGTGGAGGTGTGCAATTAAAGTGACATAGTGTTTATTGGAGTTTATAAATACTGACAGAGAAATTGAAGGTCTGAAAGGCAATTCTGTTGGTAGTTAGAGGCCTCCATGCATACTGGAAACACGTTTGAATCAATCCATGTGCTAAGGCCTGCCTCACTCCATTAGTACTTAGGTACTGACTGAATGATTAGACTATTGCAAGAAGCGTACCTGGGTGAATTTACAAGTGTTTCAGTTTTGGCACAGTGAATGCATTACTACATGGTACTGAGTAAGTCACTGGAACACTGCAAAAGGAGTGACAGGATGTTTGCTGAAAGTAAATGGATACTGACTGGGGAATTGAAGCTGTTAAAGAAAAGTGTATAGTATGTTAGAAGACTGCATGCATACTGCATAGACATTTGTAGCCCTCTATGTGGTAATGCATGGTTCACTACATGAGTACCTGGAAACTGACTGAATCATTAGACTACTGCTAGGAGAGTGCCTGGGTAAAACTTTTAAGTTTTTCAGTTTTGGTGTAGTAAAAAGATTAGTACATGGTACTGGATCAGTCACTGGATGAGTGCAAGATGAGTGACAGGATGTTTTTTGAAGTATATAGATACTGACTAGTTAAATAAAGAAGTGAAAGACAAGTGTGTAGGTGACTAGAGGCCTGTATGCATACTGGGTAGGAGTTTGAAGCAGTCCATGTTGTAAGGCCTGGCTTGCTGCATGAGTACTTGGATACTGACTGAATGATGAGAGTACTGCAAAGAGAGTGCCTGAGTAAATTTATAAGTGTTTGGGTTTTGGCGAAGTGAATGGTTTAGTATATACTGCTGAATGGGTCAATAGAGGAGTACATGGGGTGTTTGCTTGAAGTTTATGGATACTGACTGTGGAATTAAAGGTGTGAAAGAGAACTGTGTAGATGGTTAGAGAACTGTATGCATAGTTGATAAGCATTTGAATCAATGCATGTGCTAAGGCCTGCCTCACTCCGTTACTACTTGAATATTAACTGAATGTTTACAGTATTGCAAGGACAGTTCCTGGGTTAAAACATAGGCAATGACTCCCTTCTAATTCTACCAAAAGTTGAGAACAGAAAAGTTTTTAAGCAGTTATGCGTATTCAAAGATATAAAGTACCCAAAAGCTTCTCTCACAGTGCTTCCCAAATGCACACAGACTCACAGTTTGATTCTAGACGAGCAACACTATCCTTAGGAGTTTACCAAAACTCATTCACTACTGTGGAAGGGGTAAGGGGACTGCACACAATCTACATATTTCAGTACTGCACTTTACTGTCAATGCCTGACTGATTTTGTCAATGCATAAGCAATGACTGGCTTCTAATGCTACTAAAACTTGACAACATGACAGCTTTTAAAAACAGTTATCTGTCAGCAAATACATGATGTTACCAAATGCTTCTCTCACAGTGATTCCCAAATGCACACAGAGTCACAGTGTGATTCTAGACGAGCAACACTATCCCTAGGAGTTTACCAAAACTCATTCACTTCTGTGGAAGGGGTAAGGGGACTACACAAAATCTACATATTTCAGTACTGAACTTTACTGTCAATGCCGACTCATTTTTTCAATGCATAACAATGACTGGCTTCTAATGCTACTAAAACTTGATAACATGACAGGTTTTAAAACAGTAGTCTGTCAGCAAATACACGATGTTACCAAATGCTTCTCTCACAATCCTTACCCAAATGCACACAGACTCACAGTGTGATTTTAGGCAAGCAACACTATCCTGGAGTTTACCAAAACTCATTCACTAGTCTGGAAGGGGTAGGGGTACTGCACACAATCTACATATTTAAGTACTGCACTTTAGTGTCAAAGCCTGACTTATTTTATCAATGCATAAACAAAGACTGGCTTCAAATGCTACTAAAACTTGACAACATGACAGGTTTTAAAACAATTGTCCGTCAGCAAATACATAATTTTACCAAATGCTTCTCTCACAGTGGTTCCCAAATGCACACAGACTCACAGTGTGATTCTAGACAAGCAACACTATCCCTAGGAGTTTACCAAAACTCATTCACTACTGTGCAAGGGGTAAGGGGACTGCACAAAATCTACATATTTCAGTACTGCACTTTAGTGTCAAAGCCTGACTCATTTTATCAATGCTTAAGGAAAGACTGGCTTCTAATGCTACTAAAACTTGACAACATGACAGGTTTTAAAACAGTTATCTGTCAGCAAATACACAATGTTACCAAATGCTTCTCTCACAATCCTTACCCAAAAGGAACACAGACTCACAGTGTGATTTTAGACAAGCAACACTATCCTAGGAGTTTACCAAAACTCATTCACTAGTCTGAAAGGGGTAACGGTACTGCACATAATCCACATATTAAAGTACTGCACTTTAGTGTGAAACCTGACTCATTTTATCAATGCATAAGCAAAGACTGGCTTCTAATGCTACTAAAACTTGACAAAATGAGAGATTTTAAAACAGTTATCTGTCAGTAAATACATGATATTACCAAATGCTTCTTTCACAGTGGTTCCCAAATGCACACAGACTCCCAGAGTGATTCTAGACAAACAACACTATCACTAGGAGTTTACCAAAACTCATTCACTGCTATGTAAGGGATAAGGGGACTGCACACAATCTACATATTTAAGTACTGCACTTTAGTGTCAAAGCCTAACTCATTTTGTCAATGCATAAGCAAGGACTGGCTTGTAATGCTACTAAAATTTGACAAGACAGGTTTTAAAACAGTTATCTGTCAGCAAATACACGATGTTACCAAATGCTTCTCTCACAGTGGTTCCCAAATACACACACACTCACAGTGTGATTCTAGAGAATCAACACTATCACTAGGAGTTTACCAAAACTCATTCACTGCTATGGAAGGGGTAAGGGGACTGCACACAATCTACATATTTAAGTACTGCACGTTAGTGTTAAAGCCTGACTCATTTTATCAATGCACAAGCAAAGACTGGCTTCTAATGCTACTAAAACGTGACAACATGGCAGGTTTTAAAACAGTTATCTGTCAGCAAATACATGAGGGTGCCAAAAGCTTCTCTCACAGTGGTTCCCAAATGCACACACACTCACAGTGTGATTCTAGACAAGCAACACTATCACTAGGAGTTTACCAAAACTCATTCACTACTATGCAAGGGGTAAGGGGACTGCACACAATCTACATATTTAAGTACTGCACTTTAGTGTCAAAGCCTGACTCATTTTATCAATGCACAAGCAAAGACTGGCTTCTAATGCTACTAAAACTTGAAAACATGACAGGTTTTAAAACAATTGTCTGTCAGCAAATTCATAATTTTACCAAATGCTTCTCTCACAATGCTTACCCAAATGCACACACACTCACAGTGTGATTGTAGACAGACAACTATCCCTTGTACAAAACACATTTACTAGTCTACAAGATCTAAGGTGACTGCACACATTACAGAACACTTTTTACTACACATTAGTACCAAAATGCTTCTCTCAAAATGATTCCTAAATGCACACAGACTCACTGTGTGATTCTAGACAAACAACAATATCCCTTGCACTATACCAAAACACATTTCTTAATCTATGAGTACTACATTTTAGTGTAGAAACATGACTCATTTTGCAAATTCATAAACAATGACTGGTTTCTAATTCTGCCAAAACATAAAAACAGCAGACTTATCTGTCTGCAAACACATGAAAAACACAAATGCTTATCACACAATGGTTTCTACATGCACACACACTGTCAATAAGATTGTAGACAAAAAAAGTACTCCCTGCACTTTAGCAGGAGAAATACATTAGTCTGATTAAAATCAAAATAGACCTCATACATTCCCTCACAATTAAATATCTCACCTTTCAAGTTGTTTTGTTGATTAAGAAGTATATCAGTCACACACCAGATTTTCTTATACAGAATCTCTGCACTGTGCACCTGTCAGCAGAACCAAAGAATGGCAAAGTTTCCCTCTAATTTTCCACACATATACATGTAAACATCAAATCACATTCCTTCCCACATAAATTCAAAAGCAAACACACATTTCTATTGGTTAAACATTTCAACTCTTTCCAAATGACATACATGTGAACCCTACCCCCAATCTGCTTTCTGCCTGTTACCATAGCAACAGGTCATGGAACACTGAACTGAGCACACAGGTCACAAGTTCAGCACACAATGTTGCTAATCAAAACAGCAAGTGTGCTTGACTTTTCAACATATCAGTTTATCATATATAAAGTTCCTTTCACTCAGTTTTTGATAACCAATAAGAATCATGCGTTTAAAAAACAGAAACATGCACCCTACCTTTCAGTGTAGAAGGTTGTCAAACAACCAATGATTTCTTGTCTTTTTTCAAAACTGCATCTTAGCCACCATTTTAGAAAAATCTTACTTTTCATACTGCCATTTCATTTACAGAGACCATCTGTGTGCATCCAGACCTCCCTTCAAGATGCTTAGAGTGTGGATTGTGGGACACAGCTATAATTTCTGGAGCCAAAGGTATGCAGAAAACAAAGGCATTCACAAAGACCTAGGTTTGCCAAATGTAGACATTAAATGGATTGGACAGAGAGGGTTAAAGTGGCACCAATTGATGCCATTGGTAAAATCCTTTATGCATATCCAACACCCTGACCTCATAATAGTGCACTGTGGTGGCAATGACCTAGGCACTTTGACTGAGGTAGGTTTGGAAATGCTTATGAAGGACACCTTTGCAGAATTGATTTCACTTTTTCCCAAAACTGCCTTTGTGTATTCTAACACATGCCAAAGGCAGAAATGGAACTGGTCCAATCATTTTTGTCCACAAATTGAGAAAGCTAGGAAACATGTGAATAAATCTGTTTCTGCTTTTCTCCGAGACTATAGAATGGGGTCCATTTACTATAACAATCTGCGCTTTTATATGCAAGAGATGTATAGGAGTGATGAAGTACACTTTACTGATGAAGGAAACAGAGTCTTCCTCAACAACTTTAGACTCTGTGTAGGTACTTACTTATAAGTACCAACAACTCTCAATGAACACAACGGCTCTTTTTAGAGCCACTCAAGAACAAAACACTTAAGCTTGATGTTTATCTCCCAAAAATTTCAGTTTTTTTTCCTTGGATCCGCGCACCCAACGCGTTAGGAACCGCGCACCCAACGCAAGAGAAACCGTGCACCCAACGCGATAGGCTGCGTGTTAGGATGCGCGACTCCTAATTTTACCGTAAAAAAAAAATAGCCCCTATAACTAATTTTCATCATCCCTGGGGACCCAGGGATGTATAAAAAAACATTGGAGACCGTGGGGGGAGCCCCAACGCCCCCACGGTCCCAGACGACTCCCCATGTCATTCCGGAGCCGGCATTGCTTTTCCACATGGAGAGCTGCTCTCTCTTTCAAAACCCTAATGAAGTTTGCTATGGGAGGGCGGGAGACTCCCGCCCTCTCATAGCAAACAACAGTGTTCTGGGGGTGGGCACCCCAGGACACTGTAGGAGCCAGCCCTGCGGGTTGGCGGACCCCAGGGCCCTCGGGGGCTCCAGGAGGGGGGCCACGCAGCCCCCCTCCAAAATATTAATTTGCCAAAATTTTGCCCCCGGGATTTGGCCCACTCGAGGGCTAATTATTAACGAAGCGCGGAAGCCCGCGCTTCGGGGTTTTTTTTTGTTTTTTTGGCCGGATCCGCGCACCCTGCGCGCATTTCGACTATTTTTTTTTTTTTAAAAGGGGACCCCAGGGAGTCCCTCTGAGACCCCCTAAGCAACACTAGAGGGTCAGAGTATTTCTACCCTGCCTCCTTTATATGTTTTAAACACTTATTCCCCTTACTTCTTCAGCCTCGCTTCTACCGAGGCACAAAATGGCTGCCAACAGTTCCTGGTTTCGAATGTAGACAGACACTTGACAGCCAATTAGCATTCAGCGCGTGATCGGGAGGGTGCGCGCTCAGTTCGGGGAGGGTGCGCTTAGGGTGCGCATAGGGTGCGCGGATCCTCCGAGGCCATAGATATATCTATCTTTTTTAGTCTAATTTTCTCAGGAACTACTGAACGGATTTACACCATTTATGCAAAAGGCATGAGTCTGAACTGAGGACTACCTCTTTGCCAAAATTGGTGTAGCAATCCGTTCAGCAGTTCAGGCTGTAGCTGCGTCAACAGGTCCTATGGGAAATTGCATGGGGAAAACGCGACTTGGGACCCCCCTTTTTTCTCAGCTCCCGCTTGACGAATCACCACAAAACTTTCAGGATAGGAGCAGACCGGAGCTGGCCAAAAGTTGTGAAAATTTCATGAAGATTCGTCTACCGGCCCAAGACTTATTGGGAATAGAATGTTGCGGATTTCCTATGGAAAATAGGTCCTAACTATAACTACCTACTGGCGACTGCCAGTAGATAATATATATATATATATATATATTCACTGAAAAAAACCATAGGTTTCACACATGTTATAGTTAGCTGGACATTTTACTGATAAAAAACCAATGAAATTCCCCCGTTATAGTTACTGTAGGCAACTATAACTCACGCGACCGTAATCCTCTGCTGATGCTAATACTGTATTTAGACACTTATTTGCCCATGTCTTCTTCCATTAAATTTTAGCTATACATATATTACAAATATTTTTTTTTCATAAAGACACATATGTCATCAGCAGAGGATTACGGTCGCGTGAGTTATAGTTGCCTACAGTAACTATAAGGGGGAATTTCATTGGTTTTTTATCAGTAAAATGTCCAGCTAACTATAACATGTGTGAAACCTATGGTTTTTTTCAGTGAATTTGCAAGGTTTTTTAAATGCTAATTCCTAACTATAACGTGTGTGAAACCTATGTTTTTTTCAGTGAATTTGTACGGTTTTTTAAATGCTAAGTTACTTTACGCCATTTGTGGCGTGCGCGCCCACTTAACGCAGTTCGTTCCGTGCGCGCACCGTGCGCGCACAGTGAGCACGCGGTGCGCTTTGCGCACCGCGTGCCCACGTTACGCTAGATGGTCCATGAACGCACGATGCGCTTCGCGCACTGTGCGCACATGGAGGACATGTGATGAGCATCGTTGTGACAGGTAAAATATATCTTTTGTTTAGCTCTAATAAGCCATGCTCAAAAGGTGCCCTTCGGGCACCTTTTGCACACGGGGTGGGGAGAATGTGGATATATATTTTTTTTTATTATTATTTCTTACCGTACGCGTACGGTAAGCGTAATCGGCGAAATTTTCGAAAAAATTTAAATTGCCTTTTTTCACTTGGGGGATCGTTGGGGACTCCCTCGACATGGCTAGGTGCTTGGGAGCTGTGTAAACAGCCCCTTTACATGTTTTTGCACTTGGTTTTTCAACCCCCTGTCAGAGTGCGAGAGAGAAAATGGCGGCCGCCGCTTCCTGGTTTCGACCGATTCGAATGTTTACTAAGATCTAAGGGCCAATCAGAATCGCGCTCGCGCACGCCACCGTACCCGTACGGTAAGCGCACCGTAAGCGCACCGTACGCTGGCTCAGATATATATATTGATTTAAAGGCTATTTTCTCAGAATCTACTGAACAGATTTACACCAAACCTACAAAAGGCACTTCCTTGACCTGAGGACTACCTCTCTGCCAAATTTCAAGTAATTCTGTTCAGCCGTTCGGGCTGTAGCTGTGTCTAAAGGTCCTATGGAAAAATGCATGGGAAAAACGCGTTTTGGGACCCCCCTTTTATCTCAGCCCCCGCTTGACGAATCCCCCCGAGACTTTCAGGTTAGGAGCGGAGCGTAGCGCCCCACCTATTTTGAAAGATTCGCGAGGATTCGTCAACCGGCGCCAAAGTTATTCAAAATAGAATGTTGCGGATCTCCTATGGAAACGTGGTCCTAACTATAACTACCTACTGGCGACCGCCAGTAGGTAATATATATATATATATATATATATATATATATATATATATATATTATCTACTGGCGGTCGCCAGTAGATAGTTATAGTTAGGACCGTGTTTCCATAGGAAATCTGAAAATTCTATTTTGAATAACTTTGGCGCCGGTTGACGAATCCTCGCGAACTTTTCAAAACTAATGGGGCGCTCCGCTCAGCTCCTACCCTGAAAGTCTTGGGGGGATTCGTCAAGCGGGGACGGAGAAAAAAGGGGGGTCCCAAAACGCGTTTTCCCCATGCATTTTCCCATAGGACCTTTAGTTGAAGGTACAGCCCGAACGGCTGAACAGAATTACTTGAAATTTGGCAGAGAGGTAGTCCTCAGGTCAGGGATGTGCCTATTGCATATATGGAGTAAATCTGTTCAGAAGTTCCTGAGAAAATTGCAGTTAAAAGCACATACATATCTATCGCCGCGCACCATGCGCGCACCGTGCGCGCACCGTGCGAGCACCCTAACGTGCGCGAGCGTAATTCTGATTGGTGGTTACATGTTAGTCAACGTTCGAATCGGTCGAAATCAGGAAGTGTCGGCCGCCATTTTGATTGTTTTCAGTGCGAGAGTGAAAAAGGAAGGTGGCGAACGTGAAAAGGGGGCAGGGTAGAGAGTTCCTGAGCCCCTAGCCTTTGTCAGGGGGTCCCTGAAGGACCCCGAAGGCAAAAAAAAAATGTACATTTTTTTTTTTTTAAATCGCGGGGGTGCACGCACCGTGCGCGCACGGTGAAAAACCAAAAGAAAAAATAATAATTTTTTAACACGTAGTTTATTGTAAAATAAATATATAAAAAAAATAATAATACATACATAACTTAGAATTTAAAAAAACGTACAAATTCACTGAAAAAACCATAGGTTTCACACACGTTATAGTTAGGATTTAGCATTTAAAAAACCTTGCAAATTCACTTAAAAAACCATAGGTTTCACACATGTTATAGTTAGGTGGATATTTCACTCGTAAAAAACCAATGAAATTCCCCCATTATAGTTAGTTCAGATAACTATAACTCGCGCGACCGCCACTCTATCACAAGGATGATGTCATCAGTGATGTCATGAGTGATGCCACTGACCATGTCATGAGTGATGTAATATGTGACGTCATGAGCAGGATTGCGGGCGCGCGAGTTATAGTTATTTGAACTAACTATAACGGGGGAATTTCATTGGTTTTTTACGAGTGAAATATCCACCTAACTATAACAGGTGTGAAACCTATGGTTTTTTAAGTGAATATGTATATATATATATATATATATATATATATATATATATATATATATATCTACTGGCGGTCGCCAGTAGATAGTTATAGTTAGGACCGTGTTTCCATAGGAAATCCGCAACATTCTATTTGGAATAACTTTGGCGCCGATTGACGAATCCTTGCGAAATTCTCAAAATAGGTGTGGCGCTCCGCTCCGCTCCTTCCCTGAAAGTCTCGGGGGGATTCGTCAAGCGGGGGCTGAGAAAAAGGGGGGGTCCCAAAACGCGTTTTCCGCATGCATTTTTCCATAGGACCTTTAGTCCGAGCTACAGCCCGAACGGCTGAACAGAATTACTTGAAATTTGGCAGAGAGGTAGCCCTCAGGTCAGGGATGTGCCTTTTGAAGGTCTCGTGTAAATCTGTTAAGTATTTCCTGAGAAAATAGCATTTAAATCAATATATATATCTATAGGCGCGCTCCGAGCGCGTACCGTAAGCTTACCGTACGCGCACGCCGCCGTGCACGAGCGCGATTCTGATTGGTTGTTAGATCTTAGTAAACATTCGAATCGGTCGAAACCAGGAAGTGTCGGCCGCCATTTTGTCTCTCGCAGTCTGAGGGGGTGAAAAACAAAGGTGGATAACGTGAAAAGGGGGCAGGGTGGACAGTTCCTGACCCCCTAGCCTTTGTCAGGGGGTCCCAGAAGGACCCCCAAGGGCAAAAATTAATTTTAATTTTTTTCCAAAAAATCACGGAATGCGCGTAGCGTACGCGCACAGCGTAAACGGAAAAATTCAGCGAGAAAAATTCCGCGAACTTCGCGCAACTATTACGCGTACCGTACGCGCACGGCAAAAAAAATTTCAAAAAGGAAAGCTTAAAAAAAATAAAAAAAATTGTGAGGTAAGGTTGGCTCTTAAAAGAGCCGTTGTGTTAATACAGGGATAGAGGAAAGAAAGAATGGGAATATTATGAACGTCTACAAACGTGCTGGTCTCTCTTATTGTTAATAAATATTACATCACTGATGACATATGTGTCTTTCTGAAAAAAAAATATTTGTAATATATGTATAGCTAAAAATTAATGGAAGAAGACATGGGTAAATATGTGTCTAAATACAGTAATGTAATATTTGACGTCATCAGCAGAGGATTGCGGTCGCGTGAGTTATAGTTGCCTGCACAAACTATAACGGGGGAATTTCATTGGTTTTTCACGAGTGAAATGTCCTGCTAACTATAACATGTGTGAAACCTATGGTTTTTTCAGTGTATTTGCAAGGTTTTTTAAATGCTAATTCCTAACTATAACGTGTGTGAAACCTATGGTTTTTTCAGTGAATATATATATATATATATATATATATATATATATATATATATATATATATATATATATATCACGAGTTTTCCTCCGCTGCTTTCAAAACTAGCGGCTCTCCTGAAGAGAAAGGCACGGACCCAAATTATTTGTGCAAAAGTCTTTATTCCTCTGTCGCCATTACGCGTTTCGGCTCGCCTGAGCCTTGATCACATGACATGACGATCACATGATATTATCTACTGGCGGTCGCCAGTAGATAGTTATAGTTACAACCTAGTTTCCATAGGAAATCTGAAAATTCTATTTTGAATAACTTTGACGCCGGTTGACGAATCCTCGCGAAATTTTCAAAACTAATGGGGCGCTCTGTTCAGCTCCTACCCTGAAAGTCTCGGGGTGATTCGTCATGCGGGGGCCGAGAAAAAGGGGAGTCCCAAAACGCGTTTTTCCCATGCATTTTTCCATAGGACCTTTAGTCGAAGGTACAGCCCGAACGGCTGAACAGAATTACGTGAAATTTGGCAAAGAGGTAGCCATAAGGTCAAGGAAGTGCCTTTTGAAGGTCTCGTGTAAATCTGTTCAGTATTTCCTGAGAAAATAGCACTTAAAACCATATCAATATCTATACGCGCGCACCGTGCGCACACTGTGCGCGCACCCTGCCGTGCGCGAGCGCAATTCTGATTGGTTGTTAGATGTCGGTAAACATTCGAATCGGTCGAAACCAGGAAGTGTCGGCCGCCATTTTGTCTCTCGCAGTCTGAGGGGGTGAAAAACAAAGGTGGAGAACGTGAAAAGGGGGCAGGGTGGACAGTTCTTGACCCCCTAGCCTTTGTCAGGGGGTCCCAGAAGGACCCCCAAGGGCCAAAAAAAGATTTTTTTTTTTTTCAAAAAATCACGGAGTGCACGCACTGTGCGCGCACGCTGAAAAACACACGTAAATTTTTTTTTAAATTTTTCATAGAAAAAACCCGCGAGGTTCGCGCACCGTGCGCGCATGCTAAAAATCCCATAAAAAAAAATAAAAAATACATACATAAATTAGCATTTAAAAAACCTTTGAAATTCACTGAAAAAACCATAGGTTTCACACACGTTATAGTTACAAATTAGCATTTAAAAAACCTTGCAAATTCACTTAAAAAACCATAGGTTTCACACATGTTATAGTTAGCTGGACATTTCACTCGTAAAAAACCAATGAAATTCCCCCGTTATAGTTAGTGCAGGCAACTATAACTCATGCGACCGCAATCCTCTGCTGATGACGTCAGATATTACATCACTGATGACATATGTGTCTCTCTGAAAAATAAATATTTGTAATATATGTATAGCTAAAGATTAATGGAAGAAGACATGGGTAAATAAGTGTCTAAATACAGTGATGTACTATCTGACGTCATCAGCAGAGGATTGCGGTCGCGTGGGTTATAGTTGCCTGCACTAACTATAACGGGGGAATTTCATTGTTTTTTTAAAATGTCCAGCTAACTATAACATGTGTGAAACCTATGGTTTTTTAAGTGAATATATATATATATATATATATATATATATATATATATATATATATTACCTACTGGCGGTCGCCAGTAGGTAGTTATAGTTAGGACCACGTTTCCATAGGAAATCCGCAACATTCTATTTTGAATAACTTTGGCGCCGGTCGACCAAAATAGGTGGGGCGCTACGCTCCGCTCCTACCCTGAAAGTCTCGGGGGGATTCGTCAAGCGGGGGCTGAGATAAAAGGGGGGTCCCAAAACGCGTTTTTCCCATGCATTTTTCCATAGGACCTTTAGACAGGGCTACAGCCCGAACGGCTGAACAGAATTACTAGAAATTTGGCAGAGAGGTAGTCCTCAGGTCAAGGAAGTGCCTTTTGTAGGTTTGGTGTAAATCTGTTCAGTAGATTCTGAGAAAATAGCCTTTAAATCAATATATATATCTGAGCCAGCTTACGGTGCGCTTACGGTACGCTTACCGTACGCGTACGGTGGCGTGCGCGAGCGCGATTCTGATTGGCTCTTAGATCTTAGTAAACATTTGAATCGGCCGAAACCAGGAAGCGGTGGCCGCCATTTTCTCTCTCGCACTGAGAGTGATGTTTAAAATATAAAGCACAAAAACATGTAAAGGGGCTGTTTAGACAGCTCCCACACACATAGCAATGTTGAGGGAGTCCCCAAAGATCCCCCAAGGCCAAAAACGGAATTTTTATTTTTTCGCTAATTTTGCCGATTACGCTTACCGTACGCGTACGGTAAAAAATTATAAAAAAAAAAAAATTATCCACACTCTCCCCACCCCGTGTGCAATTGGTGCCCGAAGGGCACCAATTGTGCATGGTTTATTAACGATGAGTTAAACTAAAATATTTTAAAAAAAAATAATAAAAAAAACAATTATCCACACTCTCTCCACCCCGTGTGCAAATGGTGCCCGAAGGGCACCATTTGTGCATGGCTTATAACATATACGAAAAATGAAAATATTACCTTTCAAAACGAAGTGCATCATATGTCCTCCATGTGCGCAAGGTGCGCGAAGCGCATCGTGCGTACATGGCCCATCTAGCTTAACGTGGGCACGCGGTGCGCGTAGCGCACCGCGTGCCCACCGTGCGTGCACGGCACTAACTGCGTAAAGTGGGCGCACGGAACGAACTGCGTTAAGTGGGCGCGCACGCCACGAATGGCGTAAAGTAACTTAACATTTAAAAAAACGTACAAATTCACTGAAAAAAACATAGGTTTCACACACGTTATAGTTAGGAATTAGCATTTAAAAAACCTTGCAAATTCAATGAAAAAACCATAGGTTTCACACATGTTATAGTTAGCGGAAATTTTACTGATAAAAAACCAATGAAATTCCCCCGTTATAGTTAGTGCAGGCAACTATAACTCACGCGACCGCAATCTTCTGCTGATGACATATGTGTCTTTATGAAAAAAAAATATTTGTAATATATGTATAGCTAAAAATGTATGGAAGAAGACATGGGCAAATAAGTGTCTAAATACAGTATTAGCATCAGCAGAGGATTGCGGTCGCGTGAGTTATAGTTGCCTGCACTAACTATAACGGGGGAATTTCATTGGTTTTTTATCAGTAAAATTTCCGCTAACTATAACATGTGTGAAACCTATGGTTTTTTCAGTGAATATATAGATAGATATATATATATATATATATATATATATATATATATATATATATATATATATATATATATATATATATATATATATATATATATATATATATATATATAACCTAAGAGTTAGCCCCTATGGAAGAGCCCACAGAAAGTTTATATACACGGCTTTTATTCAGAAGTCAGCTACAGCTCAGGAAACAGGTAAACTGCATCGTTCTTTGCTTGCCAGACGCGTTTCGGGTTCTTGTTTCTCTTTATCAATGGCAATAGTTCAGCTTGCTCCTCGGCGGTCTGCGCACTTTTTATGTCATGCTCGGACCATCCCCAGTGGGCGGGGCCATTAACATAGTCTTCTGGTCCGTGTAGTGCACTCATATTACCTCCAGTGAGTCCGCTTTACATGCCTGCTGCAATATTCACAAATAGACATCCGTTGGGTTGATGCACATTTTCGGTTAAACAAAGTTGTATTCTTTGCGCTGTACTTCACCGAAAACTGTCTTCCCAATGACGATGATGCCATGCTTGCGCCACCTGGGGCCCGCAACCGAGTTGTTATATATATATATATATATATATATATATATATATATACAATCTATTAAAAAAACATTCTATTATAAATTAAAACATTTAACCATTTACAAATCTTTAAACTTAAATTTACCACTACAGGCAGTGCAACAGTAGGGAAAGTGTTAGATAGCGGAGAGGTAAAAACTACTATTTCCACTCCAGTGAGTGCAACAATAGGGTAAGTGTTGGATAGCGAAGGGGTAAAAATTACTATTCCCACTCCAGTGAGTGTAGCAGTAGGGAAAGTGTTGGATAGTGGACAGGTAAAAATTATTATTCCCACTCCAGTGAATGCCACAGTAGCAAAGGTGTTGGATAGAGGAGGAATACAATTTACTATTTCCACTCCAGTCAGCGCAACAGTAGGAAAAGTGTTAGATAGCGGAGGGGTAAAAATTACTATTCCCACTCTAGTGAGTGCAACAATAGGGAAAGTGTTCGATAGCGTAGGGGTCAAACTTACTATTCTCGCACCAGTGAGTACAAAAATAGGGAAAGTGTTGGATAGCGGAGGAATAAGATTCACTATTACCACTCCAGTCAGTGCAGCATTCGGGAAAGTGGTAGATACCGGAGAGGTAAAAATTACTACTTCCACTCCAGTTAGTGCAACCATAGGAAAAGTGTTAGATCGCAGAGAGGTAAAAATTATTATCACCACTCCAGTGCAGCAGTAGCGAAAGTGTTGGATAGCGTAGGAATAAAATTTACTATTCCAACTCCAGTCAGTGAAACAGTAAGGAAAGTGTTAGATAGCAGAGGGGTAAAAACTACTATTCCCACTCCAGTGAGTGCAACAATAGGTAAAGTGTTGGATAGTGGAGGGGTACAACTTACTATTCCCATTCCAATAAGTGTAACAATAGGGAAAGTGTTGGATAGCGGAGGTGTAACTATTACTATTTCCACTCCAGTGAGTGCAACAGTAGAGAAAGTGTTTGCCCGCGCAGACATAAAAAATCATTATTCCCACTCCAATAATTGTAACAGTACAGAAAGTGTTGAATAGAGGAGGGGAGAAAATTACTATTCCTGCTCCAATGAGTGCAACAGTTGGGAAAGTGTTGGATAGCGGAGGGGTAAAAATTACTATTCCAACTCCAGTGAGTGCAACAGTAGGGAAAGTGTTGGACAGTGGGGGGCTAAAATTTACTATTCCCACTCCAATGAGTGCAACACTAGGAAAAGTGTTGGATTGCGGAGGGGTAACAATGAATAGTCCCACTCCAGTCAGTTCAAAATTAAAAACAAACAAAATATTAGCAACAAAAATATTTAAAAAACAAAATAAATCATAAAATATATAAATATATAACAAATTTAAATACAAATATATTTAATATGACAAATTTAAAAAAAACATAATATAATGTTAAATGCACATGACACATACCCACAAATTATATTAATTAACAAAACAAATAATTTTCAAACAAGAAATTATTTAGACAAAATCAGTAAATATTACATACATTTACTTTTTTTATTTCCTACCCTAACACACCACACAATTCACAACCCACATCTAAAAAATGAATACTTACATAATTAACACAATTAATTACCAATAAAAGAAATATTATTAATTAAAAAACAAATTAAAACTCATTAAAATTATTAAACTTCCCACACATCACCCTATAACCCCCACAAACCACAGCTAAAATTAAACTGTAAAATAATGAATTACACAATTAAAACTTGTTTTCATTAAAAAACTAATAGTATTTAACTACTGATTATAAAACCCACACACAAAAACATATAAACAATTACCATAATTAAATATTAACTAATTCATTACCATTACTGATCAACTCATTATTAATTAGTTAATTACCACGAACGCCGTGAGGGGAACGGCTCACCAGTAACCTGTGCAGTTGCTCCACGCCGTGAGGGGAACGGCCAACTTGTAGCCACTGGACTACACTTCCCAGCAGCCCCGTAGCGGTGACGCGCTACATAAACCACGCACGTATCCCGCAGCGCGGGTCCCGCGTACGCCGTGAGGGGAACGGCTCACCTGTAACCTGTGCAGTTGCTCCACGCCGTGAGGGGAACGGCCAACTTGTAGCCACTGGACCACACTTCCCAGCAGCCCCATAGAGGTGACGCGCTACATAAACCGCGCACGTATCCCGCAGCGCGGGTCCTGCGAATGCCGTGAGGGGAACGGCTCACCTGTAACCTGTGCAGTTGCTCCACGCCGTGAGGGGAACGGCCAACTTGTAGCCACTGGACCACACTTCCCAGCAGCCCCGTAGCGGTGACACACTACATAAACCACGCACGTATCCCGCAGCGTGGGTCCCGCGAACGCCGTGAGGGGAACGGCTCACCTGTAACCTGTGCAGTTGCTCCACTCCGTGAGGAGAACGGCCAACTTGTAGCCACTGGACCACACTTCCCAGCAGCCCCGTAGCGGTGACGCGCTACATAAACCGCGCAGGTATCCCGCAGCGCGGGTCCCGAGAACGCCGTGAGGGGAACGGCTCACCTGTAACCTGTTCAGTTGCTCCACGCTGTGAGGGGAACGGCCAACTTGTAGCCACTGGACCACACTTCCCAGCAGCCCCGTAGCGGTGATGCGCTACATAAACTGCGCGTGTATCCCGCAGCGCGGGTCCCGCGAACGCCGTGAGGGGGACAGCTCACCTGTAACCTGTGCAGTTGCTCCACGCAGTGAAGGGAACGCCCAACTTGTAGCCACTGGACCACACTTCCCAGCAGCCCCGTAGCAGTGACGCTCTACATAAACCACGCACGTATCCCGCAGCGCGGGTCCCGCGAACGGCGTGAGGGGAACGGTTCACCTGTAACCTGTGCAGTTGCTCCAAGCCGTGAGGGGAACGGCCAACTTGTGGCCACTGGACCACACTTCCCAGCAGCCCCGTAGCGGTGACGCGCTACATAAACCGTGCACGTATCCCGCAGCGCGGGTCCCACGATTGCCGTGAGGGGAACGGCTCACCTGTAACCTGTGCAGTTGCTCCACGCTGTGAGGGGAACGGCCAACTTGTAGCCACTGGACCACACTTCCTAGCAGCCCCGTAGCGGTGACGCGCTACATAAACCGCGCACGTATCCCGCAGCGCAGGTCCCGCGAACGCCGTGAGGGGAACGGCTCACTTGTAACCTGTGCAGTTGCTCCACGCCGTGAAGGGATCGGCCAACTTGTAGCCACTGGACCACACTTCCCAGCTGCCCCTTAGTGGTGACGCGCTACATAAACCGCGCACGTATCCCGCAGCGCGGGTCCCGCGAACGCCGTAAAGGGAACCGGTCACCTGTAACCTGTGCAGTTGCTCCACGCCATGAGGGGAACGGCCAACTTGTAGCCACTGGACCACACTTCCCAGCAGCCCCGTAGCGGTGACGCGCTACATAAACCATGCACGTATCCCGCAGCGCGGGTCCCACGAACGCCGTGAGGGGAACGGCTCACCTGTAACCTGTGCAGTTGCTCCAAGCCGTGAGGGGAACGGCCAACTTGTAGCCACTGGACCACACTTCCCAGCAGCCCCGTAGCGGTGATGCGCTACATGAACATCGCACGTACCCCAGAGCGCGGGACGCGCGCGGGCGTGCCCGGGCCACGCCCGGGCGAAGCCCGGGCCATGGGCGGGCCCGTCAGCGCCCGTCATAGACCGGAGAAGACTGGGCTGGGCCACCCCTCGTGTTATTGCAGTAAGACATTCCCTACAACTGGTAATACAGTGACAAAGATTCCCTATAATCTTATGAGGGACACGATCCATCCTTTTTCATTTTTAAACGCCGTGCAATAATCGATTGAGTGATTGTTATTGTTGTTTTACTCTAGTATCTTTTTAGAAACCGTATATTGATTTAGTATTAGGACGTACATACTGTATTAAGGCACAAATATTTGAACACAGCTGAAAATTCGGCTGTGGTGCTAATTGTGGATGCTTTCTGGTTATACTACTAGGTACGGATCCCTTTTGTTTTCTGGTTTGTGGCATTTGGCCATAGCAAGGGAGCAACAATAGTAATAATTGTATATTGTGTATTTTACTCTTAGAATAATAATGGGGAAGAGGAAAGCTGCCGAACCAATGACAGGGAAAAAAAAGATAGCAAAGACGCAAAAGCTGGGTAGATCTGCGGCAAACAATTGTACTTTGGCCGCTATTGATGACTTGATTGAAAAAGTTGAAAATATGTTGACATGTGGCAGATTAATAACAAGGGGAAAAATAAAATTTCATCTTACTATGGCAGAAGTGAAAAGGTGGAAACCAGCAAAGTCCACTAGTCCTTCTGTCATAGTCCATCAAACCCATACCAAAGCTCAGCCACAAATGCTAACCACACTGCCCTTGAATTCAAGTATGGGTATTGATACGACACGCCCCCCCTAGTTTAGACAATACTGAAAAGCTAGATAAGAATCCAGGAAGCACCATTTGCAGAGATGTGATAAAGGTAGAATGCTCAAATAGATACTCACCCTTAGATGATAACAATGAGGTTGTTCATATGGATGACATGAGCAGGAAGGATGAAATTGTTTCAACAAATCTTGGAATGACTGAGGATTACAACCAGGTACAATCACATGATACACATACTCTTGTGGTAGATCTCTATAACAAACTTAATGTAGTCCAAGAAGAGGTTAGGATGATTAGAAGAATGCTTGAGGTTTTAACCTCCAAACCATTAAGATATGTGAGAGGTCCAACTTCAGCTTTGGAGGAGAACATCCAACCAAAAAGGACACCCCCACGTAGTAGTATGGAGAGTCATTCAACTAAACTTTTACCTGGAGTAATCCTAAACCATCCTAAGACCCAGAACCCAATTTTGAGGAAAAACACAGTTCTAAGGTCAAATCTCCCACTTACTACTGGAAGAAACTTGGTAAATAGATATGATCATTCCAACATACCTACCTTGCAACATCAGGCGCAATGTACTTACTCAAACTTGAGAACCTCACGTATAAATGGATTATCACAAAGTGCCCAGGATCCCCGGAGGGGGTCCGAGGGATTAGAGCAGAAAGAAGGCCCAGATAGGGCTTCTCACTCCTCAATTAGGGAGGATTCAGATTTTTGTAGTGTGTTCCTTACAAATGTTCCTAGATTAAAGTTGGGTAGCAGGGAGGATAAGGACTCCCTTGCAAACAAAGTCATATATTGGATTAGAAATGAACGGCAGTGCCTCTCCATAATCAGATCAGACATAATAAATGTGGAACGAATCCACCAGAATGGGGGAGACCTGGATGATATAAGGTTAACATTTTATTCTAAAATTATGGCTGACAACTTAGTAATCATGAATTTAAGATCTCACTCCCTCTTTAAATCAAGAATTGGTATTAGGCAGAAAAGAACTTGCATATACACTACAGATACTGAACAACACACCAGTGGCGGGCAAAGGAATCTCAAATCCATAGATTGACTGACTCAAGCATGGTACCAGTATCCCTTTGGGGGAGGGATATTCCCTATATCGCCTGAGGCTCGAAGTGCACTTATTGAAACATCTGAGGTGGATACACCCCATGAGATATCATGTCTTGAGGAAAGACAAAGCATCAAACCTGTGGAATCTGAAGGTTTTGATGGTATCAAGGATGATGGTCACCATCTTAATCAACCAACTCATTCACCAGTGGGCTGTAGTGGTTCCTCTAGTAAATCCATCTGCACGACCATAAATTGTGTGAAAATGGTGTCATGGAATATAGCGGGTCTTACAAAAAAGTTCCAGGAACCAGATTGGCAGGAGTATATAGGCACATTTGATCTTTGTCTCCTGCAAGAAACGTGGGCTAGAGAACCTCTACACAGAGTGGGCTATAGAACATTTAGTGTGGAGGCTCGACAGCCAACTAGAGGAAGACCATCAGGAGGACTCTTAATCTGGGTAAGGATTAATATAAATGCCTCTATAGGAATTATACCCATTGACACAGAGGATATCCTGGGCCTAAGTTTTAAATTTACAAATAAATTATGTTTACACCTATTTAATGTATACATAAGGCCAAGGGAAAGTTCAAAAGAATCAATAATATTACAGTATTTGGAAGAAGCCCTAGACTCCACACCACGTGATGGGCTTATTATAATTGGGGGGTGATTTTAATTGTTGTTACGAACCGTTGCCAGGGTTAAATGAGATTTTTGAGGAAGAAGACATAGCACTAGGTATTCCATCTCTAAGGACGGCAAAAGTCCCTAGGTGCTCTGTTTCCGCATTGCAACTACTCAATTTTACTGTAGCGAAAGGGCTAAGATCATGTAATGGCAGATCATTTTCTGATCCTGGTTGTTCTAACACCTTTTCAAGAGGTTCTACATTATGATAAGAGCTGCCTACTGGATTTACGTGAAAGACTTTAACCCCTTGCATGCCCGCCCCTTTCCCCGCCCAGTGCCGCGCCTTCCATTAGCGGGCGGAGTTCATGACGAGCTGGACTCGTCATGGGCACAGCGCCACCGCAGCCCATGACGAGTCCAGCTCGTCATGGGCACTGAAGGGGTTAAAGTAGATGACAGAAGAGAAAGTGAGCACTTCCCCTTATGTTTAGATCTTTTAGAGGAACATTTCCAAATCCATTCTCTGACCCATTCTGGAGCTGAAATGGAAGTTATACAGCCTGTAGTGAGTAACAACAGAAGGGCAGTAAAATGGCCTTCTATAATAGGGAAGATAGTTCCACTCACCTGCATCTACAATACTTTTAGCGATCTATTACTGTCTTATTTAAATGAATGCCCTGGGACTACATCTATAGCGCAGATCCATTTAGAACTGGTTGAAAAGATAAAACCATATTTAACTAAACCGGGGACTGTGAAGTCTAAACACACTAATAAGATAAGTCCAACTAACCCCTGGTATAATAAAGAATGTGCTGAAATGAAACAATCCCTAATAAAGGCTTTGCATGATAAGGATCCAATTGCTATTAGGGAAGCAATTAAAATGTATAACAAGGCTCTGAAAGCAGCCCGTAGAAATTGGGAAGATGCAAGCTGGGAAGAACTGATATTAGCATCAAAATTGGGTGATCAATTTTCGTTTTGGTGGATTATTGCCAACGGCAGTAAATCAAGCAATAAAGCCCAGGATTATAATCTGGATCCTGGCACATGGCATAGGCATTTTTCTCTTCTGTTTGCTTTTTTGGCCCCTATGGAGTGTGGCTATCATTGCAGCATAGAAAATCTCATGTCATCAGATGAAATTGACCCGCTATCTTTTAGTATAGAAGACACCAGATTGGCCCTGGCTGCTATAAAACCATCAAAAGCACCTGGCCCTGATAAAATACCGGGCGATCTTTTTAAACATGCACCGGAGGTGTGGGCGTCATATATTAACTTGTTATATAATGCAATTGCAGGAGGGCAGCCTATACCCGAATCTTGGAAGGGAGCGGAGATTGTCCCTATATATAAAAAGGGCAGTAGGGACGATCCCGCTAACTATAGACCCATTAGCTTGTTAGACATATTGCAAATGGTTTATGCTAAACAGATTCTGGATAGGTTGAACGAATGGATCGTAGCAAATGACATAATCTCCCCATGCCAAGCAGGTTTTAGAAGACGGACAAGCACAATAGACCAGGTGTTTAGATTGATAACAATAGCCTGGAAATATACAAGGTTAAGATCTGCCCATTTATATGTGGCCTTTATTGATTTAAAGGCTGCATTTGATTCAATCCCCAGAGACCTCCTATGGCTAAATTTATTACAACAGGGGGTACCTAAAAACATTTTAGTGCAGTTGGTCAGGTTGCATGAGTGCGTTGGGGCCAAGGGGGAGAACTCACTGAGGAGATACCAATTAAAAGAGGTGTGCGTCAAAGCTGTGTCCTGGCGCCAACACTATTCCTTTTATATGTTAATGACATGGTTGAGTTCCTACAAAAATCTAATCATGATTCCCCAAAATTGGGGGGAAATCATGTCTGTGCACTAACTTTTGCTGATGACACAATACTGTTGTCACAAACACCGAAGGGTTTGCAATTTCTCTTAAATTCACTTGATGAATATTGCAAATTAAAAGGCCTGGAAACTAACCCTCTAAAAACTAAATACATGTCGATAAGGCCCCACAAGTGTTTTAAGGACGACATTAAGCTAAATGGAGTGAGCCTAGAGCGCGTCTCTAATTTTATTTATTTAGGAGTGAACATCGATTCCAAACTCTCCTGGAACCCACAGATAACGAAAGCAAGATCAGTTTTAATACAAAACTCAGCACCAGTTTTAAAGAAACTTTTTGCAACCACGTCAAAGGCCGTCACTCCAGCCTTAGAAGTTTATAAGTCTAGGGCTCAATCCGCTGCCCTATATGGCTCAGAGTTGTGGGGTGGGGGGGTTCTTTATCGAACTTAACTGCGAGTGAAAATAAGATATTGAGAAAATTAGTTGCTCTCCCCCAAAATACACCTGTGACCCCTTTAATGTTTGACATGGGCATAAAACATATTGGCCAAAGGGCAGTTTGGATGACCCTGTCTTATTGGATAAGAATATGGACGACAGAAGAACTTCTTACCTATAGACAAGCACTGAGTGAACTATTAGCCCTTGATATACATGTTAGTTTTCCATGGTTGATCCATATTCGTAAATGGTTATTGGATCTGGGCTTGAGCAGGTTCTGGGAAAACCCGAACCTGCTGACCTCCGACTGGAAACAGGAAATTAAGACCATGGGCCATATGTAGGTAGCTAAATACCGGTCGGTAATGGCTGAAATTCGGTAAATATCCCGTTACCGACCGGTACTTAGGCATTTGAGATGTAGGAGGCATGATTTAAGGATTCGGTAATTTACCGAATCGGTAAGGGATCGGTAAAATACCGAATCGGTAAAATACAGATTCTGTAAATTACCGAATCCTTAAATCATATGTAGGGAGCACTCAAGTGAGTGAATTTCAGTAGCAAGGATTCGGTATTTAACACCAACTACAGGTTGATGTTAAATAACGAATACCTTTCAAAAAGCTAAAGTTGGCTGCTTTAAAAGTGCCATGTGGCAAACATACATGCCCTTAGGGCATGTATGTGCGCCACATGTGCACACATGCACGAATCAGGGGTGCAACAGGGTGTGAATGTGACACCCTGCCACCCATGATTATGCTTCCCCTATTACCGATTCGGTATTTACCGAATCAGTAATAGTAAATGGCTTCCCATTCATTCCCAAGGGCCTCCAGGCCCATAGGAATGAATGGGAAGGGATGCATTATTACCGATTCGGTAAATACCTATTCATAAATACCGATATTTACCAAATCGGTAATAAGTACCGATTGTTTACCTACATACTATTTACCGATTCATAAATACCGAATCGTTAAATATAATTTATCTACATATGGCCCCATTTACTTGAATTTTACTAGGCACAAAGTAATTTTAAATTGTGGAGCAGGTACACTTACCACACAATTTTTGATGTTTAAAATAACCCCCTACTTTGAACAATTTTTAGATGAGATTGAACCCCTACTTGCTAAGGTACTGTACATAAAATTTAGGTATGGTACTCTTCAGATTAAGTCCTTTACTGCCAAGTGGGGGCAAGTCCAGAAGGGGGAAATCGATTGTAGGTGTACCCAGTGCCATTCAGGAAGCAAAGAGGATGTCGCGCATGTTTTATTTTTCTGCCCTGCATATAGACATCACAGAAATCAATGGATAAAACCTTTGGGCAGGAAATCATGTATTAGGAAATATAGTGAAATGTTACGCATCTTGAAAACTGACACCTCAAGACTTAGGTGGCAATTACGATCCGGTAAAAAATTTCCCCGTCCGACTCGTATCCGGTCTTTTTACCGTACGAATCGTACAAGTGCCGTACAAACTGGCAATCACGATTCGCATGGTAAAAAGTCCATACGAACCGCAGTCGGAATATTTCCCCACACGTCCTCGGGTCGGAAAATGTGTCCGACACGTCCTCGGACGATTTACCGTACAAATGTGAAAAGTCAAGTCCGACCGAGGAATCACGATCCAACCCGTGCGTCCGAACTCACAACCGTATGGTAAAAACACCGTCCGCACCGAACTCCCATTGCAACCATGGAGACATGTCCTCGCATACGCACCCAACACTCCCCCCAGCACCCATACGTTCGAGTCGCACTCCCCGTCAATGTACACACCCCCCCTGTATGTACACCCGTGTACGTGTTGAACCCCCACCCGTGCATGTACACCCCAGTACGTTCGCGTCGTACCCCCACCCGTGTACGTGTCGTACCACCGTGTATGTACACCCCAGTACGTTCGCGTCGTACCCCCACCCGTGTACGTGTCGTACCACCGTGTATGTACACCCCAGTACGTTTGCGTCGTACCCCCACCCGTGTACGTGTCGTACCACCGTGTATGTACACCCAGTACGTTCGCGTCGTACCCCCACCCGTGTACGTGTCGTACCACTGTGTATGTACACCCCAGTAAGTTCGTGTCGTACCCCCACCCCTGTATGTGTCGTACCACCGTGTATGTACACCCCAGTACGTTCGCGTCGTACCCCCACCCCTGTACGTGTCGTACCACCGTGTATGTACACCCCAGTATGTTCAAGTCGTACCCCCACCCGTGTACGTGTCGTACCACCGTGTATGTACACCCCAGTACGTTCGCGTCGTACCCCCACCCCTGTACATGTCGTACCACCGTGTATGTACACCCCAGTACGTTCAAGTCGTACCCCCACCCGTGTATGTGTCGTACCACCGTGTATGTACACCCCAGTACGTTTGCGTCGTACCCCCACCCCTGTACGTGTCGTACCACCGTGTATGTACACCCCAGTACGTTCAAGTCGTACCCCCACCCGTGTACGTGTCGTACCACCGTGTATGTACACCCCAGTACGTTCGCGTCGTACCCCCACCCCTGTACGTGTCGTACCACCGTGTATGTACACCCCAGTATGTTCGAGTCGTACCCCCACCCCTGTACGTGTCCTACCCCCGTGTATGTACACCCCTGTACGTTCTCGTCGTACCCCCACCCCTGTACGTGTCGTACCACCGTGTATGTACACCCCAGTACGTTCGCGTCATACCCCCACCCCTGTACGTGTCGTACCACCGTGTATGTACACCCCAGTACGTTCGAGTCGTACCCCCACCCCTGTACGTGTCCTACCCCCGTGTATGTACACCCCTGTACGTTCGTGTCGTACCCCCACCCCTGTACGTGTCGTACCACCGTGTATGTACACCCCAGTACATTCGCGTCGTACCCCCACCCCTGTACGTGTCCTACCCCCGTGCATGTACACCCCAGTACGTTCGAGTCGTACCCCCACCCCTGTACGTGTCCTAACCCGGTGCATGTACACCCCAGTACATTCGAGTCGTACCCCCACCCCTGTACGTGTCCTACCCCCGTGTATGTACACCCGTGTACGTCAGAGTCGCACCCCCACCACAACCTCCTAAGTACGGAGCGCACCCCAGGCCCCAACATCACAACCGTATGTACGAGTCGTACCAAGCCACACACAAGGACAGCACCGTACAACCAAATGGGCCATGTACACACCGTACACACGCTCAAAACGCACGTACACAACCAGGACAAAACAAAACAACACAAGAATACACTATTCGAATGGCACAAAGCCACTAAACATGGCCAACAAACACTAAAAAAACACATTCACTGACCTGCAACTGCCAAAAACAAACAGAGGCCCAAAACACCACCACTCCTTATAACACACCCACCCAAACTTCAAACACAGCCACACCCACCAATGGACCAATAAAAAGGGCCCACACACACAAACCATGAGCCTTTGCAACAGACTCACTGCTGCCAGACACCACAGAACCATACTACAAGCTTCACCACACCTTACACTTGCACACCTTCACACAACCACCTTCACAAACACCCCCTCATCACATTCACACACACACCTGCACAACCACACCCACACACCCACAACCATCCACACACCCCCCCACCATCCACACCCACACCCCTCACCATGCCCACTAACAAGAATCCAAAGTTCAGTAACCGAGAGTTGGAGGTCCTTGTTGATGAAATCCTCAGAGTCGAGCCACAGCTCTTTGGAACATTGGTCAGACAGACCAGCATGGCAGCAAAAACAGCCATGTGGCAGACCATCGTCGATGCTGTGAATGCTGTTGCGGACACCAGAAGGACCAGGCAGGAATGCCAAGCCAGGTGGTACGATCTGCGGAGGAGGGTCCGAGCCAAGATGCTGGAGGAACACAACCAGGCCAACGCCACTGGAGGAGGGCCCTCCCGCAGACCCGTACACTACCAGCCCTGGGAGGAGAGGGTGATGGCTATACAGCCGGTGGAGGCAGTCGAAGGATTAGGAGGACTTCGAGACCCGGGTGAGTACACAAACAACGCACCTCACATGGGGGGAACGTCATCCACAACCAAAATCACTAACAGGCACGCAACCACCCCAAGCTATCGCATGACTCAACCACACTCCATGAACACGCACATGCCACTGCCGCCACCATGTCCCATGCACCCAGCTGGACAATGTCAAGTCACAGGCCACAGAAGACACCAACACATGACACGGTAACCCGGATGGCGGGAGGGTGGGCCCCAAAATTCACATAGTGCAACTCAGAAGCAGACAACAATGCCCTCTGCCCATATGGCCTAGGTCACAGCCATACAAACACTGTGTCCCCACACAGGAAAGACCCGCCAGCAAATGGCGGACGCCTTGCATCAACACATGGGGGTGAAGGCACTGTTTTGCACATGACAGCAGCTAATGAACAGCCAACATTGTGAAAGAGTGGCAGCACACACCACCACAGCAGCAGCGCAGAGACAGACACTACACCCAATGGGTGCCTGGTGATCAGAAACAAACTCACATCAACAAGCCAAGGGCCATTCAAAGATCTGCTAACAGTGTGTGCCCAGGAAGCTGGCCTGAGGTGACAGAGGGTGACAAACAGAGGGAGGGAGAGGGGGACACAGAGGGAGGGAGAGGGGGACAGAGAGGGTGGGAGACACAGGGACACGGACAGAGGGAGGAGGCTGACACACGGAGGGAGGGAGAGGGGGACAGAGAGGGAGGGAGACACAGGGACACGGACAGAGGGAGGAGGCTGACACACGGAGGGAGGGAGAGGGGGACAGAGAGGGAGGGAGACACAGGGACACGGACAGAGGGAGGAGGCTGACACACGGAGGGAGGGAGAGGGGGACAGAGAGGGAGGGAGACACAGGGACACGGACAGAGGGAGGAGGCTGACACACGGAGGGAGGGAGAGGGGGACAGAGAGGGAGGGAGACACAGGGACACGGACAGAGGGAGGAGGCTGACACACGGAGGGAGGGAGAGGGGGACAGAGAGGGAGGGAGACACAGGGACACGGACAGAGGGAGGAGGCTGACACACGGAGGGAGGGAGAGGGGGACAGAGAGGGAGGGAGACACAGGGAGAGCAAATCAGCCGTGTGGTGTGTGGGAATGTCTGCTCGTCAGCAGGTAGACTGCGTGCATGTAGCCAAGGGTGGCCAGTGCCAGAACCCCCCCTCTTCCCCATGGCAAAACACAGGGCCATGTCACAACCTGTTCACGAGCACAACGACAGCTACCTGCATTATATAAGTGTGTGGATCCACTCCATGTGCACATGTACAGTGCTACACGGAGGGCACCAATGCATGGCTCGCCACACCTGCCCACTCCACTGCTGACTGCAGTCACACTTGACGCAGCAAGTAAGACTGTGCCACACATAGTTACAGGGGCCAAAGTGGTGCCCAAGGGACACACCCATGCACTAGTGCACTGTGAGTGGAATGCAAGACAGATCCTAATTGCAAGAGGAAATGTGCCAACGTTGAAACTGATGAAACATGGATGTTGCATGGACCAAAAGTAACATTGTCTCTCTCACACACAGGTCAACGTCGTGGTTCACCCCCCAACACTGGGGGGGAAGACTCACAGGACCCAGATCTGCGGGAGCCCGATCCCACCGGCAGCGACGACTCGCACCACTCTGTGGACGACCCCGACCAACCTGGCCCCTCTGGTGTCCAACCACCTGCAGCACCTGCGTCAGGTACAACGGGGCCAACCACCACCCCCACTCTTGCCACATCCCAGGAGACACCCAGCCCCACCACCACAAAGCAGCCAGGCTGGCCAGGAGGGACACGGTGTCCCGGGCACCCAGGAGGAGGCAGGCGACAACGCCAATGCCACCCCTCAGGGGTCCCGGAGACCCGATGTGCCCACAAGGGCAGGCCAGGTGCAAGTGGGCAGGGGTGGTGGGAGTGGAGGACGGCGGAGGCGCCAGCCTGACCAGTTGGCTGGGGAACCGGTATATTCCCATGTCCGTAACATCCTGGACTCATACCGGCAGGACACCACGGGCATGGCCCAGGTTGTGTCCACCCTCAATGAGATCAAGGGGACCCTCGATGAGATAAAGACCCAGCAGGCCCAGCAACATGCGGAGCAACATGCCTGTCTACTGCAACACCAACGGAGGATGGAGGACAGACAGGCTGAGCAAGTGACGGTGTTACAGGTGATTCACGATACACTCCGTCGGATGGCCGACAACATGGGCAACCCTCCCTGTGCTAGAAGGCGTAGAACATCACCACCCACAGGGAGGGATCAGGAGGAGGAGGAAACATCCGATGGAGCATCCCAAACATCGTCACGGCCTGCTGCTGAGGGTCCCCGCAGGAGGCCGGGTCGTCCACGGAAAGGACCGTGAGGGTCGGCGCTACATCACCATCTCCCAGGACACCTGGCCTGGCACCTGGCCCACTGGAGCAACAGCATCACAGCATCACGAGACATTCTCTGCCACATGGCCTTGCTGGTCACTGTCTGACCAATGTGGACAAAGACTGTGGCATGGACTCTGAGGATTTCCAATGGCAAGGACACCAACTCCCCTACTGAACTTTGGATTCCAAACTCCCGGAAAGCCCCTCACGTCATAACCCCCCCCACCCCCCCACAAAAATAAAAATTCACACCATTAAGAGAAGATGCCTGCTGGTTGCATTATTACCTTACATGTGTCTCGTAAAGTCTAAACATGCCTGAGTTCTCTTTTGACTTCAACCATCCACACCCTGGGGTCTGAGTCTGGCACAGGACACATGGGCCACAGTGTATTAGGCAAGACAGACATGGAGCACCATACACACCCGTGATGGGCCCAACCAGCTGAGGGGGTGGCCGCACAACCGTGCTGACAGACACATTGAGTACAGCAACAGTCATGCGCAGAGCTCAGGGATCCAGTCCAGTGTCCTGGGGGGCACCCAGGTATGTGTAGACAGGTGGCAGAACCATGTCCTGCAAGCTTGAGTCCGGTGGATGCAGAGAATGGGGGCCTGGCCAACGTTGGATGCATGGGGATGACACATGTCACAATACCCACACAGTCATGGACATCATGCATAATACACAGTCTCAGCCCACACACACAGCTTGCATCTTGCTACTCGACACATAGACACATAGCCACTAGCAGGGGAAACCCTGCCAGACATGCTGGATGCACCGTGGCAACACACCAGCATTGACTGAGAAGAGGCACCTTGGAGGCATAGGGACACCTTTATTAGTCATGTATTCGGGATTGCAGAGGCAACTTGAAGTACACATGAACACCTCATGTGGAGTAACATGTGGGTCCAACACTGGCACCCCCTTCTGCAGCACAAATGCGTGATAGCCATGGCACTGGCACACAATTGTCGGCCAACAGCTAAACACCCACAGCTGCTCACGGAGAGACTGCCATACACCATTGATCCGCTGATGTAGAAGTCCCACACCATGTCAAGCCAATGCAAACCGTATGTGTCAGAGGGCAGTGTTACACACATTGATGCCATCATCACAATCCACTATCCCATCACTGATGACTGTCAACCGGTCAGACCATCTATTCAGGTGTACACAGCTGCATGTCTTGTCCCATGGTGATGCTACATGGCTGCAGAGGAACCAAACATCGACAGGGGCAGTGTGCATACATCGTGAACAACTGCCACACCCAATACACCCCTGATGCATCCCTTACCCTAAGGAGACTTCCAAACATGTCCGTGCCTGTAACGCTGAGTCAGCACACGATGACGTGTCCATGAGGAATAGCAGTGCCACTACAATGCAACCAGCAGACGGCATGCGCAAGTACCTGGGGATGAGAGACACACAAGAAGTCAGCCACAAAAAGCACAGCCACTTGCATGTGCATGTACTCGACACATGTATGGATGACAACATGCTAGGTCACAATTATGACTGTGGAAATACAACCATCATTGCCACCATCACTCCAGTGACACACCCACACACACATCTGACTCACGTGCCATACATGCAGGTGGAGACACACATCACAACACATGCCACACGTGGAGCAATGTGTGCACACTCAGACACTGGTACTCACCACTAAGCAAAGAAGTCGCGTATGAGCCGAGTCCGGATGTCCTCTTGCGGCTCCACATCCTCCACATCACTAGCCCCATTGCCAAGCCCTTCGTCCTCCACGGGTGGATGGTCCTCGTCATGTTGATCCAGGATGAGTGGCACAGCTTTCTCAACTGCCATGTTGTGCAGCATGCAGCAGACCATGAAGATTTTGCAGACCTTCGCAGGGGCATATGGGAGCGCGCCGCCGGTCTTGTGGAGGCACCGAAATCGGCTCTTCAGCAGGCCAAACGTCCTCTCTATCACTCGCCTTGTCCGGCCATGGGCGGTGTTGTAGCAGAGCTGGGCCGGCGTGATGGGGTTGCGGAGAGGAGTGAGCAGCCATGGCATGTTGGGATAGCCAGCGTCCCCTACATGGGAAGCACATGGACATCGTTAGAACTGGTGAAGCGGTCGTGCTGGTAGGCTACGCAAAATACTGGACAGACAGACTGTACCCACCAACAACACATGCTCGTTCGTTGCGCAGCTGCATCATCATTTCAGGCACCCTGCTACGCCTCATGATGTAGGCATCGTGTGCTGATCCTGGAAAACGAGCACAGACATGTGAAATCACCATGTTGGACAGACACACCACAAGGGCATTGATGGAGTGGTAGTGCTTCCGATTGCGGTACGCTACCTCCCGTGCGTGTGGTGGTACCAAAGCTACATGTGTCCCATCTATGGACCCAATGACATGGGGCACCCCTCCCAGGGCATAGAATCCACGCTTGACCCCAGTCAACTGTTCAGGGGTAGGGAACTTGATGAAGTCATCCAGGTGAATCAACATGGCCTCTAAGAAATCATGCAGCACACGGCAGAACATGCTCTGGGACATGCCACCAACATGAGCTATGGTATATTGAAAGGTACCCGTGGCAAGAAAATGTAGGGCTGCCATTACCTTCAGCTGGGGTGTCAGTGCCGTAGGATACCTGTGCTGCGGTTGCAGGTGTGGTGCCAGTCTCGCCGTCAACTCCAGAATCAACGGTTGGGGGAAGCGGTAGCACCGGATACTGTCATTCTCCCGCATGGCAGCCAAGTCCGGAATTGGTCGGGCAAGAGGCGGCGCTCTGCAGTAATTTGGAAGTGACAAGGAAGAGTGAGTGCATTACGACAACAATTTATATGTACTGAGCACATGTTAATCTGTTAATACACATATGCTACATAGGGAGTCAGGTATGTGCTACATGCCCTGGACACGTATGGCTGCCAGATGACACTCCTACCAAGACCCAGCTACACACGGAGATTGAGAACCTCCCCATGCCATGACATTGGATTAGCTGTGTCCCAGTGCAAGTGAACAGCCAGACGCAAGACAGGAGTGACATACACCCACACATCAGCAGAAGTAGGATGCCGATTGCAGAGACTGGTAGCGGAACACTAGAGCCACAGGTGACATGACATTACACTAGGACAGCCCACACACCTTGCCATGAAGGTGCACATGCCATGACTCACCACACATTCATTGAGAGGATGCAGACATGTCCTTGTCACGCTACTCCATGTCCCATGCATACATGCGCACCTCACATCCGATACCACATGTGGCATGGTGTGCGGAACAGTGTGCAATGTCAATCTACACACAGACACATGTTGTTTGCTGCAACAGCTGCAGCTTTTGAGGGTGCTCCAACATCAACCTAATGGGAAACCCCCACACATACATGACATAGTCACATCGTGCACCGTGGGTATTGACAAGTCAGGTGTGGTAACCCCTGTACCGGGCATCAGGGGACACTTCCGTGTGTTGGTGTCCGTGCCATGCCAGTGACGCTCATCCCAAGTGTGCAGTACGACATGCACTCATGTCAAAGGAGTCAAGGGCATGCCTGGCACACATTGCACCGTCACACATTACATCTGTACACATCTCATCATACATCTGGTGCCTTCTCGACTCAGGAGTAATGTTCCACATCACAGCCTGTCACACCTGTGGCCCACACATGTAGTAATGCACAGACAATGCCTTGATGTCCATTCATGGACAAGTATGTCCATCCATGGACAAGTATGTCCGCCCTAGTCCTTCCTGTGTGCTGCCTGTCACCACTGTTTTGTGTGAAAACCGCCGTACTGCTGCTAAGAGGGCCTGTGTACGTTCCCATATCACTATGGGAGTGCTGCCGTATGTGTACCCATCGTGATAGTGAGCGTACAGGCATGTGTACGGTCCGTACCACTACGAGTACGCATACGCGAGGACACCCATAGTGGTAGGGCCGTACACACGCCTGTACGCTCCCTGTCACTATGGGTCTCCTCGCGTATGCGTACTCGTAGTGGTACGGGCCGTACACACGCCTGTACGCTCCCTGTCACTATGGGTGTCCTCGCGTATGCGTACTCGTAGTGGTACGGGCCGTACACACGCCTGTACGCTCCCTATCACTATGGGTGTCCTCGCGTATGCGTACACGTAGTGATAGTGAGCGTACAGGCATGTGTACGGGCCGTACCACTACGAGTACGCATACGCGAGGACACCCATAGTGACAGGGAGCGTACAGGCGTGTGTACGGCCCGTACCACTACGAGTACGCATACGCGAGGACACCCATAGTGGTAGGGCCGTACACACGCCTGTACGCTCCCTGTCACTATGGGTGTCCTCGCGTATGCGTACTCGTAGTGGTACGGGCCATACACACACCTGTACGCTCCCTATCACTATGGGTGTCCTCGCGTATGCGTACACGTAGTGATAGTGAGCGTACAGGCGTGTGTACGGGCCGTACCTCTACGAGTACGCATACGCGAGGACACCCATAGTGATAGTGAACGTAGGCACGCGTGTACGGGCCGTTGCTATGCATGTGGGGTGCCCTAGGGCCCCGGAACGCACCGTACCTGTGTGTGAAGCTCCAAATTACATAGGGGACACATGAGGGACAAGTATTAAGGCCTACATGCATGCTGGTTGTCATGGAGACCAAGTTCAAATTTTGAATTTGTTCAGGAAGGTGCACAGCAGAAGTCAGTTGGAATTAATCTACTTTGTTGCAATGTGTTTGTGGGGCTGACATCATGCAGGAGAAAAAAAAAGATTGAGAACCCACAGACTGCTAGGTTTGAAGGGATTGGAGGAAACATAGGATGCAAATGTGAGTGACCAATCACTCTGTACTCCTGTGCATGAGATGGGCCAGCAAGGCAGATATAAGGCAGCCAGGTCCCATGAGGGAGCACTTGCCTGCACATCTCTGTATTCCACGACCCAGCTGCTGCTACTGATTCCCTGGAACCATGTCAAGGGCTGTGGAGAGGTCACAGCCATTCACCCTGGAGGAGAACATGGCTTTGGTGGATGTGATCCTCCCACGGTACCCCATGCTGTATGGGCGACCAGGTTATCAGGTGAGTGCAGTGTCCACTGGCACAGACTGTGTCCCTTTTTTGTGACTGTGACTTCTGCCATTGTGTCCAGGTGTGACACAAATGCTATGTACTGTAGGGGGGTCCCAGGGGGGGGGAATGCCTGATGTCTCCCAGCAGTGCCCTGAGACAGGAGGGGTGGGTGCAGAGTCCTCCCAGCAGTGCCCTGAGACAGGAGGGGTGGGTGCAGAGTCCTCCCAGCAGTGCCCTGAGACAGGAGGGGTGGGTGCAGAGTCCTCCCAGCAGTGCCCTGAGACAGGAGGGGTGGGTGCAGAGTCCTCCCAGCAGTGCCCTGAGACAGGAGGGGTGGGTGCAGAGTCCTCCCAGCAGTGCCCTGAGACAGGAGGGGTGGGTGCAGAGTCCTCCCAGCAGTGCCCAGAGACAGGAGGGGTGGGTGTGATGCACAGTGTGAGCCTGGCTCATTGATTGTGTAGTTGCCCTCATTCCACCTGTGTCCTTTCAATGGCACGTACTGCTTTTGGCCTTCCCCCAGAGGATCATGTCCCTATGACAAAGGTGCAATGCGTTGGATGCATACTATGCCTTGTTGTAAACAGCAAATGTGTTCTAATCTGTGTCCCTGTGACATGTGCCAGGTGTATTGATGTAGTGTCACTTGTTCATCCTCACAGGTAGACGCCTCTGCCAAGGAGCAGATATGGCTGGACGCCGTCAGCGCCGTGAGGAGTGCGGATGGTCGGAAGCGGCGCCTGTCCCAGGTGAGGAAACGCTGGCAGGATATCCGGTGCTGGACGCGGAGGATCGCACGGGTCCTGCTGGGGGACTCACCTGAGAGCCATAAGAACCGCGGGCGCCGCCGTCTCTCCCACATCCAGAAACGTGTGCTGGCGGTGGTCTTTCCAGACTTGGACAGGCGTCTACAGGACATGCAGCAGCCGGAAGGGGGTAGGTACATGTGTGTGTTTGTTGTGTTTCACCAGCATTTGTAGGTGCACTGTTCCATGGATACACTTCCAGGGTTTATGGTGCTGTGCAGATCCTGTTCCCCACAGTATTGCAGTGCTCTCCTGCCTCCCTTCCCCTCCTTGCAATGTGTTCCCTGGTCTGTGTGTAGTCACTCCATCACAAGGTTATGTAGCCTGACACCTTCTACAAGTGTACAATGCTTGCAGCATCATGTGTGGGGGTAGTGTGTAACAGGTTTTGTGACCTTGCCTGTGCCCTGTCCAGTTCTGGACTTGTGGGTTCCATGTCAGTTGGCACTAATGCTGAGTCCAGACATGGGAGTTAATCTCTCGAGTGCCAGGCCTTCCAGCAGGCATGTCCCATGTGGTGGCCTGTGACATGATGTGCATGAGTGTGCGTTACGCATAGTGCAGGAATGTTAGCATGTGTTGCAGTCATTCCCATTCAAGAGCATGGAGTTGTGTGGCCACTACTGTCCCCAGGGGCATCTATTCCTAGGTATCATGTGTGTAATCCGAGAATGTCGACAATCTCTGTGTCTACAGCATAGGTTGTGCTCTGTGCCATTGTCCCCTGGCACCATGTGTATTGACGTGAGATGTATTACAAGTGTCCACTGTCCTGCCTGACCTGATTTTCCAAGTACATACTCACGGTGGCCATTGCCTGTGTGTCTTGTTGCAATCATCTGAAGATGGCCATTTGTACATGATTATTTGGACATGCGCACCTTGGGTATTTGGTGTGCAATCTTGAATTATTGCATCCCATGTGTATTTCACCCAGACTAAGAGATGTAAGTGCTTCCTGTGTCTCCACAGATTTGTCTCATGTAGGGGGTGGGTGGTGCGGGCATGGCCTACATGTCAAGACCTGTAATCTCCTTGCTAGGACTGGCCAGTGTGTGATGTTTGTCTGGACATACACTCAAGGTGCAGTGTGCCAGTCAGGGTGGGCATGTCATCAGTATTACCTATGCTGCATGTGCCTCTAGTTCCTGGATATGGTCCCTGCTCATCCCAATTTCCTGCCACGCTGAGTGGTGCAGATGCTGTGCTGGATTGTCCCCAGGGCCTTGCTCCTCAGTCAAAATTCCATGTCATCTCTTTTGCTATTGTGTCATGCTCTCCATAGTTTTTCCATGGCATGGTGGGTCACACAACTGTGTCTTGCATGCCCTACATATGTACCTTGTTTTGTAATTGTAACTCTTCCTTTGTTTCAGGCTATGCACTGTGACCTAAGTAGATTTGACTCATGTGACATATGTATACAGGTGTATGATTAATTTCTGTCTCTTCACCCTGCCCACAGCATCGTCGGGGGACACGGAGGGAGACATGGACACAGACGGTGTGGAGGGACCGAGCACCAGTGCCAGCGGTGACATCGGGGCTGGCACTTCGAGTGGGACTGAGGCGGAGGAGAGTGAACCCGGGGACCTGTCGACTGGCACAACAGAGTATGAAGCTGACGGGTCCGAGGATGATCTCTCCGAGTGGGCGGTGGCTGCACCACCATCTGACAGCAGCCCTACATCTGGCACCGCCCCCTCCATTGGCATCAGCCGCCTCCCATGTGCTCGTGTCCCTTCCCAACGTGCCCGGTCACCACATGTCTCCTTCCTGCCAGGCACCGCACCCCCTGCCCCTGTCTCCACTGCTGCCGCCAATGCTGAGTCTGTGGACATCCAGCGGCAGTTGCAGATTGGTCAGACTGCGATCCTTAATGTCCTCCATGGCCACAGCCAGGTCCTCAACAACATGGAGGCATACTTGGAGGGCATTCATTCATCGCAGGCTGACCAACGCAACTTGCTGAGGTCCATAGACTCCACACTGACTGCAGCAGTGGGTCTCCTGCAGCGCTACGTCCCACCCCCTACCCCTGCCCCTTCCACACTTCCCACTCCCATGCCTGTCCCACATACACCCAGACGTAAGCATGCACCCACCACATCAGACACAGGCACCACACCAGCAGGGAAGGTCCGCCGCACACCTCCTGACACGCACACACAGGGTGAAGTAGGCACACCCACTGGGTCGGGGGGCAAATGTGTGACACGCAGCCAGAGTGGGAGTCCGCATTCCACCCAATCCACTCCCTCCAAATCCCCTCCCCTCAGCTCTCCTGGCCAGATCTCCCCCAAAGACTCCTTCATGGCCGCTCTGTCCCTGAGCCCCACAGTGACACCACCCCGCAAGCGGTCAAGTAAGTCCACGGTCAGGGTGCTTGAGTCCCCCCCCTGTCCACACCCTCCCCCAGTGGCGCTGCGACCCATCCCTCTGACCCCCCCCCCCCTCCTTGGGGCCTGTGGTTCCTTCGGGTGCAGGGGAGTCCCTGGAGGACCTTGCAGAGGTGTGCAGCGCTCTCCTAGAATCCACCTTTGGCCCTGCCCCACCCCCTGTGGTGGAGTCCTCCATCCCTGCACCCACGTCGCCTACCCTTCGCCCTCCTGTCCCAGCGGTGCCTGTTCCTTCCCCCCAACATGATGCCCTGACCCCTGTGGAAGACAACGGCTTGTAACTGTGCAGGCAAGCTAGGGGACACGCATCCCACTGTGTCCCCCATCCAGCTGTGACTCCTGGACTGCCCTATGGGCTTTGTAAATATTGGACTTACTTCATACCAGTTTTTTGCTCATGCTGAATAAAGCTATTTATTTTTTCCCTTGTAACACTCCTGCTTTGCTGGCATTGCTGTTGGTGGGGCTGCTACATGGTTGTGGGTGTTGGTCATGTGTTGGGTGTGTGGGAAATGTAGTAGTGTGCTGCTCATAGGGGGGACCCTGGGATCTGTGTGCCATCACACGGTGTTAGCTAGCTTTCTCCATTCATGTTAGCAGTTGCTGCATGTTGCAATTGTCCCAAGGTGTATTCCTTCCTCTGTGTACCCTGACTTCTTCCCTGCAGGGTGTCCCCTGACTTTAGCGCAGAGCTGTGTGTACATTAGCTGGGTGTGTGACGTAGTCCTTCACCTTTGCACATGCATGCTGAGCCATTCTCCACCTGCATCATTCGTGGCATCCCTGGTAGTCATTGTACTTGTGTATGTGGCCTATTGACATGACTTCATGTGGACATGTTTTCTTTTTGGCCCTATGCATGCGTATACTCCAAGCCTCGCACACATGTGGTACATGTACTGCAGGGTCTTTGTGCACCTGACTGACATTTGTGGGCATGGTATCTGTGGCTACTCCACCCTTTGTGTTCCATGGGCACTGCTGGGAGTGATGGGCACCCACCCCTCCTGTCTCTGGGCACTGCTGGGAGGACTCTGCACCCACCCCTCCTGTCTCTGGGCACTGCTGGGAGTGATAGGGACCCACCCCTCCTGTCTCAGGGCACTGCTGGGAGGACTCTGCACCCACCCCTCCTGTCTCAGGGCACTGCTGGGAGGACTCTGCACCCACCCCTCCTGTCTCAGGGCACTGCTGGGAGGACTCTGCACCCACCCCTCCTGTCTCAGGGCACTGCTGGGAGGACTCTGCACCCACCCCTCCTGTGTCTGGGCACTGCTGGGAGGACTCTGCACCCACCCCTCCTGTCTCAGGGCACTGCTGGGAGTGATAGGCACCCACCCCTCCTGTCTCAGGGCACTGCTGGGAGTGATAGGCCCCCACCCCTCCTGTCTCAGGGCACTGCTGGGAGGACTCTGCACCCACCCCTCCTGTCTCAGGGCACTGCTGGGAGGACTCTGCACCCACCCCTCCTGTCTCAGGGCACTGCTGGGAGTGATAGGCACCCACCCCTCCTGTCTCAGGGCACTGCTGGGAGGACTCTGCACCCAACCCTCCTGTCTCTGGGCACTGCTGGGAGGACTCTGCACCCACCCCTCCTGTCTCAGGGCACTGCTGGGAGTGATAGGGACCCACCCCTCCTGTCTCTGGGCACTGCTGGGAGGACTCTGCACCCACCCCTCCTGTCTCTGGGCACTGCTGGGAGGGCTCTGCACACACCCCTCCTATTTCACAATATGTACGCTCATGACATACACGGATGTGGGTACGCTCCATGCATTCGAGGTGGGGGTACGTGTCGTACTTACACTGTTGGGGTGGGGGTACGCTCCATATGTACGCGGGTGGGGGTACGGGTCGTACTTACACTGTTGGGGTGGGGGTACGCTCCATACGTACGCGGGTGGGGGTACGGGTCGTACTTACACTGTTGGGGTGGGGGTATGCTCCATACGTACGCGGGTGGGGGTACGGGTCATACTTACACTGTTGGGGTGGGGGTAGGCTCCATACGTACGCGGGTGGGGGTACGGGTCGTACTTACACTGTTGGGGTGGGGGTAGGCTCCATACGTACACGGGTGGGGGTACGGGTCGTACTTACACTGTTGGGGTGGGGGTACGCTCCATACGTACGCAGGTGGGGGTACGGGTCGTACTTACACTGTTGGGGTGGGGGTACGCTCCATATGTACGCGGGAGGGGGTACGGGTCGTACTTACACTGTTGGGGTGGGGGTACGCTCCATACGTACGCGGGTGGGGGTACGTGTCGTACTTACACTGTTGGGGTGGGGGTACGCTCCATACGTATGCGGGTGGGGGTACGGGTCGTACTTACACTGTTGGGGTGGGGGTAGGCTCCATACGTACACGGGTGGGGGTACGGGTCGTACTTACACTGTTGGGGTGGGGGTACGCTCCATACGTACGCGCGTGGGGGTACGGGTCGTACTTACACTGTTGGGGTGGGTGTACGCTCCATGCATTCGAGGTGAGGGTACGGGTCGAACTTACACTGTTGGGGTGGGGGTATGCTCCATGCATACGGGGTGGGGGTACGGTCCGTACATATCCGTCCCCACGCTATGTGATGCTTGTGCGGCCCGTCCCCAGGCCTTTGCCACGTGGGTACGAGCCGTCCCGCCATTGTTGGGGTGACGTGGGTGTGGGCGTGGTACGACTCGTACCCACGCTCTTCAGGCGTGGGTACGGGACGTACCGGTCTGGTTGTGTTGCCGGTTCGCGTCGTGAAGGACTTCCGTTGTGGCGGTCGCTGGCTTAGCTGGACACGCCCCCACCCCCTCGTAGTGACCAGGGCCTGGGAGTCAGGTATGTCCAGGGCATGTGTGCTGTGTGACTTTGGTGGGGGGTTTGTGGCCTGCCCTGGTCCTGCCACCCCCCCCTTTTCCCCCTCCCTTAGTTGTTCTGACCTTCTGCGGCGTCTGCGTCCGAACCTGTAGAGGAGGTCGACTGCTATGAGGGCCGGGATGACACGTAGGTTCGGGTCCATGTCTGTCCGTCGCGTACGGGTACTCCTTGTTCGCGTCGTCCTGTCTGTCCGTCGCGTACTGGTCCTCCTTGTTCACGTCGTCCTGTCTGTCCGTCGCGTACTGGTACTCCTTGTTCGCGTCATCCTGTCTGTCCGTCGCGTACTGGTAGTCCTTGTTCGCGTCGTCCTGATTTCCTGGCAGTTTTTGGCAGCCGGAAAATATTCACCGTGCGGGATGACGTCGGTGCGAATCGTAATTCCTGGTTCGTGAATGGCAGGCTGCGAGCTTCCCGACGTCAGCTCGGCGCTTTCCCGGATCGCATTTGTAGGTTTATTTTGTTCGGTCGGGGTTTTTTACGATTCGTACGGAAATGGTGTTTCCGTGCCAATCGTAATTCCATGTTTGTATATTTTGATGACCGGGTACGCGTCGGACGGAGAATATGCTACGTCCGACGGTTCGTACCCGGTTTTTGCAGGATCGTGATCGGCACCTTACTGTTTTTGGCATTAGCAGGTTTTTATTGGCTGTTAACTTTTTTAGGATGAAGAAAGGGCTCAAATTTTAATCGTATGAATTTCATAATATGTTATAATTAATTGATGTATTTGGAAAATCCAAACACTGAACTTTATAGCTGACGACTATTTATAAATATATCCTCGAAGAGCTATGATTATATGATGTCATGTAAAAGATGTAATCTCTTTATTTTGCACTTTGCACTTTGCACTTTATGGAAAATCACCCTTCGGCTTTCGCTAAAATCTGGCCTAGAAAAACTATGGAGCAACCCATATGTTAAAAGTCTAATGATGGACAAAGTATTTACGCACTATGCACTTTGCTTTTGGGTAATTACTATGCCGCTGCTAATGAAAGAACAAGGTATTTATTGAAATGTAAAAATTATCAATGGATGGATTGGAAAAATTCCCCGTGCACATGTAAATAGACTGTTTGTTTGTTTTTATGTCATTGTTGTATTTATGCTTTTAGGATTCTTCGAATCGAATAAAGATACTATTGAATTGAATTAGTTAATAATACATTACTTCCCACCCTTTACCCCTATAAACCCCAAAACACACACCTAAAATTAATTACACAATTTCCATATTTAATTTTCAATTAATTAAATAATATTAATTAAGAACTATTTATTAATTAATGAAATATAAATTACTTCCCGGCCTTCACTCCTATATACCCAACAATCCTGACCTAAAACTAATTACACAATTCCCGTAATTAATTTACAATTAATTAATTAATATTCATTAACAACTCATTATTAATCAATTAAACATAAATTACTTCCCACTCTTTACCCCTATAAACCCCACAAACCACACCTAAAATTAATTAATTAATTAATATCAATTAACAACCAATTATTAATTAATCATAAACAAATGACTTCCTACCCATTACCCCCATAAACCCCACAACCGGCACCTAAAATTATTTACACAATTTCCAAATTTTATTTTCAAGTAATTAATTAATATTAATGAACAATGTATTATTAATTATTTAAAAATAAATAACTTCCCAAACTTTGCCCCCATAAACCCAACAACCCACATCTAAAACAATCACAGAATTGCCATAATTAAACAGCAAATAATTAATTAATATTGATTAACAACCAGTTAATAATTAATTAACAATAAATTACTTTCCACAATTAACACTATAAAATCTTGATTAGATAAATATGAATAAATTTTAAAAAATCATCAATGTCTCATAATCAAATTACTTCCCACCCTATTCCTATAAACCCACAAAGCGCTACGGAACTAAAAAATGCTAAATTTAATTAAAATAAAATTCATAGCTACAAAAATGTAACACATATATTAAAAAACATATACAATACTTATACAAAAAAAATCCATCACGTACAATGAAAATATAAACTAAAATACATAACACTAATTAAAAAAATCGATATTTTAAGCATTTATATTTTTGCAAACAATATGAATGACTTCTATATTTTTAAAAACGATATTTCTTACCTCAGATTCGATATTCTTGACCACAATATTCTTGCTGTCGATATTTCTGAATCACGATATTTTCAACTCGATATTTGGCTAAGTCGACACTTCCAACTCGATATTCTGATGTTGCACCACTTAGGGCCCAATTCCGATCTCGCTCGAAAAACCCTATGGCCGACTCAGTCCCTTAGAGCTTTCCAAAGGACTCGTGCTCCTGGGCTCTGAACACCCGAGTATGATGCAAGTATGCACTGACGGACTCGGGTCGCTTGGAGCCCCATTGACGTCAATGGGAGCCTGTTGTACGTTGCGTGCATAGACTTCCATTGAGTAAAAAAGGGCGATCACTGTCGTGGGGATGCGTCTGTGCCCCCCACACCATACATGCATGTGTAGGGGGCCCTTGGCTCCCCCTGTCACCGAGTTGTAGGGCTATGAGTGAAGGGGGGCCTCTTGCGGCCTCTCGAAGTCACCTTCCCGAAGCTTTTTCGAGTCGAAGGCTCCAAGTCAATCCGGCTGCTCGATGCACGCATCGTACTTGGTCGCTCAGAAATCGGACCCATTAAGCTGCACGAGTCGGCCATGTTGTAGTCATCCGGAAGGCTTTGCTGACGGGGACGAGTCGCTTGGAGCACGAGGCGATATTTACATCGTACTCGCTCGCTCGTATGGCGGGATGAGTCGCTCGGAAATCGCACACATGACTCGGACTCGCTCCTGACGGATACCATCAAGCCCTTCTGAGCGAGATCTAAATTGGGCCCTTAGAAGACAAGGTACAATTATACATTTGAACATACCCCAAGGTGTGGTAACCATGGAAGGTGAAATAGACATGAGCATGACCGGGAATACGAATAATTATCTTACTATAATTAGTCCAAGGTAGTGTCACAGGGCCATCAAGTATGGAAAATCACAAAGTGTCACATGATTTTGCAGAATGACCTTTTTTTAAAATGAAGACTGAGAGCAAACAACACGCTCAATCTAGTCCATATGTGAACAGGGAAGATTATAGTAGAGTAGTCCAGTCTTCCACTTTGTTGAGGCCAGTGTGTAAGCTGTTGGTACAGAGTATCCACTTGAGTGCCTCCTTGTTGAGTAGTGAGGTCATGTCCATGCCTCTAGGTTGGCACTTTATCACTGTGATCACTTGCTAGCGCATATCATTCTCTGTATGTTCCTTGAGTTCAAAGTGGTCGACCAATGGTGCGTTGGTGAGTTTGCATCAAATGCGGCTTCTGTGCTGGCAGATCTGAATGTGTATTTTTTGCATAGCTTGCCTATATCATTCTGATTGCATGGGCAAGTAATGGCATATATTCCATTCATAGTGTTGCAATTGGAGGATTGATACAACACAGTCTTTACATTATTATGCTAAAAATTCTTCCTCTTAATGAAGTTCCTTCCAGTTGAAGTACGCCAATAGTGAGTACTGAAATTACTACTGCATCTTCCATAGCTGATGTCGTTTATATGGATCCCCCACTCTCAGATTTACCCTATTCTTTAAACCGGCAGCAAAGTTTTTTCGATGAACTGCTTCCAGGTATTATGTAGGTCGAGATGATTTTTTTTTTGATTCTTTTGATAATTCTTCTGTTTTGGACACTCCTCCTGCACGGATCTGTGTTTTCTTTTCATGGCTGAAACACACTCATCTGGTCTCACCTTGGATATATGTTTGGATAACACTTTCCTTGGTTTTTCTATTACAGTGGATTGGATTTGTGACCATTTTTTTCTTGCTCATTAATAGCCACTATATTCCAGAAAAATCTGCTGCGGAACTAGTCAAAGAATGTTGTCCTCCCACTCTTTGTTGCATAAGCTGAAAAGAGACTTGTCCCTCTTGAACATTTCAGCTCTTCCAGTAACTGATGAAATTGTTTGGGATAAAGTTCCTAATGATATATCCGTTCCTACGAAGATCCTGCAGATACTAAATGTGTTTAGAGTTTCAACGGGAGAAATAATAGTACCTGGGTTACATTCAGATGATTGGGATGTTGAAACTGTTAACTCCATCCTCTCTGAGCTGGAATATTATGCTGTTTTTGAATCAGAGAATTTGTACTCATATATGGTGAGATGTTCTGTTACCACCATTATGGACATCATTGTTTACATCGAGCTAGTGTTCAATGCACACTTTTTAGTTACACACAATAGGAACATTGTTCCACTCCCCCACAAGGAGTTCCAAAACATACACAGATAAATTTACATATTTTTCAGGATATAACACGTCAGATACAACATCCTTTTATTGTAAACTTGTCCCTACACCCCCGAAAAAAATATATGCTTACGCAAACTAAATCAATATATTCAGAATCATTTGTTATACAATTAGGTATGAAAGGCTATGGTTATTGGAAGGACACCATTTATTTGAAATCCATTTGGGGTACCAAAACATGGCAGGTCCAAGGTAAGGATATTTTATTTCGAGTCTGCTTAATTCTAACTCAAATGGTTTTCCTGAATGACACCATTCAGTAGATTACAGGTCTAGGATTGGCTAAAATTAAAGAAATTATTGCACAACCATTCCTTCCTTTGCATGATTTGACAACTGGCAGCATTTAACATATTTTACTGCTGACAAACTGCTCAGTATGTTACAGAATGGTACATTCAACACCATACATTCAGGTCCTCACAGGTGTTTATTGTGGCCAGCTGACAAATGGATGTCATGCATGTTTTTTGAATTCCACACTGGGGTTTAAAGCTAGCCAACCTGATCCTTGTTATTCCCAATCCTAACACTTAGGAACTATTACTACCTATTCAAAGGGAAAATGGTGTCAACAATAGTTAGAACACTCTACACTATCTGCAGTGAAACAACATCTTTCTCTCCTATGGGAGGACATGGATCTATCTGATTTTCTGTTGGGTCCTAAATCTCCGCATACTAAACTGTTTATTTATGTTACATATTATGATATTTGGAAATTGTCTCAAATGGAAGGTGTTGCAAGTTTAAGACAAATTGACACTCCGACCTGTATGGTTTGCCTGGGTCCAGCCAGTGTTTCATTGCCTATGGTGCCCCTTCAAATGGGCACTAGATATTTGCTTGGCTCTGCAAATGCCGGTTCCTGTAGATATGAACCTGTTGATGGGTCCTATAATGACCTGTTTTTGGAGTTGTCCCTTGGGCTTGTGGCTGCTGCTCAACGTGAGGTATGATCCCCTTCCTGCTGATGAGATGAGTGCTGCAAGAGTTGACTATGAGTATGGTAGCATTAATTGGTTTGGTTATGTGCTGTTGTTTAACTACATTTCACATTAAAATGCTGTTATTGATAAGTATAAATATGGTGAGGTCATAAACATTGCACTTAGGGTACAAGGAATAGTTTGAATGGCTCTTGTGCAAGTTATGGTTATTGATCCTAAGCATAACTTCTGAATTTCAGTGTTTTTTTGGTTTTAATCCACAACCATAAATGCACTTTAACTGTGGGTTTTGAGCTGAATCCCTGAGCGATTTTTTAAACACACATTAAGTTGTTATAATAAAGACAACTATAATATTTAGTTTCAGTAAATTTCTAGGGCTTGATGATTACCTGGCTGCTAACCCTCACTGCATTGGTCTGTTGTGCAATTTCCCCACAGAAGTACAACTCATCCTGCACATGGCCTTCAACAATGCGTAGAGGGGGTTGTAAACAAAACCCTAAAACCCCTTTAAAACCCTTACTATCCCATACCCTTACTAGTTCCTGAACTCTAAAAACCTATTTATAACTTTTACCACTCTGAAACCTTACCCTTCCCATAACTCTTTAATTCCCCCTTTTTACAAAGGTCATAATTACGACATTTAAAAAAACAATAGTTACCTATGAGGTATAGCACTGTGTGGTAAACTACTTCCCTGCGTCATACTTACTTGTGTGGTAGCGTCCTGAAAGGAAATAATTGCAGGTAAAGACTGAATACCATTGAATAACAGTAAATCAGTATGGGGCATATCAGCAACAACCGGCGATAATTATCGCTAAGCGCACTTAGCGCTAGGATAATTATCGCCGGCTAACGTGGATTTTTATCACTGAGATAGCGTGCTATTAGCAACGCTTATCTCATTAGCGATAAAAATCCTAGCGCTAACTGCCTAACGTGAGATTATCACTGGAAGCCCAGCGATAATCTCGCGAAATGTGGCGTTAGCTTGACGATAGGGCCTCAAAAACTTAGCCATGATATCCACCTTCCATAGGATATCATGGCTAAGTCAGTCCTGAAGCAGGCGTAAGGAAAGTAGCGATAACAGGGGTTATCGCTACTTTTCCTGCCGCTATGCTTCATAGCGTGGGGCTTGATGATAGGAGAAATTTTGCTTAGCGACATTTCTCCTGTCATGTTAGGTCAGGGATGCCCACTTTGCATCTCATTAGAGATGCAAAGCTGGGCGTTAAGAATCTGGGCGCTAAAGCAAGGTTCCACGTGGTAACGTGACCTTTCTAATTAGGCGATAGAATTATCGCCGCTTTTCGGCCAAAAACGGCCGCAAAAGCGGCGATAATTTACTATCGCCGCCTTGTAGATATGCCCCTATGTTCTTTTAACAATCAGCCCCTTTGCCTGCCCCACCCAAATCCTCAGTACTTTTTATATCTTTTCCTCCACTGATTTTTAATGTAGGGGGAAGGCGTAACTCTTGCTCAGCTTCAGACCACTACCAGTGTTTCTCTAACAGAAGCACATGGAAAACAGGCAAATGTTGCCATTTTTATCTTCTACCAAACCTGATTTGTGAGAAGTCAGATGCCCTTGCAGCTCTTATTACTGCACCTACTCCTGCAGACTTTAGGAGAATGGAAAATGTCAGCTTTTTCTATAGTAAGCATGATTGATATTATCTTACAGCTCTGAAAAGAATGTCTGAAAATAATGTGCACACACAGTTAACATTGCCACTCAACACATTCCCATGCGCTCACACACACTCATACACACACACTCCAAAGAGTGAGTGCTCCCATGTCGGCATACAATTGTGCTTGGTTTGTGTGTAATATGCATGGAAAACCAAAAAAGCTCTACTGCACACCACAATAAATAATATAAATTGCTTATGAAGCTCAAGGGCATGCATAGTGAACATAAAACCAGCATACGGAGCACCAAGCGCACAGCTCTTGCAGATCACACCAGCACTGGCAGCAAGGAAATATTAACCATTGTCAAATATTTCACTTTGCTTCCTGCCACCTGCAGCAACATCACCCCTCACAAAACCTTCGCAAGAAGCTCTCATAATTCTTCTTTAACTAAATCGCCTCCATATACACCATCTTCAACCCTTAACCAGACCAAATCACAGTTGCAACTCAACATCGCCTACATGGCAGAACAACAAACACTAACCTTGTGGCCTGGCATCACTACTGTTGAAATCACTACCATGAAGACCATCCACTCGGGGACCCAACCAACTCTAGTCCCACCACACCTTTACCAAAGAATTCCTACCGATCAGTGAAGCACTACCACCCAGCTTCAATGCCTCCATCAACTCAGCCACATTCCCAGACACCTGGAAACATGCCACTGTTATGCCACACCTCAAAAATCCATCTGGTCACCCAGTAACGCCTGATTGCTACAGTCCCACCTCCCTCATACCATACCAGGCAAAGGTTTTGAGACATTGGGAGACTGACTAACTGATGCCTCACCAGCCTCCTCAGCAACCTCCGGCTCTACAATGTTACTCACTGCGGACCAACGACTGTACAGAAACAGCACTCATTACCACCACAGATGACATATGGATGATCCATGAAAGGGGAGACATGGCAGCCCTCATTCTCCTGGATCTTTAACATGGTCTCACATCCCATTCTCATTAGGCACCTGCACAAGATTGGCACCCAAGGGCCACACTCTCCATATTGTTAACAGATAGAACAAAAGCTGTCAGCCTGGCACATTACTCCTGGAAATCCTGCAAACTCATTTGTGGAGTACCTCAGGGTAAATCGCTCAGCCCCACCCACTTCAATGCACACTTAATCCGTGAAAACTACATCAACATCCTCTCCTATGCTAATGACATGCAACTCATACTCTCCCGCTTGGAAAAGAACCCCAACACAAGATATAAGTTAATCACCTGCATGACCAAAGTCGCTGACTGGATGAAAGCCAACTGTTGCAAGCTCAACAAGGACAAGACAGAAGTTTGTTATGTTATACAGATTTGTAGAGCAACTATCACCTGGGATGGTATTCTGGCCCTGAGCAGGTGTGAGTCTAGGCATATCTAGGGTCTAGTGGGACTAATCAAAAAGCCAGGTCTTCAGCTTCTCGCGCAATTCAACAAGTGAGGAGGAGGCGCTTATGTGTAGCAGCAGGTCATTCCATGCTTTAGGAGAGATGAAGGAGAAGGCTCAACTGCTGGTTCTGGTTTTTAACATGTGTGGAATTTGTGCAAATATGAGTCCGGGCGACCAGGGGAGTCTGGAAGGCTTGCGAAAGCAGATGTGATTGTTGACGTATGCTGGGACAGTGCTATGTAGGTCCATGAAAGTTTGGGTGAGGAGCTTAAAATGTGGTTCTACAGGTTGGATGGGATGTGAGTTCAGCATGAAAGGTTGGGAATGATTGTGGCTGCCGATTTCTGAATGGTCTGAAAGCCTAAGTTTTTGGTGATCCCGGCAATGAGGGTTTTCCCGTAGTCCAGCTTGCATGTGCTGGTCCTGCATGACAGTTTTTCAGGTTGTGATTATGAGCCAGTTGAAATTCTTCCTCAGTATCTTCAGGCTATGGAAGCATGAAGTGGTGATGGCATTGACTTGACAGTCATCTTGAGTTTCCTATCGATGATAGTCCTGTGGTACTTGGCGTTTGTGGTGAGGGTAGTTGTGAGCCCTGGCTCTGTTGGGCAAGAGGTGGGGTTACACGGTGATGTGCTCTTCTCAAAGATCACAATTTTGGTCTTGACGGTGTGCTTTTGAAACAGATAGTCTTCATCCAGTGAATGATTTCAGGCATTTGACTTGATCCAGATATTGGGCGTCCTGTCCATGAGGGAGAGAATGAATTGTGTTCTTCTGCACTAGAAGAGAACATTGAGATTGTGAAAGCGGATGATGCTGGCTAGAGGGATCATGTATGTGCTGAAGGGTGACCGCTCACGGAGGATCCTTGCGGAACTCTGCAGATTAAGTTGCGAGCGCAAGAGGTGTACGTGCCAGGCTGAAAAACGGACTCCTCCCAGTCAGGGAGGAGTAGATCCATTGGAGTGCGCGTCCTTGAATTCCAATATCATGTAGGTGTTAGATGAGGATGGGGTGGGAGATTTTGTATGTTGAGTGGTCCAGAATGATGAGGACCGCCGTGGGCCCTCTGTACGGAGTCATGCAGATTTCATACATGGTAACAATGAGGGCAATTTATGTCCTGTGGTTGGGTCTGGGACCAGACGCAGTGTTGTCAAGGAGTTGGTGATTGTTTAGGTATCTGTTGATGATTTTCTCTAAGACCGTGCCCGGGAATGGTAGCAGGGAGAATGACCTGCAAGTGACAAGTGTTGAAGAGTCTGCAGAGGGTATCTTCAGCAATGGGAGGACAGCTGTGTGTTTGTAAGCATCTGGGGTCATTGCAGGAGAGGTAGAGGCATTTAGAATGGGTGTGAGCATGGCGCAGATGGGTTTCACTGCTCTGGAATAGGTGTGGTGGGGCAGGGGTCTGATGGTGCCCTTAAGTGGACAGAATTCATGGTGGTGGCATCATTTTCTTCTGGGGTGATGACAGCAATGTGGTTAGCATTGTTTCTTTGGATAAGATTGGGAAGCATTTGGTGAGGTCTGTCGGGTCTGGTTGTGGGCTGAAGTTGCTGTAAATAACTCTGATTTTTGTTACTGAATAAAAGAGAGCAATTGCTGCAGAGGTCCTGCGAGGGAGTGACAATGTGGGAAGCAGCTGATGGTGAGGTGAAATCTTTCACAATGGCAAATATTTATTTGCTTCTGTTGCTGCTGGCATTGATGCTGCGCGCCAGAGCAGTGCGTTTGGTCACCCACTCATTTGATGGTAGCGGCGTAGGTGGATTTAAACGTGCTGCTGCCTCCTTTGTCCTGGCTCAAACTCCATTTTCTCTCCAGTTGATGGCAGTGGCCTGAGTTCCTTCGTATACCAACTGGCCTGGGGTCTAGATCTGGTTGTACTGTTGTGTTTGATGAGGGCAAGGGTGTTGGCGCAAGAGGTGAGCCAATTTTTTTAATTCTTGAAGACTTTGGGGAGGCTGCTGCTGTATTTTGGGTCACTGGGTGTTGAGAGCGGTGTTCAACTCCTTGTATCGACAGGGACTGGAAAACTGCTTTCAACATCCAGTGACCCAAACACTGTAACAGCCTCCCCAAAGCCATCTAGAATGGCTGTTCTATTTTCTGCAATCTGGTCTGGTAGTGCTGAGTGTACGTTGGACGGGGAAGGCGATGCTTAACTTGACGAGGGCATGTTCTTTCCAGGGAGCTGGTGTGGGCTGGTTGATTCAGACATTGCTGAAGTTGGTAGAAAAAGGGTCCAGGAGGTGTCTGGCGATGTGGGTAGGTCCCTTTACCCATTGGGTGAGGGACAGTTTTCTAAGTTCTTCAATGAGTGCTTTTGACTTGGGGTTGGCATGGTCTCACAGGTGAAAGTCCAGGTCTTCGAGTAGGATGTAATAGCAAGCATTGAGCATAAGTGTTACGACCAAGTCTGCGATAATGTCGGTGAAGTTGGTGCACGGTCCTAGTGGTCTGTAGATGAGTCTGCCACTTTGGTTGAAGTTGGCTGTGATGTAGAGCTTGAACAACAGGTGTTCCATGTTCGAGGATGATGTATCTGTGGATATGGTGTGGCTGATGGTGTTGTCATGGATGATGGAGATTCCTCCTCGAGGCTTTTGAAGTTATTCTTGCCTGGCAATCTTGAAACCAGCAGTTATGGTTGTGGCAATGTCAGATGCCGATGTAAGGTTCAGCCAGGTTTCCATGAGAGGCATGGGCATTGTCGTGCACCAGGTCCCAGATGTGTTGAGGAGTATTTATGCAAGTGTGGAGTGTTGTGTGGCTGGTTGCTTGCAGGACTGTGTGAGTGTCAGAGAGTGGGGTGTTAGGTGTTGTTGGTGCAGTGAGTGTTGGGTGTAGGTAAGTGCATAAAAACTTGCACAAAGTGCAGGAGAATGGTCCCTCTCTCTTGTGTGGTGCAGTGAGGCAGCAACATATGGAGCAGGTGTCTGAGTTGAGGGCTCAGAGGGTCACAGTAAGTTAGCTGCGGGTGGGGGGAGGACCATGGTTCCTGGTGCTAGGCACAGACAAGTGCCTTTGATGTGCCTTTGGCACACCAGAGGCACAACCGCTGCACATGTCCACGCTGTAGCTGTCATTAAGTAGGTCCTGGGCAAGGAGAAGACTGATGTCACTTCCTGTACAGATAAGTGATGGCAAATCCAGTGATGTCACTTCCTGCACAATCGGATGATGGAAAATCCAGTGATGTCACTTCTTGTGCAGATGGCTGATGGAAATGACTCATCTTGCTTGGCGTCTTCTTTTAAAGACAGTTATGGTGGGAAACCAGTGATGTCCCTTCCTGTGCAAATGGATGATGGGTAATCCAGCGATGTCATTTCCTGTGCAGATAGATGATGAAAATGACTCTTCTTGCTTTGCTGTTTTTTTTTAAAAAGTAGTGATCTTCAACAAGAGCACCTCACCATGGGACTCTAACTGGTGGCCAGCCAAACTCAGTCAAACACACACACACACACACATACACCCAACACCCATGCCAGGAACCTCGGAATCACTGACAGTGAACTAGACATAGATCGCACAGGTCAATGCCATCACTACATCCCACTTCCCCACCCTGAAGATGCTGAGGAAGATCTTCTGGTGGCTCACAAGCCACACAAAAAAATATTTTACTTATGCCTGATTCACCAGTAAGTTTGACTACAGGAACGTAGACTACAAACCATCCAGAACTCAGCAGCCCGACTCAACCTTCCACACAGGACTCACAACAAACCACACCTCATGGAGTTACACTAGCTCCTGATACATAAACCAATTCAGTTCAGACTCCTCACACATACAATCAAGGCACTACACAACTTAGGTCTCACCCACCTGAACAGTTGTATCGCCTTCCACCAACCACCCAGATATTACTGCTTTGCAGTATTCCGACTCGCAAACATCCCATGCATACACAGAACTAGACCAGAAGGACAGGCATTCACTTACATCGCTCCCAAAGCATAGAACGGCCTCCCACTCCACATCAGAGCCTTCTTCTCTCTGCCTGAATTCCGCAAGAAGCTGAAGACCTGGCTTTTCAATTAAACAACTGTTGGAAAATTGGCATCTCTGAAGGATCAACACAAACTTTTTGCCTTCCTCCTCCCCTTTTTGCTGAATTAATTTTTGTTGGATTTAGGACTCAGAGCACTTTACCAACTGCTATCCAGTGCTGAAGCGCATGTGCTCTCTCCTCTAAACATGGTTTGATTAATATATCCACCTGTTTGGCATATTTAATTTACCTATAATTACCAATAAGTCCCTAATAGAGTGCAATGCATGTGCCCAAAGCCATTAAATTAAATGCTACTAATGGGCCTGCAGCACTGATTAGGCCACCCAAAAAAGTAGCACTTTAAACATGTCTCAGGCCTGCCACCGCAGGGCCTGTGTGGGTAGGTTACACTGTCTTGTCAACTTGGTATCTAAACCCCTTGCCAAGACGTAAACTCCACTTTTATCACATACAAATCACCCCTAAGGTAGGCCCTAGATAGCCCATGGGGCAGGTTGCTATGTGAGTAAAAGGTAGAACATGTACTTGTAAGTTTTACATGTCTTGGATGTGAAAAACACTTGAATTCATTTTTCACTACTGTGAGGCCTACCCAGCTCGTAGGATGATATTGGGAATTCCTTATTACACTTTTAAGCGGTTATTCTTTATTAATAAGGAATAGCATTGGAATGGTGGTAATGATGAACCCATTTTTGCTGGCAAAGTTGGAGTTAACATTACTAAGTTTTTTATACCACTAAAGAAAGGTGGCATTTTTGTGTTCTCAATGCTCTGTGTGCCTGCGGCCTTTCTCCAATATATGTCTGGGGTGGGTGACAGCTAGACTTTGTACATTCCCTCCAGACAGCCATACAGAAATGGAGCTTAGGCGTTACTGATGGGCCATTCACATCCTGATGGGCCGTCCTGGGCAGGATGGGAGGGAGGAGCTGACACTTACACCTAAAGGTCTCGGTCCTGTCTCCACGCAAAGGATTGCTTACTACCCTGTAGTGAGACTGGAGCCAGACCAGGAAGGGCAGGGACCCAGTTCACTTCAAAGGCCTCTCTTAAAAGTTTTGTGCGCTTCAAAGGCACAACTGTGTATATGTACTGGACCCCTGACACCTTCAACTCAGTGCACTTCTGGACCTGTGGATACTTTGCCAGGAAGGACTGCTGTGCAACTGAAAGGACTATCACTCTGCTGGACTCTGATGGATTTTGCTGGACTCCTGCTTTACTGTGCATGCCTTGAGCCCTCCTTGCCTGGGAGTGAGAAGGACTGGACCTGCATCTCTACACTCCAAAACCAAAGTGACTGCAAGGACTTGCTTTCTTTCATCCTATTCTGAATCCACTCTCCAACAGCACCTGGACTCTGGCATCCCAGAGTCTTGCCCTACCAATTGGAGCCAATCCAGTCCTGGGCCCTTGGAAGTGGGTTTAAAGTGCTGCAACTGTAAAAATCCATGCATCACTGTTGTTGGCGGATCATTACTGGTGCATCTCCTTCGATGTCGATGCATTGCTGCTTGAGGACATTGATGACATATCTGACTTACCTTGATTAGGATTGCGGTTCATGCTTTGACAGGGTGCATACCTCTGCCAACCAGAAACACAGTTTGTAATGCCAACCTATCAAACGCAGGCTTAGGTACGCTCGCCTGCTCAGCTCGAGGACTACCTCTCAAGTGATAGTTTGCTTTACAAATACAGATCACATAACATCAACAAATACACTGAGTAGGGACTTACAACATGCAAACAAATAGTCTTGACATACTCCTGAATTTCAAGTGACAGGTTTCTCTAAGAAACGATGCTGGGGGAAATTACAACAGAAAATTCCCATGGACTCTATACAATTACTGAAATTGCATTGGCTTCTGCATTCGTGTTTCATGTTAAGGTAATTACATTCATCCAGTTCAGTACAAGTACCATTGCAGAAATTCGGATAAAAAATGATCGCCTTGTTCTTATAGAGGGGAGATATGTCCCTACAAAATGGTCTATTACGTATCTTTCATTTATGTATGATTACATTTCAGTAGTTCTCTGCAAAAGTTGATCTAGAGGACATGGTGAACATCAAGCAGTATTATTTCATTCAGAACCCAAACAACCGATTAATATGAAACCATCTCGATATAAAACAGACAATTTGTATTTGAGTCAAACTGATTTTTGAGCAAAAAAGAACAAAAAACAGGCCTGATTCATCACTTTCCCATGGATGTCTAGTTTTTAGCATTGAGATATTAAAAAGCCTTCCCTCTTTAACTTTCTTAAACTGTGGTAAATATGCCCCCTTCTTGTGCCAAGATTCAGTCCAAAGAGTAATTTGTCGTGGGAAGTACTTGTAAGTGATTATGATATGGTTTTAGAGAGACCTGCCAGAATAAAGAGATTTTTATGGAGATCTCAGTATTCGAACAGAAGGAGATATCCTGTAGCAAAGACAAGTTGCGTGGGTGGGAAATGAGATAGATCAATTTCTGAGTGTTCGCACTCACTTAGCAGACAACAGAAGTTAGACAATGATTGATAAATATTTGCTTTTGATCCAGCTCAATACTTTTCCTTGGAAATCTACTCAATGAGCTTTAAGTAGCTGTCATTTTCTGCTTTTGGCAGGAGGGTGCAATTTTTTTCAGATAAAACAAAATACACACAATTTTGGAACAAAAACTCTTATGAAATTCATACTCGTCAAATTCTGCATACAGCACCAGTCCACTGTAATGCAGACTAACAATAGCTGTGAATAAATAAACCAAACCAATTGGCAATCCTAAAAGTATGGAAATCCTGTCGACTTTCTGAAATAACAATCTTCAAATAAATTACTCCATGACAGGGAGATTCATTTCACATCTGGCCCCTGGTAGCCATTTTACAGCGGGTAAGCTTCAATGCCTGCTGGCTGTCACCACTCCACTTTGTGAGGTGTGAGGTGAGGAGCATGGCGTTCAAATATGTGCTCTCAACATGGCATGGTGAACTAGTAGCAGAGCATATGCATGCATATGTGCAGCGGCGTAACGAAACTTGAGGGAGCCCCCTGCAAGATACATGGAGAGGCCCTTCTCTGGATTTAGTAAGGAGTTCTCAGGCCAGAGTACTGTGCTGAGGGGGCCTCCTCCAGCTGGGCCTCCGCGCCCCAGGGGCTGCGGTTCTGTGTTATGCCACTGCTAATGTGTTCTTGAAAATTGTAAGTACAGTCCGTGTGACAAACTGGGTAGTTGGTTAACTGGGGTGTGAGCCCGGGTCAAGCAGCAGCCACAATCCCTGGCAGGGTGAACCACAAAAAGTCACTATTTTAACCTGTGCTAAACTCCAGGTAGCTTAACACAAAAAGCAGTCAGGCTAAAATTCGAGGCAATGTGTAAAGTGTAAAGAATTTATGCGGCACACAAGTGAAAACACAACTCAAGAAAAATCTCACACAAATTTCGAAAAATAGAGTAAAATTTGATATATGATTTGACACCAAAACTGCAGAAATCTAATCAGTAGACCCGGAGTTATGAATGTATAAACTGTTTAGTAAAAACTAAGCCCCTAAAAGATTAAAGCACCAACCGCAGACTGCTAGGGGCCTATTTATCAAAGGGTTGCATCACTTTTGCGCCATGCAATGGGGCACGAAAGCAGCGCAACCCTTAATTTTGATTTATTAAGCCACACAAAGCCACTTTGTGTTGCCCTGAGTGGCTTGATATAACCAGAGTAATGCAACGCAGTTTAATTCGCTGCTTTGCGTTACTCTGCCCTGGGAAGGCGTTCCATGGTCTCGCATGGTTGTTCCCCCGCATCCACCCAAGGATTCTGAAGCATTCACAGATTTACCAATACTGTTAGACCTGGGAATGAGTCACAAATATCTTAATTTCTCCTTGTTGCTTCCTCTTTCTTTGTGTGCTGCATTTTGCGGCACACACAGAAAGAGGAAAATGCCACACGGGATTGTTTTCGTGAAGGAAGGTGTCCCTTCCTGTATAAAAACAATCCTGCTTACAATGCAGGCACCCTTGCACCATGGTGTAAGGGTATCTGCATTGGCGCTAGGCAGCTCATTGTGCGCCAGTGCTGGGAAAAGACCAGAATGCTCCATATAGTGTTAAATACAGCACATTCCTGCCCTTTCCCTGTCATGCAGAGTAGTGCAGCAAGGTGACTTTTTTTTTTTCTAACGTAGTTTCATATAGCACGAACTTGACCGAAGGTATCCGGTAACAGAGTGCATTACATAGCACCAGTTGCGTTACATGAGGACACATTCATTTTGTTAGGCGCATGGAGATTAAGTGATTTGCCCAGAATCACAGGATGTTCAGCGTCATTGCCGAGACTCGAACCCGGCTCCCCAGATTCGAGGTCGACCGCCCTAGCCTTTAGGCCAACTCCTCTCCCCGACTTGCATCAGTGCACTGCATGACATTTTGGTAAAAATACCCCCTACTCTTGTGAGACCGGGTCAAAGTTGCACAATATGGCCAAACGCAATGGTGTGCAGGTCGGATGCAAGAAGTGGATTAGACCCAGTTGACACTTACCTTTGGACTTAGAAGAAACTCTGAGAAGCAGTCTCTGAGAAGGTAGAAGTTCAGTGGGGCAATGCTGCAGGAAATCTCTGAGGAAGGAGCATGGTCGTAGGGGAGCCACTGGATCAAGTCATGGTGAAGATTTCTATGTTCAGAATTAGTCACTTTTATGGAATTCAAAAATCTACAACAAGACAAGGCAGTAGGCTGTTACTGACTTCAGCAGAGAACCGCAGAACAGGATTTGCTGTGTGTAGAAGAACTTAGTAAGAGCTACTGCAAAGTTTGGTCCACCAGCAATGCACCTCGGGCAAATCGGCGAGCAGGTTGGTCCCGGGCTTCCTGTGGTTCTCAGAGCAGTTTTTAGCCAAAAACGTTCTAAGTCTCAAGTTTAGGAATTTTTCTATCTGGGCACATATACCACCACCACCACACGTCCAGGACTGGAGGGGCACCACTTGGGGGGTTAAGACTCAATCAGGCTGGGTTCAGGTTCATGTTCAAGGTGATGGGAACTTGTTATGTCCCTGTGGCTCTGAATAGTAGGCCAGAAAAATAGCCCTTGGAGTCACTCTGGTAGTCATGGGGTCAGGTGGAGAAGCAGGGCTCAACAGCAGGGCAGGCCTCTGAGGGTTCAAGGCAGGCTCCAGGCAGTAAATCAGTCCTTCCAGGTGCAGCAAAGAAGTATTGTGGAGTACACAGCAGCAGGCAGTCCTCTGAGATTCATTCGGCAGGTCCAGAAAATGAACTGGCGAGTGGACCTGAGGGCCCTATTTTTATGCCTGGTGCCTTTTTTGACATGGTAGAGGTTTCTAGAGCTTCCTCTTTGAAGTGCTTGGAATCGTACTGCACTGGGAAACTCCGTGGAGTAGCTATGCACAATATAAATAGTATATCATATTTCATACGTTATTGTGATATGCATAAAAACTAAAAAAGAGTTTCTATACTGGTTCCTAAAAATACCTGCCTGCTAGGAAGCAACCGTATCTTCTATTAACATTATGAGTGATTGTTTATTTTAAATCTAATTTCTTTATTGCAAGCATATGCCCACCAGGGTTGGGTGGTGACATGTTTTGTTTCTTCATATTCTTTATAATTTTGTGCCATATGCTTCCAGTAAAAAATAAAAATACATTAAAATGTTGCTCCAGCTTGCCTTGGACAGACCTATTGGTTCAGCTAATGTTTGCAGTGTACTGTGTCATAGTATTAGGGGAGTGAGAAGAGACAAGTATGAAAATTGTTATGCACACAAAATGTTTTTGGCTTTATGCAAATTTCATTACATTTCTGCTGATTTTACATGTATGTCACATTATGTTATATCATGTCATGTCATTTCATGTCACGTCGCATTATATTATCTTATCTTATGTTCAGTTCCACCTCTAGACACAGAGATGTAACATAACAATTAGGAGTAAGAGAAGTGTGTTACTGGGGAAAAAAGGCAGGTTTTTATGTCTTCTTGAACATACTTCGAAAAGGTTCAGAACAAATGCTGTTGGATGTCAATTCCACAGTTTGCCAGAACAGGTGATAGGTCTGATATGGGGGTCCAAAGCAGAAACTGGATTGCAGAACGTGAAGCCTTTTTAGGTTGATGAAGCTGTAAAATGAGAAATTAGGGATATGATGGGGCACTAATTTGTGAACAATTAAGAGCCTTGTGGGCTATTTTGGAATGAACAGGTAGCCAGAGTAAATAGTTTTAGAAAGGAGGTAATCCTGTCACCGCTTGAAATGCTGGTAAGTGGGCGGGTGATGCCATTTTGAACCAGTTAAAGATGGTAAAGACGTTTTTCCAGGGCAGCAGGGTAATTGGCACTGGAATTATCTAATCTAGATTGAATCAATGTATTTACTAATAGGTTGTCCCCACAGTCATCAATGTAAGGGAGTAGTTGCCATAAGATCTTACATTGCCCATAGCATATTCCAAACACGTTAGTCACTTGTGCTTCAAATGTCAGTGTGGAATCCAAAAGAAAACCCGTGGTCCATTGTGTTTTAACAGGGATTGGAGGAGGTTGCACCTCTTCAAGCCAACCTGTAGCAAGATGGGAAAGAGAAACATTTGGGCGATCGGCAGCACCTCAGTTTTATTTGGATCTACAAAATATTTCCTAGGCTGTTGATTAGCTGCTGATAAAATGTGAACTCTTTTTGGAGAATTATATGCAATTCACCCATCTGGCACCAATGCAACCATCACTGACATTAAAGGACAATGAAAAGAACTTACACATTTCATCATAGGTGGTACCCATATTTAATCTTGACGTCTGAAAATGTCAAAATGATCTGAAAAAATGGAATTGAAGCTAAAACATTGGGTTGTACTAGGTGATCCAAATCAAATCCTTAGTTCTCAAACCCAAAAAAGAATGTTCTCCTCTCTTCTTTCACTCTGAGAGAAGAACCAGTGATATTCCCTTTGTTCACTTCAGAATAGTCAAACGTGAATGTTTTTGTAAAAAAAGTTTAAAATAAACATTGAAATATGCATGTGAGGGGGGAGCAAGATGGCCACTGACTGACCACTGTGAGAGTCGCTGTAGAATACTCACCCCTAGAGATATCGAGATGCCGTGCTGGTATGCTGCTCCACACTTACCTGGTTGACCGGCTGGTTTTGTGGGGGTTGTACAGTGGTTTCCATCGGAGATCAATCGGACTGGCCATTGAAATCAAGGCGCTGCTGGGAATTGGTTTCACTGCCAGAGCACGCCTGAGGTGCTCGATTCATGAAGGGATGATGGGCCCAAAAATAAACAAATCCACGAAGGAAGTCTCAAAAGACCCCCGAAGGAGGCTGCCGCTGCGGGAACTAAGGCTGTGCGCGGCTCGTGCCAACCTCGGCGTGAATCCTGAGGCACAGGGTCAAGACTGATTTGCATATAGCCAAGTCTAAACTGGGGTGGCATGGTGAGCAAAAGAATGATGGACTTAACCCAGATCTCTTGACTGGGCGTGAATGTTTTGATTTGTTCTGCATTCCGTCCATCAATTGTGTGTCTTTTGCTTTCTCGCCCTAAGTGTGCCAGGTATGCTCAGACGTGAGTCCTGGGCTCACTGTGCCACTGGAATCAAGCTATCCTGGCTGAAGAGGGGTGAAACCCCAAAACCGGTCCTAGGATGATTGTTTCCAGTCCAGGGAGGACCTGGCTTGGCAGTACGGGCTGGACTGTTCCCATGAGGCACAGGGTCAAGACTGATTTGCATATAGCCGGGTCTAAACTGGGGTGGCATGGTGAGCAAAAGAATTATGGATTTAACCCAGATCTCTTGACTGGGGGTGAATGTTTTGATTTGTTCTGCATTCCGTCCATCAATTGTGTGTCTTTTGCTTTCTGGCCCTAAGTGTGCCAGGTATGCTCAGACATGAGTCCTGGGCTCACTGTGCCACTGGAATCAAGATATCCTGGCTGAAGAGGGGTGAAACCCCGAAACCGGTCCTAGGATGCTTGTTTCCGGTCCAGGGAGGACCTGGCTTGGCAGTTCGGGCTGGACTGTTCCCATGAGGCACAGGGTCAAGACTGATTTGCATATAACCAGGTCTAAACTGGGGCGGCATGGTGAGCAAAAGAATGATGGATTTAACCAAGATCTTTTGACTTGGGGTGAATGTTTTGATTTGTTCTGCATTCCGTCCATCAATTGTGTATCTATTGTTAATACCAAGCAAGGCACCAAAATAAGAGGGGTTGCCATTCTTTCCCAGAGGGAGATATATCCTTTAAAAGAAACTTGTCAGATAGGTGGGGTCGCTGGGTGCTGGTAGAATGCATGTTACATGACGCTACTTTTACTCTATGCTCAGTTTAAGGCTTGACCGGGGATGATCCTCAGCTTTTAGAATTTCTGGATACAGAGTTAGCACTCTGGCCTCTCCCAGTAATTATGTGCAGGGATTTTAACATTAATGGCTTAGGTTGACTCTGGGGGGGAACGGGAGATAGCTACACGGGTCGGAAGAGAAAGGTCTATATGGTCCTTACTAATTTAGTACAGAACAATGGACTCACAGATGTGTGGTCACACCTAAAGCCTGCAGACCCGGGCAGCACGGTCTTTTCTGCCCCTCATAAGTCAGTTGTCAGACTTGATTACTTCTTTGTTTCACACCTAATCATTTCTAGGTGGAGAATAGAAAAACATCCCCGATGAGTATCAGACCATAATCCTTTAATTTTAACAGTTACTTTTGCCGGGGGGGGGGGGAGGCCAGAGCGCGTCTGGACTTTCGAAACAGGGCTTTCAAAGGATCCAGAGTATGTGCTCCATATGAATGAATGGATCAAGGTGTTCTGGGATATTAATAGTGAGAGTGCCAGCTCTGGGGTGGTTTGGGACACGTTTAAAGCTGGGGTCAGGGCGGAGACACTGACTTATAGTTTGTATCGACAGAAGAGCGAGGCACAGCGAGAGAATATGCTTCATAAGACCTTGATGGAGGTAGAAGAAGAGCTCTCAGCTGCCTTAACGCTGGGCAACTCATTTGTTGACATATGACTTAGGTTGGTTTAGTTAAGGCAGAGATAGGGGATATTACTGCGGCCGAGGCAGTGGAAAGGTTCCTTGCCAGGAGGAAGCACTGCTATGAGTTCAGTGAGCGGGTGAGGCATGCCCTGGCAGCACGACAGAGACAAAAGAGCGCGGCGGGAGACATTCTTGAAATTTTAGACACCAGGGGGAATCTAATTAAGGGTTCACCAGGGATTCGGGAAGTATTTTGGCAATTCTATAAAAATTTGTATCGCGAGGAACAACGAGTGGAGGAGAGTCCAATCCAAGGGTATTTAAGCAAAATTCCTATACAGCGTATTTCCCCTGAAGATGCGGAGCTAAACGAGACCCCATTGACTCAGGAGGAGATTTATGGTGCTCTTGATAGCCTCCCCTCTGGCAAAGCAGCTGGACCGGACCAGATTCCTTTAGAGTTCTACAAAACCTTTATGGGAGTAATTAGACTAGACCTGGTCGATGCTGTATTTCAAGCTCAGCAAGGGAGCTCTGTTCCCAAATTTTGGGCTGGGGCAGACATTACAATATTCTTAAAGAAGGGCAAATCATCTAGAGAGCCAGGGTCTTATAGACCAATTACGCTTATGAACAGCGATTCTAAAATACTGACTAAGCGGTACAAAAGGGGGTGATGATGGACGGAGCATCAGAACCAATCAAACACTCACACCCAGTCAACAGATCTGGGTTTGAGCCATCACCGTTCTTTAGCCCACTCTGCCACCCCAGTTCAGACATGGTCAAATGCAAATCAGTCTGACCCTGTGCCTCATGGGAACAGTCCAGCCCGAAATGCCAAGCCATGCCTTCCCTGGACCGGAAACAATCTTCATAGGACCCCCTTTTGTACCAAAATACTGACTAAGGCCTTGGCGACCCGCTTAAACTCCATTATTGGTAAAACGATCCACCCCTATCAGCACAGGTGTATACCAGGGAGGGGAACAACACAGCACATTCGCAGGGTCAGAACTCTGTTCGATGCAGCCAAAGTCTTAGGGGATCTTATGGCTCTGATGCTAATAGATGCTGAAAAAGCATTTGATAGGGTCTCCTGGGACTATCTGTGGGCGGTTATGAAATGGTTTGGTATTGGGAACTGCTTTATTAATGCAATTCAGGTTCTGTACAAAGCACTGATGGCCTGATTAAGATTGAATGGGGGTATACCACACCACTATCAATCATGCGGGGCACTAGGCAGGGTTGCCCGTGCTTGCCCCTTCTTTTTGCCCTGTACATTGACCTTCTGATCAGGAAACTGGAGGCCAACTAGATATCATGGGCTGGAAACAAAAACCCTGGCCTATGCAGATGACATCGCTGTGGTCACTCCTGACCCTAAAACCACTGTAGCCGCAATTGAGGAAGAAGCCCAAGCTTTTGGCTGGATTTTGGGGTTTGCATTTAATAGACAAAAGACACAGATAGTCAAGAATAGGATGGCTGATTTGGATGACCCTCGGGTGACAGCTACGGCCGTATACTTAGGCATCAATATTACACCCGAATTGGGACAATTGGTAGAGAGAAATATCGAGCCAGTAATTCAGAAGGCAAAAAAAGACTTCAACAAAATACATAATCTTCATCTGTCGATGGTCGGTCAGTGCAATGTGGTCAAGATGGTCTTTTTACCCAAAATACTTTACTTATTCAGGGCTATACCGCTAGAATTTGAGAAACAATGGTTCATAACAGTCGAAAACATCCTGAATAGGTTCATATGGGCACATGGGAAAACAAAGAGTGCCTTAAGGTATATGACATTACCGAGGGAAAGAGGAGGCTGGGCAGTCCCACACCTCAGAATGTATTATTGGGCTGCGGCTTTTCAATACATGCGCGGGCTAATCGGTGGGAGCATCACAGATCCTTGGTTTAAAACGGGGTCTCCAGCTATAATAATTTATTGCTAGGGGAGGATGCGGGGAATTGCTTTATGAAATTCAGCGAACCCAGCTACTTCAAACAAACAAGATTTAAAACCCTGATGGCACCATTCAAGATTTGGGCAGCGTTAAAAAAACTGGCCTAGAGAGAATTAACTTTTATCCTCAGATGTACAGAAATCCTGTTTCCAGGAATCATCTCTAATACCATAAGGCTAGAGTGGGAGGGGTGTTGACTGCAGAAAAAAGGGGATCTAATAGGGACAGAGGGAATCCGTTCATTTGGCAATATCCAGGACATATTTGGTATTAATAAAATATATTTTTTTAAATATCTCCAGCTACGTAGTTTTCTAGGAGGGAAAAAAGGCGGACTGTATGGCTTAAGGGAAGTTAAAATCATTGATGTTGTAAGAGATGGTGAGAACTGCACCATTAAGAGAATCTACGCAGAACTCTCTTTACTAAAGCAGGATAATCTTGATAAGCAAGGAAGAAATGGACAGACAAGCTTGGTGTAGATCAAGACTAATTTTTCGAATCTTTAGATATGTGAGAGACCGTCCTGTGCTCCGCGGGGTTGCAAGCTCAGCATTTTAAAACAATTTTTTCATTGTATTATACTCCGGCAAAGATAGCGCAGTGGGGGGGGGGGGGCAGCAAGGAACTAGATGTCCCCGCTGTGACATCCCTGATGCTGATTTAATGCACATGTTTTCAACTTTCCCTCGGTTAGAAATCTTAATGAGAGCAATTGAAAAATGTCTAGATCAATCATTGAACTGAAAGGTCTTGCTCACGCCTGCACTAATGCTTTTGGCGATAAATAGTAGCGAAATGCAAGACTCGTCTCACTACTTCCTTTTCCTGGCCATGGCTGTGTTGCGAATCTGCATTGCCTCTGCCTGGCTTGATCAAACAGCGCCAACATTTCAGCAATGGCTCGCCAGGCTGCTGGCCATATATAATGTTGAAAGGGGGATCTATGAGTGAAAGGGCAGAAGAGGGAGAATGCTTGGCAGGCGTATTTGGGCACCCATTTATAGAAGGAAGGAAAGCTGGGGGGATAACAGACCCTCACTGACAGCATGATCACTCTTTCCTTATCTATTTTTATACAGGCTGGCTTGCAATTTTCTTTTCAAATGGTGGTATTTGTTTGCTAGATATGTAAATAACGGTATATATTGCTTTGCCTGAAGTAACTAATATTTTTTCTTTCAAGGATTATGATTTACCGTTTCATTAATGTTCCTACATTCAGATGGTTTTTCTTCATTTCCTTTATGTACTATGGATGATTGTTAATTCCTCATGTAATAAGTGTAAGTGTAACAATGGTGCTCCTATAATAATGATACATTAACAAAAAGATGCATGTGTATAGGCACTGGTGGAAAACTTGCAATGGGTTGGAAGTCTATTCAAGGATATCCACTAGTGTGTGCATTTGCTCACGCTTCTATATGCAATGTTGGCCATCTTGCCATGGAGAAGGCAGCTCCGAGAAGTGTACACACAGGAGGCGGCATCAATAGTCTGGTAGCAGGTCTGGGGGAACCGCCAGGCCCTCGACTGGTTTAAAAGAAAATGTGAAATAAAAATGATTTTCTTAAATAAAGCACACAATGGCCCACAAGTCCCAGGAACTGAGGGGGACTACTTTCTGTGTCAGTGATGGCATTGAGCTTCTTCATAATGCCATCACTCACACAGACAGGAACCGATGGCTGAAGTGGACTCACCCACTGTCCAAAGCTTTGCTATGGTGGATGGAAGCAAAATAAAATGTTCTTGATATTAAAGCACAGAAATGGATGTAGCTGACTCGATAAAAGCTGCTATAAGTAAGTATGGCATTGCTAAAATTACAAGGGCTAACGCTAGACCTTAAAAGGGATCACAGGTCTAGCCAGATCTCTTTCAGTGACTCACAGCTTGCCTTTACCAGGGGAACCATGGACATCACATAGAATGTTGACACTTGGAAGGAGCCAACTTTCATTGTCGCCCATCTGTGGCCATCCCGGGGGGGGCCTAAAACGTGAACTCCTGCCCCAAACTCATGCTTATCGAGATTAAACATGCTCCAAATCAGTGTAATTCTACATTCGCCTATCCAAACAGTTATAAACTGCACGCAAGAGGACATACAGTTTCCCTCATTCGCATGGGCAAGGTACTCACACAAATGATGGCTTTCCTGCTCTATGCCTGTGATGGCGCATTGGCACTTACACCTTAGGGGCATATCCCCAAGAAGCTATCACCGAGTTAACGGCACTTTACCGCAGCCAAAGTTGCGATAAACTTATCGCCCCAATCACAAGCTGGTGTTAATATCCCACAGCACCAGTTTACCCGCAAAAGCAGCCGCAAAAAACATCGCCACAGATGACCCCCGCAACTATCGCTAATGAGATACAGAGTAGGGGTTCCCGTGCCAAAAGCCGCGACAACACCACTCCACATCATTCACAACGACCAGCCAGAACTGCGAAAAGAACACATAACAGGCGATAAGGCATGTAAGCAGCAGGAAAATAACACCTGCTCTGACCTGGTGCAAAGTCGGACCACAGCCTGCACCACAAAAGGGAGCACAGCCCACAGCCACATCGGAAGGGCAACAGATGCCATGGAGCCACTGGTCATGGGGCCCAGACACCCAAGAGGGCAACAACACCCACCGCCACCACTCCAGGACCCCAACCCCCACCCAGAAACCCCCCCCAGACCACCACAGAGCCTGCGCAGACAAAGACAGCGGGCCCCCAGGATACGCACCAGCCACACAGCCCAAACACCTGACAATGTCATTGCCCACTATAGGCTAAAAAGGACTACCATCATACGCATCCTGACCAACAACGTCCAACAGGCCGACGGCACTAACACAGCAGACAACCAACATCCCACCCCACACAAAGCTGTTGGCTGTGCTGCACCTTTTGGCCCCTGGTACCCCCAACCAACACCTGCCAGAGTCGGAGGAGTCACACAGCCAGCCACATCCGAGTCCCTCACACTTGTCCTGGACATCACCATCAGCCTGGTACCCCAGTCCCTATACGTCAAACACAATGCCCAGGATCCGCTGGAGACCAAGCAAGGACCATATGCCATAGCTGGATGCACGCACGTGTTGGGGGCAATCCACAGCACACATGTCATACCAGTGCCTCCTGGTGACACAGCACACAACCACTGGAACAGAAAGCACACGTCTCACATCAATGTGCAGGCAACAACCGAACACCGTGGAGCCTCCACTAATATCGCCTCCAAATACCCAACCAGTGTGCATGGTTCCTCCAACCTCCGACAGTCCATCAGCAACCAGCGTTCCCAGGATGGCACCAAGGGAAATGCAAAGCCCCTTGGCAAGTTCCAAATCTACACCCCACTCACCTCAACTCCACAACCATGCATCTCACAACTCTGGCAATGCACACATCACAAAATCAAAAACAACATGCAAAACAACATGCCCACCCACCAGACATGGCAGAACAACTCACAATGGTAATCTGGGCCAGCCGTGAAAATGAGCCATCAATGGCATGGCACCTCAGCCACACATTAGCCGAATGTGGGGAGAGGTTGCAACCAGGCATGTGTGAAGGATGCAGGAGAACCATGATTGGGAAAGTACACAATGCCAAGAGTGGCAGAGATGTGCTGGACAGACCTCAGTATGCAGAACACACCCATATCCATGGCAACATTCTGGTATATGGAGTGTAGTGGGCAGTGGACGCAACCATGTCACCCCAGTCAGTGGGGGCGTTTGTGGAAATGTTGCCTGTTACGTCCCCCCCATAAGCGTGAGCGGAGTGGGATGGCCCAGCGTACGCCAGGCTAGCGTAGGGGTGTGAATAAAAAGCACGTAGCCCTGGGTGTGGTCCTCTTCCGGAAAGCCCAACGTCTCTGGGGCCGATTCACAGAACTAACTTAAGACAAAATCCTAAACTTACTACTTTTGGTATTCACAGAAGTTAGGATTTTGTCTTAAGACAAACTTAGGACAGACTTAAGAAACACTTAAAACAGACTTAAGACAGACTTAAGACAAACTAAAGACAAACTTAAGACAGACTTAAGACAGACTTAAGACAGACTTAAGACAAACTTAAGACAAACTTAAGACAAAATCCTAACTTAAGTCTGTCTTAAGTCTGTCTGAAGTCAGTCTTAAGATTGTCTGAAGTCAGTCTTAAGATTGTCTTAAGTCTGTCTTAAGTCTGTCTTAAGTCTGTCTTAAGTCAGTCTTAAGTTTGTCTTAAGTCTATCTTAAGTCTGTCTTAAGTCTGTCTTAAGTTTGTCTTAAGAGAAACTTAAGACAATATTCTAACTTCTGTGAATACCAAAAGTAGTAAGTTTAGGATTTAGTCTTAAGTTAGTTCTGTGATTCGGGCCCAGGCCAGGGTGGCGCTTCTCACCACGCCACAAGGCCGATGCTGTCCTCATGAGTGGAGTTGCCTGCGATCCTGTGCGCCTGCCGTACCCTGGCCCGCTGGACCCCAAATCCATCAGGCCCCCCCTGTGCAGCTAGGCCACACTGATCACCTTCCGACACCGGCGTATGTCAAGGAGGGCCCACCACGTGCCTGCGCAAGCTCCAAGCCAGAGGCCCGCGACCTTGGCAGCCTCCTCAAACCATCACAGCCTCTACGACACAGGCCCGCTTTAGTTTTTTCTCATTGACGTACTCTACTGCCGCCTCTGGCCTACACCACGGTCAAGTAGGTCACACATTTGGAACTGAGTCTTGATTACACCATGGCAGTGAACATTATTTAAGGCAGAGTTCATGTCACTATACACCCTTCGATGTGGTGCCACCAAGTCTGTGCATAGCATTACAACCACACGTGTCTGTGGGCCTACGCGGACTACTGCCCTCGGACTACGCTGCGCATGAGTAGGTCACAGAATTGGAACTGAACATTGATTATTCAAACGCAGAATACATATGATTGCACGCAAGGAGAGGCGTAAGAGAATGATGTGTTGCAGTCCGGAGGGAATAGGATCATCATTACAGAGGTGATCGAACACTATCGACAACTGCCCTGGTGTCACTAACTCTGTGCATCGCGAGCCAACGACAGGTGGGTGTGGGCCACTGCTGACCGCTGCTTCCGGTCTACACTGCGGTCCAGTAGGTCACTGAGTCTTGAATTAGCGATGGCAGAGTTCATATTAGTGTACCGGCATCATCGCAGACTGCATCCCCTCTCAGCACCGGTGCCACTAAGTCTGTTCTCCGACATTCATGAACACTCTCTAATCGTACATTGGTGGTGTCTGAGTCTATGGAATAGGGGCTAGTTTTCATCCTCATGTAGCTGATACCGAATTGGTGGTGAAAACTAGGCTGTCGCTTTTCACTCCACCATTTGCTGCTTCCGGATAACATCAGACCTTCCGCATCATGCCCTATAGGACACCTTCCTCTGTCCCCCGCAAGCCTCCGCCACATTCACCATCGACATTGATGAGGAAACGCTCACTGAGCGTGGACCTACCTCAGTGCATCACAAGTCACCTTCCCGTGGCAGGGTGCCTGTGCCGGCCGCTGTGCATCCGTGGCCACTAACTCTGTGCTGGTCAGGTCCGGGACCCCTTCTTCTGAGATACTGGATGGCCTCTGAGGCAAAGGCCTTAGGGTCATCAACGCCATGTGTCTGTGGCCCTGCACTGTCCGCTGCCTCCGGTCTCAACTGCGGTCCACCAGGGCTCACACATCAAATCAAGTCCTGACCGGCCCAGACGTCACATCACCGCAGGAGGAACACGCCACCATTGCCAGGACCACCTCCAACCGCCATCTGCCAGAGTCAAAACGGTGGTCCTGACAGACTTACGGAGTTGCTCACACCTGTCGTGGATGCCATCATCAGTCTGATACCCTGCTCGGCACTCCAGGTGCCACTGACTCAGTGCACCGCAAGCCATCGTCCGTTACTGATTGAGTTTTGTGTTATTGAGAGGTTGCGCAAAAATGTCACCTCAAGCAGAGTGGGAGACCTGGGATGTTGATGAGGAAGATGATGCAGGTCTAACACACCCCACTGCATCTGCATCAGGAATGTCTCTAAGGGACACAATCCAAGGCTTTTTCTTCACATGGGCGCGCTCAGCTGTAGTGCCCCTACCTCAGTGCACTGCAACTCACGGACACTTCTGTTTGCATGTTGTGTGTCCTCTGGACTTTCTCTGGCTCCCTCCATGTTGCTCAGCAGTTGACTCTGTTATGCAGGTGTTTTCAGTTTCCGTTGCACTGGTGTCCACTGTTCAAGTGGTTGCCAGCACCAAGCACTCCGTGCGGGCTGGCTTACACTCACCCCACACACATCCAGCACAGGCATCACTGTACATGTGGCCCTGCCAATAAAGGGGCCGGGCGCACTTGCCCGTAGCCAGTACAACATAATATCTGTGTGTGTGTCTGTGGTCTTGTTGTATGCATGAGGGCCCTGGGCCCTACGACAATACATTGTGCTGTGTACAGCGGATGCAGACATGTCACCCCAGGCAGCGGGTTGGAGCTTGGACATGTAGCTTTGTCATCACTCACTCAATTAGTAAAGGAAGTGGCCTGGGCCATCGTACGCAGAGCCAACGTGGGTGTGTGACTGATATTTGCGTGCCCCTGGGCGTCGTTCTGTACTGTGAATGTGCATCTGCATGTGTCTCTGTGGCAGTGTGGGTCTCCTTTGTGGGGGGTAGGGGGTCCCTGTAGGGTGATAGACACCAACGTATGTGATCTAGTTCGCCTTCCATGGGTTTGGACCCCACCCACACCAGTTGGGCCACCTCCTTTTGGCGTGCTGACACATGGCAGTGGGGTGCCATGTGTGGGTGGGTGAAGTGTCGTGAGCCAGCTGTGCTTGCGGGTGCTTCCTGCTGTGTGGTCTGTTGCAGGCTCTGTGTTCTCCTCTAAGTAGCTTGGCTGCCCGGGTCCTGGTGATGGGTTGTGTGGGATATCCATGGGCTGAGGTAAGGAGTCAGTGTCGAAGGTGTGGTGGTCCTCTCCGGCATCACAGATGTGTTGTCTTCTGTGCTCTGCTGAAGGTGTTGTGTCTCTGCAATGTGAAGGGGAGATGCATGCTGACATTGTGTTGACATGTATGTTGGCACATTGTTCTTGTTTACATTCAGACTGTATGACAATGTACATTGTGACTGTTTGGGAGGTGCAGGATTCTTCTGCTGGACAGTGTACATTTGGACTACATGATGGATGTGAGGTCGTATGCATACATTTCCATTTCACAGTTTCCAGCTCTGTCAGATGTAGTAGGCATGTTTTTGTGCATGTGCAGAGCCAGTTGTGTCCTCTGTTCTGCAGTGTCAGCTATGCTCATTGTACCACATTGTCGTCAATGTGGGTGTGCTGTTCTTGCTCTGTGTGTGTGCTGCAGTGTGCCAAGGGGATCAGGGACATGATCCTGGGTAATTGTGGGTGTGCAGTGTGCTACACCTCGTTGTGCATGTGTGCCATTGTGTCCATCTCACCCTGTCCCCCCAGTCCCTGTTCGTTACTCTCCCTGTTAATGTTGTGTCAGGTCCTCTTGAGCTGTGTCCGTACTGCGTACTTCTTGCACTATTTCCACACTGATGACTGTGGACTCGGTTTCTACCAGCTCTGCCACCTCCTGTCGCCGTTGCTGTCTTCCGTTTGGCAGCGGGTTTATGCCTGGTTTAGGTTGTCACATCATGCCGGCGCCTCTTGGCCTCCACGGTTGGCCTCCTCTGCACTCCGACTGTATTCCAGGTGGTCTGCTTGTGGGTCAGTTGCTGGTAGTGTTCTGTCACCTCTGTGACGTTGGTCTATATTGTCAAGGAGTGATCATTGGCGATTCTTTAGGACCGTGTGAGTTTAAGAAAAATTACGACAAACTATCTACACATGAGTGGTATGGTGCAACGCTACCTACCGCTAGTTGTCCCCCTGGGAAATTACCCGAGGGGAAATGAGGCGACCTGTAGTACAAAAAAAGAAGAACACAATAGTCTATGTAAGCTTCACATTAGACGATAAAGGTGTAGTCAGTACAAATTGCTTGGTAAAAAACAATGCTGGTCATGCATTTCAAAATAAAACACTACGTGACTTTCATAAGCAATCCCCTTTAATTAATCTTGAGCATAAGTGACAACACCATGGTGGTGAGTGATGTGTAGACTCACCTAGTTAGATATTTAAGTAATGCCTCATCAGTTGCCGCGAAGTCTAATAGGCACAGTGAGTGGTGTCTCTACAGTGTTGGAAAAAGAGACACACATCAACAAATCAGGGGTCAGTGTCATGATTTATAGTGTCTTGTCTAAGCATCATTTAGATAAGGAACATGGGGGTCATGGTTATCCTATTTGTAACCTGAGCGGATGCTATTGCATTCTCGCCAAAGTCCCTTTCACGAAGTGTGCTGTAATCACTCACCGATGGCCCTGGGAGGGAGGGTCTTCTTACTGACCACATCATACAGTAAGCGGAGTTAGGGGAGGCCATTCTGTTGACTGTCCCACAGAAGACCCCTGGGTCCAGGTCGTGTGCAAATTCCGTACCCTCCTTCTTGTGAATTGAGTATAGGGCATGTACGTTGGACCTACTCAAGCCCTATCTATCCCTCCATTTTGGTAGATTTATACACGCCCCCCCTCCGTGGGACATACCAGAATACCAGAAGGCAAATCCCTTACTTCTTTGGCTCTGTCTAATCAAGAACGAGCAGCTATTAAATCACTCACAGAGGACACAAGTATCACGATAAAACAAGCTGACAAGGGGGGAGCGACCGTCATACAATCCACCAGAGATTATGACATTGAATGCTTACGCCAGCTTCAGAATAGGAAATTCTACACCCCCATATCCGTGAATCAAATTACACGTTTGACAAACGAGATTGCCTCCATGGTTTTCGAGGCAGAGAGCAACGGATGGGTCTGCAAAAAAGAGGCAGAGTTCCTAATTACGAAACAACCCACAACACCGTATTTCTATACCTCCCCAAAATACACCAGGGGACCATCCCAGTCCCACGGAGGCTTATAGTATCAGGGCTAGGCTCCCTGTTAGAACCTTTATCCAAATTCTGTGATCCGCCTGGGACGCCTGGGACGACTCCTGGTGGCCCCCTGCCCTGGGCACCGCACCCAAACCGACGAACCACGCACGCAACCTGGGCTTCATCCTGGACTCCTCCCTCTCCATGACCAGGCAAGTCAACGCCGTGTCCTCGTCGTGCTTCAACATCCTGCGCATGCTTCGGAAGATCTTCTGGTGGATCCCCACGGAGACCAAGAAGACCGTCACCCAGGCCCTCGTCACCAGCCGACTGGACTACGGCAACGCCCTCTACGCCGGAACCACCGACAAGCTCCAGAAGAGACTCCAGCGGATCCAGAACGCCTCAGCCAGACTCATCCTCGACATCCCACGGAACAGCCACATCTCCGGACACCTGAGAGACCTGCACTGGCTCCCCGTCAACAAAAGAATCACCTTCCGGCTCCTCACCCACGCACACAAAGCCCTTCACGATCAAGGCCCGAGCTACCTTAACAACCAAATCAACTTCTACGCTCCCAAACGCCACCTCCGATCTGCCAGCCACGCCCTCGCTGCCGTCCCACGCATCCGTAGAGCCACAACAGGAGGAAGGTCCTTCTCCTACCTGGCCGCCAAGACCTGGAACTCCCTCCCGGCCGACCTGCGCCTGACCCAAGACCTCCTCTCCTTCAGGAAGAAGCTCAAGACCTGGCTGTTCGAGCAGTAACGGCACCCCCCCCCCCCCCTCCGCCTTGAGACCCTACGGGTAGGTAGTGCGCTCTATAAATGTCTTTGATTGATTGATTGATTGATTGTGATCGTTACCTTCAGCCATTGGTAAAACAAACCCCTTCATACGTGAGCGACACCACCGATGTCTTACGTATCATCGATGGCTTGGGAGACACCACCAATATTGACCTATTAGTCACCCTGGATCTAGAAAAACTCTACCCGAACATACCACAAAGAGAGACATTGACCGCGATAGAAACGGCCCTGATGGGTAGAGAATGGGTGTCTTCTACCCGAATTCACTTTATCATGCAATGTGCCAACTTAGCACTTACAGAGACTTTTTTCGAATTCAACACACAACTCTTCCATCAGTCTCAGGGTACTTTGATGGGGAGTACTTTTGCACCAAGCGTGGCATGCCTCCACATGGCGACGTTTGAACAGGAGGTGATACAGCATGCTAGCAACCCCTTCGGAGTTAACCTGAGACTGTGGAAGAGATGCATAGATGATATACTCATCTTCTTGGAAGGTTGAATACAAACTTGCGTTGAATTTTGTGAATGGATTAACACCAAAAACCAATATCTTATGTTCACCCACACAATCCCCAGCACTGAGATTCCATTCCTAGATCTGACTATCAGATTACAAGATGGCAAACTAGACACAACCCTTTTTAAAAAACCTACTGCCATGAATAGCCTGTTACTTTACAGCAGTTATCATCCCAAGACCCCAAACGACAATCTTCCATTCAGCCAATTTCTGCGTATCAGGAGAAATTGTAGCTCGACACAAGACTATAAAACTGAAACTGAACTATTGTCCACCAACTTGCTGAAAAGAGAATACCCTAAAAATAAAATCAGGACATGTATGAAGCGCGCCCGAAATAATCATCGTGAGAGCCTTCTTGAGGTTAAAGGAAAGGAACCTGACAACACCCTTACCTGTGTGACCACCTACACACCGAGATAAAACATGATCAAGAAAGCGGTGAACAAACATTGGGACATCCTAAACACTGGGGACCTTGAAATTCCAAAACCCAGATTTGCTTTCAAGAGAACGAACAATCTGAAGGACATGTTAATACACACAAGACCCATCAGCAAATCCATCAATACACAAAAACGTTTGTGGGATCTTCCACAAATCACAGGACGTTTTCCTTGTGGGCCGTGTGCTGTATGCCCCCAGACAAAACCAACTAAGGAATTGAAACTCACGGATAGATTCACATGGAGAATGATCAAACACACCAATTGCAACACAACACGCTGCATATACTTACAGATGTGCCCGTGTGGGAAGAACTATGTAGGGATGACCATGAGAACCATAAAGATTAGAATAACGGAGCACAAGAGCAACATTCGTTGCCATAAGACGAACACGAAACTCTACACCCACTTCACGGAGAACCGGCATCCTCCTGAGAGCTTGACCTGGGTGGTGCTAGAAGCCCACCAACAGATCACGCAAACAGCCCTTTTTAGGATGGAGCAAAGATAGGTATACCGTCTAGACTCAGCTACCTGTGGCCTAAATGATGAAATCCCTTGGGGTTCCCTGAACCAATGATCAAGACCCCTTCCCCAACTATCCTCTCCCTAACCCGCATGAGTACCATCTGAGGTTAGAACACTTATCCCACACAGCACTTTTGACGAGTCTCTGTATGCACCCGATGCGTCCAGAGCGACCACTATATTTAGTCCCAGCTATCCATGGTGGGGTTAAGAGACATGTCACTTGTACTGATGACACCCATACCTATTACGGACTACCTTACCAAATCCATTTGATTTATAGCTCAACTGACAGTATCCAACACACTAACGCCCATATATTGCGTTTTCGAGCCTACATTCAGATCCTGAACACACGGGGGTTATACCATCCATTCAACATTAAGCCACCGCTCGCAGAGCCTAGTATTCGGTCTAATTCAACAGTGACTGCCACACGAGTGAAATGGACATTTCTCAACGCATTCACTGAATGTTGTTTTCTTTACCTTTATTTGGACACCATTATACATAAGGCCAATAGTTTTGAGCCAAGCCCAAAATGATGACAGGAATTGGCCTTAGAGTCCTTTCATGTCGAAATATAGCGTATGGCATTTTGTCTTAGCTCATATGGTAATCACACATGTCCACCCCAAGATGGCCGCCATGTTTACGATGTCACGTGACCACGGTATCCAAATGCACGATACATTTTGACCCCAACTGCACCCACTCGACTCTCCCACATGCTCTCCGATGACTGCCACGGAGGATATTTAACGCAGCCTCCCGCTGGGTTGAGTCACCATCCTGGAAGCAGCGGAGCGGGGTAGGTCTGCTGACGGGCTCCGAATGGGAGCAGGTAAGTCAGTGCGCTTGATTGGAGGCTCCACTTGGCTACTGCGACATATGGAGGTAAGGGGAACCGAGGCTTAAACCTGTACTGTACCCTTGGTTGGAGTGAGCCCCCCTGCCCCCTCACCCTTAATCCAAATCACCTTATTAAGAGGTTGCCTTTGCACACGACCTGGACCCAGGGGTCTTCTGCGGGACAGCCAACAGAATGGCCTCCCCTAACTCCACTTACTGTATGATGTGCTCAGTAAGAAGACCCTCCCTCCCAGGGCCATCGGTGTGTGATTACGGCATACTTCCTGAAAGGGAATTTGGAGAGGATGCAATAGCACCCGCTCAGGTTACAAACAGGATAACCACGACCCCCATGTTCCTTATCGTTATTATGCTTAGACAAGATGCTATAAATCATGACACTGACCCCTGATATGTTGATGTGTGTCTCTTTTTCCAACACTGTAGACACTTCGCTGCAACTGATGAGGCATTACTTAAATATCTAACTAGGTGAGTCTACACATCACTCACCACCATGGTGTAGTCACTTATGCTCAAGATTAATTGAAGGGGATTGCTTATCAAAGTCACATAGTGTTTTATTTTGAAATGCATGACCAGCATTGTTTTTTACCAAGCAATTTGTACTCACTACACCTTTATCGTCTAATGTGAAGCTTACATAGACTATTGTGTTCTTCTGTTTTTTGTACTACCTGTCGCCTCATTTCCCCTCGGGTAATGTCCCAGGGGGAAAACTAGTGGTAGGTAGCGTTGCACCATACCACTCACGTCTAGATAGTTTTTCGTAATTTTTCTTAAATTCACACGATCCTGAAGAAATGCTAATGATCATTCCTTGACAATATAGGGCGAGAAACATGTTGACCATGTGGGAGTCGAGTACGCTTTTTGTCACATTATAACAAAATAGTTACCCCTCCCTTTTGACATTTAATCAGGTTGGGTCCCTCGTTGAATAAACTTTACCACAGAGGACTCCCTTACCTGTTTTATCACCACTTCGTACATCTACACTCAAGTAGGCCCGCCACACCCACGGCACCCATACGGCGAGGAACAGAAGATCTCCGATAAAGAGCCCCTTTAAGGGTGCCCGTTGGGGACTGCAGCGCCGGCCCGAGGAGGAGCAGGCTCAAATGATGAAGCATGACACCTAGCTTGCTGGGTGTGTGAGAGCCCTAATTCCGAAAGGAGGAATCCCCATCCTCACAACCTGTAGTACTTTTTAAACCTCACCTTGTGAGTGGTTAATATACCACTTAGAAACTCCGTACCATCCTTTTTGTCAAACTTTCATCAGTCATGAATTTATTTAAACTTGTAAAAAGCGTGAACCTATCAAAACTTAGAAAAAAAGGACTGAATAACTGACAAATTATACAAAAGAAATGCAATTACTTTACAGTTTAAAAACGGTAAAATAAAGTAAACAAAATTGTGAAGGCAAATAACATTTAAACAAATATATATTTGGCTCTTTTGAAAACACTAGATCAATTCTGAGAAAGGGACAAAAGGGGCTCCAAAGCCTTTTACAACAAGTGAAAATGCTTTGTCTGGGGTTTTGTAAAAGGAGGGTTATCAAGGCTGGCAAGTGACTTACTGCGAATAGCCGAGCGCCCCCAAAAATGTTTACAGAGCTTTTATTAGTGCATTGAGAATGCACGCATATGGGACATACTTTAATATCGTAGTGTGATTACTCTACGAGCGGATATTCGTTTTGCAGATGTGTAATTTGTTACTCTCATGCATGTTATAAAGGTGTACTTCAGGTACACTTGATAAATACTTATGACCTTTCCACTTCATGTTTTTCGTACCACTGACTGTAAAATACTTCTACACAGCTGGAGTTTTTTTTTTTTTTTAAATAAGTAAGTAATGACCGGTACACCATGGCAGTATTATCATATGGTGTGAGGGTCATATTTCTTTTTTTACTGTCCCTCACCGACAAGATAAAAAAAGCCATCCAATGACCCAGTCTAAATAGGGCAGATGATCATATTACTTACCTCTGACAGCCCTCAAGACATTGGGGGAAGGTGTACCCGACAGAGCAATGGCGGCCGGCATGGCTCGCTGGTGGTGAGAGAGTCGTGGAGTGGGGAGTCACACGGGGGGTCTCTATTGTGGGAGGGTGCGCACAATAAAATATAAATGAAAAACAATTAACTTACCTTGCCACCGGATCCCACGTCTCTGCTCCTATTCTTCTTGTGGAACAGGAAGCACAGCCAGGCCCAACTGACCTATCGCAACGCTGCAATGCAGCGTTGTGATTGGTAGGCACCCAGGCCCCCCTGATCAATCACAACACTGCATTGCAGCATTGTGATTGGTTTTGAGCATCCTGGTTCGATGCTCAACCAGTGACTGGGGGCCTGGGCATGTTCACAACGCAGACTGTAATGCAGCCTGCATGGAGAATGGGGAAAGTGCGCATGACTGGTTTGGGCATCCCCAGAGAATGCCAACCAAAGAGTCACTGCGCATATAGGAGTGGGCAAACCACTCCTCCACTGCAGTGCTCCGAGAGCAGAGCAGCCCCGCCCAACCGCCCACCTGCAAAGCAGCACAAACATAAAATGATAAAAAAACTATATGTTATTATAATATTATGTTTCTACTTCTCGCACTGCTTGAAAGCAGTGGAGCTACGCTCCTCTGACATATCGGAGGAGCCGCCACAGCAACAGGGTATATTTTACTCCATTGGCGCAAACCTGGCTTTCTGCCTTTCCAATTAGGAGGTTACAAGTACCATATCTGCCTTCACTTGACATCAGCATATCAAAAACCCATTCTTACTATCAACAATGCATTGGATTTATCAATGTCACATCAAAGCCTAAACAGAAGCCAACCCTCTTATTTCCAGTAAGTCAAACATACCTCAGTCTTTGGGAGAAAGCAAGTTACAAGTGGTTCCAGAAGCACAAGGAAGGAGAAGATATAAAACAAATGAGTTCCCACCAGGGAGTCTGTTTGGAAGAGGCACAGTTACACCCCTGGGACAGTAATGTTTTGAATGTACAGAGTGTGGTCATGTTACTAGAAAATCCCATCGCCATAACAAATCTGAGCCAATGCACATATGAGTAATGGTGATGCTTTATGGAAACCCAGAAATTGGAAGCCCGTCTTATGTTTTGGGCATAGTTATCCATGTAAACCTTCGAATAGGAGTTTTTGTAAGTGGATGATTACAGACAGTGATCTATCCTGATCTTTCCCCATCCAGTATGACAGAATAGGGATTAATTTGACTTATGTTGATAGAGAAACAATACTGCCTCCTGGGCATCAATATAGGCAAAGGGCAGAGTTTTAAATTGATGGTGGGGGTCATTCTGCACCTTCTTCAAACAATACTGTTGGGAACTGATATACCCTTATTCCGAGAACTATTTGGGAAACAAAACAAAGCAATGCCAGGAAAGATGAGTAGAAACCAAATGAGATAACTGGCCCTCACACCAGACCCAAGGGATTTTGTCAGGGGAACGGTCCCCTGGGTAATGGACTGGTGCTCTACCCTCCAAAGGAAAAAATCAGGATTAAACTCATTGGTGGCATTTTTATCCATTTACCCCCTCCAGCCGGCAGAAAGCCCATTAAACACCAGGGAAACCGGCAGAAAGCCTATTAAACACCAGGGAAAATATATTTTTATTTAAATGGGATACAGTCCACCCACCCTGCCACTGGGTCATCTTCCCACCACCCGGAAGGGAATGAGACTTTCTGCCCCCGGTGGTACATTCGGGGGGCTTACCTCCACTCGAGAGAGCATAAAGCTCACTAGACACCGGAGAAGGAATTTTTATTTTTGAGTGTGGGTAGCTCACCCTGCCATTGGACCAGGGCTCCGTACCACAAAGGGCACAGTAGTCTTTCTTTTTCTATACCTCAATGTGCCTCCAGGGGCAGAAAGGCCACTAGACATCAAGGATATTTATTTTAAAGTTAAATAAGCGGTGGGGTGGTCTGTTCTGGCATTGGGCCTTACACCCCTCCCTAAAGCCTCAGCAGTCTATCAGCCCTACTGTAGCCTTCAGCATCTTCATCTGCATGGCAAGATAGAGGAAATTTGAATTATTTTAGGTGTAGTGTTCCCATTTGGTCCAACAGAAAGAGGGTAAATCATAATTTCCTCCCACTTGCCATGGTGAATGGCCACACCGTTTGGACTCTGGGTCAGCTGGCAATCAGGGAACACTACAATCCCTTGACTATTCTGAAATCTATAGATCCAGGGTGATGTGACTTGCTTGTGTGGAGCCCACTACTATACTTCATATGATAAACATAGTATCCCCTGGTGTGGCCTGTACTATGTATGCTTATGGGGGTCACAGCATACTACTTTTGTAAATCAGGGCAAAAAATTACAGATGAAAATGTTGTCAACTATTTCTATTATTTCCTACTCATTTTCATTACTTTGTTATTTCGGCCATAGGTTTAGTTGGGAAAACCATGAGCGATATTTAATAGTCACCTGTTCTGAATTGGGAGTGCTGTCTACTTTTCTGACATGTCTAGATGTTCAGGTTCACCCATGGGCTCCACACCTATTTCTACCACAAACTGCAAGTAAGTAGAAACCACAAAAACTATGCAACTCTGCTCGTTCCTGAAAGCTTTGTAGATGGTGACCTTTTATTGATGCTATTTGAAAAAACGATGCTCTTTTGGTGCAAAACACTTTTTTCTGCCAAAAAATTCTATTGCCGATTTTCTTGATTCCCTCCACGGGAATCCACAAACCTAAGATATCTTTAAAATCCCACTATGGAAAAAATTTAAGGGAAGGATTCAGTACAAACTGCCCTAAATATCAAAAGAAGGTCTCAGCACTGGGCAGTGTGTAGGGCCAGTAGCTAAATGTTTTTTATTTACTTTTTGTTGCATATTTATATAGCGCCTACTCGACCCGAAGGTACTGGAGCGCTTTACATAGCACTGTATTTACATTACACATTCAGGCACGGGGAGATTAAGTGATATGCCCAGAATCACAGGATGTGGACGCGACCTCGAGGCTTGAACCCTGGTTTCCTGCACCAGAGGCCGCAGCGCAGCCGACGGACCACATCCTCTCCCCCAGTGAGCCAGTAGAGGGATCTAACTACTGGGCTATGGTGATCACTGCGTTTTATTCCCAATACAATGTGAACAGCACAGATTTATATTTATTAACGTTTTGTGATGGATGTGTTGGGGAGGCAAGTGTAGAGGCCATTACAGTAATCCAGACAGATCAAGGCCACAGTGACGATTCAGGTGATTTTCTGCAAAAAGTGTAATTAGCAGCAGTATCCCTTTCTGTTGGCACAAGTTGAAACATACAGATTTGCAAACTGAATTTATCTGTTGAGAGAATGAAGGTCGCTGTCAAAGATCACACCCAAATTGGTGCTTGTTTCACTAGTGTGTGGGAGAAATCTAGGTCCTTTGGGAAAAAGAAGAAGGTTTTACAGGGCCAGAGAGCACATTTTCAGCATTCTCACCATTAAGGAGCAGCCATACATCTGCATCCAACTGTCGAAGTGAGAATGGCAATGTGATAGTTTGGGTAGGTTGGTAGGATCATCCACATACATTTTGTACCCAATCTTATAGGCAGTCATGATGGCTATCAAGGGCACTATTTAGGTCATAAATAAGCTGGGAGACAAGGTGAAGCCTTGGGGAACACCACAGTGGATGCCTGCTGTTTTGAGACAAAGGAGCCCATTCTTACTTCATGGTACCGGTGCACAGCAAGGTGAGCCACGACAAAAGAGTTCTAGTTAATGGAATTTGTGAAACACAATGTATTAATAAGGACATGGTGGTCAATGGTGTTAAATGTGGTACAGAAATGAAGTAGTGTCAGAGCACAGGGATTGCTCTCATTAGAGGCAGAAATGATCTCTTCCCTACTGTTAAGCAGGGTGAATTGAGTTTTCATTAGAGACCTGACTCTAGATTGTAAGTTACTGAGGAGGCTGTTGAATTCTAGATGGAAAGAGAGTTGGGGAGAAACAACTGTTTCGGGTATCTTGGCAGCACAGGGGAGGTCTAAGATTGGTCTATAATTTGCAAGAGTTTTAGGATCTGCTGTTGGTTTCTTTAGGATAGCTATAACGATTGCACTTTTAGATACCTGGGGATCTCCTCACTGGCTGAGAAGCTGTTTACAAGGTTGCCCATGATTGGTAAGAGTGCAAGGAGGCACAGAATGAAAACTTTGGCTTTAGCAGGGTCCAGGATAGAGAGGCTCCCTTGAAGAGGGACAATATTATCCTATCTCCAAATTAATAGGCTGACACCCCTGTTGAGTTCAATCACTACGGGGGAGGAAGATGGAGTTTCATATGCTGAGGTACAGCAATGGAATCAGCAATTCTTGCCATGAGATTGTACATTATATTGGGGAAGAATGAAAACATGCTATCACAGAGACTGAGAGAAGGAGTGGGCAGGTTGTTGGGGCACTGACTGATACCAACTCCTTGAAGATTTGGAAAAGTTAATTGATGGGCTTAGAAGATACAGCAATGTGAGACTTCTGTTATTACTTTTTGCTTTTGTACATTCACATTTGTAACCTCTGGTGTGTACATATCAAGTTCTACAATCAGAGGGAAGTTTATTTTTGATCCAATGTCTTTCTGTAGCTCTACCTTGACTTTTCCTTTTAAGGATGTCTGTGAACAATTTCTTTCCTTTTTAAAAAAATGCTTTCTGACTTTGTAGTGAGCTAGGGACTTGAGAGCATTGGTACCCTTTGAGTTTAGATGGTTAAGAATGTCATCTGGATTGTTAAGAGAAGGAGCCAGAATATCTTTTAGCATCTGAATGAAGGCTTTAGGCTGTAGCTTATCCAATTTATGCCAGGAGAAGGTGGGGGACCTATTGTTGTAGCTGGACTTGAAACAATTGTCAGGCAGGATGTCAATAAAAATGTGATTAGGACCATGATAGTGATCAACAAGGGGCCTGGAGTTCTGGGAATGTAGAGAATAGCATGTTATCATGTGTTGGCCTACTGGCCAGTTGGGAAAAGCCCAGGGCATCTATGTCATCAATTAAGGTCTGTCACAAGATGCTTGAAGGATCATCGACCCAGAAATTCATATCATCCGACATGATAACATTGTTTGACAGCATGACAGCATGTTGGAACAGATTTAAGAGGCCCGATTGGGAGGTGGGTAGGCTTTGCTGGGGTGGGTGGTAACCAACAGCACAGATCAAGAAGGAGATAGAGAAGGTGATTGCCTTGGTTATAATGTACTCAAATGAGGTATATGATGGACCATCAATCATACTGATGGGGAAGGAGTCATGATGGACTGTTGTAACATCACCTTCACATCTCTGACTTCTGTTTCTCAACAGAACAGGAAATTATGAATTCAAAGAAGGAGGTTGGTTATATCAGCCTCAGAAGAATCACTTGGTCACATCTCTTTGAGGTTCCAGGAAGTAAAATCCATGGTTTACATTTGTGAATATTGTCGGCATTTTTGACATCGGATCTTGCTTCATGAGGGAACATATAATATCATGTGCAGTGGTGATTGTCGATAATGAATAATCAATGGAGGTGATTGGAGGCAAGAAATGTGAAATCAGAGTTTCGTGGATTGTGGTCCACAGATTGGGGATTACCAGTAATGACGGCTCAGATTGAGAAGGCCCAACCTCAAATGGGGGCAAGTCATTAGAGGTAGCTTTCAATTTCAAAAAGATCAGATCAAAGACCTGGAGGTTACATTGGTTAGTCTGGATAATTATCATTTCATGGCTGTATATATTTATAGTTGCAGTGGAAGTATTGGATGGTGAGAAGGCAACAACAACAAGCTTTCCATTCTACAGATATCACTGAACTAGTATGGGACAAGTCATGGTGGATAAGCATCCTTTCCCAAACAGTGGTATTTTTTGTGCAGAATAGAAAATCTGCAGTTGTATCCAGTAATTTCTAACAAGGGAGCATCTAGAATGTTAAACTATCCACCACTTTTTCACAATATTAGAATGGCAGTGATTGAGCCAATGAGGCTAGAGAGCCCTGTAGTCGTTTGGCAGCTCCCTTGAGGGAAGTTTGAAAACAATGATGCCAAACGGTTTATGTACACATAACATCTCAGCACATTTAGTCATCCATCATCAATTCTTCTCCATCCTTTTCACCCCCTATCCTTCTCTTCATCCAACCATCCATCTCATTCTTCTTTTAATTTATCCATCCTTCTTTTCATCAGTCGATTCTGCTTTCTCCCTCCCTTGATCCATCCACCATCCATCCCTCCATCCATACATCCACTCAACCGTCAATCCTGGTGTCTCCGAATATAGCATGTTGCAACACATGCTATTACATCGCGTGCTTTTACAACCCGGTTGTTACAATGACGCGTTGTTAGTACGAGATACCTTTACATCGCAAGTCATTAGAACGACTTGCTGTAGGGGGCGCGCTGGAGTTAGGAATAGTATTATTTACTATTCCTACTCCAGTTTGCACAACAGCAGGGAAGGTGTTGGATTTCATTTCCAATAGCTTAGTGCCCCCTACAGCAAGTCGTTCTAATGACTTGCGATGTAAAGATATCACGTAATAACAAAAGCACTGCAATGATATGACAGCGTTGTAAACGCTGTTTCATGTGAGCAATAAACAATATTTAAAATGATTTATGTGACACATACTGCCAGTGGCACGCACATACCCCCTTTTAAGGTGCTAAAGTGAATGATCATAATGCTCCTGATTTCTGAGAAAATCGGATGGTAACTTATAATTGAACTGATATGTGTTAACAGCTTCATCTGGAGGCACACTGGAAGTATAATAGTTGCATGATTTACTAAGTAGTTTTGAATTTTCAGTAATGCCATATTGGATAAATAGTATCTAATTAGCTTGCCACTAGTGACCTGCCAATACTGTCTGCAAATATAACTTGATTTATCCCTTAATGATTGCAAAAGTTCACATATTTCATAGAGTCTGACTAAGAAAGAGAGAAAAGAAACAAAGAAGAAAAGAAGAAAAGATGTCACACAAACTTTGCAATATGTGAAAAACATAGACAGCAACAAAGAACGAAACCAGATTGGTAAATGATCATGCACATGGAGGATAATATATCAACATAAAAGGCAAGGTATTTGTGATTCAAAAGTGGTAATAAAGTTGTAATTACAGACTGAAAAATGTAAGACATTATTTGATATTAGGAGTACTTCAGAAAGAAAAAGCTCAAGAAGTTAAGACTAGTGGAAAATGAGGTCAACATTATTGTACAAGTAGGACTTTACACATTTAACTCCAAATATAGCTTCACGAGGTTCTTCCATAGAAGCATCAACTATAAAAAAGAGGTTGAGCATAAATCCATCATTACTCAGCAGTCCAGTTAGTGAATGAATTATTCCACGCCAATAAAAAGACAGAGGGGCATATTATCAAGGATGACGTTAAAATTATCGCCGCTTTAGCGGCAGCTAAAGGCGGCGATAATGGGCTTGATAATATGCCGCAGAGAATTCCAATAGAAGCCCATGTTCTGGTGTGAACATGGGCTTCTATTGAAATTCTCCGCGGCATATTATCAAGCCCATTATCGCCGTTTTAGCGGCAGTTTCCTGCCGCTAAAGCGTCAATAATTTTAACGCCGTCCTTGATAATCTGCCCCAAAATAAGTCTAGAAAAGTATTGTAGGATGTATCCTGAAGATTCACTAATTAGTAACACTTATATATCTGTCTATTAGCCTATAAATCTCATTTACCAAACAAACGGCTACGATAGCCCACATATTCCTTTCTAATGGCAGTGCATATGTTCTAAGAAATGGCTGTCACTTACAATCAACATCCTAGGCTTGAATTCTGGAAATAGATCAGAGGAGGGAATTGAACCTGTACGGAAAATATGTAAGGGAAAAGATGTAATTATCAAAGGTAAAGAAATGCCCTATTTCAATCCTATTGGAGGCAACACTAAAGCTAAATTTGAACCATGGGTTTGACAGCCTTAAATATGATGTCAAATAATGCACTACAGTGTTTAAGAGATATATTCAAAAATATTTATGATACCAGTTTCAGCAAATGTAACAATTTCTTGAAAATATTTTCCAATTTTGAATAAATAACAATTTTCAACGTATGACGTCACATAAGCAGTGCAACTCACAGAGAATAAAAAACATAACTTTTTACAGAAGATCATAACAACTCGATCTGAGAATATCACTAAGTTTTAGGTGTAAAGTTTATTCTCAAAAAGGTTAGCCAAATTAGTGTGTATAATGGTTTGAAACTAATCATTTTATTTAATCCCTACTTTACAAATGTAAAATTGTGCATCTAGATTGTCTTCCCCCATTGCCCTCTCTCTCTCGCACAGCACAGTGTGTGTTCTGTCCCTTCTCCTAGTTCCCTTTTATTTGACAGTCAGAAGCCATATATTTTGCATGTTCCTCCTTACGATGAGCATATTAGAAATTCTCCACATGCAGTACCTTGTGTCGTTGTTTTTAAGTGCCCTCAAATGTTTCTCCAATTTTCTTATGCCAGTTCTTTAGTTGATCCTACATACATGTGTGAGCACACACGTTATACTTTACACACAAAAAGGACTCTTGCAATTTATGAATTGATTGAGACGCATTTCTTACTGAATGAATGAATAGTTTATTGACTTAATCACTTTAATTGGTTCAACTTCATAATCACAAACGCGTCTCAATATATCGCTACTTCGAGACAAGATTACAAGAATTCTAAAAACAAATGTTCTGGTTAGTGGCAGGCTGATCATAATACATTCAATTCAGATGCTTGGTGTCAGTTGTCCCGGTGTGCTCTGGGATTCCTATTAGTTTAATGTAATTAGATATTATCTTTATATACTTGCTAATTTGGCGGGGATATTTGTATTCAAGTCCAAAGCTTCTTTATAGGTTGAGATACTGTACTTTAAAAACATAGGTTTCAATAAAGTGCGAAGTCCTGATAGGAATTTTGGGCAGCAGCTTAGCAAGAGTAAGATGGATTCGATGGCAGGGCCGGAGGAGAGGATTATGCTATCCTTCTTCGCTTTAATCACGAAATTCATAACAGCAGCCATCAATATAAAACTACATTTCCCATGAACCAATGAAAAAACCAGCAACAGCAATTTCAGTAGTCCTTTTACAGTTTCCACATTCCAGGTTGAATAACACTTCATGTCACTTCCTGCTATCCCTCTTTCTTCGCTGCTCGTCAGCTAGTTAAGTACCTCTTATCTCTTGTTCCTTACCTGGGCTCACTGTTTTCATATGTGAGGCGCTGCGCTGTGAAGCGGATGTGCGTTTGTGCTGTTTTTAATTTCAGATCCCTTAAATAGTCGTGGGACCGCTCTGCGCTCCTTACGCAACCGTTTTCCAATCTAGAGGCTGCGGTGTGGTCCTCCGCCCCGTAGAGGGGGCTGCGGGGTGTCCACGACTCACTGGCTGCGGACCGCGCTTCCCGTGAGGGAATTTCCAGTCGCTCTGCGTTTACCCTGTCACTGCTCGCGTCCCCGGCTGCCTGTTACGCCTAGAGTGTCTGAGTCTGTATTTAATTCTCCCTTCTTAATTCCGAATTCCCGTCTGGGCCAGGAGTGGTGCGGTGCACCAGAGCTCTGCTCAATTATGCCCTGAGGTAAGTTCAGTCAGGGTTAGTGAAGCACTGGGCCAAGTGGCCTTTCCAGGGACACCTCAGTTTAGGCAGTACATACCCTGTGGATTTTGAGGGTGCTAGGTGTCCTGAGGCGTGCGTCTCGCCAAATTGTGCACCTCTGGCTACCAGGAATTATCTAGGGTAACCCCTCAGCCCAAATCTTCAAGCACTGCATGTGCCTGCTCCCCTAGAGATGCCTCATCCTCTGTGGCCTTAGTGAATACCCCTAGTAACCTAAGAATGGAGCAGGATTATTACGAGGAGGAGCACCCCTTAGCCTACCCACAGTGGGGCGATAATTTCTACGAGGCCATTTATACCTCCATTTACTGGGCCATCAATGAGCTGAGGACGCCCATGGAACAGAGCTTGGCCGATAGGATTGCGTAGGTTCTTCCCCAGCCCTCCCACAGATAAGGGCCATGACCAAGACACTAGGGATGGCCCTCCACCCCAAGAGGAACTGTGAACAAGGGGTTGATAAGGACACCTTTGCGCGCCTGAGGAAGGCCTGCCTGGCTAAAACCTCGCAGGTAGAATCCCTGGAGGAGCTCCCAGCCCCTGACTCTGTTACCCCTCAGCCAGATTCACCCCAACCCCAGGAAGAGGACTCACCTTAGGACTCGGACAAGGAAGCGGGTTCCTCGAGATCGTGGCGGCCGTCAGTACCTCAGGAACCTTCCAAAAAAGGCATGTCAAACATGCTGGGGCCAGACGACATTGTCCATCCGAGGTCAGCGGAGTGGACTCCCGAGCATAAGGTAGCAAAGTATGTGGTGGCACGCCTTAGGAAGCCTTTGGAGAATGAGGCCCGCAGCAGGCTCAGGGCATAGTGCCCTCGACCCTCGCTGGAGGGGAAGGGGGCGCTTACGCCAAATATCGATGCCAAGATGGGTTATACAGTCATTGGTCAGCAAGAGGCAAAATGGCGCTCTAAGGTCTATCACAAGTACAAATCAGTTATGCACGGCAAACACACCACGGCCTGGAGATCGGAAGGGTTCTACCTAATACTGCCGGGTGGGGAGCTTTTCTAAAAGAAATTCCCTTACATTTGGAAGCAAATTTAGCTTTCCGGACATAAGACTAATTAGTCCACCTCTACAGGAGCAGAACTTATATGAACCCCTTCCGAATTGGAATTATCACCGAAACTAAGAGACTACTTGAAACTGACCTCAGCCCTGAAGAAGTCACGGGGTAATCCCCTGTAACAGCGACGAAACACGTTTTGGCTAAGAAGGCTTAAAGATCTTGAATTAAAGAAAGCTGAAAATATAAAGACAAGCATCATTGTGATATTTTATGTAACTTTATGTATTTACTTTTGAACGTGTGCAGAGGATTTGTATATATCGATGCCAAGATGGCCACAATTTTGGCAAAGTTTGTTAAGGATCCCAAAAAGGGGATAGAACGGTCCTGGCGGACATCGCCGAGATTTTGGACATGGCCGGGGAAGCCTGGCTGTCCAGTTTCCTGATTGCGCCAGGCATCCTTTAAGCGTGGGCGCAGCGAGCCATCTGTTTTATGGGAAATGCTGACTGAGCCCTGTCGACAGAATGCCGGCGGTCCCACTTGATTAAGGTTGACCCGAAGCTGGGCGACCTGGCCTTCTCAGAGGCGGGGGCAGCTTCACAGGGGGGTTTGTTTGGCGAGGCTTTCATCAAAGAGTTGGGTAAGTTTGTCGAGACGTTTACATCCCTGGACAAGGCCCAGACGAATATTAAAAGGGGCTGGTCGTGGCAGAGGCCCATCTCAAAACCCCAAGCCTCCAGGAGCGGAAAGTACCAGGCAAACCCACGATTTAACAACTTTTACCCAACAAGGGGACAACGTTTCAAAGTCCATGGAGGATACAAAAGTGGCAACGGCATAGGTTCTAACGGTGAGTGTTTTGCCTTCAGCGTAGTTGCGGGTGGGGGGCCGGCTTGGCGCTGTTTCTCCCCGCTTGGGATGCGATTACAGGGGACGCTTGGGTTCTCTAGACGGTACAGGGGTTTCAAATAGAGTTTTAATGCTCCCCCGCCAGTTAGCCCGCCCTCGGCCAATCTCCTTTTTCACCGCCGATGCAGCAATGATAGACAAAGAGGCTTCCACTCTCCTACAGAATGGAGCAATTTGCCACACAGAGGTTCATCCGAGGGGTCTCCTCAGCAATCGCTTCTTGGTCGACAAGGTTGATGGGGGTCGGAGGCCGGTTATCAACCTCAAGGATTTCAACAAGTGGCTCATGTACCGCCACTTCAAGATAGAAGGTATCCATCTCCTCAGGGACGTGCTGCTTCCATCCAATTGGATGGTACACCTGGACCTGAAGGATGCATACCTGATGGTTCCGATATTCCCTCCCCACCGTCGTTTCCTCTCTTTTCTGTGGAGCAAGCAGGCTTATGAGTTCTTAACTCTGACCTTCGGCCTCTCATCAGCCCCGTGGTGTTTCATCAAGGTCCTCAAGTTGGCGGTGGAGTGTTTGCGCGCCCAAGGAGTCCGGCTAAATATTTACCTGGACGACATGCTTTTTCTGGCACAATGCGCCTCGAGACTGGGGGTTTACCTTCAGATGGCCGTGTAGCGTCTACAGGGCTTGAGCTTTGTGATCAACGAGCAAAAGTCGCTCCTGGTACCGATGCAGAGGGCGGTCTTTCTGGGTTTCATCATAGACTCCACCTCCTCCTCTCTGAGTCTTCCCTCGCAAAAGATCGTGAAGATCCGCCACGAGATTCGCCAGACCCTAGCCAGACAGTGAACCTCGCTGAGGAAGATCGCTCGCCTCTTGGGTCTACTCTCAGCCTCGTTTCAAGTGATCTTTTATGGCCCGTTACACTACTGGGCCCTGCAGCGTCTGAAGGCGCATCATCTAAGGAAGGGTCTTACGTACTCCCAGGTGGTCCCCCTGACAGACGAGGTGAGAGAGGATTTTGAGTGGTGGCTAGCGCATATGGAGGCCTGGAATAGAAGGGCTATCTTCCGTTCCGTTCCTGACTTGGTGGTAGAGTCGGACGCCAGCAGGTTGGGCTGGGGCGCTCGGTGTGGGGATTTCTCCACCGACAAAAATTGGTCTCCTCGAGAACAACACCTGCATATAAACTGCCTGGAACTTTCAGCAGGGTCGTTTGTGGTCCGCTGCTGGACCAAGGATTGGGTTCAGTCATCGGCACTCCTAAAGATGGACAATATCTCAGCAGTGAGGTATATCAATCATCTGGGAGGCACCATGTTTCAAGCCTTGGAGAACATGGCCAAGGAGTTCTGGAATTTCTGCCTGGACAACCAGGTCTCGGTGACGGCAGAGTACCTTCCTGCCCGGGACAACCAGGTAGTGGATTGGCATTCCCACCATCTGCGGGACGCCAGTGTCTGGAAGCTGGATCCACAGGATTTTTGGTGTCTGGCCGATTGATGGGGCCGCTTCTCTATCGACTCGTTTGCGTTCTGGCTTGACCACCAGCTCCCACGTTTCTTCAGTTGGAGGTCGGACCCGCTGGCGGAAGCGACGGATGCATTCATCCAGGATTGGAGTCAGGAGCGTTAGTGTTTCAACACAAAACGATTTCTTACATTTAGCAAATATGCATGTGCTAATTTTTCGATAGACCTTAGAAATTTTCACTCGTAGCCAGTTAGAAATCCTATAGTCAGCTGCAGGTCTTGAGTACAGGAGAGAATGAAAATGTGCCTAGCCTTAGGGAAGGTAAGTTTCAATACTATTAGGGACATGGAGGCGAGGATTATGCTGTCCTTCTTCGCTTTAATCACAAAATTCATAAACAGCAGACATCAATATAAAACTACATTTCCCATAAGCCGGGGAAAAAACCAGAAATAGCAATTTCATTAGTCATTTTACAGTGCTCACATTCCAAGCTGTATAACACTCCATGTCACTTCCTGCTATCCCTCTTTCTGCACACGAGTCACGCCATTCCTTTCTTTTCATGCATCTTGCTTCAACCCATCATTACTTTGAAAGACAATATGCGTCAGCATCGACAATGCAAACTCGGTTGTCACATCAGAGAAAAACATATGCACAGTATCAGATAAGCAATGCAACACTGTAAGGCTGTATCATAGAACAAGCAACAACGAAAATAGATTGCTTACTCTCTTACGGGTGGGTCTGCATCCATTCTGGTTGCCGGGCAGGATAATCCTCGCCTCCGTGTCCTTAATAGAATTGAAACTTACCTTCTCCAAGGCTAGGCAAATTTGTATTCTATGTCAGGACTGGAGGCGAGGATTAGGTTCCTTCAAAGCTTACTCACCACCACCTGGGCCGCATTCAGCACCGGTTTAAAGTAAAACCTCTTAAACGTGGAATCTAAGGACCAGTCTGCCGCTCTCATGAGATTATCCAAACAAGCCCCAAGACTGAAGGCCTTAGAGGCCATCGCCCCCCATGCTGAATGGGCCCCGAATGCCTTTGTATTGAGATCACAAACACATATTACCAAAATAACTACCATGAATGGAGACAAGTACTATGACACTCAAGCTATTTTGTCTCAATTTGTGGATTTTTACAGTCAACTTTATGGGCCACGGGAGGAAGCGAGAGGGGAAGACACCATTGAATATCTAGAGGACATAGCACTAGCATGGCTCTCACATGGACAGAAAGAGTACCTGGTGCAGCCAATCACTGTAGAGGAGGTTGCAGACACTACCAATCAGGAAGGCATCTAGCTGGGACGTGGCCCATAAAGTTGACTATAAAAATCCACAAATTGAGACAAGATAGCTTGAGTGTCGTAGTATGTGTTTGTGATCTCAGTCTAGCAAGTTTTGATGCTAGGGAACGTCCTGCCCCCCTCCTCCCCGTATGATCGTGCGTTCCATCTTCTGGATATATGCAGTAGCTCCAGTTCAGCTGTGCTGGCATATTCTGTGTGGTATTCCCTCATTTCTACCAATAGTATGCTCTTTGGGTTCCGCACATACCGTTGTTCCAGTATTTACAGTTTACTTTCTATGCTTTCCAGTCATGTGTGTTGCGACTTCAAGACCCCACCTGCACTCCCATGCACTCTCTCCGTATAGTAGCCTTGAAAGCCTCCCATAATGTCCCGGGCTCCACCACAGAATCCTCATTTTCTTTGAAGTATCTTATGATCGCTTTCCCTATACTGTTTTTGAATACCGGGTCCAGCAAGGACGAAGCCTGCAGCCGCCACTGGAAAAGCGGGCACCTGTATGTGGGGATTCGGTGTTCCAGCAGGACCAGGGCATGGTCCGACAATGTTCTAGAGATATGAGCTACCTGTATCATCCATGTATCGCCCATGTACATACTTCCCACAAAACTAGTCAATAATTCAGGCAGGACCATTTGTGATGTACTGACAATATGTATGTCCCTTCCTTTGTGCGCAGGTTGCATGTTCTCCATGCTTCCACCACCCCAAAGTCTGCCATGTTATCTCACATTACCTGGGCTTCCTGTTTCCCCTGCCAGTCTGTGGTGGTGGACCTGTCCAATTCGGGGATCTTTATACATGTTAAGATCCCCTCCCCACAATAGCACCTCCACATGCAGTATACTTTGGCATATAATTCAGGCTCATCGACATTGGGGCCATATGTATTAACTATTGTCACTCTAGTGCGTCCGAGGCACCCCTGCAGTATTATAAATCTCTCTTGGTCATCTGTTTCGGAGTGTGTAAGCTTGATGTTGGTGTTCTTTTTTATAAGCGACAACACCCACTGGAGTAGGAGGAATAGGATGAAGCAATTCTTTCTGCTGTGCATCTGGCCCTATTTGTTACGTGGAAAATGATATTTGTATTTTGTTGCGGACTAGATACCCTAAGACTTTCCTTGTTTTATTTAGACTGTTCAGGCCCCGCACGTTCCAGGTTAAGAATCTAAACTGGCCCAGTTGACGTGTCTCTATACTGTATTTTGTGTTTGCATTCTGTGGGATGGTGTATAGGTCACTGGGCAAGGAGATTTGCATTGGACTCTTAGTATGAAGCACTGCACCTGCATAAAACAATTATAAACCCTCACACTACCCCCCTGCCCTCTCCCACTTCAGCACCCCAATCATGCTAAAGCCATCCCATGTACCCTTAACAACCCAGCCTTTATTCATTAACATTTGGGGTAACCCTAGAGGCCTTGTCTCCCTCCAGGTGGCCAAGTTGCAGTGATCGTACTGCCCGTTGTATCAAGCTTCATCTATTGGAACCCCTGTTATGCACCCAAAACTGTTTTCTTTGTATAGACTAATATGCAAAAGAAAAAGGATATAGTCCGTCACCATCTGGGTAGAGCTGTCTTTCCAGGGTGGAACCCTTGATTTCAGTTCTCGCTATTTCGCCCCTGAACAATTGTTGAATGACTGTCCTCCCCTGCGGTACCATTGACTCCCTGGTTTTTTCCTCAGCTTTCTCTGAGCCGCAGTGGGTTGGCCTCAAGTTTCTACTTGCCGCTCACGCCTTTTTCAGTTCCAGCTCCCTTCGGTGTGCTGCGATTTCCCACGTGTAACTTGATATAATCCATTGCCGCTTTGGGAGCTGTGAAAATCTTCTGTCCCCCAGACCTATGCGTAATTGCGCTGTGTACAACATCCTGTATGATATTTCTCTTGCTGTAGCTTCTTTTTCACTTCCATGAATTCTTGCTGCTTGTACTGCCGCCGTAAAGTCTGGGAAGAAGGTGACATTATTGCCCTGATTTTTTATGGCATGCTTCTCTCTTTCCAGTCGCAGCACAGAATCATGGTCTCTGTAAGTAGACGCTTGGCCACTATGGGTCGCGGTGGTCCGCCTGGGGAAGGGCGAGCCATTAATAGTCTGTGCGCACATTCAACACTCATGATGGTGGACAGTTGCTCAGCCCCAACAATTTCTCGTAGTGTTGTTTCCAAATACTGTTCCATCTTACCAGTGTTAGTCGATTCTGGAATTCAGGTAATGCGTAGATTATTGCGGCGCAATCGCGCCTTCAAATCTTCATTCTTGGCCTGTATTACCGCTAGGACCTTTTCCATGTTGAGGCATTTTGTGGACATTGCGCATAGGCCGTCTTCTGCTGTTGACAAGCGTTGCTCTACATCTCCGATTCTGGCCCCTTGCTTGTCTAGTTTCGTCACCATATTGTCTATATGCATGTTTAGCGCATCTATTTTCCCGTCAAATGATTGCAGACTATGCTGCATTGCTATTAGTGTTGCTTCTAATGCCATGGTTCCAGGTGTCAGGGTGACCTGCTCTGAATCTAATATCGTGTGCTGGTGAGTCCTGGTGGGTCTTTTGGACTCAAATGGGAGCCGTGACTGCTGTTTCTCCATTTTCCCCATGTTCTCATGTGTGAGCGATTTACGGTGCATAGGTTTTGGCTCTCTGGGCCCTCACAGTGCAAGTCTCTTCAGTTCCACCTGTGTATAGCATTGGTAGTTCTGCCTCTCCTATGATGTCCTCCCCTGGCGCTGCAATTATCTGGCTTGGGTAGTTGTGACCCTGATCATCTTTTATATAAATGTACAGGTGCAGCGTGCCCCTGTTAGCTGTAGGCCTCACTTGGCCATGACTGGGGGTCCCATATGTGCAGCCGGCAAGGTACTTTGTTTTGTTCTCTCGGCCGTGGCAGCACCCAGTCCCCAACCAGCACCAGTGCTCAGTGCCAGCAGTCAGGTCTCTGCAATGGACCCCTTCCCAGAGCTCAGCTCCAGTGTCCTGTATGAATCTCGATTAGTTGGTTGCTGTGTGGTGGGGCGAATGCAGCGCAGTCCGGATACAGTGGTTTTGGGCCTATTGCAGCCTCCTTTATACTTTACCACCAGCTGGTGTCTCCTAGTTAGCTCACTTTTCAATGTATGGCTCCCTCAGCTTGCAGTTTCGTCCCATCAGCCGCACCATGTCACCCCCCAGGGCTAATGTCATTTTTTGGTTTCCACAGCCGGGCCCGGCAATCCTACCATTTCTGACACTGTGCACTCACACAGACTGTGCGGATCTCATCTTCGCCTAGCCGCTGCCACCACTTCACAATCTTTCAGGCAGTCCGCTGTATTTAGGAGCCGCCCTCGCTCCCTCACTGCTCACCTTCTGATTGTCTTTACTGCTTCCCGTTTTCTGTCACCTGGTCGATGCTGATGCCCGTCAGCTGCCCGGGTCATGGCAGCGCCACGTCTTTTCTTTGCTCGGGGTCTCACTGCTGTCAGTCTCGGTCGGCTGAGACCGTTTCTCCACCCTGGCTCTGCGCGGCCCAGAAGTTCCATCCCAGTGTAGTGTAGTTCCTATATCCCTGATAGGCTCTGCGCATTGGAATAACATACACTATAGATTTGACATAGGACTAAGGTCAGTATGTCGCTAGCGAGTATATTAAACTTAATTACTTGTGTGTGCCAGCTAACTCAGAGGTCACTAGAAACTTCTCGACTATACAAGAAGGGATTAGTCTCTGACAACCGAATAAACATGACAACTTCGTTTCCCTTTAGAATCGGAACAGTCTCAGAATCGTCGAAACAATAGATAACAGTTTCAATCGTGCATGCTTCGTTTCTACAGAGTTGCACAGAAATAGAGATACGGGCGTTTCAATAAAAGGGTTTATTGAACAGTTTTATTTCTCATGCAAGAGATATGAATTGCTACAATCGTAAGACAGACTGCAAAGTACAATATGTACGAGGTTAGCAGTAAGATAAAATAATACTGCAATAGCATGGTTTGTAGCTATTACATATATTAATCAAAATACATACATAAATAACATAAGCTAAAATGTGATACTCATCTAATGCCTCTAAATTGTTCTACCCCAGTGTACCTAACCTAAGTGCAGTACGAGGTTTGAAGTAGGTGCCATTTCTAAAGTATAGCTAGCTATATTTTTGTTAAGCCAAGAGTTGCCAAAAGTTTCTCTAAGTTCTAGTCAGCTCCGTACCTTAGTATGAGAGATGTTGGAATCTCTTTTCTGGACTCGATAGTCTAACCCCCCGCAAGGGAAGTCAGAGAGCACTGGAGCTGGATTCTCTGCGAGGAGGATGGCAGCGTCAGGTCAGTGCATCAGGCTGGAACTCGATCTCCTTCCAAACTTGCCGTGGCAAACCGCGTAGTCTGGGTTGGATCGAATCCTCCGGGAACCGCAATTTGCCAGGGCAAGTGCTGGTATATTTATACTTTGAAGGTGTCTAGGAATGCCAGTATTGACATAAAAGTCGGGCAGAGGAATGTCGTGAATGAACCCCTAAGGAATAGATGTTCATGCATACTTAATGAGTTCTTGGAGAAATCAATATTCAAGCTGAGGGAAATTCCTAAAGGCTTATGGGTCTGGTTTTCCAAGAATTCATTGTGACGTGGATGGACGGATGTAGGTGGCCATGCCTGTATTTGGTTTGTACGGACAATGTCTAAATAAGGGCCGGATTTCTATGTCCAAATAAGGGCATTGTGAATTGTACCTATATAAGGGCATAAATCGGGAAACCTATATACGGAATCTAAATCTGCAAACAACACCCACTCCAGTCTCGTATGAACGACGTTACTAAATCCTAAACGTTCGAAACATATCTTTAAACAGAGCATCGCTTGGGTTTGCTAAAATAAGCTAAAAACGTATCTAAAACATATGTTCTAAAAATGCATTACAAAACCATTGCTATGTATAAAGTGTTGTGCATATTAAAGGCAATGTTCCATTCTAAGCATAGGATCACATTGGAATGCTAAATGAATGAACCAAAATATATACATGTGATGAAATGGCTCATAAATACAGAAGAAAAAAGGGGCCGAAACCATTCCATATCAGGTTACATAAGTCAAATTGTTATTCATGACAAGGTGGCATACTGTCCCTGGAAGTGTTATCAAAGAATTCTGTTCTCTATGAATAGTTCTAGTATAAGCAGATTACTGTGCCAAAAAATGAAAAATACAATTTTGAGACGGGGAAGAAAAAAAATATATAATCATAGAAAAAGTTCCAAAGTCAGAATCAAATTTGAAAAAAAATGAAGGCCAAATTCAGAGTCTCTCCGGAACACTGTGTGCTTGAATTAAAAGTCAGTGTGTGGGGATGGAGAAAACATAAAATTGTCTAATCCTGTAGACAACAAGTCATCTACCGTTGTGAGTGAGAGTTGGAATACCTCGTGCAGAAGATCAACAACACATAGATGTGAACTCCTTCAGCATGGGAAGCATAAGAAATGCCCAGATTGGATGTTACCTGCGCGCCTGGTGTTTCCTCTCGTACCTCAGCAGTAGCATGTTGCGTCTGTGAGATCTCAATGAATGCCACCATCAGGATTGGTAGCCGCTGGGGACAACACATAGCATGGGCCGTTATCAGGTCCAGCAGAGTATCGATATCCGTAGGCATGACTGATGGGAGTGTAAGACAAATGTCCAGCACGCATTCTTCACCACGATAGCAGGCAGCGTAGAACAGGTAAGATGCAATCTTGCGAGATTGGTCTGAATGACAGAAACCAAGTGGTGTTTAATTCTCATAGATGAGGTAAATCCAGAATTTGGACGATGCGCTCACGACACTTCATCTCCAATAGAGTTCTTTCCATGGCGAACTGGGTATCGCTGGTGATTTGGCTTGCCATATCGTAGCAATAGGAGCAAAAATAGTATCCCTGCAACGAGTGCTAAAAGGAGCGGCAGTCCGCCAAACACAGAGTGCACAAAGTTTGGAAAAATTCCGAGGACTGCTTGAAAAGGTGCTAACAGTCCTGCACACACGTTCTTAAATACATGTACAATACCGCTCGTATCAGACATGTTTAAGATACGACCTATCATTTCTGAGAAATGCACAGGGCAGTTTGTATACTAAAGGGTATGTATCTCCGCAGAAGTCCTTGCGACTTGGAGATCATAGGTTTCTTTGGCAGAGGTCAAAGGCACAGTTTTTTGTAAAAGAATGGCTTTCATTCTGCTTAGAGTATCAATTTGTATAGAAGAGATATTCAGTGAAGGCCATAAAGGCGACTCCCTGACTATGTCTAATTGAGGAAACAAGACTTGCATACAGCAAGTGACCCTGGATGTAACCGTTACTAGATATGAGATACCTGGCAGCATGCCACAGCAGCTGTGATCATTCAACATAATGTAACTCCCATTTGAAAGTTGCCCAAAGAATGGATTAATCATTGCTGCCGGTGAACCGTGCAGGTGGTAGGATAAGTTTGTAGTGGAACCGTCACAGGCCCCGTGTAAGTTAATACCCTGACTGCTTAGTGCGTGTTCACAGTTTTCACCGCTGAGAAACACTTCACGTCCCCCACTCCAACATCTATGTGCGTAAGATAAATCCCAGGATGTCTTGATGTATTCTTTACCCAACCTTTCATATTTGCCTGCTGATATATTTTTTAGGCAATACTGAAAATGGAAAGTCGTAACAGGCAGAGTAATCTTACCATGTAAGATCCACTCAGTAGCTGTTTCTTCTGCCACTGTGAATGGTAATTTCTCCAGTTTTTCAATGCTCAGCACCTTATAGTCTGCTCCTCGTTGTGCCAGTTTGATCTGTCTATCAGTGAGATTGAATTCTGCAAACAGTGACGTAGTATTGATTACACGCCAAGGCACATAGCCAGAACGCAGGTTTTGAAGCATCCAGCCTAATAGCATGATAGAACGTAGCTGTGACTGACCATGTTGCAACATGACCAAGTCTTGTTCCATGATGTCTATGACAGAGGATACAATGCTGTCCAAAGAATATATCCTGGACGACAGAGTCGTTAACCCATTGTCTACTACAGAGAGATTTCTCTAATACGATCAATTTCTCGTATTCGCTCTGCAGTCTCTGCTTGGGTGAGCTTCCATGCTTCATTATAAGCAGCGTAGATACCGGCATATATGAAACGTTTTTGACGCGGTTTTCTTGATCCTAGCAAGAATTCCCTAAGGTCTGCGCCTTCTTGAAATAAAGTTAAGTGTTGTTTTACATCCTCTAGTGTATCTTTCTGTAGCCAATCAAGGCAAAGTTTCCCTACACTGTAAGTTGTTACTACTCCTGGATGCTGTCTTTGGACATAACGTGGGTCTGGCCTATGAAAGGTAAAACCTTGTGTTTTGTTCAGGAATCTATCTTGACAGTTGTTTGTGTCTAAGGGCCAGAGCAACCAACTGTGTAGTGCTTTCACTTGTAGGTGCAGATATAGATGAAGTGTTCAAGTCTTTTATCTTGGCTATTCCAGGGCATGATGTTTGTTGGAGAGTGTCGTTCAAAAACATGATTTGCTCAGGGATGATACAGGCTCTAAATAAAGCTTCTCTTCCCTGTACTTGCCAAGCTTTAGTACCCCAGACAGTTTTCATCTCAATGTTGTCTTTCCAAAAGTCGTAACCCTGTCTAGACAGTTGGGCAATAAAGGTTGTAGAATAAATCTGTTTGGTATTCGTTAACATACTTTTTTACACTCCTGTCTTGTTGACATTCTTAACGTGAAATGTCTCTGAATTCGAGATATTAAACCCTGAAAAATATGGAAATTTCATTGCAAATGTTTTTGAGCTACCCTTTGGTGGCATGGGACAATGTTCCCATTGGTCTTACATATATACATTTCTAGGTGTTGCAGATTTATGCAAGAAATGATGACCATAGTGGTTATAACTTTACAGTTGTTCATAGTCTGATGAACCTTGTAAATATTCATTTTTAGTAAATGTAGTTGACATCTCTAGATCAGACATCATATTATTAACAGTCTCGAAGTCCCAATCATCAGAAAAGGTACTGGACGTAATAAAGTCACATAATGAAATTTTAAATAAATGTGTAATCTTCAAAAGCTCCGACAGGCCAAAAATGTCATATTCGGTTTTGTCCCAAACTATACCATCAGGTATAGTAATCGCTGTGATGTTCACTGCTGACAAGTCTCTTGTTTCACGATGGGATGATCTGTGTAGCTTGAGAAGTAAGTTCACTCTTTTACTTGCTGTGTCCATTTGAATATATCTTCCATTAATCAGCATACCCAGAGTTATTACCAGAGCTAACCAAAGTAGAAAGAAGAATATTCCCAAAACAATCTATAGTTCAATCCATTGTGAAACCACATACGTTTTTTCCAGTAGATGAAAAAAATCTGTTGCTTGTTCTTTGAAAGTTCTTTGTACTGGCGTCATTTCAGGCTCACTGGGATCGTCAGCATACGTATCAAAGTTCATGAAATAGCCAGAAGCAGTTCTGTCAATGGTTGGAATTGCATCCGTATTTGATGAAATTGCTGGAACCAGTTGATCACTTGTTACTTCGTTGTAAATAGGTGTATCTGGACGAACTGTTATTTGGGTCTCAAGATGTACAAGGTCCATAGCATTGTTGCTTAGTCCTCTATTTCTTACTGTCGAATCTTCAAAGGTGATGCATCTCTCAGTTTGAACCTCTTGGATTGTAGCTAGAGGCGTGCGTCTGCTACATTGGCGGAGTCCACTTGGCCTACTGTTCAGTATCGGCCACATAGTGTGGTTTGATCATGTCAATGGACACAAATCTTTTCTCCTTTTAACCAGCAAGGAGTGGCAAAAGTACTGTTCTTGATCCGTGGATTGCTAGGACAGGTGCTGGTTTTCTGTATGAAGGCCCAAATTCCTTCTTGTCCGCGATCTTTCCTCTGACTAGATCCCCAAGCTTTAGGATCCAGACAGGCCTTGCTGGGATGGCCAGATTTTTCTCAGTGGTGGTTGGCTTCCGGACCACATTGCCTTGTTGCGTTCTAAGTTCATTTAAGTCCTTTAAAACAGCCAAACGATCTTTGATATCAAATTGTTTGTTTTCCACCACTATGCCTTTCATATCTAAGTCCGGAACCAACATTCTAGTCCCAAACAGGACCTCATATGGAGTGACACCCCCTAGAGAACTTCTTGGCAAGTTTTTAAGTGCGCGCTGGACCCCATATAAATGTTTGATCCACCCATCACCCAAACCTAATACGCTAGCCGTTATAGACTGCTTTATTCCCATTTTTTTCTTTCCACAACAGAATTTCCCTCAGGATGGAATGGAGAAGAATACCGCAATGCTACGCCCGGACTGACCATGACTTCTTTGTGAGCCCTAGAGCTAAACGCAGGACCCTGGTCAGAATGTAGTGTGCCTATTGCGTATGTGCCGATAAAGACTCGCAAATCTTTTATAACAGTTTGAGCGTCAGCCGAGCGCTGAGGCCACATCCATAGGAACCTAGACTTAGTGTTTCTGGGATTGCATTTGTCCAAGAGGATGCCTGCACGTAGATAGTCTAATGCTGTCTAATAATGGTGTCTGAACTGGGCTGACTATGTTGTAGTCAGGTATCTGGTGGCATTCTGTACTGCGATCTCTATTGCAGTCTATGCAGTTATTAATGAAGATGTGAATGAAAGTATTCATCCCTGGCCACCAGTACATCTCTTTTAACTCTAAAATTGTCTTTGTGATCCCCTGATGTATCAGATCCTCTCCCAGATGCGCTTCGTAAATCAAAGCTGCTCTACGTTCCCTGTTTGGAATTACTATATCCCCCACTCCAGGGATTCAAGCAAACGGAACACCATTTGCATCAATTATATATGAGTATTTGAGTGGAAACTTATTAGGTAATGCCGCACCGCTGACTTTGCTTGATGCATTGACAGCCAGCATTATTTCGCTGTCTATTTTCATTTTTGAACAAGTGATTGCAGCTACGGAAGCCGTTTGCACAGCCCCCTTCGCTACTTCATCAACCAATGAATTCCCTTCAACGTGAACCCCATCACGTTGGTGACTTAGCGTGTGTATCACGTGAGTGTTCTGTAGTCCATTTCGCAACTGAACTACTTGTTCCCAAAGCAATTTGTGCTTGATTGTGCCACCTTTTGCATCTTTGTAACCATTTTGAATCCAATTCTGTAAATATTCATTGTAAGATTGAACACAGTAAAAATAATCGCACACTATGAGTGTCGGGAATTCGCGATCCGTGTTTTCAAGTGCCATCTTGAATACTTGTAGTTCAGCTCGCTGAGCTGTACAATCTCCTAGAAATTGGGTTTTTGTGACCATTGGTCTGAATTTGCCATCTCGCATGCGACCTTTAACGATAGCACATGCTGCACTGTAAGCTTGTTTACTCTCCGTATGGGGCTGTGCAGATCCCTCAGTATAAATTATAAATTTGTACTGTTCAAGAGGGAGAATTTCAGTAGGCAGAGGACATTCGTGTTCATATTCAAGGAATGCTTGTGTTTTTAAATATGGATCAAAAATGTATTCAACATCAGTTGCAGCAAGAGAATTAACCCATTGTATCCATCTCGGATGTAAAGCTTTTGCATTTGGAATGCTAGCCGTTGTAACTGTCTCTAGGGCTGGTACAGGAGTCCCAACCATAATGCGTTTCTCCTGTGCTAGGGCGCTTTCTTTTGCTACAGTGGTTTGAACTGCTGTCAGATTTTTTTCTGTAGAAGTGAATTTCATTTCTGCTTATGTATACAAGTGGGATTTGTATGCAATTGGTACTTTTGCACTTTTGTTAAACTATAAGTAGGTGAATCCGCATTGACCCAGGATTATTCGGATTACTAAACTGCGTGCGTTTACGCGTGTTTGCAAGTGTGTTGTTGCTAACATGTCTGTTTGGAGTGAACACAAAATTTCTGTGTGTTTTTGTGTCCAATGTGTGATTTTAAAATCAGGTTTGATTAATTCGTAGAGAGGTTTAACCCTTTCTGCATAATTTAAAATGTAAGTTCTTCCAAAAGTCAGGAAACCTAGAAACGACTGTAAATTTTTCTGCGTTTTTGGTGGTTGGAGCAGCGCACACTTTTCTAAAAAGTTGGCTGCCAGGCTTTTGCCTTCACTTGATAGTTCATATCCTAGGAAAAGGACGTTGAGGTGGGGAATTCTTGACTTTTTAAAGTTGAATTTGTAACCCTCTGAGGCGAAGCCCAATATTATGGTGCTCACCCTGTTCAAGTGCCTATCCAGGTCATCGTCTGTCAGATATATATCATCGACATATGACAATGCCTCGTTATCATAAGTTTGTAGTAACTCTGTTACCCTTGCTGAGAATAAACCCGGGCTGTTTTTGAATCCCTGGGGCAGTCGAAAAAATTGATGCTGGGTCCCCATTATTGAGAAAGCGGTCAAGTATCTACTTTCTGGTGCAATATTTTGACAAAAGAAACCATTTGAAATGTCTAATGTGGTTTTATATTTTTTACGCACAATGTTATTCATTAATGCTGTACTATGTGCATTTTGCACTGCAAATGTTTTGCAACAAGAATTTGTGGGCCCGATTCACAGAACTAACTTAAGATAAAATCCTAAACTTACTACCATTTTTGTATTCACAGAAGGCACTTACTCATTTTGGTATTCACAGAAGGCACTTACTCATTTCGGTATTCACAGAAGTTAGGAGTCCTAACTTTAGGACTCTTAAATGCCTTCTGTGAATACCGAAAGTCTTAAAATTAGGATTTTTCTCAGTTTAGTAGTAGTATAGTTAGGACTCCTAACTTTAGGAATCCTAAATGCCTTCTGTGAATACCGAAAGTCTTTAAATTAGGATTTTTCTCAGTTTAGTAGTAGTATAGTTAGGACTCCTAACTTTAGGACTCCTAAATGCCTTCTGTGAATACCGGAAGTCTTAAAATTAGGATTTTTCTCGAATTAGTAGTAGTAAAGTTAGGACTCTTAACTTTAGGACTCCTAAATGCCTTCTGTGAATACCGAAAGCCTTAAAATTAGGATTTTTCTCAGTTTAGTAGTAGTAAAGTTTGGAGTCCTAACTTTAGGACTCCTAAACTTAGAAAAATCCTAATTTTAAGACTTTCGGTATTCACAGAAGGCATTTAGGAGTCCTAAAGTTAGGACTCCTAACTTCTGTGAATACCGAAGGGAGTAAGTGTCTTCTGTGAATACCAAAATGAGTAAGTGCCTTCTGTGAATACGAAAATGGTAGTAAATTTAGGATTTTGTCTTAAGTTAGTTCTGTGAATCGGGCCCTAAGTGTCTGTAATCCAAAACTAGATGATATGTATTGTCTGGTTTGGAGACAGGAAACAAAGGATTGTTCATTGATGAGGTGCATGTTTCAATCACCCCCTGATATTCAAGTTGATCTAAAATCTCCCTGACCTGTTTTTTAGCTCCTTGCTTAACTGGGTACTGCCTTTGTGCAGTCAGTTGGTTTTTTAACTGGATTTTATGGTGAGGGAGTCCTCATCCCATCCTACATGATTTCTATACAGTGCTGGGGCTTAGGCTACTGCCCATTTCCTGGCTAATGTATATTTTAAATGAACTGGAACATGGTTGGAGAAGGCAGGCATAATGATGGCCTCGCCATGTGGGCACTCCCTGACAAACTCTGGTGGCCAGTCCTGTTCTGCTAGAAGTATATCATAACACTTTGAAAGATGCTCCCAAAAGGGTGTTTTCACTTTTCTTGGTATGTCTCCCTCAATCCGGAGTGTTATTTCATACAACCTATGTGGAGAACTAACCATGGTGTCTACAGTCTCAACTTGTATGTTTTCATTCAAGTCCACTGTCTCCAGAAGTCCCTTCAGGTTCTGGCGAGCTATTGTAACTTCTGCTGCACTGTCCAGCATGGTCTGGGCCCATTCTCCGTTCCTGAGTTGGGTTCTCAGTATTCTCGGCTTGTCCGATCTTCAGACCTGCTACCTTTTTCTTGGAGAATTGAGGTTTTCCTTTATTTTTCTGAACGTGTTGATCGTCTTTGGACTTCACTTGTTCTTCCTTGTTTTCTGACCGTCCTCTTCTTTCGGATGTCTGTGACAATATCTGAAAGATACGAGAGGAACGTGTATCATTATCTTGATATCTGTCAGGTTTTCTCAAATTATCCCTATTCCTGAGGTTGTACCTCCTTTCAGAGGGCTCCTTCTGTGGAGGAAACCTGCCTTGGGAATGAGAACGCTTCTCTTTGGAATTCTGTTTGTTATTTTCCCACTTCTTTTTAGAAGATGTAGGAGTGTTTTTAGGAAAGACCTTATCAGGACTTTCAGACAGTTGGGGTTTAACTGTATAGCTCTATCCGCTTTTGTATGTTTTTAAGTAATTCCTCGTCTGACATTGATTCAATGTCAGGGTCAGGTGTGTAGCCGGCTAAAATCAGCCATGTTGCTCCTGGTCTACCTAGTGGACCGAGCCTGGTTATGTGATTGTAATGTTTTATGGGGCCTTTAAACCAGAGCTCATGCTCCTGGTATGTGAGTGGTATTTCAATATCCTCGAAAGAAATATATTCCTCAGGTGGTTCATCTTCTTTGTAGAAGTGAAACAAGTGTGTTACTGGATTTGATTCTGGGAATACTATCCATGAATAGAATACCTCTGTCTGGTGAGATTCATGTGCCTCTATCACAAAAACTGCACTACCACCTCATGGTGTCAGACCATGTTTTATAAGTTTTAGAGTGATGGCTCTCCTTAAATTTGGATGGATGATTATAGCATCCTCGTCGGTTCCTTGAAAACCTGTACGATTAAAAGCTGCTGCGACTTGGTCAGCCGCAGCTCCACAATTATCGGTGTTTGTGCCGTTGTTGGTCATTGTTTAATGAAAGTTTGCAGAGCAAGTTTCAAGGAAACAAAGATAAGGTGCATAATATTTTGGAACACTGTATCCTTCAACGTTGAACAAAACCAAACAGCTAATACATAGGACTTTCGCCATACTCAGCTATGGCGGATATTATCCCTACCCACTCCAGACGTCTTATGGAGTTTTATGAGTAGAGGGTCTCTGAGAAAAGCACGACTGAGTTACTCCAGTATCTAACGTTAAATTAGTGCCTTACCAAACCGTTGGGCGCCATGTAGTGTAGTTCCTATATCCCTGATAGGCTCTGCACATTGGAATAACATACACTATAGATTTGACATAGGACTAAGGTCAGTATGTCTCTTTCGAGTATATTAAACTTAATTACTTGTGTGTGCCAGCTAACTCAGAGGTCACTAGAAACTTCTCGAAAATACAAGAAGGGATTAGTCTCGGACAACTGCATAAACATGACAACTTTGTTTCCCTTTAGAATCGCAACAGTCTCAGAATCGTGGAAACAATTGATAATAGTTTCACTCAGTCACTCGTGCATGCTTAGTTTCTACAGAGTTGCACAGAAATAGAGAGACAGGCGTTTCAATAAAAGGGTTTATTGAACAGTCTTATTACTCATACAAGAGATATGAATTGCTACAATCGTAAGACTGCGAAGTACAATATGTACGAGGTTAGCAGTAAGAAAAAATAATACTGCAATAGCATGGTTTGGAGCTATGACATATATTAATCAAAATACATGCATAAATAACATAAGCTAAAATGTGATACTCATCTGATGCTTCTAAATTGTTCTACCCCAGTGTACCTAACCTAAGTGCAGTACGAGGTTTGAAGTAGGTGCCATTTCTAAAGTATAGCTAGCTATATTTTAGTTTAGACAAGAGTTGCCAAAAGTTTCTCTAAGTTCTAGTCCACTCCATACCTTAGAATGAGAGAGGTTGGAATCTCTTTTCTACACTCGATAATCTAACCCCCGCAAGGGAAGTCAGAGAGCACTGGAGCTGGATTCTCTACGAGGAGGATGGCATCGTCAGGTCAGTACATTAGGCTGGAACTCGATCTCCTTCCGAACTTGCCGTGGCGAACCGCGTAGTCTGGGTTGGATCGCATCCTCCGGGAACCGCAATTTGCCAGGGCAAGTGCTGGTATATTTATACTTTGAAGGTGTCTAGGAATGCCAGTATTGATGTAAAAGTCGGACAGAGGAACGTCATGAATGAACCCCTAAGGAATTGATTTTCATGCATACTTAATGAGTTCTTGGAGAAATCAATATTCAAGCTGAGGGAAATTCCTAAAGGCTTAAGGGTCTGGTTTTCCAAGAATTCGTTGTGACGTAAATGGACGGATGTAGGTGGCCATGCCTGTATTTGGTTTGTACGGACAATGTCTAAATAAGGGTCCGGATTTCTATGTCCAAATAAGGGCAATGTGAATTGTACCTATATAAGGGCATAAATCAGGAAACCTATATATGGAATCTAAATCTGCACACAACACCGGGGGCAACTTCGCTTTCTTTCAGAGCGGCGCGCCTCTCTCGCTCCGCCGTTCCGGTCCTCAGCAGCTGTACACCAGCAGAATGAGCCCATGGCAGCAGCCGTGGCTGGGGCCCAGCTCCAGCGAGTGGGACTCTCTTCCTGCCACTTCCCCTTGGACACCCGGGCTACGCCATCGCCATTTTGCGCTGTAATCTGCCTGGTTGCGGCTTCCTCCTATGGCGTTTTTCACCACTATCTGGTGCCAATTTGCAGTTCTACTGAGCTGTCATCACACTCTGTATGTTCTTGTACCTGATGTCTTGCTTGGTTGCTCTGGACGGCAGTTATTTTGCAGGATAATTGAAGGATTGGCTCACTCGGCCGGCAGAGCTGCACTAGAGTGCGGCCGTGGGCCCTCTAGCGCCCTCTCCATCCCCCAATGTTGATGACCATCATTTGTTCGAAGGCATGCAAGATATGTTAGTGGACAGTGTAGGCGCACCTATAATCTTGGTGGAAGACTTTGATTGCATTTTAGACGGGGGATCATTATCTGCCCAAGGAGGGTACTAAACTACTAATGATGGGCTCGCTGAGGAGGGTGATGCATAACTTGCACCTGCTGAATGGGTGGCAACTACTGCATCCAGGTGGTCCTGAATGTGCATGTAATTCCCAGACCCATACTACTTACAGTGGATTGGACCATTTCTTGGTGGAAGGCTTGGATCATTCCCAGATAGCTGCAGTGACACATCTGTACCTGTTCCTCTCAGATCATTCCCCGACATTGCTGACACTGGCCTGGAGCGCGAAGCCAAGTGGGTTCCAGGCATGGCTTATGCCCCCCGATCTCCTCATGGATGTAACTTGCAGGGAAGACATGCAGACTGCTCTGGAGAATTACCTGACTGAGAACTGGGGGATCATGGACACCAGGGCGAGTGAGTGGGAGGCACTAAAAGCTTTGGTTAGGGGAGAATACATTGGGACAGTTTTTGGAGGTCTGACCTTTCACACAGCAGGGCCAGCTAGCTGACCTACAGAGGAGGAAAACACCACAGATGTGTGTGCAATGTCTTCAGCAGTACATAGAGAGCTGGGTTCACTCTGGGACACGCTGGATAAGACTGCCCTTAAATACTACAGTCAGCTGTTACATAGACAGGGTATCAAATCTATTAATCTACTGGTATGGGTCTCATGCGAGAAATGGAGGTACCCCCCATTTTACATATATGGAACGCACAGGGTCAGTTAGTAACCTGTCAGCCGGACATTCTTTCAGCCCTGCTGGACCACTTCAAGTTGGTGTACAAAGCTTGCCTGCCGGACTCTGAGGGAGGGACGGATAGGTTTTTGGCCAGAGTGGGGCTCCCCCAGTTGTGGAAGGAGGTCATATAGGAATTGGAGTATATACAACAACTAATAGGTAGTAGTGTTCCTTTCAAAGGAAAACCGGCACACCAAAATATAATACACAATTGTTAATTAGAGCACATTTTATCAAGGCGTATATTTTCAATAATTCAAAGTTAAAGCGGGGTGCTCAAGGCAAAAGATGACGTCTACTACCTAGAGACATCGCTAGCATGTAAAAAACATGCATACATTAAAACTCAAATAAGAGCCTGAACAGCACACACTAATATAATAAATTTTCAATCCCGCATTAGTGTAGGTTGATCACTGCATCCAAGTCACATGTGGTTGTCAAAAGAAAGTGGAAAAGATCAGTTCCATCAATCAACGGTCTTCTTTGGCAAAGATTCCAAACCCCTTCAATTTCAGTTGGTTGTCATCTTTATTTTTAGGACAGAAATCCCAGCACACGAACCAGCCGACACGTGTTTCGTCTTACAAAGACTTTTTCAAGGCTGGAAAAGTAAATGTATCTACTAAATACATCTTACGATTATTGCATAATAATCATCTCCGTTGGTATATGTAGAAGACCATAAACAAAACGTCCAGTCAGTCCAAAGTCCCATCCAATTGATTGAAAGGCGCTTTTCACTTGTTTGCGGGATCTTTTCGAGTGCGGATACATACATTTCCGTTCCGGGACAGGCAGTGCGTACACTCGTATCAAGGAGTTGTACGGAACACCGTTAGAGCGGGACTGAAGCTCATCCTTTCATTATTCAATTTACACCTTTACTCGACACTACGATTTATTTTAAGATTCATGATCTTTCTTAATTGAATGGGACTTTGGACTGACTGGACGTTTTGTTTATGGTCTTCTACATAGAGAAAAATGTTTCAGTGCATCTGAATTCTAGTCTAATAGTCTGTTTAGGAATATGTGTTCTTTGATTATCAGCCCTAAATGTAGTGTATCCACTGTCAGTGTTTATATGGGTATCATAATTATTTTGGGTTCATTGAATTTCATGAAAATGGGCAAATATGCTGACCAAACGTTTACTGTGGTATAAACTGTGAGGTAACATTATAACGGAGGCCGAAGGCAGTGCAAATTTCTCACAGTGCCTGTCAGTGGATCAAAGAGGTGTTCAGAATACTTGGTCATCCATTCTTTGGCCTCTCTGCCGAACAAACAGAGCAATGGCCACTTATTCCAGTTGCAATAGTGATTCTGTGCTACTGTGTGTGAAGGAGGCGCACAGCTACCAACATATTTAGATGGCAAAAGTAAATAAAAATACAGTGCTTATAGGTGTGTTTGGGGTTGTGTGTGATAGCAGGCTGCTGAAAATTAGTTATGAATATAGATGAGATGTGGCGAGAAAAGGGTGCTCGTGTCTAACGTAGAATGAACATAACAGGCATGATTTGACACTCTGCAGACCACTACCCCTTCCAAAGGCCTCAGTAATGTTTAATTCACAATCTCACAATATTAGAATCGAAACATTTTCAATATTATTTACAAAAACAATCATTGTTACTAATTTCTTAAACAGCTAACAACCACCATTGACAAAGCCAAAAATCATGTCTGGTTTAAAATGTACTTCAGTTGCTGGGTTATATATCTAGATGCAGTAACCGAAATCTCAGACAGAAATCAAAATACCGGTTGGATGGCACACTGTAGGAATGACATGAATGTAGTGTAGTTTTTTAAACCATGCGCTAAATTACATAGATTATACCCTTTTTCCTCCGGGAGAATCATTGCAGTGACCCGAAACCCCTCAGCTTTGAGAACTTGATTCTAACTCTTCCAAAGGGTAGTATACATTAACTTGGCTATGACATATAAATTATGTGTTTGCTTACCGCTACTAACTATGCAACATTTTTCTTTTTAGCATCTGTTAAAGCCTGAAGACCTTTACATAATTGTTGAACAAAGAGCAAGATGGTACCGAACCCAACCTCTTTTGCTGCTGTTGCACCAACACAACACAACCCGAGTGTTTAAGGTAAGGGAACTGATGCTATATTATTTTTACATGGTAGTTAAGGGCTTTGTATGTGCAGTGGTGTACATGGTGCATCGGTAGGGTCACATCAGTATCAATTTGAGGCAGGTAAATGGGTAAACAATATTAAAAGATTGGAATGTTGGGAGTTCCATTGAAGACACTGAAGTGGCTCAGGGATAGTAACAGCTGCCATAATCTGTCTACTGCAACATTGCAATGTATATTTTTCTGTTTCTTCCTTTTAATTTAGATTCTACTCTCAGTGGATGGAATGTAAAAAAAAATAGCCTTATAACCCAGCTGCCCTGGCTGTATCGGTGGTTAAAGGCCCTCTACCTTGTCTTGTTGTAATAGGCCCTCACCTGTGGCTTGAGATACATCTCTGGCTCAGGACTGCCATAAAACTAGTATGGCCCACAGAGGCAGCAGGCTATAAGGCTATATTTTTTTTACCAGTCATGTTGTACAACGGGAAGCTGTTGGAGCTATAATGCACAAGATATGCTTTTGTATAGAAAAATGAGTTATGTTTTTTCACAAAATCTTATACATTGTACTCTAATTATTGACAGGTAACTTTAACATTGGTAAGACACCATGAATACAGTAGAGCAACTACTTGCAAAGCCATTCCTTGGACGGAGTCATTAAGGATAAACTAATAGTAAAAAAATAAGGACCTGACCGGCCCACAACAGCGGGATTACTTACAAACATACATTCTCAAATGTCTGATACACAAAAGATGATTGGCTTACAGGGAGTACTTCAACAAATTCTCTGTTCTGCTTCCCCTGCTTTCTGTTTGGTGGTGACATTCCTTGGACAAAAAAGGAGCATTTTTCAGATAAAATAAAGAAACATGAACATTCAAGAATCCATATGGAAAACTTGACAAGACTGGGAATGTTGGACTGATGGTAACAAGCTCCACGAGCGACCCCAACACATTAACGGGTGCCAGATACTTAGGGTCGCTCGTTGAGCTTGTTACCATCAGTCCTATGATTACACCATTTCCCTGAGAAACATCAGAAGGGATGGGTCTGGTGATCCCAAGCAAGTGCGGTAAGCCACTGGGCCTCCCCCTGTTCCATCCTTATTTGTTGGCTATTAAATCCGCTGCCGCTTGATTAGGTGAGATGAGGACAAAAAACAAAAGACTGGGAATGTTGGGAGACACACCCATTGAAGCCCATTTAAGCGACACATACTAAAAGCAATAAAGAAACACATCAATAGGAATAGACACATACTGTCAAAAATAATTGTTCGAATTCACTTCTAAGGTGCTTTTGAACTGGCATTACGAGGGCATGATGAATCCGAAAGTTCCTTAAATCTTGGTATATTCAGAGGCTTTGTGGCTTTAAGAGCAAGCATAGACTGTGAAATGGAAGCTTGTTTAGCAAGTGCTAGTCTTAAAGGGCACCTCTAAAACAACAGAGTGTATGTTAGAGATTGTAAGAAGGAAATTGTCCAACATTTGAAACATACAGACTTTGAGGCTATTCAGGCTGATGAAACCACTGATGTGGCCACTAAAACACAGTCAATATTAATCTGTCAGTACTGCCGTGTAGTTCCTATCAATCCGTAGGACCTGCGAATTGTTTGGATAACATAAACTAAGGGCTTGGTGTCAAGACAGATTCCGGACACCCCACAGGATATGTTGGCCTATAGACCAGCTAGCTCACAGTGCTATCGTAAGCCCCCATAACCTACAAGGGAGTGAATGGTTTTCTGGAAACCACTGAACATGACAACCCTGACCCCTCAGGGATTGTGGAAACTGTACAGAACTTTTCGCTCAGTCACTCGTGCTCACTGATTCTCAGAGAAATATACAGAGAATACTTAATGGGATGTTTTCAATAATATTTATTGAACCTACATTATTCTTGCATAAAATACGTGTGCTGCAATGATTAGTAGACAGAAGTAAATAAATGTGATACAAGCTTCAAAAGCGTGAATAGTAGATATACTTCTCCCATGGTGCTAAACAATGTATATATACAGGCAAATGAACGAGACATTAATCTAGAGTACTCCTACTATGCGAACCCAACTCTAAGTGTACCTAGAGTGTGTGTAGGTGAGGAGCCAAGAATCCTACCAAGGGATGATCTAACCCCATTACCTGATGCAATAGAGTGAAGGACCCTGTCTTGGTCACAAACTGGACACCCCTCACAGGATGTTAGACCGCTGCATGGTGTTTCCTCAGCATGTGAGGACCCTCGGTGTCAGCGGAAGTACCTCCTCTGCTAATCTATCGGGATGCTTATCTTTTATAATAGAGTTATTTGTGAGGAGAAAAGTTGCTTCGCTACATGGGCCTAATTAGGGAATATAACAGTAACTTGACAATTACAGTAAAGTTGTGGGGAGGTTGTATGGTTTCACAAATTTAAAAGACTCTAGTGCAGAAACCATTGCTTCAGCTGAACTTTACTTGATTTTTCCAGAGCACCCTCATAAACAAAAACGTATTGCGCAAAGCTATGATGGTGCTTCAGTAACGAGTGGAATCTTCGGTGGAGTACAAAAAGCATTATAGATGTGTACCCTTATGCCCATTACATCAACTGGCTTGCCCACCAACTGAATCTTATTATGCAACAAGCAGTAGCAAAGATCTCAGAGGCACCAATTGTCACTATGGATGTAGCTGGCATGGCAGCATTCTTCTCACATTCATTCAAAAGAATGGAAATACTTCAGGACATTGTGGACAGAAGACTTCTAAAAGGATCCCCAACTCGTTGGAACTTTCACATCTGCACAATCAACCTAATATATCAATATAGGATTGATCTTGTGAAATGTGTCGACACCATAGAAGCCAGTGGTGACTTTGAATGCACAAGTTGAAAGGAGGCTTGTGGCTTTGCTAGAACACTACAAGACAGAGAGTTTCAGTTCTTTCTGTTTTTTGTTTCATGAAATAATGCCTCATGTTGACATACATAACCAGCTACAAAAATGTGAAATAGATACTGTATTTGTGCAGAGAACTATCATTCTGTCTGTTTCCAGCATGAACAAAGTCAGAGAAGGGTTTGACAATTTAGACAGCAGACTGTCAAAAGAATCTATTGTTTCAAACTGCAGAAAAAACATCAGCAGCCTGGTCATAATTGCAAAGGAACTATGTAACACTATAGTTGTGCATGCATAGGAACGTCTTTCTTTTACAAAAACTTTAGTGAGTGCCACATTAAGGCAAAGTGATCAGTTTGCAAATTATGAAATTTCCTTCCCTGTGCAAGCACTGAATGAGGCTGTGGGAGTGTATCCTATGCTCAACAAAGAGGATCTAAGACCTGAGTTAACAGTAAGCAAAGCCTCCCCCCCCTAAGTCTCTGGGCCCTAGAAGTAAATTGGTTGACCCGAATTGCAAATTAGGGGTCTTTACGGAACGTTGTATCTACGGTAGTTTCATCCGCTCAAGAGATGGAGGATTCCCTCATGAAGAAGTTGGAACTCTTAATCTCAGCTCATTTGGACCCTATTTTAAAAAAGCTAATTGACATTGAGGGACGGATTAATAGTTTGTCGAGTCCTGAGTCTAATATTCCTGTATCTCATGTATCTAATATTCCTGTATCTCATGTTCCTGTAGCTCATGTATCTCATGTAGTTGGTGGGCAAAATGTGGTTGGTGGTGGTGGTGCTGCATAAGAATGCCAGTGTCCCAGGTCAATCCCTCCCACTCAAGGGTTGCGCCCTTTCCTATAAATAGCAATAATGTTGCGCATGAGTTAGTATGTTTCATCTGTGGGCAAGGTCAGATTGTGAAAACCTCCAAAAACATTCAAAAAGATAAGTACTGCACCATTGTCATAGAAGGATCCAGAAATACAGGAGGGATAGATAGTCATTTTTCTGGCAAAAGACATCTTAGCCCCCCGGACCTCAATCTACACCTACCCCCAGAGGCAACCCCTTATACCGTAGCGCTGGCCAATGCTCCAATATTATCATCTGGAGAAGTGGAGCATTGGTCAACACTGAGGAATAAATCGCTTCATTTTTTGAGCACCAGGACGGGCATTAGCGATGTGTTCCTGTTTGAAGAATTTAAAATGGCTCGCCGTATCGGATGGGTGGGGAAATCCAATAAATAATTTCGGGGAGATTGCATTGTTCTGACTTTCAGATCTCCAGGTTTGGTAAAGACCATATTGGATAGAATGGAAAACTGCTTTGAAGGTGTGAGGGGGACATCTGTTCTGCCCTTGGGGTTTTTCTATCAGCCTCCTAGAGCCAGTAGATATATCGAAGATGAGGGCAGATTCATAGGGCAAATACAGCCTCCCCCTCTCCCATCCTGGTTTCATTCTAACCGCTATGAGGCACTAAGTAATCTTGCAGACATAGATTGACTTACCCCAGCTCAAAATAATATTGGGGATACTGTTGTCCCGGTTAACGTCCCGGAGATTGATATTGAGGAATTGGGTAGTATAGTAGCTACACTGCCTTTAAACAGCAATAATATTAGTCTATATTACCCTGGGCATTCGAATCATGACCACAGAGAAGCTATAGGGTCGGAATCAAATATTGAGATAGATGATCCAACTTTTAATGATAGTGTCGATGAGGCATGCGGGGCACTGAATGTTAATGACTTTGTCTACGAAGTACCTAGGACCCAGTACACCAATGTACAGACTTTTAGGTTTATATCTTGGAGCATCGCAGGTATTTCTGCAAAATTAACAGATGAGGTTTGGCTACAATATGTGAAGTCTTTTGACATTATTTGTCTCCAGGAGACTTGGAGCCGAGTTGACGTTACTTTAGATGGATACCGCTCATTAAGTACACACGCAAATTCGTCAGCTGCAGGGAGAGCCAAGGGAGGTCTAGTGACGTTTATTTCGCTTATGTACGACTCAATTATGACGCAGAGTATAATAGATTCCCATTGGTACCAGCTTATATTGTCACCAGGCAGGTCGCTCCCCTCACCGCCACGCAGCCCCCTGTGTGACCCGTGACTCCTGCTGCCGCCGCCTGTGTTCAGCCCGCCTCGCCTGCGTCGCCAAAGGTACTGTCCTTTGTTTCCTTCCTCTGTGCCCACTTTTGCTTTTTGTATCCTTTCCTCTGTGCCCACTTTTGCTTTTGTATTCCTTCCCCTGTGCCCACTTTTGCTTTTTGTATCCCTTCCTCTGTGCCCTTTTTTGCTTTTTGTATCCCTTCCTCTGTGCCCATCTCGCCGTTTCCCCCTTGTGCACTGCCCCCTTCGTTGTCCCCTTGCCTCTGCTTCCCGCCGCTGCGTCCCTGCGGCCCCGCCCCCTCGTCTCCCATTGGCCGCCCCGCTCCCACCTCCCAGCTGCTCCTCCCTCCCTCTGACCCTCATATGGAGGCCGCGCAGCAGACACGCACAAAGGCAAGCCAGTCTGCGCCCGTCCACACCTGGACCGCGCCCAACGCCAGAAACCCTGGCCCCAGCCGATGCCAGGGCACCCGACTGAGATACGACACCGCCACCCTCATCGCACTCAACACCGGACGACCTGCCGCCTACCACCGAGCCACCCCGAAGCGCACCCACGGACCCTTCACCTGCCAAGCCTGCAAATTCACCTGCCTCCGAACCTGCACCCCGCCCACCGAACACAGCAACAATAACAACAACCACCTCAAGTGCATCCTCCTCAACGCTCGCTCCGTCCACAAACACGCCGTCGAACTCTGGGAACTCCTTGATACGACAGCACCAGACGTCGCCTTCCTCACGGAAACCTGGATGAACACCTCCTCGGCCCCCGACATCACCATAGCCATCCCGTACGGCTACAAAATCACCCGGAAAGACCGCATCAACAAAACCGGAGGAGGAATCGCCATCATCTACAGGAACACCATCAGCGTCACGACCGTCAACGCCGAAGACACTCTCACCGCCGCCGAACACCTACACTTACAAATCCACACCGACCCCCAGACCACCCTTAGAGGAACACTCATCTACAGACCTCCGGGCCCGCGCACACAATTCAGCGAAACCATCGCCGACTTCATCAGCCCACACGCCCTAGCTTCACCAGAGTACATCCTCCTTGGGGACCTGAATTCCACCTGGAGAAAAACAACGACAACAACACCACCACCCTGCTTGACAACCTCGCCAACCTCAGACTCAGGCAACTGGTGGACATGCCCACCCACCTCGCTGGCCACACGCTTGACCCCATCTTCTCCGCCAGCAACCACGTCTCCTTCAGCCACTCCACTGGACTACACTGGACCGACCACAGCTGCATCCACTTCACCTTCAAGAAGACTACATCCCACCACCACATGCCACAGATCCCCCGCAGATGCTGGAGCAAAGTCACCACAGACCAGCTGACCACTTCGCTGCGCCAGAACCCACCTGTCAACACCCCGGACACCAACGACGCAGCACACAATCTCGCACAGTGGATCACCAACTGCGCCGATGACCTCGCCCCACTAAGGAAACCCCCAGGCAACACTGGCAACAGAAAAACCTCATGGTTCACAGACACCCTCAAAGTCGCAAAGAAACCATGCCGAACCCTCGAAAAAGCCTGGTGCCACAAACGGACATCAGAAAACATGACAGCCCTCAAGAGCGCCACCCGCGAATACCACCAGATGATCCTCACCACCAAAAGGACATCGTTCAAGAGCGGCTGGACAGCAACACCCACAACAGCAAGGAACTCTTCAGCATCGTCAAAGAGCTCTCCAACCCCAGCGCCAGCAACAACGACATCACACCGTCGCAAGACCTCTGCAACTCCCTCGCCACATTCTTCCACCGCAAGATCGCAGATATACATGACAGCTTCGGACCTCAAACTCCGCATCCAGCAACCAAACCAACGACCCCCACCACCACCCTCAGCGCATGGACCCCCATCAGCACTGAAGACACCTCTCACGTCATGAGCACCATCCACTCTGGCTCCCCTTCCAACCCATGCCCTCATCATATCTTCAACAAAGCCGACACCATCATCGCACCCCACCTCCGGAACTTTATAAACAGCTCCTTCACGTCAGCCATCTTCCCTGAAAGCTGGAAACACACAGAAATCAACGCCTTTCTGAAGAAACCCACGGCGGACCCCAAAGACCTCAAGAACTTCCTCCCCATCTCTCTTCTCTCCTTCCCGGCGAAAGTCATCGAGAAGACCGACAATAAACAGCTGACTGCATTCCTCGAAGCAAACAACTCGCTCGACCCATCCCAGTCCGCATTTTGAGCCAACCACAGCACTGAGACCACCCTCATCGCAGCCACCGATGACATCAGAACCCTGATGGACAACGGAGAGACAGCCGCCCTCATCCTCCTGGACCTCTCAGCAGCCTTTGATACTGTCGGGCACCGCACCGACACCCACGGACCATGCGCGCAACTTGGGATTCATCCTGGACTTCTACCTCACGATGACCAAGCAAGTCAACGCAGTCTCATCCTCATGTTTCAACACCCTGCGCATGCTCCGAAAGATTTTCCGGTGGATCCCCACCGAAACCAGAAAGACGGTCACCCAGGCCCTCGTCACCAGCCGACTGGACTATGGGAACGCCCTATACGCAGGAACCACAGCCAAACTTCAGAAACGTCTTCAGCTCATACAGAACGCCTCCGCACGACTCATCCTCGATATCCCTCGCCACAGCCACATATCTGCCCACCTGAGAAACTTGCACTTGCTCCCCATCAACAAGATGATCACGTTCAGGCTGCCTACCCACGCACACAAAGCGCTTCACAACATGGGCCCCGAATACCTCAACAACCGCCTCTCGCTCTACACACCCACCCGCCAGCTCCGCTCCACCAGCCTCGCCCTCGCCACCGTCCCACAGATTCGCAGAACCACCACCGGAGGAAGATCGTTCTCCTACCTGGCAGCCAAGACATGGAACTCCCTCCCCGCACACCTACGACTGACCCAGGACCATCTCACCTTTAGGAAACACCTCAAGATCTGGTTATTCGAGCAACAGCAGCACCCCCCCCCCCTCCCCTCAGTGCCTTGAGACCCTCACGGGTGAGTAGCGCGCTGTACAAATGTACTGATTGATAGATTGATTAATTTTTAATCTAACTGATACCATCATTTTATTAATTGATTGGTATTACAACATCTTCGACCCAAATAATACTGAGGTTATTCATAAACTTAAGAGGAGATCGATAATGTTACCGCGAAATTCCAACCTCTGTGTATAATATGGGTGGGAGATTTTAATTGTACCGTCTGCCCATGTAGCTCATACAGTGTATGTGGGGTAGCTGATATAGAAAATCATTATGTCCCGCATTTTAAGCATACACCGCAGGGTGATGCCCTGAATACTGTTATACTGGTGAATGATCTCTGTATGGCGAACACCCTGGTTAATAATTCCTCAGTACAGTTTCCAACTTATCAGGTGGGAGTCAGTATGAGCACAATTGATTTTATACAAATTACTAGTAAATATACATGGTTGGCTGATGATTTCGCAGTTGAACCAAACCCTGTAAGTGACCATAATCCTCTGTCTCTCCATGAATGTTACAGCACAGAAAGCTATGGGGGGATGTGTGTCCAATAAAAGAGTTCTGCTTAAATGGAACCTAGTGGACCCAAAGCAATTTGAGGAGGCCATTGTTAAAGAAAATTTAGGTAAATTTATGACCTGCCTAACTGTCGACTCCCCCCCTGACATAGTAATACAGTTTTTTGAATTTATTTGTGCCGATGTGGCTAAAAAACGAAATAAGTCAATTAGGAAAAGGGATACCCCCGAAATTATGTGGTTGAATGCAAAGTGTTCCAGGGGGCAAAGAAATCTTAGGAAAGCTCTTTAAGTAGTCCCCCGAAATAAGGCTGAGATAAAAATAGCGAGACAGTATTATAAACAAGCTATTAAGAGTAGGATAAATGAATTAAGAAGTATAGCATGGGAGGACTTAGAGAAAGCTAGCTCCCTCAAGGACTCAAAGAGCTTTTGGGAGATTATAAATCGTCTGCTTTTCTCTAATGATGCAAGGGCCATTGATTTGACCATAACAGGCAATGTTTGGGAAGCCCATTTCTTAAAAATATTTAATCCATGGGGAATAACAATCCAAGAGCAAAGAGATGAGACAGTTATTAATTTTAAAACTGCTCATGAATTAAGCCAAAGTATTTCCGTGAGTGAGGTGAAAGATGCAATACATAAGGGTATATCTCTGAAAGCGTCCGGTCCAGATGGTGTACCCTTAGATTTGATCAAAAGTAATCTTCACCTGTGGGCACCCTTGCTTTCGAATGTCTTTAAGGCGGCAATACTCGGTCAAATCCCATCTTGATGGAAGGAAGCAGCGGTGGTACCTATTTTTAAAAAAGGAAATAGGAATGACCCCACATTTTTCCGGCCAACTTCCTTAATAGATGCCACATGTAAGGCTATGGGGAGGGTGTTTCTAGCACATTTGGAGTCATGGGCTAATGCTTCCGGATTAATAGCCGATACCCAGTATGGTTTTAGAAAGGGGATGGACACAAATGAACAGTGTCTGAACCTAACCCTGATTTTGAGCAAGTACATGAAGGCCAGGGGGGTCTCGATTCACCTGGCCCTCATGGACCAGTCCAGCGCACTTGACGCTGTTTGTTGGGGAAAGCTATGGACAATGATGGGGGAAATGGGCTTTGAAGAGCCCCGTATTGCCCTATTACTCAGGCTACATGAATCCAACACTGTGGCTGTGCGCTTTGGACCAGGAGGTGAGAAGACCAGGCCCATTGCCTCCACGGAAGGGGTGCGCCAGGGTTGTATCCTGGCCCCCTTCATATTTCTTGTATATACTAATGGTCTAGAGTCATTCTTGACTAAACAGCAACTGGATTTTCCAAGAGTAGGAGGTAGACCGGTCCCTCTGTGGTCCTATGCCTATGATATCGCATTAATGACCCTGACGGCCAATAGTTTACAAAAGGCCCTGACCGCCTTCACTGATTTTATGTTAGGACTGGACCTCAAAGTAAATTTTGGAAAATCATTTATGGTTTGTGGTCCAGAGAAAACTAAGACTAGGAAGTTCATTGTGAATGGAAAAATCATTGAGAAGGTGCCCAATTTTACCTATTTAGGTAATGTTTTTAACAACAAATTGAGTTGGGATAAACTAATTATGACAAGGGCCCAACAGACCAGTAGAATAACAGATTGGCTGTTTCGTTTTGCCTGTAAACTGGGACACAAACCGGTTACAGAAATGATAATTTTATATAAATCCAAATGTTTATCTGTAGCTACTTTTGGGGCCGGAGTATGGGGTTATCATAAGAGTTATCAGATTCAGGTTTTAGAGAACAAATTTTTAAAAAGGCTTTTTATGATTCTGAGTAGTACTTCAACCTAATTTTGTCGTTCAGAGGTGGGCCTGGTTTACGTGAAAGATAGGATAAATATTGCACCCCTTATCCTATGGGAGAAAATCTGGTCTTCAGAGACTTTGACATTCACTAGGAGTATCCTTAAAGATTGTATGAATCTGGATAATGCAATGTTACGCCCTTGGCTGAGTTATGTTAAGGATACTTTTTATAAGATTGGCCTAGAGGAATGTTATAATAACCCAGATACTACTGAGTCTAATATGAAAATGATTATAAAAAATGCATACCGCACTGAATTAGAATCAGAAGAATCAAAACCACTTTATTCGATTAGTTAAAATCATAAAAGTGTACAATACATTTTACACAGATAAAGAGGAAAAACAATCCATCATATACATATTAAAAAAATAAATAAGTTTCCCCGGTGATTCCCAGTATAAAAACTAATTGATCTCTTCCAAAGCAGTCAATCTTGATTTCCTTGATCTAATACAGGCAGCTAAAAAGCTAGCCACACAAAACATAGTTGTTGGTGATTCCATTAATTGCAAAAATAATAATGCTGGTTTTACCTGGACAAAAGCCTCCTTTCTTAAAATAGGCCGGATAAACCTTTTCCTGGCCTCTAGGTACAATGGACAGAAAAATAAGAAATGCATCACATCTTGGGCAGAAAAGTTGTCACATCTGCAAGGAACCCCATCTTCAGATCTAAACCAACCCTGCGGAACACTTAAAACCTGATGTATTTGGTTAAAACGAAACTTTGTCAAAAGCCACCTATGATAATTATTCGTAACCGTAGATAAATATGGGTGCATGACCGTGGATAAAGTAAGCAAGAGGTGAGCCCTTACTGAAGTTTTACCGAGCTCTTGAGATTCTCGCTCAACCTCGCAGTGCTTAATAAAGTACGTCTTAACCCACCTTAAATCAGCTTTCCTTAAACTTTCGGGGTTGGAAAAGAGTTCAGGTCGTCCTACCGTCTTTGCAATTAATTTAATGTAAGACAGCCACTGAATATTCTTCCAATTATCCAATTTAGAACATTCTTTCAAGATATTGTGATTCATTGTAAGATCCGGGTTCAACCAGGTTCTTATCCATAGCAAAAGTGGGGCTAACTTTAAAATGTCAGAGATATATCCCGTCCCCAATTCTAAATGTACTGAGTAGGTCGCAGTGGATTGGGGGAGGCCAAGAAGGGCTCGAAAAAATTTATTCTCTTCTACTTGGATGGATTCAAGGTTAATATACCCCCAAATAGCGGCCCCATACCTAGCTACTGATATAGTTTTAACTTGGTAAATTTTCAAAATAGCCTCACAGGGTTTCCCTCCCAACCTTTTTGCGAAGCTCAAAATTGCAGCCGAAGAACTACGCACAGCTTTCACCTTTGTAGTTACTTGGGGTAACCAGTTACCTTTATCGTCAAAAACGATGCCCAGGTAGGTGAAAACTTTTACTCTAGATATAGCCGCTCCATTACAGTAAAACGTTTTAAGTTGGTTTTTTCCCTTCCCCAATGCCATTATATGGGATTTGCCGTTATTAACCACCAGGTCCAAGGATGACATAAAATTACCAAAAGAATTCAATAGTCTTTGGAGACCAAGTGGAGTCCGCGCCAAAAGAACGGTATCATCCGCATAAAGAAGCACAGGTACGGGAATACCATCAATCCTAGGGATATCAAGGGAGGCAGCTAGCAAACTATCTTCCAGGGAATTTATATACAAAGTAAATAGCAAAGGGGCAAGAATACACCCCTGGCGTACCCCTCTACCAGATTTAAAGCTAGCAGTGCATTTCCCCTCCTTAGTCATCCTAATTGAGGCCTTCAGGTCTTTGTGTAATTCTGCCATAAAATACACGAGGGGCTTATCCAAGCCTAACTCTAAGAGTATCGACCAAAGCTTAGACCTGTTGACCAGGTCGAAAGCCGTAGACAGGTCCATAAAACCTGCAAAAATCGACCCCTCAGAAGCTTTGGTGTACTTTGCGATAATTAAATATAAATTCAGGCATTAGTCCTCTGTACCCCTCCCTGATCTAAACCCATACTGGGCGTTAGAGATAACCCCTTTGTCAGTTGCCCAGTTATTTATCCTGGCCAGGATAACTTTTCCCAAAATTTTAAACGAGGAATCTAACAGGGATATAGGTCGATAGCATCTAGGATCACCCCTTTGACCCTTCTTGAACACAGGGATTATAATAGACTGGGACCATGATTTCGGTGGGGCTACTAAAGATGCAGAGTTAAAAACATTTAACAAAACTTTGGCCCAGTACTTGGGGTTAGCCTTGTACATGTCCGTAGGCACCCCATCCGGGCCTGGTGCCTTGCGACTGGCCGAGCCCTCAATTGCTTTCTCCACCTCTTCAATGGAAAAAATGATAGGAGGGAGGGGAGAGCTAGAAATTGGGATCTTAAATGCTTCCTGCTCAAGATTACTCCCATAAATATTTTCAAAGTGGGCAAGCCAGTCTTCCTCGGGGATATTCAATTCCAATGCCATGTTCTGGGAACCGGATAAAAAAGGGGAATTAATAATTTCCCAGAATTTGGAACTATTTTTCAGGATAGCGTTATCCATTAGGGCTACCCAAGCTTCTTCTTTTATTTCCCTCTTCCGTGTCATTATTACTTGAGAGTATGCTTTCCTTAACTGTGTGACCAATCCTTTGTTCCTCGGTTTTTCATTAAGGGCTTTTTTAAGTTGATTTAAAGCTGAAGTACAGCTATGATTGAACCAGCCTTGGTCAGTTTTGGGTTTAACAGGGCCTCCTTTGGTGGTAAGTTCCGTAGCTACTTGAGAACAAATGGTTTCAAAGGCCATTATTATGTCTTTGTCATAAGAGGATGGGTCGGTACATGTATTTAATTCGAAACCAACCTTTGAAGTAATTGAATTAAAAAAATCTTCAGGAATAACCTTGGACCATTGTAATCTCCTCCCTTGATCTTTAGCATTCACCGAAACCACCACTGGAGTCAAATTACGTTTATCTATAATTGGAAAAACGTTGGCCAAGATCAATATCACCGGGTTGTGATCGCTAAAACAGGAGCGCTGGGCGTTATAAAAAAGCACATAATTTAAAAGCCCTGCTGATAAAAATATATAGTCGATTATGGTTTCCCTATCCCTAGCAACATAGGTAGGGACACGAGAATGCTTATCCCGAAATCCTACCTCATAGAGATCGGTATTTGCCAATAGGGACTCCATGGCAACCCCTTTTGAACTATGTTCAAAGTGTTGGGGGTTTGAAAATTCAGGGCCATCCTTATCTCTGTAGTGACAATTAACATTGCATAAATGAACATTAAAATCACCCATCAAAATATAATGGCAAAAAGTGGTATGATTGTCCTTATAGGATTTTAAAAATTCGGTCAACCAGAGAATATGCTCATTAGGGGACTCTTCTTGCTGGGAATTATAACAGTTAATTAACAAGAACTTAACATCATTTGCCAAACTAACTTCCAGAATAAGACAATTATAGGAAGTACTTACAACCTTCTTGACACAGCCCAAAATATTTACAGTAACGAGGAACATGAGGCCTCCCCTATCTCTTCCCGCATTAGAACTCCGGGCCGGTACAAAATAAGAGGTATAGCCATCCATCCAGAAGTCACAGTCCTTATCCCAAGTCTCTTGTAGGGCAATGATGTCATATAGTTGTAAAGTGTCTAACCAACCACGGTCACTCTTCTTTGACCGTAGACCCGCAATATTCCAACTCATAAATTTTATGGTTTCACCGGAATCAGATACAATATTAACAGAGTTTGATTGTGAGGTTCCATGGTGCACTATGGTTTCAGCATTTACTCTGGGGACAAGATTTACCACACTAGCGCTCCCCTGAATTACAGAATCCTCCTGTCAATCACAGGCGTCTAGGCCTGAGAGTACCTCAAATCTATTGCGGGTGGTAATGTTATGGTCTCCCTACAAAAAGTTGCCATATTGTCCCACTGGGGTTCTAAAAACCTCTGGGAGACCCTAGCTAAAACGGGTTTTGACACCGCTCTGTTCGGGAAACTCCCATAACATTTATAGAAATAACCCAACGGGCACGCACTCACACTAGTATTTTCGGTCGTCAAGGAAGCTGCACGTATCAGGACTGTATTAACATGTTGTGGGGATCTAAAATTAACTATAACACAGTCCCCACTGCAGCCTTTCTGGGACGGACCAACCCACTTAGTCCTTCTAGTGGAAATAATTTGATCAGCAAGATGTACTGGGAAGCCACATCTTCTATTGAGCCAAGCTACAGTTTTATTTTTTAGCGACTCGTGTGTTTCCTCACTAGAATGAGCGTGCAGATTTCCTAGAACAGGCACATTTGTCAGGACGACCACATAAGGAGCACACTCGGGGGGAAGATTAGTAAAACCAGAGGAAGTTCCATATCTAGAAGTAAAGGCACCATCTTGTCTCACAGAGGGTAGCTTAACTGGAATAGTAAGAGGTGGAGGGTCAGAACAAGCAGGATCTAGAGGTGCGGGTGCCTGGGAAGGTAGTAGCGGAGATTTTATTACGTTTTCATCAGTGACCCCAACACAGCCAATATCTGGTGACTTAGATTCCCCACTACATGGCAGAAGTTTCGCTACCAGCTCACCAAGCCTCTGTACTTCCTTGTTGGTATTTTTCAATTGGAGCAGTAAGGATTGCGTGTGCTCGGCTAACAGAGTCTCAAATTTAGCCTCAAGAGTAGCTATTAGTGATGCAAATTGAACTGGATCTAGAATGTTACCACCCAATCTACTTAATTCCTGTAGACCAGACCCAGAAGCAGTACTATTTTGAACTTTGTGTAGAACTTCTGCTCTTTTTTTAGTAGGCCTCCCCCCCCTTTTATTTAATAGTTTCCTACAAGCTCTTACTGGTCTTGGGCTAGGAAGGACCTCCTCAGTTGCATCGGGGGCCAAATCCTGAGGATCCTGAGGTTCGGAACATTCCACCAAGTTCTCAAAAAGAACCTGGCCTTCTATCGATGCAACTGGACTAACACATACACTGGTAATATCGTCAAAAGGGTTAACAACCACAGGTATGCATGTGGTATCAGGCAGAACAGAGGGGCCCCCCTTCCCAAGTGAAAGTCTGCGATCATTATTAATTTTATTGACCATTTTCACTAAGTAATTATCCATAGGGCCGGCCACAACTGTACCGGAATCCGATTTGTTGCTCGACATAGTCAGAACACAATTCTAACGAAAATGTCAACCCCAAAAGCAAGGAGGTATATACTGCACCCAATCAAAGTTCTTGTTACAATATCTTAACTATATGTCACGCAAGTCCACAAATATCCAGTTCCTCAGAGTGAAGGATTGACAGCAAACTCACGTGTCCAGAGCTCAGGGATGAAGTCACAAGGGTCGTGGCCCAGCCCTGCCACGGTCTGCCCCGGACGGCCACAGACGGCCCGCCCTCTGCCCGGCGCTGTCCGCGCGCGTCCCGCGGCGCGGGAGAAGCCTCGCGTCTTTTCAGCGCCTCCGGGCGCGCTGTGGGCGGAAGTGCCCCTCGGAGGATTGTGGGAAGTGTAGTTTCAGGCAGCGGTGGACCCCGCGATGCTCTCCCACACCGAGCGCTGTGACGCTGGTCCTCTGGAACACCTCGCAGCCTCTCGTATCCTCTCGCCTTCCAATGTCGATTCGTGCAGCAGCCCCATACCGCACTGAATTAAGGATGTCTGACCAGGGCAGGGGAACGTTAGATGATGGGGCATTAGGTCCCCAGCAATTTTATTTGTCTTTTACTTTGCATTTGAAGTGAACAGTACTATACAGAATGCATGTATATCAGCAGGCCACTGGTGTCATTTCTTTGCTCATTTTAATTTAAAAACTTAATATGGAAAAACCACTTACAGAGACAGTGGCTTCACTAAAAATAGACTTAACCACGCCTATAACAGCAGCAGAGTCAAAACGATGTTTTTTAACTTTGAACAGAATCAAGCATTCTTGAGGAACACCATGATTGTGGAAGGACTGAATGCTTTAGCACTACTCTCTATAGAGAGCGACCTTGTTAAGAGAAACCTACACTTTAATGTTCAAGCCATTGTGAAGTTTGCAGCTATTAAAGTCAGATGTGCTGATTTTGTCTACAAAAAGTGAACAATATGTGTTAATTCTAGCATTTTGTGAATGCTGTTAGTTTGTGACCTTTGCAGTTGCTCCTCATCTGCTGTACAGATATTGGATCATTGAAATCACTAGTGTATTTCTGACTTTAATCTGTCTAACATTTACCATATGGTTGCTCTGAAACTCAATACTGAGCATTTGAGACATTGCTAAGCCCTTCGTTTTCTGATTGTGTTTTTAGCAGCACCTCTCTCGTTAACTTGTGTGGCTTGATTCATTTATTCAATCTTGTTTGCAATTGCTATCTATCTGATCCAAAACACCCATTTAATTTTTGATAACTTTGTTCTACTTGTCTATTACACTTGTATTTATAATATGTGGTGCTCCCATGCTTGCCCCCAAGATAAGAGAGGTGCTGCAGGTTATGATGGCTTTGCTGGCCCACTACATCATGAAAACCAGCTGCATGGTTTGCAATGTTTGTTAATGATGCATCTGGTTTTGATGATGTAGTGGACTAGCAAGGGGAGCTAAGGGAGTTCCAGCAGTATTGGGGTGATATGTTCCTTTTTTTTCATCACCTGAATGAGATATAAAACGGCATTGTAGTGTGGCCTACTGCCTTTTATACGACAAGTCTCTTTTATTGATCATTATCAACAGAGCAGTCTTTGTTATACCTAGCATGCCACCTGCAACCCATATTGGGCCGTCCGCGTTTATATTCAAGAGATGTCAAAAGCAGAATATACACAGCGAGTTGCCTACAACCCCTTCGAACCGGCCAAGTTTATGCACAAGCATCAGATGGTAAGAGCGTTGAGCATTTATGCATTCTCATAGTGGGATCGTATTGTAAGTCTCGATCTGGAAGAGCAGAGAGTGCAGCACATGCACAGCTGGACAATGGGGAGATACTGGACCTCTTTAAGATACAGAGCAAAATGTTACCGCCACTATGCTAACCATCGCACTGCCCATCACCCGCCAGTGGTCTTGCTGCTGTTATTTATTTTTGTGTGGCCAGGGAACCTTAGTCCTCTGACACCTAGATTAGAAATACCGCTGTTGTATGGAAACTTATAACATTTAACTAACAATGACTACTCAGGTTGCAATATGTTTCAGGTCGGGCGTGTGCTGAGGCTGGCTCCACTCATCGTGGAGGGAGAGGAGGAGCAGTCAGTATTAGTGTGCAGTAATCACTGCTTCAGCAGCAGGGGTTTGTGTATCTCTTCTCAGTTGAATAGTTGAAGGGCCCTAAGTTTAGGGAGGCTGAAGAATGTAAATTCTAGACACATGAGATAGTGCATCAGGGGCCTCCAAATAAGTTGGAATTTCTTTTCAGTGTTGGCTAAGCTGTGGGACAATCGCTCCATTGCTAAGAGACGCCATGCCCGGGCGAACCATTGGGCCACAGCGGGGAGTGATGTTTGCTTCGATGCACAAGCTATAAGTTGTTGTGCAGCTAAGAGTAGATGGCTTATAAGTGCCCAGTCAGCCTAGGGCATTGCAGTTATGTGGGTAAGGGGGGTGAATACCCAGTATTATTGTGTGGTACAGTTGCTGGAGCAGGAAGCCTATGATGCCCTTAATGTGCCCCAGGACTTCTTTCCAATAAGTGGCAATCACTTTCCAGGATCACCATATATGACAGATGGTTCCCTCTTCCTTGCTACATTGCCAACATATGCGAGTGCCACTTTGGTAGATGGAAGCCAAATGAGTAGGCGTATAATACCATTGATACATCAGCTTATACACAGTCTTGCGTAGAGAGAGGCTGTGGTAGGTTTTAGGGATGTCCCGCCAGAGCGTTCCCCATGAGATAGTAGTGATTCCCCCGGGGGTAGTGTCCTGCCAGTCAGATGTGTTGCAGCACCTGGTAGGTTTTAGATATCAACCCCCTTGTACCATCGTAGGCACGCACAAGTTTCTCCAAGGGGGTGAAGGGGCGGGCAATCGACGGGTAAGCCCCAGGGTGTAGTGCCCCGTGGCGCAGTTGGTGATATTTGAGTCATGCGGTGGTTGGGAGAGTGAATTCGGCCCTAAAGACTTCAAAGGACTTCATAGCATCCCCCACAAAAAGGTCCCGAAGCATCTGGCAATCCCCTTCACTCCAAGCATAAAAGGAGGAGGCTGAGAAGCCTGTGAAGAAATCAGGGTTGCATGCGATAGGAGTTTTAGGGGATGGGAATGTGGTCAGTCCCTTTTTCAGGGCTGTTCTGTCCCAGATCTCCACCACTGTGCTAGTCGGCTTAGTCATGTAAAGCGCTACGCAGGCGGGGTCACTTAGGCAGCCAAGCAAGGTCCCATAGAGGCCTGCACGCCACTGCATGGTCCATATGGAATTAGTGCTTTGCACTTTCACGCACCACCCAGAAATATATCATAAGTGCACCGCCCAGTAGTACTCCAGAAGGTTTGGGTAGGCCAGGCCCCCACTTAACGTAGCCGCATCAGTAGCAAGTGGGCTATGCAAGGTTGTTTCCCATTCCATATGAAGTCATGAATGGCCCTCTGGAGGCGTTGTATATCTTCTTGTTGTATCGGCATAGGTAGTGTCTGGAACAGGTAGGGGGCCCTAGGGAAAATGTTCATTTTAATAGCGTTAACACGGCCCAGCCAGGAAATGTACAAAGGTTTCCACTCTGTAGGTCTGCAAGGATAGAGTGACGAAGGGAGGACCAATTGACATGGGACTAGGAGGCGAGTGTGGGAGTGGTAGTGTGTCCTACATATTTGATGGAGTCAGAGGACCACTGAAAAGGTGTAAAGCTCTGTAGTGCTTGCACCTCTGGGGCCGGGATGTCAAGATTAAGTATGGATGACCTAATCATGTTGATCTTAAAGCTGGGGATGGCTCAAAGTCTTGTAGGCATTCTACGGCAATGGGGAGCGATATTTCAGTTCTGTTATGGTGAGGAGATGGTCATCTGAGAACAAATTGATTTCATGCATCTGACAGCCAAATGGTATGCCTTTAGTCTGATCTGAGTCTCGCCCTCGGCTTGCCAGGGGTTTTACTGCCAGCGCCAATAACAGAGGCGAAAGTGGGCAGCCCTTCTGCATTCCCCGGCGCAGGGATATCAGGTCTTGGTCTGACCATTAGCCCGTATGGACCCTGTGGACGCAACATAGGGGGCCATGACTTAAGAGATGAAGCACTGTCCTAAGCCTATTTTGTGCATTACCGCTTGGAGGTATGTCCAATCTTCTCTATCAAATGCCTTCTCCACATCAAGCCCAAGAAGGCAAGCTGGTATGTCTAGTCTGCCTGTTTTTCCACCAGGTGTGCTATGCGCCGAACATTATCTGCCCCCAGACGCTGGCGAAAAAAGCCTACCTGGTCCGGGCTAATGAGACAAGGGAGGTACGGGTCCAGGTGAGAGGCCAATATATTAGTGTACAGCACGGCGTCTGAGTTGAGAAGGGTGGTATGAGAGCACTGCACCGGGTCCTTCCCCGCTTTGAGTATGAGTGAGATCTCAGCTGCAGCCATTGTGGGCGTAAGGCCTGAGTCCTGGGAGAAAGAGTTACACAGACGCAGGAGATGGTCTTGGAGGTGAGGGAAAAATAGACGGTAGAAAAGCACAGGAAGCCCATTGGGCCAGGTTTTTTACCTAGGTGGGGTTCCAGACTGCAGAACGCAATTCTTCAGCCGTGATGGGGCACCCCAGGAGAGCAGCATGGTGCAGATGCAGGGGCTCCCAGTTGCATTCAGCTAAGTAAGAGTAGAGTCTCATAGGAGAGGGGTCCTCTTGGGAATATAACTGTTGATAGAAGTTTCGGAAGGCCTACAATTTATCCCTCTCTGCCGTCGCCCATGCTGAGTAACCAACCTGAATTTTAGCAATGTGGGTCTTAGTGTGCAGGTGTGGTAACCTACGAACCAGAAGCTTGCCCACCTTATCCCCGCATTCATAGTATCTCTGTTGAAGGGATAGGAGGGTGCGCTGTGCTTTGCCTGTGCAATGGGTGCACAGTCGACCCCTCAACAGAGCAAGTACTCATTTGGTACTTCGAGATGGGAAATCTTTGTCTAGACGCTCTAGTTGCTTGATCTCAGCTGGGAGCTTAGACTCTACTTGTTGGAAATGGCTTTTTTTGCAGGGTTATCCCCAAACTTTTTGCTTCTTCCTCCTTTGTTTTTTCTGACCCCTGGTTGTTGGCAATAGGACTGTGGGCACTTTACCACTGCTGATCAGTGCTAAAGTGCATATGCTCTCTGTATAAATTGTTATATTGATTGGTTATCCATGATTGGTACATTTGTTTCACCTGTTAGCCCCTAGTAAAGTGCACTGAGTGTGCCAGGGCTGGTGATTCAAATGCTACTAGTGGGCCTGCAGCACTGATTGTGCCACCCACAGGAGTAGCTCTAAAATGGTGTCACAGGCCTGCCACCGCAGTGCCTGGGTGCAGTTGCTAACTGCCATGCTGACCTGACCAGTGTCCACACTGGCCAGGCCTAACCCTTCACTTTCTGTACACATTGGACACCCCTATGGAAGGCCCTAGGCACCCCCCTGGGCAGGGTGCAGTGTATGTGAAAGGTAGAGCATGTACTGGTGTAGGTGACATGCTCTGATAGTGAATTACAGCCATTTTCGTTTTTCACTATTGAAAGGCTATCTTGCCCATAGGCTATAATGGGGAATGCTGAGTATAATGTTTACCTGCATATCTTCCCATAGAAGCAAGATAGAAAATTAAAGTTTAGTATGCCTGAACTCAGAATGATAAAATATATCTTTTAGTGAAGTTGGTTCCTTCAACCCCTCTTCTACCCCTCTACTACCCCTCTACCCCTCTTCTACCCCTCTATTACCCCTCTACCCCTCTACCCTTCTACCCCTCTACCCCTCTGCTACCCCACTACCCCTCTACTACCCTTCTACTCTTCTTCTACCCCTCTACTACCCCTCTACCCCTCTACCCTTCTACCCCTCTTCTACCCCTCTACCCTTCTGCCCCTCTTCTGCCCCTCTTCTGCCCCTCTACTACCCCTCTACCCTTCTACCCCTCTTCTGCCCCTCTACTACCCCTCTTCTACCCCTCTTCTACCCCTCTACTACCACTCTACCCCCCTTCTAGCCCTCTATCCCTCTTCTACCCTTCTTCTACCCCTCTACGACCCCTCTACCCCTCTACCCCTCTACTACCCCTCTATACCTCTACCCACTCTACCCCTCTTCTACCCCTCTACCCCTCTTCTACCCCTCGTCTACCCCTGTACTACCCCTCTTCTACCCCTCTACCCCTCTTCTACCCCGCTTCTACCGCTCTACCCTTCGACTACCCCTCTACCCCACTACCCCTCTACTACCCCTCTACCCATCTTCTACCCCTCTTCTACCCCTCTTCTAGTATTTCAAATCTGTGTGTGAAACGTGGCTAGGATGAGCCGTGCACCTCAAAAAGGGATGTTGTTTTTACATAATTTGTATTTAATAGAATTAGGAAGCAAGAGAACAGTCTCACAGTTGAGATAGGGATTCACATACACCGGCGACCGCTTTTGAATTGGCTTTCAAACCATTCAAAGATGGCTGCAGCGTTTACCTGGGATGCTGTGGACTAAGTGGCAGCCGGAGTCTGATAGCACTGCTTGTCCTTTAAAAAAAAAAAAAAGCATTGTCATAGCCAATAGGTCTCGCCTTTGGGACCTGATAAGTGTTTAGTTATGCAGCACAACATCCTTAGTGCAACAACATCAACTGTTGCATGGCTAAGCACTTATAAAGTCCCAAAGGCGAGACCTATTGGCTATGCCAATGCTTGTTGTCTAATTGCTCTGCGAGCCATCAGAGGGGAGACATTGGTGATGCAGTCTGACTATTTTTCATTTGCAATTAACGACATATATAAAGGCATAAAATGTATAATCTTTGTTTAACATACATGCACATAAAATGTTAAATGTAGATTAATCGTAGGAATGGATTTTTCACTAAGAGTAACCTATAATCAAAGTGTATTGAGTTAGCATTTGTTATTTTGAGCCTCATTTTGAAAGACTCCATGTTAATAAAATGTTGTATTTCTGCTCAATGTGCATAATCTTCTTCTCTTTTCAGTTATCAGCTCAACTTGGTCCCTCGTTAGTCCGGAATGTTATTGTTAAGATTTTATGTGAAGGTTGTTTCTTGCAATATAATGTCAGGGTTGTAGTTTTCTGCAGCTGCGAAAGAAGGGAGTCGAAGAAGAAGTCCTACTTTTATCTGATATCTCTGAAGGCCATGGTGCTGAAACTGTTTATTGCATTACGGCATGTGAAATGGGCAGGCACCGTGCTCACCGTCAATATTTAATTTTGATTGGTTCCTTCTCTGTGGGAACCTGTGCAATGTATCTTTAGGTGAAGTTTTGTGTTTAATTGTGTGTTACAGACCTTATCTAGTTAGACTTACTTCTGTCCAACTTCACGCATGGACGTCCCTTTCGTTGCTCTTGAGACCCCATGCTCCTTGCAAACCTGCTCTTAGAGATAGCTTCTCGAGTGAGCACATTTCTTTTTGTCCTGATTGAAACTTTCATTACATTCTACATAAGGTAATATATGTGTTGACAACTGCTGCTTATGAATTCTCCAATGTGCCCACACTGTAGCTTAGCACTAGGGAGTTTCCCTTCAGGGAAACAGAACTTGCTATCATTTGCCTACTCAATCTATAAATAACTTCACATTTGCATTTTGAGTTGGCTGGATTATATTCACATATCTCCTGATGATTATTTACTTATGACTAATTGATTTCATTTGAAACCGTAACATTACTAATGTGTTAATAACATTTAATGGTTTGTGATTTTACTCATCTATGTTGTTACTATGGGGCAAAAATGTCTTCACTGTCATGGATATTCTAATGAATGTATGATTTAGGCCTCAGTTTGAAATCAAGATCCATTCAGTAGGTATGGCTTAGTTCCACATTTGCTTCAAGTTTTCATGGTGCGAACATCACCCTTTCATCCCTCCATCAAGACTGCTGCATGATTGCTTTCAATGCCAACACCAGAGTGGTGGGTCCTAGCGTATGCACCACTCAGGTGTGTCAAATAACAATCCATTGCCGCCTGTTACACAATGTGGTGAGCATTGTGTGCCCCTTCCCAATGAAGAAAAACAGGCAGATGATTGATCATGTGATGACTACAAAAATCCTCAGACAATGCCCAGTCCAACAGCTACAGAATGGCATGGTGAAGCCTTCAGGAATGAACCGATTCAAAATTATTTTTGTATATTTAAATATTTGTTGACATTACTTCCAGTGAACAGGCAAAATATTTTCCAGAATACATCACAAGGCACATAAAATGCACAAGACAATAGATGTATTATGTGCAAAGAAATCTCTACTCTGTCTCTACCAATCCTAAACTAATGCATAAAAGACACACACTGTTTTACACTGCCCCTGGCTGCCCTATCCTAACTCCCACTCTAACCCAACTAGATCTATGCCCTGATACCACGGAGAGCCCTATTCTACTCCCAGTGCATGTCCAACAAATCCCTCAAACACACGCACTATCCTTACAATACTTCTGGCTCCCCTAGTCTGTCTCCCACCATAAGCCCTACTATAATGGCCATACAGCACTCTCCTACCCTCATCATCCCCAGCTAACCTACAGCTATCCTAAATATAACAAATATTTTTGTTTCAATGATCTAACTAAACAAAACTGCGATTAGGATAATTCCTTCTATGCAGATGTGTGAGTGCTCATGTAACTGAGCAGCATGTTCTGACCTCCTTCAAGGCCTTACAGGCAATATCTGCTGGAAGGCCAGGGCAGGGGAGGAGGTTGGGAGTAAGGAAGGGGGCTGTACCCCTTAATGTGGCCTTTGAGTGGCAGCAGGTGTTACTCTGCCCTTCAGACCGATCTGTACCTGGTGTGGAATATTGCTATTTTTCCCTCTGCAAGTTGTGTTGCAAAGTTTGATGTGTAAATAACAGCTACATGCTTCACCGTTCTGAAATGGCTGCAGAAAATCATGTGGCTGTTCCCATTTTCAGCCCAGAGGATGGTGGTACAGGCATTAATAATATCAAGACTGGACTACGGCAATGTGCTTTATCTGGGAGCAGATAGAACAATAATTAGATGCTTGCAGGTAGTCCAGAACCCAGCTGCTAGAATGCTTTATAGACTCCCTAAAAACGCCTCAGCATCTGGGCTTCTACGGGAACTCCGCTTGCTTGATGTGGAGAAAAGAATCTAGTTAAGCATTTTGGTATGCTATGTGCACAAGGCAAGAGTAGGGGGTAGGGCTGGAATACTTGCAAGAAGTGACAAAGTCTATCAACCTACCTGCAAGCTCCGTTCAGGTGAACTTTCCTTGTGTTTGGTTCCTTTAGTCAAACGTACCCTGATGGGCAGCCGGTCATTTTTGTTCTAGGGCCCTAACTTGTGGAACACTCTCCCAGAATCCTTGAGAAAATGTCCTTCATTGACAATCTTCCAAAAATGACCAAAGACATGACTGTTCTGAAGTGATATAATAGATACAGACCTGACCTTACGCTCTAGCGCCGGAAAACCCTAATGGGGTAGCTGAACACTTTATGAAACTACTAAACAAAATGAATAAATAAGAAATCGCAGTCTGGCACAACACCCTATTGAATGTGGGGTGAAACTCCCTGGCCACGTCTCTGGCATGTTGTGCTGTACACCATTTATGGGCTTAGTATGGGCACCATTCACGACTTTGCTGTGCCCAGTGAAACGTTTCTGAATGTGGCTCCTGGTTCTGCAACAAGATTCTTAATTATATCCCAGATCTGAATTTGGGTGGAGGAAGTAACTCTGGTCTGACACACAACTGCCTCATATTTGGCCTGCATGACATGAAGCGTCTGTGTAATTTGTGCTAGAGTCTGGTTGATGTTGCCATACTGTTCTGCTGGTGCAGCTTACCTTCTCCTTGCCTAAATTCCAGTAGGTGATGCAGGTTGTTCGGCTCCATGTTAAAATATCGATGTTAAAAATATAGATGAAAACAATATCTATGTAAAAATATCGATAACAAAAATATCGACTCCCTATACTTAAACAGGTACGTACAATAATATTGACACAAAAATCTCGATGTAAAAAATATAGACGTAATAAATATCGTAACTTAAATAAAATAAATTAAATAATATTAATTTTAATACCAAAATAAACTGCATTTAATATATTTTAACTAATTATAACAAATAAACTTAATTTAATAAATATAAACACAAGAAAATGTGTACATATACATATATTTACTTAAATACATTTTATTAACTATTATCTTGATTTAAATTATATAAAAATTAAATATACACATATATAAATAATTTAAAATAAAATAAAATATTCTAGATTTAATTAACACATTAAACTATTAAAAAAAGAATAAAACATACATTGAATAACAAAATAAACATAACAGTAGTGAAAACGTTGGATAGCGAGGGGGTAAAAATGACTATTCCCACACCAGTAAGTGCAACAATAGTGTTGAAAGCGCTGCATAGCGGAAGGGTAAAAATTACTATTCGTATTCCAGTGAGTGCAACAGTAGGGAAAGCATTGGATGGCGTAGGGGTAAAATTACTATTCCAACTCCAGTGAGTGCAACAGTAGGGAAAGCGCTGGATAGCGGAGGGGTAAAAATTACTATTCCGACTCCAGTGAGTGCAAGAGTAGGGAAAGCGCTGGATAGCGGAGGGGTACAAATTAGTATTCCCACTCCAGTGAGTGCAACAGTAGGGAAAGCGTTGGATAGCGGAAGGATAAAAATGAATATTCCCACTCCAGAGAGTGCAACAGTAGGGAAAGCGCTGGATAGCAAAGGGGTAAAAATTACGATTCCCACTCCAGTGAGTGCAACAGTAGGGAAAGCATTGGATAGCGGAGGGGTATAAATTACTATTCCCACTCCAGTGAGTGCAACAGTAGGGAGAGCGCTGGATAGCGAAGGGGTACAAATTACTATTCCCACTCCGGTGAGTGCAACAGTAGGGAGAGCATTGGATAACGGAGGGGTATAAATTACTATTCCCACTCCAGTGAGTGCAACAGTAGGGACAGCGCTGGATAGCGGAGGGATAAAAATTACTATTCCCACTCCAGTGAGTGCAACAGTAGAGAAAGCGCTGGATAGGGGAGGGGTAAAAATTACTATTCCCACTCCAGTGAGGGCAACAGTAGGGAAAGTGCTGGATCCCACAACAATAAAAAAAAAAAAAAAAAAAACATTTTTATTACATTTAATTTCCAATAATAACATAATTGTTATTTAAATGTAAATATATTAATATTGACACAGATAATAAAAAATAATTAATTACAGATTAATTAACACTATAATATCCACAACACACACCTAAAATTAATTACACAATTACAATTAATAATTTATAATTAATTAATGGAAATTAATTTAAAAATATTTAATGATTAATCAATAGAAAATTAATTACTTACCACCCTTCACACCATTTACACATATAAACACCACAACACACACCTAAAAAGAATTAACATATTGATTGATTAATTGAAATTAATTAACAACTAATTATCAAACATGTATTAACTAATCAATTAACACATTTAACCCTATAAATTCACAATTATACATTTTATTTATTCAGTACATTTTATATAATTAGATTTCTTCCCACCGTATACCCCTATAAACCCACAACCTGCTACGGAACTAAAAACGCAAAATTCAACGTAATTGTTTTTTAATTAACTACTAAAAATAATTATTTCAATCTATATAATTAAATTACTTCCCACCCTATTCCCCTATAAACCAACAACCCGCTGCAGAATTAAAAACACAAAATTAAACTTAAAATAAATTAATAATTAGTAAAATTTTAAAATATAATAAAATGACAAATAATTCTCATTAAAAACACTAAAATACATAACATTATTAATAATTCGATATTCTTGTCAACTATATTTTTGTAAACGATATTTAAGACGTCGATATTTTTGTAATCGATAGTACTTACCTGTCAGTCAATATTCTCGTCAACGATATTTTTATTGTCGATATTTCTTCTCCCTGATATTTTTGCGGCGATATTTATGTCTCACGATATTTTTGCGGCGATATTCCTGCTCTGCACTGTTTGTACATATGTCTCTAAGTCCTTACCTTTTGTTCCCCAAGAGTTATTCCCCTTGAAAAGCCAAATGACTCCTTCAAGTTGTGACCATAGTGCCGTAAATGGTTGCTATAGCTGAGCCAGTACCTGGTGATATGGCGATCATTGGAAAGGGAGCAGTGGGACTAATGCTGGAGATGGTGGAGGTGGTGGTTGTCAGCCCTATGGGTTCAAGGAGGGTTTGACGAGCAAGTTGCCCATACAATCTTGCCAAAATCTAGAGCAGGAAGATGCAAATTAGCCACTTTGTCAGTGCCTAGGAACTGTGCCTATTGCTGTAGTTACTTTTTCCCACTAAAATTATTAACCCGCCGTTACGATATGCACTTGCCTTACTGTGAGTAGATAAGGGTACAAATGTTTAGCCCCTTGTGACAATGGACCTACCTATTGAGGGTCCTAGTAACATTTCACTTCCACGATTTACAATCCTGTGGCATCATATGTTGGGCTGTGCATGCTCGATGAGTGTATATTTTCACCCACCTATATCCCATCTTCTATCCAGCCAGCTGGTGATGGAGTTTGGGGTAGTGATGGTGCATTTCCATACCTGGCGCTAAGGATTCTTCAACCTCAGTCCCACTGACAATGCCCTCTATATTGGTGATGTCAATGATCCCACACACAGCCTCCTCCCATTCATCCTGGTTTAGTACTTAAGTCAGGCCCCCTCCTGTTGCCATACTGTCATGGCTAAGAGGTGTCAGCCAAAGCCTGCCTTGTACCTTTGGTGAGGTACGCACCATAATGTGTCTATTGAAGTGGGACTCCACTTTCACCACCTCTTCCGTCATAACATACATGTCTTTTCAATTGATCTGTGGCCATGGTGAGTGATTAGGCAGGTTTTCCTGTTCAGATGACAGTCCTTCTTAGAGGTAGGCAGAAAATTGTAATTTGCCCTTTTACAGGCCCCGGGTATCAGAAAATGGTAGACTGCTGCTAGAGGAGCATGTGATGTTACCTAGCACATGCAAGAGGTTCTTTTGGGTCTCTACTTCCCATTTATACTACATAGTGATAACATATTTAAAGATGGATTGTCACATCTCATGCATGCACAGTATCTCTGGTTGTTGATATACCTCACCCTGTAATGCCAAGTAAGGTTTTATGGTTTGCAGAATTACCTGGTGCAAAGTCACACCTGTTAATAGTGATTCGACAGGACCTAGAAAAATGTATAAAAATGTATCTAGGGCCCAGATTTGAAAAGCAGAATCATATTCACCAGGTGCAGTGTTTACACACCCAGTAATTTGATAACTCGCAATGAGCACATAAGTTACTGCATCACTAGAACACAGGATATTCTTCAGAGAGGTTCTCTATCTGAATGTCATGTGGTTTATGGGAAAAATATGGGCTAGCATAACTGCCTAAAATAAGTAAATGCTAATGTCTATGAAGTATGGCAAACATCTCTTTATTTTCTGCAATATATATGCAGTAAATCCTACTGTTAGAAATTGGGTCTCTAGTTGGCTGAGCTTTGCACCCTGTCCAAGTATGGCCACAATCCTAGTCAGGGTAGGCTAGATACCCACTTTAAATTAACCTGTGTTCACCTCCTTGTACGATGGCACTGAGCAGGTAGGCTTAACTTAAGAGACAATGTGTAAAGTATTTGTGCAACACACATACACAGTAACACAATGAAAACACCACATAGAGAATCCACACAGGTTTAGAAAACTAGAGAATATTTATCCAAGTGAAACAAGACTTAAATGAGAAAAATTCAATCAATCGAAGTTAAGATATTAATTTTTAAAGAATAAATGCAAAAACAGCGCTTAGAAGTCCATAGCGCTAAAAGGTTACTTGAGGTCACGAGGAACCAGGGTAAATTCAAAGTTCAGGCCAACCACGATGGAGGGCAGGCTGGCAACGAGACTCACTCAGGTCCAGCTGACAAATTATCTTGGATGGAGCAAAGTTGTCAGTTTTGAGTGTATGATGTGTCGATCTTTTCCACACAGTCAGGTCACTGTGTCGTCATTGAGCTCCATTAAGATGAAGGTAAAGCACCATCATGGAGTAAAGCACCGCACAGAGCGTTGTCGTTGAGCCGCGCAGGCTGTAGAACTGCTGTCGTCTAACAGTCTTTTCATCGAAGGGTGACACGTTGGTTCCTACTGGTGCAGTGTGGATGATGTATCGGTTTGTAGGCAATCAGCTGCAGAACCCACTTCTGAAGCCCAGGATTGGAGTGGCGCTCAGGACTGGCAAGCTGAAGGTGCACTGGTTCTTACTTGTTAATAAAGAACATTCCACTTACCTCCGTCGTCTCTAATTACTTCATTTTGACGACGAGCTTCGGGATGCTGTGACAGGTACAGCGCTGCATCTTCCCCTGTTGATTTTCGTCTTGTCAGTTGCCTTGAGGTTCTCTTCTATACTGGGCTCCTGCTTTCATCCAGGTTCAAGAAGTGCCCGCTTCTGCTGCCTCTGTTGTCATTATAGGGGGTGAGAAATTTCTGCTGACCGGTTCTGCGCAAGGTTCGCCTGCCTGGATGGATGCTTCACTTCTCTGTTGAGAGTGACTTTGAGTGTATTTTGCTTTGCAGCATTCTCCCAGTGAAGTGCTTCCTGGTATATTGCGGGGAGTCTTCGTTCATCGCAGCGCTTGGCAGACGTTAGAGGAGTGTTCTTCTCCTCTGTCCGCGCCGTACCCTGAGGTCTTGTATGTGGATGCCGTTGGGGTAGCGCTCACGCAGCAATTCAAGCAGCCTCTGAAGCATCATACTTGCCGTGCTGCAGCTTGAAGCTTCGCCGCTCTGGTAATCGTGGTCAGAGAATTTCCATCAGTCCTGCTGGGAATTGAGGCAGGGCAAGAGCTTGGTACGAACTGCTCACCTATTGAGCGTTCTGTAGGCTACAGAGCCTCTGACTTGCGGCTTCCTGGCATTTGTTCCTCTCACCTCATCATTCAGTTGTTCAGGCTTGGCGGCGGCGCAGCGGTGTTTCCCCACAGCGGGGTGCGCGCTGTGAGGAAGTTCTGCATTTTCACCTCATCGTGCTAAATTTTTAATCGAGGAGTAGTTGGGATTCACCGCGGGAGTTATTTACAGCGAATTGTTGTATGAGATGGGCTGCACATCTTGAGTAACCTGGTGGGGAAGGCTTTCTTGATCTCCTCACAGGAAGTTGCCGCCCTTCACTCAGCTTCCTGAGGCAATTCACTTTCATAAAAAGAGGACTGCTATGTTGAACAAATGTTGTGACAGACACTGTTTCGTGGTTTGTTCAAGGTGTTTTACAAAGTAGTGCTTACCAAATTTCAGAAAATATTGTTCCATTAATTCTACTTCCTTTTCAGACCCAGCACTGTTTACCCTAGATATTCAGCATTATATTATTACTTTATTCATCTTCTCTTTTGACCACTATGGCGGGTGCAGGCATGAGCCACCCCCTTCTTGAATGAGGTAGGAGAACCTGACATACCCGGGTGAAGGTGGGAGGGTATCTTTAAATCATACCTCATAGCTATTGGTGGTGGTAATTTTTCGTCAATAAGAAAAAAACATATTCTCTTGCACAATTTGGGCATTCAGGGTAGGAAAGTCTACGAGGATATTACAGGAAGATTGATTGATGAGGAACCCACTGAGGAAGAAGCTGGTGGAGATGTTTATGAGTACACTTTAAGGAAATTAGAGGCACATTTTAGAGAAAAAATAAACGTTGTCTTAGAGAGGCACAAGTTTTTCAATAGAGGCCAGAGAAAAGATGAGAAAGTTTCCTCTTATGTGGCAGCTTTAAGAGGCATGTCAGCCACTTGTGAGTTTAGAGCTCTTACGGATTCCCTTATCAGGGATCAATTAATTAGATGTACAAATGACACGAAGGTACAGAAAAAACTACTCACAAGAAATACGGATCTTGTTGAAGCCATCAGTATAGCTAAGGGTTTGGTACACACAGCATTGTGCATTAAGGAGATGAAGACTTCTGTAGGGTTGAAGAAAGAGAAGGGAGAATCTGTAAACTCAGTCAGCGAGGAGGTTGTGTGTAAAGTAGGCGAGAAGAGTAAAGAGGATTTCCGCAGTAAGTCAGATAACTTCCAGTGTTTTAGATGCGGTTGTCCCAACCACTAAGCTAACGATTGGAAATGTCCTGCTAGGAGTGTGGTTTGCAGGAGGTGTAATAAGAAGGGACATTTTTCTAAGGTCTGCAAAGCGTTCAGTGCCAGAGTACACTTGATAAAAAGTCCTGAACTAGATACGGAGGAGAATAAAGCGTTTGTATTTCAGATAGAACAAGGGGAGATGGAGGAAAGGATACAATATCCCACATGTGACATATGTCTTGATGGAGAAAAATTGCAGGTGTATGCAAAAAAATTTGAGGAAAAGTTTGCTAAACATAATGTCAAGCTAAAATAAAGAACCCATCCCTTTAGAGGGAATGGCGAGAATGAGAATTTCGTTCAAAGATCGACACATAGTGGGGAAGGTATATATTACTAAACAAGGGTCAAGCTTGTTTGGGTGGAAACACCAGAAAGAATTGGGTATCACCCTGGACCCAACAATGTGGACCAATGTTGTTAGTTGAACCTCCTGTGGTAGGAAGTAGCCTCTCCAAAGAGTTTCCTGAAGTATTTACTGACAAATTAGGAATGTTAAAAAATTATATGCATAAAATTGTATTAAAAGAAGGAGCTTGGCCTGTAATTCACAAAACTCGTTCCATTCCACTACTCATGAGGGAACCTTTAAGGTAGGAACTTCAGAAACTTGTTAACCAGGGTGTCATTCAATAAATTGAGAGTTCGGAGTGGTTGGCACCCATTGTCCTCACCACCAAGGACAATGGGAAGAACATTCAGTTATGTGTGGACTTGAGGGATTTAAATGCTAACATCATGGTTGCAGACATCCTTTACCAAGGATACATGAAATGCTGAGCACTATTCTAGGAGCCAGTTTTTTTAGCGTGGTTGATCTATCCTCGGCCTATCATCAAGTCAATCTCCACCCTGAGTCTCAGCTGTTGACGGCTTTCACCACTCCATTTGGTAACTTTAAGTTCTAGAGGATGCCTTTTGGTCTGGTGTCAGCCGCCTCAGCCTTTCAGAGAATAATGCAACATATTCTGAGGGACTGCACTAAAACTATGGCGCCGATCACGATCCTGTAAAAACCGGGTACGAACCGTCGGACGGAGCATATTCTCCGTCCGACGCGTACCCGGTCGTCAAAATGTACAAACATGGAATTACGATTCGCACGGGAACACCATTTCCGTACGAATCGTAAAAAAGCCCGACCGAACAAAATAAACCTACAAATGCGATCCGGGAAAGCGCCGACCTGACGTCGGGATGCTCGCAGCCTGCCATTCACGAACCAGGAATTACGATTCGCACCGACGTCATCCCGCACGGTGAATATTTTCCGGCAGCCAAAAACTGCCGGGAAATCAGGACGACGCGAACAAGGACCACCAGTACGCGACGGACAGACAGGACGACGCGAACAAGGAGGACCAGTACGCGACAGGACAACGCGAACAAGGAGTACCAGTACGCGACGGACAGACAGGACGACGCGAACAAGGAGGACCCGTATGCGACAGGACGACGCGAACAAGGAGGACCAGTACGCGACGGACAGACATGGACCCGAACCTACGAGTCATCCCGGCCCTCATAGCAGTCGACCTCCTCCACAGGTTCGGACGCAGACGCCGCAGAAGGTCAGAACAACTAAGGGAGGGGGGAAAGTGGGGTGGGGGGGTGGCAGGACCAGGGCAGGCCACAAACCCCCCACCAAAGTCACACAGCACACATGCCCTGGACATACCTGACTCCCAGGCCCTGGTCACTACGAGGGGGTGGGGGCGTGTCCAGATAAGCCAGCGACCGCCACAACGGAAGTCCGTCACGACGCGAACAGGCAACACAACCAGACAGGTACGTCCCGTACCCACGCCTGAAGAGCGTGGGTACGAGTCGAACTACGCCCACACCCACGTCACCCCAACAATGGCGGGATGGCTCGTACCCACGTGGCAAAGGCCTGGGTACGGCCCGCACAAGCATCACATAGCGTGGGGACGGATATGTACGGACCCTACCCCCACCCCGTATGCATGGAGCGTACCCCCCACCCCAACAGTGTAAGTACGACATGTACCCACACCCGCATACGTATGGAGCGTACCCCCACCCCAACAGCGTAAGTACGACCCGTACCCACACCCGCGTACGTATGGAGCGTACCCCCACCCCAACAGTGTAAGTACGACCCGTACCCACACCCGCGTACGTATGGAGCGTACCCCCACCCCAACAGTGTAAGTACGACTCGTACCCCCACCCGCGTACGTATGGAGCGTACCCCCACCCCAACAGTGTAAGTACGACCCGTACCCACACCCGCGTACGTATGGAGCGTACCCCCACCCCAACAGTGTAAGTACGACTCGTACCCCCACCCGCGTACGTATGGAGCGTACCCCCACCCCAACAGTGTAAGTACGACTCGTACCCCCACCCGCGTACGTATGGAGCATACCCCCACCCCAACAGTGTAAGTACGACCCGTACCCACACCCGCGTACGTATGGAGCGTACCCCCACCCCAACAGTGTAAGTACGACCCGTACCCACCCGCGTACGTATGGAGCGTACCCCCACCCCAACAGTGTAAGTACGACTCGTACCCCCACCCGCGTACGTATGGAGCGTACACCCACCCCAACAGTGTAAGTACGACCCGTACCCACCCGCGTACGTATGGAGCGTACCCCCACCCCAACAGTGTAAGTACGACCCGTACCCACACCCGCGTACGTATGGAGCGTACCCCCACCCCAACAGTGTAAGTACGACCCGTACCCACCCGCGTACGTATGGAGCGTACCCCCACCCCAACAGTGTAAGTACGACTCGTACCCCCACCCGCGTACGTATGGAGCGTACACCCACCCCAACAGTGTAAGTACGACCCGTACCCACCCGCGTACGTATGGAGCGTACCCCCACCCCAACAGTGTAAGTACGACTCGTACCCTCACCTCGAATGCATGGAGCGTAGCCCCACCCCAACAGTGTAAGTACGACACGTACCCCCACCTCGAATGCATGGAGCGTACCCACATCCGTGAATGTCATGAGCGTACATATTGTGAAATTGGAGAGGTGGGTGCAGAGTCCTCCCAGCAGTGCCCTGTGACAGGAGGGGTGTGTGCAGAGTCCTCCCAGCAGTGCCCTGTGACAGGAGGGGTGTGTGCAGAGTCCTCCCAGCAGTGCCCTGAGACAGGAGGGGTGTGTGCAGAGTCCTCCCAGCAGTGCCCAGACACAGGAGGGGTGTGTGCAGAGTCCTCCCAGCAGTGCCCAGACACAGGAGGGGTGGGTGCAGAGTCCTCCCAGCAGTGCCCAGACACAGGAGGGGTGTGTGCAGAGTTCTCCCAGCAGTGCCCAGACACAGGAGGGGTGTGTGCAGAGTCCTCCCAGCAGTGCCCTGAGACAGGAGGGGTGTGTGCAGAGTCCTCCCAGCAGTGGCCTGAGACAGGAGGGGTGTGTGCAGAGTCCTCCCAGCAGTGCCCAGACACAGGAGGGGTGTGTGCAGAGTCCACCCAGCAGTGCCCTAAGACAGGAGGGGTGGGGGCCTATCACTCCCAGCAGTGCCCTGAGACAGGAGGGGTGGGGGCCTATCACTCCCAGCAGTGCCCTGAGACAGGAGGGGTGGGGGCCTATCACTCCCAGCAGTGCCCTGAGACAGGAGGGGTGGGGGCCCATCACTCCCAGCAGTGCCCATGGAACGCAAAGGGTGGAGTAGTCACAGATACCATGCCCACAAATGTCAGTCAGGTGCACAAAGACCCTGCAGTACATGTACCACATGTGTTCGAGGCTGGGAGTATACGCATGCATAGCGCAGAAAAGAAAACATGTACACATGAAGTCATGTCAATAGGCCACATACACAAGTACAATGACTACCAAGGATGCCACGAATGACGCAGGTGGAGACATCGCTCAGCATGCATGTGCAAAGGTGAAGGACTACGTCACACACCCAGCTAATGGACACACAGCTCTGTGCCAAAGTCAGGGGACACCCTGCAGGGAAGAAGTCAGGGTACACAGAGGAAGGAATACACCTTGGGACAATTGCAACATGCAGCAACTGCTGACATGAATGGAGAAAGGTAGCTAACACGGTGTGATGGCACACAGATCCCAGGGTCCCCCCTATGAGCAGCACACTACTACATTTCCCACACACCCAACACATGACCAACACCCACAACCATGTAGCAGCCCCACCAACAGCAAGGCCAGCTATGCAGGAGTGTTCCAAGGGCAAAAATAAATAGCTTTATTCAGCATGAGAAAAAAACTAGTATGACGTGAGTCCAATTTTAACAAAGGCCATAGGGCAGTCCAGGAGTCCCAGCTGGATGGGGGACACAGTGGGATGCGTGTCCCCTAGCTTGCCTGCACAGTTACAATCCGTTGTCTTCCACAGGGGTCAGGGCATCAAGTGGGGGGGAATGAACAGGCACCGCAGGGACAGGAGTGCGAAGGGTAGGCGACGTGGGTGCAGGGATGGAGGACTCCACCACAGGGGGTGGGGCAGGACCAAAGGTGGATTCTAGGAGCGCGCTGCACACCTCGGCAAGGTCCTCCAGGGACTCCCCTGCACCCGAAGGAACCACAGGCCCCAAGGAGGGGGGGGTCAGAGGGATGGGTCGCAGCGCCACTGTGGGAGGGTGTGGACAGGGGGGGAATCAAGCACCCTGACCGGGGACCTACTTGACCGCTTGCTGGGTGGTGTCACTGTGGGGCTCAGGGACAGAGCGGCCATGAAGGAGTCTTTGGGGGATATGTGGGCAGGAGAGCTGAGGGGAGGGGATTTGGAGGGAGTGGATTGGGTGGAATGCGGACTCCCACTCTGGCTGCGTGTCACACGTTTGCCCCCCTACCCAGTGGGTGTGCCTACTGCACCCTGTGTGTGCATGTCAGGAGGTGTGCGGCGGACCTTCCCTGCTGGTGTGGTGCCTGTGTCTGTTGTGGTGGGTGCATGCTTACGTCTGGGTGTATGTTGGACAGTCATGGGAGTGGGAAGTGTGGAAGGAGCAGGGGTAGGGGGTGGGACGTAGCGCTGCAGGAGACCCACTGCTGCAGTCAGTGTGGAGTCTATGGACCTCAGCAAGTTGCGTTGGTCAGCCTGCGATGAATGAATGCCCTCCAAGTATGCCTCCATGTTGTTGAGGACCTGGCTGTGGCCATGGAGGACATTAAGGATCGCAGTCTGACCAATCTGCAACTGCCGCTGGATGTCCACAGACTCAGCATTGGCGGCAGCAGTGGAGACAGGGGCAGGGGGTGCGGTGCCTGGCAGGAAGGAGACATGTGGTGACCGGGCACGTTGGGAAGGGACACGAGCACGTGGGAGGCGGCTGATGGCAATGGAGGGGGCGGTGCCAGATGTAGGGCTGCTGTCAGATGGTGGTGCAGCCACCGCCCACTCGGAGTGATCATCCTCGGACCCGTCCGCTTCATAGTCTGTTGTGCCAGTCGACAGGTCCCCGGGGTCACTCTCCACCGCCTCTGTCCCACTCGAAGTGCCAGCCCCGATGTCACCGCTGGCACTGGTGCTCGGTCCCTCCGCGCTGTCTGTGTCCATGTCTCCCACCGTGTCCCCCGACGATGCTGTGGGCAGGGTGAAGAGACAGAAAGTAATCATACACCTGTATACATATGTCACATGAGTACAATCTACGTAGGTTACAGTGCATAGCCTGAAACAAAGGATGAGTTACAACTACAAAACAAGGTACACACGTAGGCCCTGCAAGACACAGTTGTGTGACCCACCATGCCATGGAAAAACTATGGAGAGCATGACACAATAGCAAATGAGATGACATGGCAATCTGACTGAGGAGCAAGGCCCTGGGGACAATACAGCACTGCATCTGCACCACACAGCGTGGCAGGAAATTGGGATGAGCAGGGACCAAATCCAGGAACTAGAGGCACATGCAGCATAGGTAATACTGAGAACATGCCCACCCTGACTGGCACGCTGCACCTTGAGTGTATGTCCAGACAAACATCACACACTGGCCAGTCCGAGCAAGGAGATGACAGGTCTTGACATGTAGGCCATGGCCGCCCCACCCACCCCCTACATGAGACACATCTGTGGAGACACAGGAAGCACTTACATCTCTTAGTCTGGGTGAAATACACATGGGATGCAATAATTCAAGATTGCACACCAAATACCCAAGGTGCGCCTGTCCAAAGAATCATGTACAAATGGGCATCGTCAGATGATTGCTACTAGACACACAGGCAATGGCCACCGTGAGTATGTACTTGGAAAATCATGTCAGGCTGGACAGTGGACACTTGTAATACATCTCACGTCAATAAACATGGTGCCAGGGGACAATGGCACAGAGCACAACCTATGCTGTAGACACAGAGATTGTCGGCATTCTCGGATTACACACATGATACCTAGGAAAAGATGCCCCTGGGGACAGTAGTGGCCACACAACTCCATGCTCCTGAATGGAAATGACTGCAACACACGCTAACATCCCAGCACTATGCGTAACGCACACTCATGCACATCATGTGACAGGCCACCACATGGGACATGCCTGCTGGAAGGCCTCGCACTCAAGAGATTAACTCCCATGTCTGAAATCAGCATTAGTGCCAACTGACATGGAACCCACAAGTCCAGAACTGGACAGGGCACAGGCAAGGTCACTAAACCTCTTACACACCACCCCCACACATGATGCTGCAGGCATTGTACACTTGGAGAAGGTGTCAGGCTACATAACTTTGTGATGGAGTGACTACACAGAGACCAGGGAACACATTGCAAGGTGGGGAAGGGAGGCAGGAGAGGCCTGCAACACTGTGGGTAACAGGATCGTCACAGCACCATAAACCCTGGAAGTGTATCCATGGAACAATGCACTTACAAATGCTGGTGAAACACAACAAACACACACATGTACCTACCCCCTTCCGGCTGCTGCATGTCCTGTAGACGCCTGTCCAAGTCAGGAAAGACCACCGCCAGCACACGTTTCTGGATGTGGGAGAGACGGCGGCGCCCGCGGTTCTTGTGGCTCTCAGGTGAGTCCCCCAGCAGGACCCGTGCGATCCTCCGCGTCCAGCACCGGATATCCTGCCAGCGTTTCCTCACCTGGGACAGGTGCCGCCTCCGACCATCCGCACTCCTCACGGCGCTGACGGCGTCCAGCCATATCTGCTCCTTGGCAGAGGCGTCTACCTGTGAGGATGAACAAGTGACACTACATCAATACACCTTGCACATGTCACGGGGACACAGATTAGAACACATTTGCTGTTTACAACAAGGCATAGTATGCATCCAACGCATTGCAACTTTGTCATAGGGACATGATCCTGTGGGGGAAGGCCAAAAGCAGTACGTGCCATTGAAAGGACACAGGTGGAATGAGGGCAACTACACAATCAATGATCCAGGCTCACACTGTGCATCACACCCACCCCTCCTGTCTCAGGGCACTGCTGGGAGTGATAGGCCCCCACCCCTCCTGTCTCAGGGCACTGCTGGGAGTGATAGGCCCCCACCCCTCCTGTCTCAGGGCACTGCTGGGAGGACTCTGCACACTCCCCTCCTGTCTCAGGGCACTGCTGGGAGTGATAGGCCCCCACCCCTCCTGTCTCAGGGCACTGCTGGGAGTGATAGGCCCCCACCCCTCCTGTCTCAGGGCACTGCTGGGAGGACTCTGCACACTCCCCTCCTGTCTCAGGGCACTGCTGGGAGTGATAGGCCCCCACCCCTCCTGTCTCAGGGCACTGCTGGGAGTGATAGGCCCCCACCCCTCCTGTCTCAGGGCACTGCTGGGAGGACTCTGCACACTCCCCTCCTGTCTCAGGGCACTGCTGGGAGTGATAGGCCCCCACCCCTCCTGTCTCAGGGCACAGCTGGGAGTGATAGGCCCCCACCCCTCCTGTCTCAGGGCACTGCTGGGAGGACTCTGCACACTCCCCTCCTGTCTCAGGGCACTGCTGGGAGTGATAGGCCCCCACCCCTCCTGTCTCAGGGCACTGCTGGGAGTGATAGGCCCCCACCCCTCCTGTCTCAGGGCACTGCTGGGAGTGATAGGCCCCCACCCCTCCTGTCTCAGGGCACTGCTGGGAGGACTCTGCACACTCCCCTCCTGTCTCAGGGCACTGCTGGGAGTGATAGGCCCCCACCCCTCCTGTCTCAGGGCACTGCTGGAAGTGATAGGCCCCCACCCCTCCTGTCTCAGGGCACTGCTGGGAGGACTCTGCACACTCCCCTCCTGTCTCAGGGCACTGCTGGGAGTGATAGGCCCCCACCCCTCCTGTCTCAGGGCACAGCTGGGAGTGATAGGCCCCCACCCCTCCTGTCTCAGGGCACTGCTGGGAGGACTCTGCACACTCCCCTCCTGTCTCAGGGCACTGCTGGGAGTGATAGGCCCCCACCCCTCCTGTCTCAGGGCACTGCTGGGAGTGATAGGCCCCCACCCCTCCTGTCTCAGGGCACTGCTGGGAGTGATAGGCACCCACCCCTCCTGTCTCAGGGCACTGCTGGGAGTGATAGGCCCCCACCCCTCCTGTCTCAGGGCACTGCTGGGAGTGATAGGCCCCCACCCCTCCTGTCTCAGGGCACTGCTGGGAGTGATAGGCACACACCCCTCCTGTCTCAGGGCACTGCTGGGAGACATCAGGCATTCCCCCCCCTAGAACCCCCCCTACAGTACAAAGCATGTGTGTCACACCTGGACACAATGGCACAGTCACTAAAAAGGGACACAGTCTGTGCCAGTGGACACTGAACTCACCTGATAACCTGGTCGCCCATACAGCATGGGGTACCGTGGGAGGATCACATCCACCAAAGCCATGTTCTCCTCCAGGGTGAATGGCTGTGACCTCTCCACAGCCCTTGACATGGTTCCAGGGAATCAGTAGCAGCAGCTGGGTCGTGGAATACAAAGATGTGCAGGCAAGTGCTCCCTCATGGGACCTGGCTGCCTTATATCTGGCTTGCTGGCCCATCTCATGCACAGGAGTACAGAGTGATTGGTCACTCACATTTGCATCCCATGTTTCCTCCAATCCCTTCAAACCTAGCAGTCTGTGTGTTCTCTATCGGTTTCATTCTCCTGCATGATGTCAGCCCCACAAACACATTGCAACAAAGTAGATTCATTCCAACTGACTACTGCTGTGCACCTTCCAGAACACATTCAAATTTTGAACTTGGTCTCCATGACAACCAGCATGCATGTAGGCCTTAATACTTGTCCCTCATGTGTCCCCTATGTAATTTGGAGCTCCACACACAGGTACGGTGCGTTCCGGGGCCCTAGGGCACCCCAAATGCATTGCAACGGACCGTACACGCGTGCCTACGTTCACTATCACTATGGGTGTCCTCGCGTATGCGTACTCGTAGTGGTACGGGCCGTACACACGCCTGTACGCTCCCTATCACTATGGGTGTCCTCGCGTATGCATACAGGCGTGTGTACGGCCCGTACCACTACGAGTACGCATACGCGAGGACACCCATAGTGATAGGGAGCGTACAGGCGTGTGTACGGCCCGTACCACTACGAGTACGCATACGCGAGGACACCCATAGTGATAGGGAGCGTACAGGCGTGTGTACGGCCCGTACCACTACGAGTACGCATACGCGAGGACACCCATAGTGATAGAGAGAGTACAGGCGTGTGTACGGCCCGTACCACTACGAGTACGCATACGCGAGGACACCCATAGTGATAGGGAGCGTACAGGCGTGTGTACGGCCCGTACCACTACGAGTACGCATACGCGAGGACACCCATAGTGATAGGGAGCGTACAGGCGTGTGTACGGCCCGTACCACTATGGGTGTTCTTGCGTATGCCTACTCGTAGTGGTACGGGCCGTACACATGCCTGTACGCTCGCCATCACGATGGGTACACATACGGCAGCACTCCCATAGTGATATGGGAACGTACACAGGCCCTCTTCGCAGCAGTACAGCGGTTTTCACACATCACAGTGGTGACAGGCGGCACAGAGGTAGGGATAGGGCGGACATACTTGTCCATGGATGGACATACTTGTCCATGGATGGACATACTTGTCCATGAATGGACATACTTGTCCATTAATTGACATCAAGGCATCGTCTGTGCATTACTACATGTGTGGGGCACAGGTGTGACGGCCTGTGATGTGGAACATTACTCCTGAGTCGAGAAGGCACCAGATGTATGATGAGATGTCTACAGATGTACTGTGTGATGGTGCAATGTGTGCCAGGCATGCCCTTTACTCCTTTGACATGTGTGCATGTCGTACTGCACACTTGGGGTGAGCGTCACTGGCATGGCATGGACACCAACACACGGAAGTGTCCCCTGATGCCCGGTACAGGGGTTATCACACCTGACTTGTCACTACCCACGGTGCAAAATGTGACTATGTCATGTATGTGTGGGGGCTTCCCATCAGGTTGATGTTGGAGCACCCTCAAAAGCTGCAGCCGTTGCAGCAACCAACATGTGTCTGTGTGTCATTTCACACTGTTCCGCACACCATGCCACATGTGGTATCGGATGTGAGGTGCACATGTATGCATGGGACACGGAGTAGCGTGACAAGGACATGTCTGCATCCTCACAATGAATGTGTGGTGAGTCATGACATGTGCACCTTCATGGCAAGGTGTGTGGGCTGTCCTAGTGTAATGTCATGTGACCTGTGGCTCTAGTGTTCCGCTACCAGTCTCTGCAATCGGCATCCTACTTCTGCTGATGTGTGGGCGTATGTCACTCCTGTCTTGCGTCTGGCTGTTCACTTGCACTGGGACACAGCTATTCCCATGGCGTGGCATGGGGAGGTTCTCAATCTCTGTGTGTAGCTGGGTCTTGGTAGGAGTGTCACCTTGCATCCATACGTGTCCTGGGCATGTAGCACGTACCTGACTCCCTATGTAGCATATGTGTATTGACAGATTAACATGTGCTCAGTACATATGAATTGTTGTCGTAGTGCACTCACTCTTCCTTGTCACTTCCAAATTACTGCAGAGCGCCGCCTCTTGCCCGACCAATTCCGGACTTGGCTGCCATGCAGGAGAATGACAGCATCCGGCTCTACCGCTTCACCCAACCGTTGATTCTGGAGTTGACGGCGAGACTGGCACCACACCTGCAACCGCAGCACAGGTATCCTACGGCACTGACACCCCAGCTGAAGGTAATGGCTGCCCTACATTTTCTTGCCACGGGTACCTTTCAAAATATCATAGCTCATGTTGGTTGCATGTCCCAGAGCATGTTCTGCCGTGTGCTGCATGATTTCTTAGAGGCCATGTTGATTCACCTGGATGACTTCATCAAGTTCCCAACCCCTGAACAGTTGACTGCGGTCAAGCGTGGATTCTATGCCCTGGGAGGGATGCCCCATGTCATTGGGTCCATAGATGGGACACATGTAGCTTTGGTACCACCACACGCACGGGAGGTGGCGTACCGCAATCGGAAGCACTACCACTCCATCAATGCCCTTGAGGTGTGTCAGTCCAACATGGTGATTTCACATGTCTGTGCTCGTTTTCCAGGATCAGCACACGATGCCTACATCATGAGGCGTAGCAGGATGCCTGAAATGATGATGCAGCTGCGCAACGAAAGAGCATGTGTTGTTGGTGGGTACAGTCTGTCTGTCCTGTAATTTGCATAGCCTACCAGCACGACCGCTTCACCAGTTCTAACGATGTCCATGTGCTTCCCATGTAGGGGACGCTGGCTATCCCAACATGCCATGGCTGCTCAGACCTCTCCGCAACCCCATCACGCCGGCCCAGCTCCGCTACAACACCGCCCATGGCCGGACAAGGCGAGTGATAGAGAGGACGTTTGGCCTGCTGAAGAGCCGATTTAGGTGCCTACACAAGACCGGCGGCGCGCTCCCATATGCCCCTGCGAAGGTCTGCAAAATCTTCATGGTCTGCTGCATGCTGCACAACATGGCAGTTGAGAGAGCTGTGCCACTCATCCTGGACCAACATGACGAGGACCATCCCGTGGAGGACGTAGGGCTTGGCAATGGGGCTAGTGATGTGGAGGATGTGGAGCCGCAAGAGGACATCCGGACTCGGCTCATACGCGACTTCTTTGCTTAGTGGTGAGTACCAGTGTCTGAGTGTGCACGCATTGGTCCCCGTGTGGCATGTATTGTGATGTGTGTCTCCACCTGCATGTATGGCACGTGAGTCAGAGGTGTGTGTGGGTGTGTCACTGGAGTGATGGTGGCAGTGATGGTTGTATTTCCCCAGTCATAATTGTGACCTAGCATGTTGTCATCCATACATGTGTCGAGTAAATGCACATGCAAGTGGCTGTGCTTTTTGTGGCTGACTTCTTGTGTGTCTCTCTTCCCCAGGTACTTGCGCATGCCGTCTGCTGCTTGCATTGTTGTGGCACTGCTATTCCTCATGGACACGTCATCGTGGGCTGACTCAGCGTTACAGGCACGGACACGTTTGGAAGTCTCCATAGGGTAAGGGATGCATCTGGGGTGTATTGGGTGTGGCAGTTGTTCACGATGTATGCACACTGCCCCTGTCGATGTTTGGTTCCTCTGCAGCCATGTAGCATCCCCATGGGACACGACATGCAGCTGTGTACACCTGACTAGATGGTCTGCCTGGTTGACAGTCATCAGTGATGGGATAGTGGATTGTGATGATGGCATCAATGTGTGTGACACTGCCCTCGGACACATACGGTTAGCATTGGCTTGACATGGTGTGGGACTTCCACATCAGCAGATCAATGGTGTATGGCAGTCTCTCCGTGAGCAGCTGTGGGTGTTTAGCTGTTAGCCGACAATTGTGTGCCAGTTCCATGGCTAACACGCATTTGTGCTGCAGAAGGGGGGTTCCAGTGTTGGACCCACATGTTACTCCACAAGATGTGTTCATGTGTACTTCAAGTTGCCTCTGCAATCCCGAAAACATGACTAATAAAGGTGTCCCTATGCCTCCAAGGTGCCTCTTCTCCGTCAATGCTGGTGTGTTGCCACGGTGCATCCAGCATGTCTGGCATGGTTTTCCCTGATAGTGGCTATGTGTCGATGTGTCGAGTAGCAAGATGCAAGCTGTGTGTGTGGGCTGAGACTGTGTATTGGGCATGATGTCCATGACTGTGTGGGTATTGTGACATGTGCCATCCCCATGCATCCAACGTTGGCCAGGCCCCCATTCTCTGCATCCACCGGACTCAAGCTTGCAGGACATGGTTCTGCCACCTGTCTACACATACCTGGGTGCCCCCCAGGACCCTGGACATGATCCCTGACCTCTGCGCATGACTGTTGCTGTACTCAATGTGTCTGTCAGCACGGTTGTGCGGCCACCCCCTCAGCTGGTTGGGCCCATCACGGGTGTGTATGGTGTGCCATGTCTGTCTTGCCTAATACACTGTGACCCGTGTGTCCTCTGCCAGACTCAGGCCCCAGGGTGTGGATGGTTAGAGTCAAAAGAGAGCTCAGGCATGTTTAGACTTTACAACACACATGTAAGGTAATAATGCAACCAGCAGGCATCTTCTCTTCATGGTGTGAATTTTTATTGGGGGGGGGGGATAAAGTGAGGGGCTTTCCGGGAGTTTGGAATCCAAAGTTCAGTAGGGGAGTTGGTGTCCTTGCCAATGTAAATCCTCATAGTCCATGCCACAGTCTTTGTCAACATTGGTCAGACAGTGACCAGCAGGGCCATGTGGCAGAGAATGTCTCTTGATGCTGTGATGCTGTTGCTCCAGTGGGCCAGGTGCCAGGCCAGGTGTCCTGGGAGATGGTGATGTAGCGCCGACCCTCACGGTCCTTTCCGTGGACGACCCGGCCTCCTGCGGGGACCCTCAGCAGCAGGCCGTGACGATGTTTGGGATGCTCCGTCGGATGTCTCCTCCTCCTCCTGATGCCTCCCTGTGGGTGGTGATGTTCTACGCCGTCGGGCACAGGGAGGGTTGCCCATGTTGTCGGCCATCCGACGGAGTGTATCGTGAATCCCCTGGAACACCGTCACTTGCTCAGCCTGTCTGTCCTCCATCCTCCGTTGGTGTTGCTGTAGACAGGCATGTTGCTCCGCATGTTGCTGGGCCTGCTGGGTCTTTATGTCATCGAGGGTCCCCTTGATCTCATTGAGGGTGGACACAACCTGGGCCATGCCCATGGTGTCCTGCCGGTATGTGTCCATGATGTTACGGACATGGGCAAATACCGGTTCCCCAGCCAACTGGTCAGGCTCGCGCCTCCGCCGTCCTCCACTCCCACCACCCCTGCCCACTTGCACCTGGCCTGCCCTTGTGGGTACATCGGGTCTCCGGGACCCCTGAGGGGTGGCATTGGCGTTGTCGCCTGCCTCCTCCTGGGTTCCCGGGACACCGTGTCCCTCCTGGCCGGCCTGGCGGCATTGTGGTGGTGGGGCAGGGATCCTGGGTGTCTCCTGGGATGTGGCAGGAGTGGGGGTGGTGGTTGGCACAGTTGTACCTGACGCAGGTGCTGCAGGTGGTTGGACACCAGAGGCGCCAGGTCGGTCGGGGTCGTCCACAGAGTGGTGAGAGTCGTCGCTGCCGGTGGGATCGGGCTCCCGCAGATCCGGGTCCTGTGAGTCTTCCCCCCCAGTGTTGGGGGGTGAACCACGACATTGACCTGTGTGTGAGAGAGACAATGTTAATTTTGGTCCATGCAACATCCATGTTTCATCAGTTTCACAGTTGGCACTTTTCCTTTTGGAATTAGGATCTGTCTTGCATTCCACTCACAGTGCACTTGTGCATGGGTGTGTCCCTTGGACACCACTTTGGCCCCTTTAAATATGTGTGGCACAGTCTTACTTGCTGCGTCAAGTGTGACTGCAGTCAGCAGTGGAGTGGGCAGGTGTGGCGAGCCATGCATTGGCGCCTTCCGTGTAGCACTGTACATGTGCACATGGAGTGGATCCACACACTTATATAATGCAGGTAGCTGTCGTTGTGCTCGTGAACAGGTTGTGACATGGGCCTGTGTTATGCCATGGGGAAGAGGGGGGGTTCTGGCACTGGCCACCCTTGGCTACATGCACGCTGTCTACCTGCTGACGAGCAGACATTCCCACACACCACACGGCTGATTTGCACTCCCTGTGTCTCCCTCCCTCTCTGTCCCCCTCTCCCTCCCTCCGTGTGTCAGCCTCCTCCCTCTGTCCGTGTCCCTGTGTCTCCCTCCCTCTCTGTCCCCCTCTCACTCCCTCCGTGTGTCAGCCTCCTCCCTCTGTCCGTGTCCCTGTGTCTCCCTCCCTCTCTGTCCCCCTCTCCCTCCCTCCGTGTGTCAGCCTCCTCCCTCTGTCCGTGTCCCTGTGTCTCCCTCCCTCTCTGTCCCCCTCACCCTCCCTCCGTGTGTCAGCCTCCTCCCTCTGTCCGTGTCCCTGTGTCTCCCTCCCTCTCTGTCCCCCTCTCCCTCCCTCCGTGTGTCAGCCTCCTCCCTCTGTCCGTGTCCCTGTGTCTCCCTCCCTCTCTGTCCCCCTCTCCCTCCCTCCGTGTGTCAGCCTCCTCCCTCTGTCCGTGTGCCTGTGTCTCCTTCCCTCTCTGTCCCCCTCTCCCTCCCTCCGTGTGTCAGCCTCCTCCCTCTGTCCGTCTCCCTGTGTCTCCCTCCCTCTCTGTCCCCCTCTCCCTCCCTCCGTGTGTCAGCCTCCTCTCTCTGTCCGTCTCCCTGTGTCTCCCTCCCTCTCTGTCCCCCTCTCCCTCCCTCCGTGTGTCAGCCTCTTCCCTCTGTCCGTCTCCCTGTGTCTCCCTCCCTCTCTGTCCCCCTCTCCCTCCCTCTGTGTGTCACCCTCTGTCACCTCAGCCCAGCTTCCTGTGCACACACTGTTAGCAGATCTTTGAATGGCCCTTGGCTTGTTGATGTGAGTTTGTTTCTGATCTCCAGGCACCCATTGGGTGTAGTGTCTGTGTGTGCGCTGCTGCTGTGGTGGTGTGTGCTGCCACTCTTTCACAATGTTGGCTGTTCATTAGCTGCTGTCATGTGCAAAACAGTGCCTTCACCCCCATGTGTTGATGCAAGGCGTCCGCCATTTGCTGGCGAGTATTTCCTGTGTGGGGACACAGTGTATGTCTGGCTGTGACCTAGGCCATATGGGCAGAGGGCATTGTTGTCTGCTTCTGAGTTGCACTATGTGATATTTTTGGGGCCCACCCTCCCGCCATCCGGGTTACCGTGTCATGTGTTGTTGTCTTCTGTGGCCTGTGACTTGACATTGTCCAGCTGGGTGCATGGGGCATGGTGGCGGTAGTGGCATGTGCGTGTTCATGGAGTGTGGTTGAGTCATGCGATAGCTTGGGGTGGTTGCGTGCCTGTTAGTGATTTTGGTTGTGGATGACGTTCCCCCCATGTGAGGTGCGTTGTTTGTGTACTCAACCGGGTCTCGGAGTCCTTCTAATCCCTCCACTGCCTCCACCGGCAGTATGGCCATCACCCTCTCCTCCCAGGGCTGGTAGTGTACGGGTCTGTGGGAGGGCCCTCCTCCAGTGGCGTTGGCCTGGTTGTGTTCCTCCTGCATCTTGGCTCGGACCCTCCTCCGCAGATCGTACCACCTGGATTGGCATTCCTGCCTGGTCCTTCTGGTGTCCGCAACAGCATTCACAGCATCGACGATGGTCTGCCACATGGCTGTTTTTGCTGCCATGCTGGTCTGTCTGACCAATGTTCCAAAGAGCTGTGGCTCGACTCTGAGGATTTCATCAACAAGAACCTCCAACTCTCGGTTACTGAACTTTGGATTCTTGTTAGTGGGCATGGTGAGGGGTGTGGGTGTGGATGGTGGTGGGGGGATGTGGATGGTTGTGGGTGTGTGGGTGTGGTTGTGCAGGTGTGTGTGTGTGTGAATGTGATGAGGGTGTGTTTGTGAAGGTGGTTGTGTGAAGGTGTGCAAGTGTAAGGTGTGGTGAAGCTTGTAGTATGGTTCTGTGGTGTCTGGCAGCAGTGAGTCTGTTGCAAAGGCTCATGGTTTGTGTGTGTGGGCCCTTTTTATTGGTCCATGGGTGGGTGTGGCTGTGTTTGAAGTTTGGGTGGGTGTGTTATAAGGAGTGGTGGTGTTTTGGGCCTCTGTTTGTTTTTGGCAGTTGCAGGTCAGTGAAGGTGTTTTTGTAGTGTTTGTTGGCCATGTTTAGTGGCTTTGTGCCATTCGTATAGTGTATTCTTGTGTTGTTTAGTTTTGTCCTGGTTGTGTACGTGCGTTTTGAGCGTGTGTACGGTGTGTACATGGGCCATTTGGTTGTACGGTGCTGTCCTTGTGTGTGGCTTGGTACGACTCGTACATGCGGTTGTGATGTTGGGGCCTGGGGTGCGCTCCGTACTTAGGAGGTTGTGTTGGGGGTGCGACGGGAACGTACTGGGGTGTACATTGACGGTGGTATGACACGTACAGGGGTGGGGGGTGTACATAGACGGTGGTACGACACGTACAGGGGTGGGGGTTTGACTCGAACGTACTGGGGTATACATAGACGGTGGTACGACACGTACAGGGGTGGGGGTTCGACTCGAACGTACTGGGGTGTACATAGACGGTGGTACGACACGTACAGGGGTGGGGGTTCGACTCGAACGTACTGGGGTGTAGGTACATGGTGGTACGACACGTACAGGGGTGGGGGTACGACTCAAACATACTGGGGTGTACATTGATGGTGGTACGACACGTACAGGGGTGGGGGTTCGACTCGAACGTACTGGGGTGTACATAGACGGTGGTACGACACGTACAGGGGTGGGGGTTCGACTCGAACGTACTGGGGTGTAGGTACACGGTGGTACGACACGTACAGGGGTGGGGGTATGACTCGAACGTACTGGGGTGTACATAGACGGTGGTACGACACGTACAGGGGTGGGGGTACAACTCGAACGTACTGGGGTGTACATAGACGGTGGTGCGACACGTACAGGGGTGGTGGTTCGACTCGAACGTACTGGGGTGTACATAGACGGTGGTACGACACGTACAGGGGTGGGGGTATGACTCGAACGTACTGGGGTGTACATAGACGGTGGTACGACACGTACAGGGGTGGGGGTTCGACTCGAACGTACTGGGGTGTACATAGACGGTGGTACGACTCGTACAGGGGTGGGGGTACGTCTCGAACGTACTGGGGTGTACATAGACGGTGGTACGACACGTACAGGGGTGGGGGGTGTACATAGACGGTGGTACGACACGTACAGGGGTGGGGGTAGGACTCGAACGTACAGGGGTGTACATACACGGGTGGGGGTGTACATACACGGGGGGTACGTGTCGGACGTACTGGGGCTGGGGGGAGTGTTGGGCGCATATGCGGGCACATGTCTCCATGGTTGCTATGGGAGTTCGGTGCGGACGGTGTTTTTTCCATACGGTTGTGGCCTCGGACGCACGGGATGGATCGTGATTCCTCGGTCGGACTTCACCTTTCACATTTGTACGGTAAATCGTACGAGGACGTGTCGGACACATTTTCCGACCCGAGGACGTGTGGGGAAATATTCCCAATGCGGTTCGTATGGACTTTTTACCATGCGAATCGTGATTGCCAGGAGTGTTGGTGCCTCACGGTAGCGCCACCAAGGCAGAGAATTGTGTAAAGGAACCAATGATTAACTGTACAGGTGCTAAGGTGTGTAATTAAAGAAAAGGAGAAACAAAGAGCTGTGCTATAATGTGTGCACCGTATCGAACCCCTTAGTGATATACACTGATATCGAAAAATAAGCTAAATCACACATTATAGCACAGCTCTTTGTTTCTCCTTTTCTTTAATTACACACCTTAGCACCTGTACAGTTAATCATTGGTTCCTTTACACAATTCTCTTGCTTTTGGAGTGTTGGTAGCTGATGATGAGAATTGAGGTAGCAGGCGAGTACCATCCTGCTTAACCCTCCTTGGTGGCGCTACCGTGAGGCACCAACACGCCTTCTCACTCTTTTTTCACCATATTTGGGTGTTGGAGACATAAGTTTAAGACACATTGATAGTCAGTTTGACTCACCTCGTACGCAAAATTTCTCTTTCTTTCTTTTTTGAGTGAACTACACCGTTGAATTGCTTAGACGAAACAATCGCAAGCCGAAAAGAGTGTCCAAAATCTATGACAACTGAAACGGATGTATAAAACAATTGTTCACAGTGTGAACAGGTCTTTTTGTATACAGTGTATTGAGTGGGGGATGACCTGTTCTCTGCCCCTTTAGCTCCTTATTGTAGACTGGACTATCTTGGTCACACAATTTCAGAGGAGGGGATTAAGCCTAAAATTGACTTGGTTAAAGCCGTGAGAAGAGCTCCCACTCCCACATGCAAAGAGGAGATCTTGTCATTTTTAGGTTTGGCAGAGTGTATAGCCAAATACATAAAGAATTTCTCAATATTGACACAACCTCTAAGGGACCTGCTAAAGAAGAGTTCCACATTTGCTTGGGGCGGGGATCAAGAAAAAACATTTGAAAGCATAAAAGAAGCAATTGTTTCTGCCCCACACATTGGCAATTTTAATGTTGAAAGAGATACCATTATATCCACGGATGCTAGCAGAAAAGGAATTGGGGGCTACTCTTTTTGAGAGAGTAGACAACAAGGTGAATGTGGTGGCCTTCGCATCCAGAGCCCTTAAGGGAGCTGAATCCCATTATTCAATTGTGGATAAGGAGGCATTGGCCGTTGTTTGGGCTATAAAACATTTCAAATTTTATGTTTGGGGTTTGCCATTTGAACTATGCACAGATTACATACCATTGTTGTCTTTGTTCACAAAAAAAGACATGGAGAACATGACCCCTCACATTGCAAAATGGGCATTAGGCCTTCAAGGATTTAATTTCAAAATGGTCTACATACCGGGGGCAAAGAACAATGTTTCTGACTTTTTATCCAGGACCTCTATTGAGTGTAAAGAGGATAGCTCCTTCCCCAAGGAAACGATTCTGGAGATTACCCTACCTGCTGTGGCACAAAATCAATGGGATCTCCATATGGAGCAAGATGGACTCCTTAAGAAAGTACAAAATTATGTCATCAAGGGGTGGCCCAGCAAATGCAAAAACCTACCTGAGGGTGTTCAGTCCTTTTGGAATGTAAGGGATGATTTGTCGGTGGAGGGGAATATTCTTTTCAAATCAGGCAAGATAGTTCCACCGGAAGGGTTAAGGAACCACATTATAAATCTTACTCATGAAGGACACTTGGGGAGAAGTCTTAATAAAGCAAGGTTAAGATCTGAGTATTGGTTTCCCCATATGGACAATTTGATGGAGGAGAAGGTGCGTGACTGCTATGCCTGCAGCCTAAGTGACAAATCTAAATGTCTGAGGCATATTCCCCTTATTGCAGTTGAAGTTCCCACAATTCCGTGGGACAAGTTGGGGCTCGACATTGCAGGTCCTATCCATGCTCTGGGACCTCAGGACACAAGTACCTCTTTGGTCTCATTGACTATTATTCCAACTGGATCACTCACAAGTTTGTGAACAAGATCAACACGAAGTCCCTCACTAGCTTTTTAAGTGAGGTGTTTTCCAAGGAAGGTATTCCGTCCACCATCATCACGGATAATGGTGTACAGTTCATTTCGGATGAGATGAAGAAGTTTCTTACTGATATGTCTATTGTTCATGTTCGCACGCCTTTGTACTGTCCTAAGGCTAATGGCAAAGTGGAAAGAGCAAACCGGATGTTAAAAGAGACTATTCACTTAGCTGTTATCTCGGGTAAGCCTATTGAGGCGGCTGTTAAGAGACATGCCATGGTCATACCATACCACACCCAAGCTCACCACTGGTCTCTCCCCTTTTGAGCTCTTGAGAGGTAGGAAGGCAGGCTCCAAGTTGTCTCCAATTGGCTGTACCAGACCAAAGATGTCATTGTTAACACAGAAGAGTTCAGCATGAGGATGGTGACTAAACAAAAAGGGTACAAAGAGAAGTATGACAAGAAATGGGGTACCAAGAATAAGTCACTTAAGCTGGGGCATGGTTCTTAGTCAGAAAACCCTATGTCGTAGGCAGCAAAGGTGACAAATTCTATGCTCCTGAGAAAATCAAGGAAGTGAGGAAGAATGTTGTGATTCTAGAAAATTGGAAAATGTGGAGTATGGATCGCATTACCACGTGTCCTGACAATTTGAAGCCCAGTGATGATATTGGTCCTAGTACCAGCAATACCCATTTTGAGGAAGTCCAGGGTAGAAGAGGGAAAAGACCCAAGCAATCCCCTTGCTGGCACAAAGATTATAATATGGTGCAATATTTTCAGTGCATATGTGCTCACATGTGTCAGGTCTTCTGCGCAAGACGACTTTCAAACTGTTTTCATAATGTCGCTGTTACCATCCGTTTAACTCTCCCCTGGTTATTATCTCCTGGTCTCCCTGCCTAGACCATACCTCTTCCTTTCTCTCTTACTCTTTCTTTCCCCTCTAATCTCCCTTTTCCTCATTCTCATTTTCGTTTCTCATCACTCTTTCTCTCTTGATCACCCTTGTTTCCCAGGTCTTCTTCTTCTCTCCAGCTCTTTCTCTCCCTGACCTTTCCTTGCTCTCACACTATCTCGCTCCTCTTTCCCTTCAGGAGGGAGATGTGTTATATCCTGCCCCTGTTGGTTCACTCCTGTCCCCCCTCCTTTCTTGTCACCTTGGTTCCTTCTTATAATCCTCAAGGGAAGGCTGCTTTGGAATGTTGACACTGCAGCTCTTCTGTCAGAGTGGCGCTCAGGACTGGCAAGCTGAAGGTGCACTGGTTCTTACTTGTTAATAATGAACATTCCACTTACCTCCGGCATCTCTAATTACTTCAGTAGGGCTCACAGCTGGCAGGGTCTAGCAGCACCAGCAGAATTGTAGGAAGTCTTTTGTGTCCCTGAGACTTCAGGAAACAGGAGGCAAGCCAGGAAGCTCTTGGAGTCATTTTCGGTTCAAATGAGATGGATCCAGTCCTTGTTCTCAGCAGGACAAAGATAAGCAGGCAGAAAGGCAGCTCAGCAAAGCAGAGAAGCAGTTCCTCAGAACAGTCAGTCAAGGTGAAGTGGCAATCCTAACAGCACAACAGTTTTTACTTCAGCAGGGTTCCCCCTAGGTCCAGAGTGTACTGATTTGGTAGGGTTAGAGCCCCAGTACTTATACCAAAAGTCTTTTGTGTTCTTCATCCATTCGGCGACAGCCTTCATCCCTGCATGGAAGTTGGTTTTGACGGTGGCGGGGTCTTTGGTGAGGGAAAGGATCAGCTGGGTGTCGTCTACGTATGAGACTATGTTGAGGTCATTATTTGATAAATATGTATGGTGAATGTTTACTTTTTTTGTGTGGATGTTTTATAGGGGTAATGTTTGGTGAGTAAATACATTTTTATCTGTTTTAATTTGTTTCTTAATTTATAATATTTGTTTATTTGATCATTAATTATGTTAACTATGGAGGTACACATTTTTAGAAATGTAGATGTGTGTTGGGAATTGTGTGGTGTTATAGGGTAGGAAATAAAAAATATTAATTTTATGTAACAATTAGGTGCCGATTCCGATCCGGTAAAAAAAAATACCGTACGACTCGTATCCATATATTTTTACGTACGAGTCGTACAAGTACCGTACAAACGGCCAAGTACGATCCGTACGCGAAAAATATCTACGAATAGCGTCGGGAAAAGTCTACGAGAGTGCGACGGAATTTTTTTACGTCCGAATATCGTCGGGAAAAGTGTACGAGAGTGAGCCGGACATTTGTACGTGCAAATCGTAAAACACAAGTCCGAACGCGCAAGTACGATCCCGACCGTCTGTCCGAATACACAATCGCACGGAAAAAGGCCCGTACGGAGCTAATGCAGTAGCACACATGTACATGGGTAAACCTATGCCCATGTACGAGCCGTACAGCCCCCCCACCCCCAATTCTGTCAGCACCGTACACCACCCTGTCCGCACTGTACCCCAGCCCCGCAACTGTACGCGCCGTCCCCCTGTACGCGCATCACCCCCGCATGTACGCGCCGTACCTCCGCATGTACGCATCATACCCCCTGCCCCCACCGCATGTACGCACCGTACCCCAGCACCGCATGTACGCACCGAACCCCCTGCCCCTCACCGCATGTACGCACTGTACCCCAGCACCGCATGTACGGACCGTACACCAGCACCGCATGTACGCACCGAACCCCCGCCCTCCCACTGCATGTACGCACCGTACCCCCTGCCCCCCACCGCATGTACGCACCGTACCCCCTGCCCCTCACCGCATGTACGCACCGTACCCCCGCCCTCCCACCGCATGTACGCACCGTACCCCCTGCCCCCCACCGCATGTACGCACCAGACCCGAGCACCACCTGTACGCACCTTACCCCCTGCCTCCCCCACCGCATGTACGCACCGTACCCCCTGCCCCCCACCGCATGTACGCACCGCACCCCCCCCATGTACGCACCGTCCCCCCCTGTACGCGCAGTACCTCCGCATGCACGCGCCGTACCCCAGGTCCGCCCGTGTACGCACAAGTACCCCCACCGCATGTACGCGCCGCACTCCAACACCGTACCCCAGCACCCACGCCCAGCATCGCGTATGTACGGATCGCACCTACGCGAAAAAGACTCATACAGAACCAGGACACTGTAAAGCAGCACAAGGAGGGTCAATTCGACTCGCACAACACCACCAAACACATCCACACGACAAAATACATCTCAATGACTGACCTGGCACATCCAAACAGCCAAACAGAGGCCCCAAATCACAACCACCTCTTCTAACACACCCACCAAAATTCAAACACAGCCACACCCAAAAATGGACCAATAAAAAGGGCCCACACACACAACCCATGAGCCTTTGCAACAGACCCACTGCTGCCAGACCCCACACACAAACAACTCCACATCACTCATACCTTCACTACACCTTCACTCACACACCTTCACACAACCTCCACCACAAACATCCCCCTCTTCACATTCACACACACACACACTCACATACACACCCACACACCCACAACCATCCACACCCACACCCACACCCCACACCATGCCCACAGACAAGAATCCAAAGTTCACTACGGCGGAGCTGGAGCTCCTTGTCAACGAAGTCTTCAGAGTCGAGCCACAGCTGTTTGGAACATTGGTCAGACAGACCAGCATAGCTGAAAAATCTGCCATGTGGCAGAGGATTGTCGACAAGGTGAATGCTGTTGCGCCCGTCCGAAGGACCAGGCATGAATGCCAAGCCAGGTGGTACGATCTGCGCCGGACGGTCAAGAGGAAAATGAATGAAGAATATGCCCAGACTAACATCACTGGAGGTGGGCCGTCCCGCAGACCTGTACACTACCATCCCTGGGAGGAGAAGGTGATGGCCCTGCTACCGCCGGTGGGAGTACACGGAGTGGAAGGAGTCGCAGAGCCTGGTGAGTACACAAACAACTTACGTAACATGGGGGCAATGGGGTCCACACAACATATACACCAAATGCACGCCACTTCCCCCAAGCTCTCACCGCACACAACCACACTCACAAACCACGCTCATGCCACTAACTTCTTCATGCACCCTTCACAAATCAAGGCAAGGCCATGTCCAAGGCTACAACAACCACAAACACAAGACTGGATGTCCGGGAGGCTGGGAGGGTGGGCCCCACACACCACATTGTGGAAATGAGACGCAGACAACAATGCCCTCAGCCCATATGGCATATGTACATACCCATGCACAATGCACAGGGACTGGCAAACTACTGACAAGGTAGCTGACACTGGGCCCTGCTGTATGCAGCACAAGGCCCTCCTGGGACCACTGTACACTCAAACTCCAACTCCACAAGCACAGGTATCTAGCACAGGAACTCACACTCACTGTCATGCCAGCATGCACCATGAGGGGACAGACACATCACCTGGGAGACCCAATGACAGCTCACACTACACATGACAGCACGCCCGGTCACACCCCCCCCCAACACAAGCACACACCCCCGGGGCAGGCAACGGATTAACACACTCCCACAATGGACATGTGACACAACTACACCAATCCAGAGCCAAATAAGCATCAGAGCCACCAATCTACAGGTCAAACACTCAGGAGAACATCCCAATATGTCCCCCGCAACATACCCATACCCAAGTGGACATTGAGAGGAATGCTAGGGACAACCAACTACCTGGAGGAACTGTGTCAACTTGAATATGTATGAAACATAGATGTGGCAGGAAACACCATTGACATTGTCTCTCTCTCACACACAGGGCAACGTCGTCGATCTCCCCCCAACACTGGGGGGAAGAATCACTGTCCCAGGCTCCGCGTGAAGACGATCCCACCGGCAGCGACGACTCTCACCACTCCGAGGATGACCCCGACCAACCTGGCCCCTCTGGTGTCCAAGCACCTGCAGCACCTGCGTCAGGTACATCTGTGCCAACCACCACCCCCATTCCTGCCACATCCCAGGACACACCCAGGAGCCCTGCTCGCACTGAACAACAGAGCCAGTCTGACCAGGAGGGACAAGGTTCTGCGGGCACCCAGGAGGAGGCAGGCAACCCTGCAAATGCCATCCCTCAGGGGTCCCGTAGACCCGATGTGCCCACAAGGGCAGGCCAGGCTCAAGTGGGCAGGGGTGGTGGGAGTGGAGGCAGGCGGAGGCGCAAACCTAACCAGCCAGCTCAGGACCCCGGTATGTCACACATACGCAACATCCTGGACTCATACCGGCGTGACACCAGAGGCATCGACCAGGTCGTGAACAGACTTTCCGGGATGCAGGTGACCCTCGATGAGATTAAGAACCTGCAGGTCGAGCATCATGCCAGTCATCAACAACACCAGGACGGATGGAGGCAAGACTGGCTGAGCTCCTGGCGGTGCACAGGGACGTGAGCCAATCACTCCGTCAGATCGCCCAAAGCCTGGCAAACCCTCCCTGTACCACCAGGCGTAGATCTGCACCAGACACAGGGAGGGATGAGGAGGAAGAGGATTCGTCAGACGGAGCGTCCCTAACATCGTCATGGCCTGCATCTGAGGGTCCCCGGAGGAAGGTGGGTCGTCCACGTAAAAGACCGTGAGAGTCAGCGGACCATCCCCATCTCCCAGGTCACCTGGCCTGGCACCTGGCCCTCTGGCGCAACAGCAGCACCTCACCCAATGACATTCTCTGCCACATGGACTTGCTGGTCACAGTCTGACCAATGATGACCAACACTGTGGTCTGGACTCTGATGACTCCAACTGACAAGGATGCCATCTCCCCCTGTGAACTTTGGATTCTATTCCCCCGGTAGTGCACCTTAGCACATCTACCGAAAGACTCACCCCAACAAAAATAAAATCTTATTTTTCTGCACATGAGATGTTGCTGTCATTTGGCATTATTCAACGACATACGTGCGTGGTAATGTCTAACTATGCCTGAGTGTTGAACTAACTCCAGCCATCCATACCCTGAGATCAGAGTCTGGTACAGGACACACATGGTTCACAAGGAATCATACAATGTAGGCATGGAGCACAACATTCACCTGTGATGGCCTCTGGCTGCTGAGGGGGTGCTTGCTAAACTGTGCGGAGAGACCTATTTGGGAGATTATCATCAAGGCGTAGGGGTCATGGCTCATGTGGAGGTACCCGGGGAGGGAGTCCCAGGTATGTGTGGCCAATGGGAGAACAATGTCCTGTATGCTGGAGTATGGTGGATGTGAAGAACGGTGCCCAGGGCAAGGTTGGATGCACGGAGATGGCCCAACGGGATCTAGGATGACAGACGTACAAGGTTGGTGTGGGGTCGGGTTTGTGGACTGCCTCCTGAGTGTGGGTGGTGAGTGTGGAGGTCATCCTGCAGCAGACAGTGATCCATTGCAGCTATCTATGCTGTACGGTGAGGTGGCTGGGGCGCAGGGTGTTGAAGCTGAGGTGTGCAGATGCCCCCTGGAAGTGGACCAGTTTCCTGGGAGTTTGGATGTACTTGCTCCGTAGAGGGCAGGGCAGTATTTGACACGGATGTTGCCATGGACCTGGGGGATGGTCTGTCTTTACTTGGAGTGGATCCATCTGTGGATTAAGTGCATAATGCAGAGGGCGTTGCAGCAAGAGGTACAGATGCTGTGGACTAGCATGGCATATGTGAGCCAGCCAAACATGATGCACACCATCTTGTGTGTGTGGCCACTGGGTGCTTGTGCAGGGCCCGCAGCAGCAGGCGCCATCTCTCTTCAATATGCCACATTTTGCACACAAAGACTAGGATGTCAGAAGGACAACTGCAACAGGCTCGGGTGTAAAGTAAGGAGTGTCCAGTGTCACACGGCACACCCAGTGACAATGCATGCACAATCACCAAAGAGCCATTACACCGGATCAGGAAACTGAAGGCCGACCTGCGCACAGGAGACACACCCTCAGCAGCTGTTGATGGCCCATTTTGTGGTCGACCTAGCAAAAAAACATACACGACCATGTACTACATGCCCAATCGGGAGCCTAATCCATGAGCAACTGCATGCATGTCGCTAAACTACACATGGACTCCTATGCATTATCTACAACAAGTACGCCAGATATGCCGCATGCTAAGTGGCAAGAGACCTGCATTGACAGAGATGAGGCACCTTGGAGTGTTACGAACACCTTTATTACTCAGCCTCACACTAATGGAAATGCAACCATTGGAACAGACTCACAGGTCATTTGGCTGAACATGTGTGACCTACACTGGACACCCCCTTCAACACACAGATGTGGTAAATCCTACAGAGCTGGCACACAAGTGAAGGGGTTGAGCCTAACACCCCTTGCTGCACACGGAGAGTGTGCAATTCCCCATTGAGGCTGTCATGGGGATGTCCCACACCATGTCCACCATTAGCATCCCGTATGTTCCTGAGGGACGTTATACACACAATGATGCCTTCATCAGAATGCACAATCCATGACAGATGACTGTCAGGAAGGGTGACTATCATTTCATGGGAGCCATGCAACACGTCATGTGGCCCATGGTGAGTCGACATGTATGCATGGTAACACAACATGCACAGGAGCAGTCCCCACAAATCACAAACACGTACCACCCACAAAACGCCTTGCTGCACTCCTTACCCCAAATGAATGTTCACCATGTCTGTGCATGTCACTCTGATCCAGCACACGTTGCAATACTCATGAGGAATAGCAGGACGGCAATGATGACATGAGCAGACGACAGCCGCAGGAACCTGGGGAGGACAGACACACAACAAGTCAGCTAAGAGCTAGTAATCCGCAGACATGTACATGTACTCTACAGGAATGATGCCGTCACCATGCTATTAATGATTTGTGTGTTCCCGCAAAAATGTGTGGATTGACATCATCACTTGAATGACAAATCAGAACATACCTCCAAGTCACTCAGCACACAGTCAGCTCGACACACACATTGCAACACATGCCACACAAGGCTCTAAGCGTGCACACTCAGACACAGGGACTCACCATCATGAGAAGAAGTTGCGGATAAGCTGACTCCGGATGTCCTCATCCTCATCCTCCTCCTCATCCTCACTTGCCCCATGCCCAAGCCCTTCATCCTCCACGGGTGGATGATCCTGCTCATCGGGATCCAGGATGAGTGGCACGGCCTTCTCCACTGCCATGTTGTGCAGCATGCAGCACACAAGGAAGATTTTGCAGACCTTCACCGGGGCATATGGGAGAGCACCGCCGGTCTTGTGGAGGCACCGGAATCTGCTCTTCAGCAGGCCAAACGTCCTCTCAATAACGCGCCTCGTCTGCCCATGGGTGTCGTTGTACCGGTGTTCTGCGGCAGTTCTGGGGTTGCGGAGAGGCGTCATCAGCCATGGCATGTTGGGATAGCCAGAGTCCCCTACATGGAAACATCATGAGGAGAAGGTTGGTGGAGTGGTGCACTGCTTATTGTTACGAAGATGATGGTCAATGAATCAATAAGTCTTGTTAAGTGATAAGTCTTATTTATTTCCCAAGACATAGATTGCCAGCCAACGCGTTTCGTTCATTAGATGAACTTCTTCAGGGCTGTAAATTATAATGGAAACAAATAAATGGTGTACACCAAGAAAATCACATGTGTACACGTCTGATACTGCGTACAAAATGGTGACACAGAAGTGAATATGGAAAAGAAGTAAAAGTGATGTGAGATATGAAGAGAGTGTGTTGGATAGGGGAAGGGGTAGTCCATTGAGCAGGTAACCAGTATATACTGAAAGTGGAGTGGGTTAAGGGAAAGGAAGGAGAAAGAAGGAGGTAACCAGGAGGGGACTAGAACCTACCAAAAAAGAGGTGACACACTTAAGTGTGTTGTTACAAAATAATCTGAGGTACAGAACTGATCCTGAAATGCATTTAAATATTGAGTATTTACCCAAATCAATAGAAACAAGAGAGCAAAGTAAAAACACACAAAGAAGTGTGTCATTACAAAGAGTTTCAAGTTCAAGATAATCTTGAAAGACAATTAAGGGTTAAGCTTTAGACCAGATCCCTAAAAATAAAAACTAAAAGTACCAAGCATGCTACATATTTATACAGTGAATGGTACACAGACATTGGACAAACACAAAATAGTGAACAATATGCATCAGTGCTCCCTGTCCACATAATGACATGATATGAAAAAATATTAGCATATAAGTTTTAATGTATGCATAGTCACGATATAGAGAAAAGGTTGTGAATCAAGATCTTAGACTTAATCACTCAAGTCAGTTCCCCTTCTAATCCTTATCTAGAGTTTGACCCATTTCAATCACGCCCAATGCTACATATGAGATGTATGATATGTAAAACCGAAACAATAAAGATTTAAACAGAACATTTTTTAAATAAAGGGACAATACAATTATATCCAAGGGGATCATTTGACACCCTCAACCCTTTTTCTGGCAGTGCCCAAAATATAGAAAAAATGCATCTACATACCATGTGTAGGCGTACTGGTCAAATCACAATCTACAGATATAGGTAGAAATAGTTCAACGCGAGGGCAACCATGATAAGGGCCTGGGTGCGCAGTGTTCTGTAGAGAGAAACGGCAAGGAAATAATGAGATTGCTCAAAATAGGCGGGAAACAAAGTGGCGAGAAAAAATCGTTGTAAAAGGGCTGGTGTGTGGCGAGAATGGTAAAAACAAACAAAGACGTGACTGAAAAAGACGTGAGTCGACTCTGTCTCAAATAAGGTGGATATAAGGTATGAACAGATCCGAATAAAAAGCATATAATGCTTAAATCAGTGTGCGAGAAAGAATGACGCAATTAAAAAAATTAAATAAAGAATTGTTGAAGTGAAAGTGACAAACACCTGGATATGCGGAGTCTGAAGGAGGAAAAGAAAGGGCCTAGGCATAACGTGAGTATGGAGAATGTCTTGGTATCCAACCCAAATTGAGTTTGAAGCTCTTCAAAGGATTTTAGTTCAGACTGCACAAATAGATCACCAATTACATTAATGCCAGCCTGTTCCCAAGTTTTCCCAAGATTATCATAAAATAAAGATGGGAACATAGACGATCCCCAAATAGCATGATATCTATGCAGCTTGGGAATCCTCAACAGTTTACTAATTTTATTCCAGACATTCCAGGCGGTTCTAACAATTTTGAATCGTGTTCTTTTGTAATAACTACCATCTAATTGCCTTAATAAAACACCCGGTGCATGATCCCCTAAAGCCAACTCATAAATAGAAGGAGGGGAATCACTGCTATCGATCGTCAATGAGATTCCTACACGTTTTTTTGGGCGGAACAAAACAATCATTTGCTGCAGCATCACAGCCCAAAAATAATATAACGTATGTGGGATAGCTAGCCCGCCGCAATTTTGAGGCAGAGTCATGAATTTTATTGATCTCCTGACCTTTTTATAGCCCCATATAAACTGGGAGAATATCCCATCAATTTTTATAAAAAACTTTTTAGGGGGTTCAATTGGGATGCATCTGAAAAGATAAAAAATGTTGGGAAACATCGTCATTTTAATAGTGTTGGCCCGTCCAATGATAGAGATGTTTAATTTATCTATACGCTTTAACTCTGTGCTAATCTTAGTTAGTAGCTGTGTCAGATTGATATCCCAGATTGTTGCAACCTCTGCGCTTATATTTATCCCTAGATAAATAGTCTCCACAGACCTCCGAGCATCCTTAAACAAGGTATTGCTAGAACAGACGATCTTAGTTTTAGCTGTATTCAGCCTGTAGCCAGACTGGCGACCAAATTCTAAAGCCTGAGCCTCTATACGGACCAATGCAGCCTGAGGGTCAGAGGTAACTATGGCGATGTCATCCGCATAGGCTAAAACTTTAGTACTAAATCCCCTAACCACTATAGGTTGGATAGCCTGATCCTGAAGCAAAGCTCTAATCAACGGATCTATATATAAAGCGAACAGGATCGGGGAGCAAGGGCAGCCCTGTCTAGTGCCCCGTGAAATCTTGATCCTCCCGGATTCCATCCCCATCATTTGTATTTTGGCATATGGTTGCATATACATGGCCTTTATAGCCGTCAGAATAGAAGGGCCAAAACCATTACTACTTAAGGTCTGCCATAAAAAAGCCCACTCCACCTGATCAAAGGCTTTCTGAGCATCTAGCAATATCAGAGACATTTGACCCCCGATCTGCTCAGTGATATCAAATAGAGAGATCACCCGACGCACATGATCAGTTGTCCCCCGAGCAGGAATAAATCCATGCTGCCATGGGCTAACTAGGGAAGCTATTATTTTTAACAATCTGTTGGCTATGATTTTAGAATATATTTTCTCGTCAGTATTTATCAACGAGATTGGTCGGATCCTAAGGCGGTTTCCCTTTTTTCAAAAAGACAATTAAATTGGTATCCTTCCAAGAATGAGGCGTGGTGCCATGATATTGTACTGCTAAAAACAAGTCCAGTAACAAATGTGCTACTTCCGGCTGTAAAGCTTTATAAATTTCTACCGGGATTGCATCAGGACCTGCAGCCTTGCCCGATGCCATGGACTGTAATGCCTCGTTGACTTCAGCCTGTGTAAATTCATTTTCTAATTCCTGTATAACTATAGGGAGGGGGGTAGTTGAATGCTGCCCTGTTGCTATTTGTGGATCAGTCTGAGATTTATAGACCTCACCATAAAATTCGGCAAAAACCTGAAGAATATCCTGGGGATCAGTTGCTATACTCCCATTCCGCCGTTTAATCTCCGGGATATTATTAGCGGCCGACCTCTGTTTCAGTTTTAATGCTAGATGTCTTCCGGTCTTTTCCCCATATTCATAATTATCCCTAACACGAGTTTGATATGTTTTAGCGTTCCTATTGTTATATATACCATTTAGTTTGGCTTTAACCCTTATAACTTCTAGTTCAATTAGCTTCGCTGCATCCTTTTGTTTACTTTCAATAGTTTGAAGATGTACTACCTCATTCGTAGAGAGTTCAATCATGAGTTTTCGCACAGTCATCCTATGCTCTGCCGTAAGATGTCCAGCGAAGCTAATGATTTCCCCCCTTAGGCAAGCTTTAAAAGTATCCCAAACGACTTCCCTCGATGCGCTATACCGATTAGCATCAAAGAATTGCTTGGTCCATCCCCTAAGATGATCAAGAAAGCCTTCTGTTACCAAAAGTTTCCTATCAAAGGACCATTTGCTAGGGCGATTCAGATGTTCCGGAAGGTCTAGCTCAAGTATCAAAGGGTTATGGTCTGATAAGATCTTTGGAAGCTTACGTATATTAGCGCGATCTATAAGGGAGGTAGATATAAAAAAATAATATAGCCTAACATATTTCTGATGGGGACAGGAAAAGTAGGTGTAGCCAGCATCACCTACTACTTTACGAGTCCACACATCAACTAGTCCATGGCTCGCTGCTAAGGCTTTAAGGGCCTTAAATACCCGCGGTTTCCTCCCATCATAGCTTACCAAAGATATATCCGATAAACCTAGATGGATATTAAAATCCCCACAGATTATAAGTGGAGAGGGCCAGGCTGTTAACTCAAGCTCCAACTTAACCCATAGGTCAGAATCATCAAAATTGGAGCCATAGATGGTACATATGGTGACTCTACAAGATAAATAAGCTATAGCCCATCGCCCCCACTTATCTGATAGGGTTCGCTCCACTTCAGGCATCCGAGTGGAGGTGTGGATAGCCACTCCTCTTGTGGTAGTAGTCTGTGAGGAACAGATCGTCTGCTTATATCCAGGAATATTATTTAGGCTTTTCTTCTGAAAAGGAATATGGGTTTCCTGTTGACAAATGACATCCACCCCCCATGAGCGAATAACTTCTGCGGATCTATGCCGCTTACCAGCATCGTTAAGCCCCCCTATATTCAAAGAACAGATTCTCAGCTTACCCATCGAAGTAATTTTTATTGCAATGCAGTGATATTAAACATTTTAGTAGCTCAGTAGCAGTCAAGCTATACCTTTTTCCTGATTTCCCTAATTTCCCTGGCTTTTTTTCTCCAACACCATCCCTTCCCACCCACCCTGTAGCTGAAGGCAGCAGACCAACCAGGTCTGTAGTGGATGAATATTGTGCTCTCCCGAAAGTGAAACAAACCTAACGTACCAATACCCCTAGTGTACTAAAGAAACCTCCCATAACCAAACAGGCCCAACCTAATCCTATATTTCTATATTTCTATATCCCTACCGTCCAGCCGAAAGAGGGAACGGAAAGGAAGGAGAGAAAAAACAGTATGCTCTATTGGATTAGTTATCCCTAAGATGCAGCCTTACCACCAGAATCCAAAAACTCCTTAGCCTTTATCTCAGACGTAAAAAAGCGTGTAGTATCCCTCCAAATTATTTTTAAGTGGGCAGGGTTTAAGAGAAAGGCCTGAGCTCCCTTCTCCTGGAAAGGCTTAATCATCTGGCGTAAGCACCACCGGCGCTCCACGGTGACATGGCAGAAGTCAGGTCTAACAAAAAAAGAAAACCCCTCAGCTTTTAATTGGGCTTCCGGCCTAGCTCTTTCAAAAACACTCTGCCTTAATAAAAAATTCCCAAAATAAACCAGTAACGCCCTGGGTTTAGCATTAGGTGGAACCGGCTGGCGAATAGAAAAAGGAACCCGATGTGCCCTTTGGACCTCCCTATGCCAATCCCAACCAACCAGATCTGGCAGGGAGGTCTGCAATAATTGAGCGATGTACGTGCGGGGGTCCGACCCTTCCTTTCCCTCCGGAATACCCAAAAATCTCAGGTTATTCCTACGCTGATAATTTTCCCCCTCCTCAAGCTTCCACTGTATATCCATGAGTCGGGCCTCATGAGCATCAACTTGGCCTTTAGAGCCGGCTGCTTCTAATTCCAGAGCTTCTGTCCGGGTCTCAATGTCAGTCATGCGATCGCTTATATCTTTGCAAGTCTTTGCGACTTTCCTGATTGCCCCTTGAAGTTTGCGATAGGCGTTCTGCGACCTCTTACTTTCCATCCGGGATTCCTCTCGATGTGCAACCACGCACTGCATAATTGACTCTAACGTAGGAGCACAAGCCCTGCATCCAACCCAGTATTAGCCTTTGGTTTAATAGTACCCAACAATTGATCCCCGAGTGTGTAATCCCAATTCAAGGTCGCCTGTTTTTGGCCTTCAAAACTGTTAGGGCATAGGCTCATAGAGCGTACCGTTGCTCCAGATCCCGAGGGTAATTTAGCCTTATGTTGAGATTGCGGCTCATCGCTGGACAAAGTTTCACCACCTGAATCAGAGGCGGCATCTGACCAAGTTGCATCGGAAAGGGAGAAAAAATCATTTGCCTCCGAATCTCGATCTTTGTCCCACTCCCGCCGTGGGGTCCGGTGACCCTTAAAGCTCCCTTTGTATTTTGAGCCATGAACTACCATCTGAGGGGGTGTGCTCTGATCCTTCTCCGTCAAGGCTTTAAGCAGCCCGGTTTCTGGACAGAGGGACTGGGGTGTAGGTTCCCCCCCCTCTTCAGTGGCATCACCAAATACCGAATACCCCTGGGTGGATTCCTATGGCTGATCCAAGCCGAGATTCTGCTTATCAGTTGCAGCGCATAGCTGAGGGTCTATAGGTAACATTACTTCTTGCCGGGAGTGTGCCTCAACAGGGGGGTTAGATAGTGCCTTAACCGAGCAGTCCATATCCGTATGCAGCTGCAGATTAAGCGTGGGCTCCTTCTGCCTCTCTATCCCCCCACTCGGCTCCTTACCCGGCTCCTTGTGCAGCTGCTCAGAGACGCCTTCCTCGCCGACCAGTCCATTGCCTTTCCTGTTGGTAGAAGCAGCAGCAGCCTGTACAACCTGCCCTCTGAGCAGATCAACTACGGATACTGAGGACCGCTGTGGCTGGGGCTGAGTGCTCCCACCTTTCCCCTTCCGGTCCACCGAGGTCTCTGGGAGAGCGTTGAGCTTCTGCCTACGACCGCGCGCTGGGATGTCAGCCTCAGGGGGCAACGCTGGAGGCCCCCGGCGCTCTGCAGCAGCTCCGGCTTTCGAGACCGATTTCGGCCCCATGGCAAAAACAGGAACAGAAGTTGAAGTAGCGGCCGGCAAATGAAGGGCACAGAGCCTCTCGATATGTTCCACTCGAAGAAGCAGCTGCACCGTGTAACGAGCCAACGCCGAAGCCCAGCCGCGTAAGTTGTTAATGCCGCCACTAACTTCTTCAAACATCGAGTTCTTTATCTCTTTCTTTATCTATTTCTTTCTTGTTATCTTCGCACTTCAGAGGGATATCACATCCTCCGGTTTAGGGATATTAACATATTTTGCAATTAGTGCAACTTTTCCGGGAGAGCACAATCGGCTGCAGCAGCTCACTCCTCACTCCTCACTCAGCCGCCATCTTGCCCCCCAGATCAAAGATGTTCAAATGTGTGTCTCTGTGACATGGTGCAGGTGTAGTGATGTTGTCCCACTTTGTCATCCACACAGGTATCCACCTACCACAAGGGGAAGATATGGAAGGATGCCGTCAAGGCCGTGCAATCGGTGGAGGGTCGCAGGCGGCGCCTGCTACAAGTGAGGAAGAGATGGCAGGACATCCGGTGCTGGTCCCGAAGGATCGCCCGGGTCATGCTGAAGGAGGAGGAGCCTCGCAAGCATGGCAGGCGCCGGCGCCTGACCCACCAGATGCGGCGTGTCCTGGCAGTGGTCTTCCCTGACCTGGATAGGCGGATACAGGAGTTACAGCAGCAGGAAGGGGGTAGGTACATGTGTGTTTGTTGTGTGTCGCCAGCTTTTTGATCTGCTCAGTCGCCTGGATACACTGCCAGGCTATATATGTGCAGTGCATATCCAGTTCCCCAAAGTCAACCTGTGCTGTTCTTCCTCCCTTCCCCTCCTTGACATGTGTTACCTGGTCTGTGTGCCATCACTATTGCACATGGTCATCTAGGCTGCCAGTTTATCAAGGTGCACACTGCTTTCAGCATCATGTGTGGGGGTGGTCTGCCTGTGCCCTGTCCTGTTTGGTCATTTTGGGGTGCTTAAATGTTGGCACTGATGCAGAGTCTCAACATAGGAGTGTGAGGGTTCAAATGAACAGACTTGCAGCATGCATTACCAATGTTGTGGCCTCAGACATGATGTGCATGAGTGGGACATATGCTTAGTGCCGGGACGGTTGCTCCTGCGACAGTCAGCTCATTCCAGGACCATGGAGCAGTGTGCACACTACAGTCCCCTGACACAGCCTGCCCTCCTACTCATGTGTGTCATCCAACACTGTGCACATTCACTGTGGGTACATCATGGCTCTGCCTCTGTGGCATTGTTCCCTGGCCTAGGTTGTATTTTTCACATGTGTGATACATTTGTCCACTGGACAGGGATACACCAGTTTGCTTGTGCATACTCACACTGGGCAGTGCCTGTGTGGCTATTCACAACAATCTGTTGATGTTTGTTTCAGACCAATATGTTTTGCCAGCCCTACAAGGTGATGTCGTGTTAATGAAGCTAGTTTTCAAGCACAGTTATTGTAACCCTGAATAAGAGGTGTCACTTCTTGATCGGTATCAGTCACATTGACTCAGGTATGTGTGGGTGTGTGCGGGAGGGGCGTACATGTTCAACCCTGATGTTTCATTGCCAGTTCTGACTTGTGTGTGATGAGTCGTAGTACAGATAGTCATCGTGCAGTGCTCCCGTGATGTTGGCCAGTGCTTAATGTTCGTGCGTCATTGCCAGTGTCAGTTTTTGACAATCATGTATCCTGGTTGTACATTTTTGCCACCTGTGTGTGGTTCAGATGCTACACAGTTGTGACTTTGTGTGCTGACATCTGTGGGTACATTCTGGCTTGTCATGAGGGGGAACCCACAGTACAGCTAGGCTTTTTTGCTACACAATTGCAGGCCCATTAGCTTATGCATTGTCCTGGGTGTGGACATGTGTGCCACTCCAGATGACAGTCAGTAGGTCATATGTGTAGCCAACTGTGTGATCAGGTGACGGATAGCCATGTGACAAATGACATGATTCAAGTTGTTACACAGAGAAAATGTCCATTGGCACTCACTACACCTGTCAACATGTCTCAATGTTTCATATGCGTGACCTTGTTGTTTTGTTGTGAAGGACAATGATGTGCCTGCATGCCAGATGTCTCCCAAGGAAGTGCACAAGACACCACCTTTACACTTTCCAGGGACACGCTGGCACATTTTACAGTAAGGCACAGTTTGAACAAAACTTGTTTGGAGTTCATACATATACATCTTCCCACAGTGTGCTAGCAATTGCGTTCGTCCTTGGTTGTTGCTGATACCAACTTACGAGTGTCAAGTCATCCAGACCACCCTGGTGCCATGTATATGTACTTACTGATACGCCATTTCTGCCTAACAGTGGCTGATTTGAATGAGTCTGGCAGCTCAGACAATGACTGTGTACATGTAGTTTGGTGTGCACTTCCTTGTGTGACTTCTGCTATACAGACACATGTGTGTTGTGTTCACAGAGTGCCAATTCACACATGCTAGACATGTCCATTATGTAAAGGGTTGTGAATCTTCAGGAGTCACAATGTATTGCTTTGGGGTGTCAAAAGTACTTACAGGTCTCTGAGTGTGGGGACACCTTCTGCATTGGCATGTGGTCTTTGGCCTTCGTTGCAACAATACTGTTTGTTTCACAGTGAACAAGAGGTGGCATGCCTTCATAGTCTCGCTGTGCTCAACTGATCCCAGACACTAGCTTCTCATGATCTTGTGATTTCAAGTTATTTGCTGTTGTGTCCTAATTTTATTTTTTTCCAAGTGGCATGGTGGGTCAACCAACTGGGGAGTGCAGGTCTTACATATGTGGGGAGTATCCTAGATGTTACTCATGATGCCTTTCCTGATATGCAGTGTTGCCTATTTTGTTTGGACTCATGTGTCAGATGTATACAGGTGACTGATTTTTTCCTGTCTCTTCACCTTGCCCACAGCATCATCTGAGGTCACCGAGGGAGACACCGGCACGGACGTCAAGGAGGGATCGAGCAGTGGTGCCACCACTGCTGAGGAGTCTGTCGTACTTTGGTATCTGGGACCCCGTAGGAGACAGGGCCCTACCCCTGTTTATTCATGTATTAGCAAACCGCGATTGGTCAATGCGGTATGTACAAGCGCTTTGCATAACGTCCCATTGCCAAATGCACTATGTATACGTTATTATACATTGACTCCGTGGGTTCCATCTTGGAGCGGTGGCCATCTTGTCATTGCCCTCACATAGACAAACACATTATAAGCAAGTACGGGCCTTTAGAATACATGTACTTTCTGCTTGACTTCTCCATGACCTGGGCAGCTGGTCTCCGCTGCCCCAGGTCAGTCCGGTCTCACGAGCTCCCCTTCCTCCGGCCACCTGTGATAAGTATCAGGGCTTGACACACCATAAAGTCCTTCCATCGCACACAAGCCTCCGGCTAATCACTTTCGCACCTGTTTGTTCCTGCTTTATGGCCTGTTTCTCAAAACAGGAGATGCTCATGTTTATTGGGGTCAGATGTGGGATCTGAGCCTTGCTGGGTAAATAATTGCGGGCTGGCTGAACTGAAATGTGAGATTGCAGTCATGACTCTGCTTGTTCTTTGAAGTAAAATATGTGAATGACCAACTGCAAGAGAAGGGCGGTTTTGCCCAGATTCTGTATAAAAAAGGAAACTGGTTTCTGTTCTGGAGACTGCCTCATTCAGTTGCTAAGGCTTCTGTGTGGTGTTCTGCTAGGCAGAGCTAGTGAATTGAGCGCATTCACTACTTCTTGGACATGCATCTGTCTGTGGAGCTGTTTATGCAGCCTTTTGGAACACTATTGAAAAGCGTTGCTTGTAAATATGACCTACAACAGTATTTGCAAATGGTTTGTTTCAAGTATAGTCTGTGAGCTGTTCTTTCTTTCATGCGTATTGATTTGTAAGTCAACTGTGTGTTTAAATGTCTGTGGTTTTTTTATCATTAGTGCAACTTCTGTAAGTAAATTGCGACGGCGCTATTTATGAAAAATGGCTAAAGCGCGCTGTATTGTCTGTTTAACCCCTTTCTGTTTATGTCTGAAATGAGCTCAATATGTGTTTGTGGGTCTTCTGATGTTTCCAGTCTGTTAAGCAAATTGTTGGTTAATTAATATCAAGTACAAACTTAGAAAAGGAATCCAGAAATGAACCATGTGATGTGCTAAAATAGCTATATGGTGCTCTTTAATTTATAGAATGAGCAATTGTGCACATATACAAAACTGCCGTTAAATGCTTAAAGGATAAAATTAGAAACACATTCAATAGATATAAATCAGGCCCCCAAAAAACGAAATTATCTATTTTTGCAAAAGTAAATAAATTTACAGCATTTTCCTTAGATGCATTATATTAGATGTTCACAGGCAAACTTTTCAGCTGCAGTATATTTGCAGGACCGTCCTTTTAAATGAAAGTGGCGCAAAAATGTGACGCGTTCCAAATTGGGCTTATGCGCTTAGGCTTGTGAGTTAAATGTGTTCAAAATGATAGGCAAGGGATGCAGCTTGTTTTTTATACATGGAATTATCACAAAAACGAATAATTGGGATTTTTCTAAAAGAAAATTATTAATCATGGAAAAATTATTTTAAAAAAATAAGTGCTTTTCAAAAATCGTTTTTTGATATTTATAAAGCTTAATACTCATACTATGACCTCCTAGCATTAAAATTTGATTTAAGTTGTGTTGCATCACTAAAATGACAAGCATTCGCGCGTACAATTTTCCCTTGGCGCAGGCGCAAACAAGCTCATTTTTATACAGTATAAGTTATTATTTCCAATGCCTGACTCCTGGGTTATGTAATAGACATTCTGGTAATGCATATTATGCAAGAAAATTGTAGGATATTCATTTTTTAATGCTTAAAATATCAAAGTCGAATTTGGGTAAAAAGGACTGTTTCAATTGCATTTTCTTTCATTCAGAGTACTGTTTAAAGTGTCCCAGGCTTCAGTAAATGCATACGTTTAGGTTTTGATATATATTTACAGGTTGTGCCTTCTTATGATTCAATGAGTCAATGTGCCAGTACAAAGGCTTGTTTCAATATCAGGGTTGAAGGTTCTAACTTTAGCTGTGTCTGTCACGATACTACTGAACATGCTATGAAAAACAAGACCTTTTTAAAAACTTGGGGAAATTAAATAAAATATGGTGTCGCAACCCGCAACTATTTGATGTTAATAAAAAACGGCCTTAATGGAGTTAGCACCCACATAGAGAAAGAGAAATGGAGAATTGTTTTTTGATGAAGGAAAAAGAGGATGTTTGTGAGCAGGTACGTGATGAAGTCAGTAATGATAGAGGGGTGGAGAAATGTAGAACTACGGTTATAGGAACTGGGTAATGCGTAGGAAGGAGAGGAACAATTGGGAAAATAGAATGCCGTGGAGGGAAGAGAGATGATGAAGGGGAGTAATAAAGACATGAAGAGTAGCGTGAGGAAGGTTGTATTGACGAAGGGAATGAAAAGGAATGTGGTACCGGTTTGAGTAAGTAGGAGGGGAAAGATGAGATTGCAGGTTCTAGCAGTAGGGGTAAAAATATTGTAATTACCTGGCGGGAGGCACTGAATTTCATATGCTAATATGAAAGGGATGAAGAGAGCTTGAATAAAGGCAAATGACTAAATGATGAAGAAAATATCAAAACTCATTGCAAATGCAATTCACAGTGCCAGTGGACTGGGGCAGAAAGCGGTTCCAATTGCTGGAGTTCAGTCTAACTTTAGCTGGGCCTACTGAGAAGGTTATTCATTTAAGGTTGATGAAATGTGTACCATTGCATAGGATTGCAACAAGCATTTATTCTAAAAACTGGTATGCGTGTCATTAAGTTTTGTGAATTATTCACAGTACGTGTAGTTTAACAATCTGGGAATAGGGATAATTTTTTAGCGCCTAAAAAGGAGAAATTATTTTTCAACATAGAGCGAATTATTGCAAGTTAGGAGGGATTAGGAAGACCTTCTGGCTTTGACGAATTCAGAGTGTCAGAAGCTGGGGGTTGGGAGCTGCAGAGGCTGGCTCGGTCACACTGCTGAGATGCTATCTTTCCCGTAAACAATGGAGTTGACATTTATGACCTTTTAAATTAGGGCCTTGCCTCTGTGGAATGCAGAATGACCTTGCTACACGGGCCTCTAAAGGTGGGGTTTCTGGTTTCTCCATAGCATCACTAAAACTAAAGAACTTAATTCCAAAGGGAAAATATAGCAAAGGGGTTTTCTTTGAAAGTCCAAACATCATGTTAAATGCTTTGCTGATACATTGGTGCTGTAAAAAAGAAAATAGAATGATGCCTGCTATAGTTGCTCTTATTTAACAGAAAACGAAGTGTTGCATTAAGTCTTAGGCAGAAAACAAGATGCAGCCTTTTTCTAAAATTTCTTTAAGGCTACATGCCTACGTGAGAATGCATTGCCAATTAAGACTTCTTTTTCACAGTGGAAATTGTAGGTGCCAAATTACTATGGAGTGTCAGTGTAACGATTTTTTATTTCTAGAAATGTAAAACTTAAGTGGCTGGATGTTGAAAGGACTGACAAGAGGGTAACAGTTAAGTAATGCAATTTATTTTTGTGTATTTGGTTCTATCATGAATTGTTCTTGCTGATCATGTATGTTAGATGAGAAACAGAAAAAGTTATATTTGACAGCAGATTTCCATTCCCTGGTGATCTACTGTCAAAAAGGAGGGTAAGTATTTTAAACCTGACAAATTAAACGGGCCCAAATATTGGGTTTTGGGCTGCAGTTTTACAGTGCATAAAATACATGACATGGTGTTGTGTGTCACCGTTTTTTTACATATGCTATTGTTTTGTCTATGCTTTTTTTTTGTGCTTGATATACAGCAAGTATATCTGATGGCTTGATGTTTTGTGCGTTTTTATTATTTTTTGCATGTTTTCGTTGTTTTTGTTGCTGCTTTTTATACTATTACAAGTTTACCTGTGTTGTGAAGGGGATGGTCATGACGATGCCCATCGCTACGCAACAGTTGGTTGAACTTGTTCTGGTTACTAAATTCCACAGCTAATGATATTTCATGCTGTGAACATGAGAGGCAACACTTCACCAGTGCATGTCTAAATTGGCTATAATGGTATTACAGAAAACTAAAAGAGATCTACAGGATCAAAGTGTGTCACCTGTCACGTTATACTGCCCTTCCCTTAAAGGAACAGGCAGCCCTACATTTATGTATCCTTGATTGGACCTAAGGATGAAATTATAGATCTGTGACTCAAGGTGGCTTAATTTCTATATTACATTAGGTAATGGTGTCCTGTCTCCTAAGTAGCATATGGCCTTTGCTTCTTGAAAGGAAACTAGGTTTTCATTTTTCCCTGCAGAAGGAACTAGAACATTACCTAAGATTACCGTATATGGTGTAGTCGCCAGCGGTAGAGTTTTCTTCGCTGCCCAATGTCGCATTATGCTTAGTGATTGGGGATTTTAGTTGTGTCCTAGTTCCAATTCCCTTTTCCGTATTCCTTTCACCAGTCAGCCCATTTATTATTGTAGGTGTATTGTTCAGGTGCATACTTCCAGACTGCAGTGATGCACCAAGAACCCCCATATTATGTACAATTCCCTTTTGCATGACCAGACTGGTTTCCAAGAATTTTCCTTAGGCCTGCTGCAATGTTTTCCAGCCTGACTGTCAGGGTAGCGATAGCCTGGCTAACTGACTCAATATTATAGTAAGACAAGTTTTCCATACCAATAGGGGATATCTTGCGTTTACCCTTTTGAACATGACGAATTTTCAATGTCTATTTTTAATGTGGTTTTTACCCTTTTTGTTCCTGCTGCTTTGATTTTTGGTGGGATCAGATGTGTTTTAATCATGCAAATATCAGGACCCTCTAGTTCTTGTCTTTTGTTTTCATATCTGACTATTAGCCTGTGTATTGCCTAGTGCACCTGATATGAAAGGTTTCTACATGCCTATGATAATCTGTACCATGTGATTTCTCTATTGAAATGTCCTAGATAAGGAATTTAGAAACACTTATATGTAATCATTCAGGAAAAAAATGTGTGTTTGCCCTATTAGACAATGCCACCATATGTGAAGACATCCATTTTAGATAGAATTCTCGTGTAGTTATCTACCCTTAGATGATGAAGGCTCTCACACGGAAACCCAATTGAAAAGCTTAGAGGCACTGTTTTGCCTACTGCCTTTTTTTATTTGTATTGCTTCCTAAGAAAGACAGTGTATTCTGGACCAAAATTGTCCCATGGCGTGTGGCCACTCCTTTGAAGGACCGCAGGCCACCTGTTTACAGTCCCCTTGTTATACAACGAACTGGTTAAAGCATCACGCTTGCTTCGTCATAAGGCGTTCAACATCAGAAAAGATGGAGGAGCTGGTTTTGCCACAGAACCAGAATTTCAGTACACAAGAGCGCCTGTCATGTGCTGGTAACCTCTGACAGTGTGCAGTCCCTTGAGCCCCTTGGCCTGAGTTTTTGGCCACACATACCCCCTCTTTTCCTTTGCTTCAATGGAAGTGCAGTGCACCGGCGGATCCAAGATTGACAGAAGGCACTACATTCCAGTGCCCATGAAAGAGCAGCCTGAGCGTCCTCTGACACCGAATGATGAGTGTTGGATCCTGAGAATGGTCCCGGGTCTGCACAAGATGATCTGTGCCCATGACCAATGAAGAGCATATTATTTGTAGTGTCTGCAGCAGAGGAAAGACACAGGTGCACTGCCTTGAAACATTGAGACCGTGAGCTGTGAGTGTTTGCCAGGAGGGCACTCCAACTGAGCAGTACTTTCTTTTCTCATGAAAGGCTTGAATGAAGAGGCCCATGCAAAAGAAAACAACAGAAGAAGATTTGATGGACAATAGAAGCCTGCCAGAGAGGCTTTTTGAACGGACTCTGGGCATAGGTGGTTTCACGAGAGGTTTCCGTGTGATTGTATAGACTAGGTGTTAGAAGACTGTTTGTTTTGCTGGCATTGTCTAGTATAAGCAGAATACAATCCATTTTCTGTGGAAAGGTGCCCCCTTTTCACCTCAGAGCATTGATGAGGGTCACCACTGTTTCACCTGAACATAAAAATTATTGTTTCATTTGTAATAGTGGTTACTACTTTCTCCCGTTGTCTCTATGTTTTCTAGTGTTTTTTAAACATGACGTTGTCATTTATGGGTGGGATTGTTTTTCTCTACCCAATTGACTTCTGCACCCGCTTCTCAACCTATGTCTTTTCCCACTACTGTTTCTTTGCACTCTTTTTCACCCTTTTCCTGAACATGAGCAGGTTAAAAGATCAGAATTCGTAAGCAATTCTTCTATACAGCTTCTGCATCGACACTAGTTAGTAGTAAACATCACTAATTGTTGGGGGTGTGATCTTATGCCACCTAGATAGAGGTATTCCTTATTTTGTCCTGCCATATGTGGCCTTTGTGCTACTACATGTGTCCCGTGAGAGTCGCTAAGTAATAGGATGATGCTACAGCAACATCTCCATGACTTCATGTCTGTAGACCTGGACTAAGATCAGTATGAGTATAGTGATTGCCTATGTAAGGGCAAAAGGAGGGTCTGTCGTACTTTGGTATCTGGGACCCCGTAGGAGACAGGGCCCTATCCCTGTTTATTCATGTATTAGCAAACCGCGATTGGTCAATGCGGTATGTACAAGCGCTTTGCATAACGTCCCATTGCCAAATGCACTATGTATACGTTATTATACATTGACTCCGTGGGTTCCATCTTGGAGCGGTGTCCATCTTGTCATTGCCCTCACATAGACAAACACATTATAAGCAAGTACGGGCCTTTAGAATACATGTACTTTCTGCTTGACTTCTCCATGACCTGGGCAGCTGGTCTCCGCTGCCCCAGGTCAGTCCGGTCTCACGAGCTCCCCTTCCTCCGGCCACCTGTGATAAGCATCAGGGCTTGACACACCATAAAGTCCTTCCATCGCACACAAGCCTCCGGCTAATCACTTTCGCACCTGTTTGTTCCTGCTTTATGGCCTGTTTCTCAAAACAGGAGATGCTCATGTTTATTGGGGTCAGATGTGGGATCTGAGCCTTGCTGGGTAAATAATTGCGGGCTGGCTGAACTGAAATGTGAGATTGCAATCATGACTCTGCTTGTTCTTTGAAGTAAAATATGTGAATGACCAAACTGCAAGAGAAGGGCGGTGTTGCCCAGATTCTGTATAAAAAAGGAAACTGGTTTCTGTTCTGGAGACTGCCTCATTCAGTTGCTAAGGCTTCTGTGCGACGTAGTCTCACTCATTTGAGTTTAATAAAGATGTCTTTTCATATTTCAGCTTCTGTTGCCAAGTTCTTTGTGATATTATCAAGATATGCAGAATTTTATAATACCACATCAGGAAGTACTCGAAGTCATAGGGTGCTACCCTTAGCACCTCTGGAGTCTCAAAAATTGGAGTACTTCAAGTCGGTGGAATCCAGTGGCACGGAGGGCGAGGGGAGTGAGGCGGAGGACCTGCCCAGTACCAACACAGACTACGAGGCAGACGGGTCCGAGGCTGAGCTCCCAGAGGGGGCGGAGGCTGCTCCCACAGCTGAAAGCAGCAGTACATCTCTCGCCGCCCCCTCCATTGCCATCACCGCCCTCCTACTTGCTCGGGTCCCTTCTGTCCGTGCTAGGCGCCCACATGTCTCCTTCGTGCCAGGCACCGCACCCCCTACCCCTGTCCCCCCTACTGCCCTCGCTGCCGAGTCTGTGTACATTCAGCGGCAGTTGCAAGTTGGGCAGACATCGATCCTGACTGTCCTCCATGGCCACACCAGACTGCTGACACAGATGGTGTCGTACATGGAGGGCATGTCATCAGCGATGTCTGACCAACGGAGGTTGCTGAGGTCCATGGACTCAACACTGACGGCAGTAGCAAATCACCTGCAGCGCTGCGTCCCCCCTACCCCTGCCCCATCCACAAGTCCCACAGCCATGCCTGTCCCAGTCACACCAAGACATCCACACACACGCACCCCACCAGATAGTAGCAGCACACCACCACATAAGGGCAAGCGCACACCTCCTGAAACGCACACTCAGGGGGAAGCAGGCACACCCACTGGGTCTGGGGCACACAGGCAGGCACGCAGCCACAGTCCTCGTCCACATGACTCACTCCCCAGTCCCTCCGATGTCACTCCCCTTGGCTCCCCTGCCCCAGATTCGGAGAAGGAGGCCTACTTTGCTGGGCTGGGCCTCAGCCCCACTAGTTCACCTGGGCGGAAACGGTCAAGGCACTCCACGGGTAGGGGAGTTAAGTCCCCCAGCCTGTCCACCACCTCCCCCAGTAGCGCTGCAACCCATCCCTCCGACCCCCCCCTCCTTGGTGCCTGTTGTTTGGAGACGCTCGAAGAACTGGCAGAAGTGTGCAGCACCGAGCTCGCCTCCACCTTTGGCGCTGCCCCACCCCCTGTGGTGGAGTCGTCTGTCCCTGCACCCACCACACCTACCCTTCCCCCTCCTGTCCCTGCGGTGCCTGGTCCTTCCCCACATGATGCCCCCCCCCCCCAGTCGACGACACAGTCTTGTGATGTGCAGGCAAGCTAGGGGTGACGCATGGCCATGTGGCCCCCCCCAAGGACTGATGTAATGGACTGGCCATTGGCCTTTGTGAATAGTCTCGTTTACACATTATTATTTTGCTGCTGAATAAAGCCTTTTCTTTTTTGTTTGGAAAGTCTTGCATTTCAGGTATTGATGTTGATGCTGATGCTACAGGAGTTGGGGTTGTGGGCATGTGTTATGTTTCAGGGACATGTTGTACTCTGCTGCCCATGGGGTGGAACCTGGTATCTGCGTGCCATCACAAGGTCTCTGCAAAGATTCTTTGTCGTGTCTGCTCTTTGTGTTTGGAGACATTGTCCCAAGGAGTGTTCTTTCCTCTGTGTCACCTGGCATCTCCCCTGCAGAGAGTTGCACAATTGTTGTGTTGCCCTGTGTCTACATATCCTTGGCTGGTGATGGATCCCTTCAACTCTGGCCATGCCTGCTCAGCAATGTGTCCGGCTACATAGTCTGTGCCATCCTTGGTACTCACTGTACTCATGTATAGAGTGTTTTGCCATGCCTTCACGGAGACATTGTCCCTTTTCCGCACAATGCATGTGTGTAATCCCAGCCTAGTACACATATGGTACTTGTCCTGCTGGGTATTTGAACACCTGACTCACAATTGTGGCCTTTGTATCTGTGGGAACTCCACCCGATTCCTTCCGTGACAGACAACATCTTGGTGGCTAGGCCAGCACCTGAACATTCCTATCAGTCCTGGGATGTGCGTGTCAGTGTGTGTTCTCTTTGGCTCTCTTAGTTTATTAGGCAGTGGCATGACTATACAGTCTTGTGGCATGATCTCAGTGTGTGTATTGTGCTGCATCTGCCAGGGGTGGTTATGCATGTGTTATTTGTCCTCACACCCACATGTGGTGTGTCATGCAGTGGGGGAATGACATCCATCCTCCTGGGAGTGGGACACTGTTGTCAGTGATGTGTTGCTATGGCACTATCATCATTGTCCTAAGTTATGAATACGTACATTGACCCATGGAGCTGTGGTCATCTGATAATGATGTACACCCCCCCCATATCTCTCTCCACTGCTGGGAGTCCTCTGCACCCACCCCCATGGCTCTGTCCACTGCTGGGAGTCCTCTGCACCCACCCCTCATATGTCTGGGCACTGCTGGGAGTGATAGGCACCCACCCCTCATGTGTCTGGGCACTGCTGGGAGTGATAGGCACCCACCCCTCATATGTCTGTCCACTGCTGGGAGTCCTCTGCACCCACCCCTCATATGTCTGGGCACTGCTGGGAGTCATAGGCACCCACCCCTCATATGTCTGGGCACTGCTGGGAGTGATAGGCACCCACCCCTCATATGTCTGTCCACTGCTGGGAGTCCTCTGCACCCACCCCTTATATGTCTGGGCACTGCTGGGAGTCATAGCCACCCACCCCTCATTTGTCTGTCCACTGCTGGGAGTGATAGGCACCCACCCCTCATATGTCTGGGCACTGCTGGGAGTGATAGGCACCCACCCCTCATATGTCTGGGCACTGCTGGGAGTCATAGCCACCCACCCCTCATATGTCTGGGCACTGCTGGGAGTGATAGCCACCCACCCCTCATATGTCTGGGCACTGCTGGGAGTCATAGCCACCCACCCCTCATATGTCTGGGCACTGCTGGGAGTGATAGGCACCCACCCCTCATATGTCTGGGCACTGCTGGAAGTGATAGGCACCCACCCACTTGCGCCCTTGCTGTGGTACACTGCTGTCCTGGCCATAGACCACCCCCAATTTACAGCTGATGTGCTGCACCAAGCCGTACGCCTGCATCCGTGGCGTGTGTACGCCTTGTGCTCTGGGGGCGTGGGTACGGTCCGTACATGCGTACCCCTACATCACCACTACTATGGTGGTACGGACCGTACCCACGCTCTGGGGGCGTGGGTACGGTCCGTACACGCGTACCCCTACATCACCACTACTATGGTGGTACGGACCGTACCCATGCTCTGGGGGCGTGGGTACGGTCCGTACACGCGTACCCCAACATCACCACTACTATGGTGGTACGGACTGTACCCACGCCCCCAGAGCGTGGGTACGGTCCGTACCACCATAGTAGTGGTGATGTAGGGGTACGCGTGTACGGGCCGTACCCACGCCCCCAGAGCGTGGGTACGGTCCGTACACGCGTACCCCTACATCACCACTACTATGGTGGTACGGACCGTACCCACGCTCTGGGGGCGTGGGTACGGTCCGTACACGCGTACCCCTACATCACCACTACTATGGTGGTACGGACCGTACCCACGCTCTGGGGGCGTGGGTACGGTCCGTACACGCGTACCCCTACATCACCACTACCATGGTGGTACGGACCGTACCCACGCTCTGGGGGCGTGGGTACGGGCCGTACCACCATGGTAGTGGTGATGTAGGGGTACGCGTGTACGGACCATACCCATGCTCTGGGGGCGTGGGTACGTCCCGTAACACCATTATGGTGGTGACTGGTATGCGTCCACGTCCACTTCCGTTGTGGCAGGACGTGGGATTGGTGGACACGCCCCCCGAAGTGACCAGACCATGGAGGTAATTATTGTGCAGGTTGTATTTGCATTTTGTGGGGTGTGGGTTATGTTTCCTGCCCCTTGCACCCCACCCCCCCCTTTGCCCCTGGGGGTTGTTCTGACCTTCTGCGGCGTCTGCGTCGGGTTCTGTACACGAGGTGGTAGGCTATGAGGGGAGGGATGACGCGGAGGTTGGGGTCCATCGCTGTCCGTCGCGTACCGGTGCTCCTTGTTCGCGTCGTCCTCAATTTCCCGGCAGTTTTTGGCTCCCGTAAAAAATGCTACGTGCGGAGTGACGTAGGCACGAATCGTACTTGCTGGTCCGTAAAACGCTGCCTGACTCCGTCCGGACGTCGCGTCTGCGCCGTCCAGACTCAGATTTGTATGTATTTTTTTGCCGGTCGGTGTTTTTTACGACTCGTACGGAAATGGTGTTTCTGTACAAATCGTACTTGCGAGTTTGTAAGGTGTTTTTCCCGGGTACGAGTCGGACGGAGAAAACCCGGGTTTTATCGGATCGGAATCGGCACCTTAATGTTTTTGATTATAATTAATTTCTATTAAATATAGTTCTTTCTTTATAAATGATTTTTTTAACTTCTATAAAATAATGTTTGTAGGTAGTTTTTAGATATTTTTAGCATTGTAATATGTTTCTATCATTTGTAATTTTTATTATTTTTATATATGTTTTCTTTTTTATAACATTTTTTGCATTGTAGTTGATATTTTGTTTGTTTTTAACTTTGAATTAACTTCAGTGAGAATATTAAGTTTTACCCCTCTGCTATCCAACACTTTTCCTTCTGTTGCACTCACTGGAGTGGGAAAAGTAATTTGTACCCCTCCCCTATCCAACACTTTCCCTACTGTTGCACTCACTGGAGGTGGAATATTATTTTTTTCCCTTCTGCTACTCAACACTTCCCTACTCTTGCACTCACTGGAGTGGGAGTAGTAATTCGTTCCTCTCCACTATCCAACACGTTCTCTACTGTTGCACTCACTGGAGTGGGAATAGTAATTCTTACCCCTCCGCTATCCAACACTTTCCCTACTGTTGCAGTATTTGGAGTGGGAATAGTAATTTGTGCCCCTCCGCTATCCAATACTTTCCCTACTCTTGCATTCATTGGAGTTGGAATAGTAATTTTTACCCCTCTGCTATCCAACACTTCCCTTACTGTTGCACTTACTGGAGTGGGAATAGTAATTTTTACCCCTCCGCTGTCCAGCACTTTCCCTACTGTTGCAATAATTGAATTGGAGATAGTACTTTTTACTCCTCCGCTATGCAACACTTTCTGTACTGTTGCACTCACAGCAGTGGGAATAGTAATTTCTACCCCTCTGCTATCCAACACTTTCCCTACTGTTGCACTCACTGGAGTGGGAATAGTAATTTTTACCTCTCCGCTATCCAACATTTTCCCTACTGTTGCACTCACTGGAGTGAGAATAGTAGTTTTTACCTCTCCACTATCCAACACTTCATCTACTGTTGCACTTACTGGAGTGGGAATAGTAATTTTACCCCTCCGCTATCCAACACGTTCCCTACTGTTGCACTAACTGGAGTGGGAATAGTAATTTGTACCCCTCCGCTATCCAAACTTTTTCTCTACTGTTGCACTCATTGGAGTGGGAATAGTAATTTTTACTGATCCACTATCCAACACTTTCCCTTCTTTTGCACTCGCTGGAGTGGAAATAGTAATTTTTACCCCTACGCTATCCAACACTTTCCCTACTGTTGCACTCAATGTAGTGCAAAATATACATTTAAAAATTATTTAATATGTTAATGTTTCAATTTATAATATAATGTTTTTTATTTGATTTTATGTTATAGGTGTATGTATATATGTATATATTTATTTGTAAATTTGTATTTATTGATCACATTTTACAATACATAAAATTATTAGTTTATTAATTGTTTTAAAGTAAACATACATTTAGATATTACATTTTATATATGTATGTTTACATTTTTTAAATTACATGTATTTATTATATTTGTTAAAATGTACATTACATCTAAGTAATGTTTTTATTACTTTTTTATATATATTTATAAAACGATATTTTGTATATCGATATTTTTACATCTATTTTATTCTTTCTATATTTTTGTACTTTACATTATAAAGATAGGATGTCAATATTTTGACATCGGTATTTATGTTTCGATATTTGTGTATGGGGATATTTTGGTAATCTATATTATGTCAGTGATTCACCATGTTTAGGGGAGAAGCACATGCACATTAGTATTGGTTAGCCATGGTAAAGTGCTTAGAATTCTACGGCCAACAAAAAGATACAACAAAAAGTGGAGGTAAAAGGCAAAAGGTTGGGGAAAGACCACCTTAAGGATGACAGGTCTAACACTTGCTTTCTGTTTTTGATATGTAGACTGCTTATTTTCTTCTGTTTCAAAATCAAATCTTAACTGCATCTCAACATAGTTATATAGATAGGCTTTCCTAAAATATCTCTGTTGTAACACCTTTGTAAGGTGGATTTCAACAGAGATATGGGGGTGTTGACTTCCTTGAGATATTCATTGTCCTGACTGCCCAAGAGATGTGCATGCAAGATTTCCAGAAATTAATGGTTAATTTAAATAGCTTTTAAAGTGCGAGTCCTTGAGAAAATATCAAATAGTAATTACTTAAAGAGTGCCCTTGGGGGTCCTTTGAACACTGGCCCCCATTCTACATCATTAGCATGTATTTTTAGTTGTGTTACTTCACACAACTCACACAATATGTCCTTTTTTCTTTTTCTTCTGCTAAAATGTCCTAACTTAAATTAAAACTGTAAGGAGTTCTTGAAGAAACAAGAAACTAAAAACGGGAGGCATCTGTCTACTGCGCTAACCTGAGTTCCATGTAATAGGCCAAGTTAGCTAAGTGTTGAGGGGCTGTGATAGAATGATGGTCATACTCAAGGTGAGGGAGGTGTGGTGCTGTGCCAGCTGAACGACTAGGTTCAAGGGTTCAAAGTTGTAGAAAGTGGTCTCAGAGGGATGGGTTTCCAAAAGAGGGTACAAGCCCCCCTCCCAGACAACAGTGTCTGGGTTGCTCTTGTGCAGGCAGAGGGGCTCAGAACCCAAAGGCTGTGCTCGCAGATACACAGCTCTCTCTTCAAATGGATTGATAAAGTCGACCAGTCACCCACACTTTGAACATTGTATTTATATCCCATCATGCACATGGCAAGTGCTGCCTCCCAATCTGAAGACCGTCTCCAGCAAGAAATAGGGGCAAGAAACAGAGTTCTTCCATTATTCAGCAATCGTTATGCAAACAAAATACCAAACACTCAGAAACGAGGGCAGCAGGAAATGGAGGTCTTCAGTTGCTCAGCAGCGTTTAATTAGTTAGCATCCACTGTACAGAAAAAACGAAATACCAGATATTTCAGCAGGAGATGGAGTCCTTTTATTGATTGATTGCTCAGCACTGCATGTTGTTTTAACAAAAACACCAGACACTTTTACGTCATTAAACAGACATGTTTACAGTGGACCCATCTAAAACACTCAGAATGCAAAATACAGTTCACGGTAGAGCACATGACACCTTCATTTCCTCTAAAATAGTGATGACAGCGAGGGACATATCACACAGGCAGATCGGAGTATGACAGTTCTTCCTCCGAAAGGCCAACTGACTGGGTGGGGTTTATCTGGATGTCAAGCATGCAAGTTGCTTACCAGATGTGGGTCCATGGACGTGTGTATGGCTAGTTCTTAGGACCTGTCTTTCAAGCGGTACCCTTTACAATCCATCAGATAATACAATTTACACTGATCACATGTAGAGACTGAACTTCTGGAGGGGGAGTGAGCGGTGATCCATTAGGAGTACCTAATGGCTAGGGTTTGAGAAAGTACACATGAAAGACACAATCAATTTAGTGAGAGTCAGTCAGGGGTGTTTCATGGTTACAGGACTGATGATTTGTGAAACCTACATAGCAGGGTAGTTTATGTGGCCCTTCTATGCGAAGATTGTTGGTGACCACCAACCAGACTAAACCAGCTTCTGCATAGGCGTGTTCTTGTTTCTGTCACTAATCAGCTTATGTTTGCATCGAGATCCTGTAAGTGTTCTATTGCCCTTTCCCAAATATTTATTGGGTTGGTATGGTGTGTTTTTACTGCCAGGGCTTACATTTTGTAGTTCGAAGGGAAAGGCTCTTGGGTGTTACAAAAGAATGGAGATACCCTGGTTGGGGAGTGCTGTATGCAAACTTGACGAGGCTGATGTTATGGATCTAATTACTGGAGTATGTAGATAACAAACATTGTAGAGATTGTTCCAAAGACTGACTAACCCTTTCAGTTTACCCAGTTTGGAGGTGATATGCAGTAAACAACCTGAAGTCTATGGCGAGCGATGAACACAGCCCTCCCCAAAACCTGGAGACAAATTGGGGACCTCAATCCAAAATTAGCACTGAAGGAATTCCGTGTAACCAGAGTATCTTTTGAATAAAAATATCGATCAACTCCATAGCGATGGGAAGTTTTTTCAAAGAGGCAAAATGGGCTGACCCTTTTTTAACAGATCCACTACCACCCAAATACTAGTAAATCATTTGGTGGATTGGAGATCTGTCACAAAATCCATGTGGGCCGGTGAAGCCAATGGAATGGGCATTACTTGAAGGAGACCTGTAAGGAGGAGCTTGATTTGTTACGAGCACAGATTGGGCAAGTCTGGACGAAGGTTGTGACATCTTTGGACACTGTTTCCAAGGATGTCACAACCTTCACAGGTAGTTTTATTTGGACTTTTGTTCCCCTGGATGCTCTGCTAAAGGAGTGGAATGACACCAACCTAGCACTAGCTTCCTTAATTCCTACTTGGGGATCTATAGTAAGTTCTCATGGTAATACCAGCTCTCTTTTACACTGTAATTGGATTTCTGGGTCTAGGGTTTCTGTGGCTATGGATTACAGTCCTTCTTTAATTTCTTGATCTGCATCTGCAAGTCGTAAAAGGGCATCTGCTTTCGTTTGCTTGGAATCATGGCTAAACATTATGATGAAATCAAATTTGCTAAAGAGCAAAAGTCATCTCATTTGGCATAGGGTCAAAGCTGTTGCATAGTGGAAGAGCTGTAGATTCTTGAGGCCTGAGAATATGGTGATAGTGTGGCATGCCCTGAGGAAATAGAGCCTCTACATCTGATAAGCCATTTTGATTGCCAGCAGTTCTTGTTCAAAAACGGTGTAGCTCTGCTCTGCGGGGAGTAATTTTTTTGAGAATAAAGCCATAGTGTGCATCTTATTGTAATAATACACCACCCACAGGGTATTGAAAAACATCTACTTCTACAAAGTATGGCAAAGTGGGATTCGGATGTCGAAGCACAGGAGTGGAGATGGTTTTTTCCTTGAGCACTGACAGGGCATGGTCAACTTCTTCTGCCCCGAGGAAGGATCACTTTCTCAGAAAAATGGATGATAAAATGCTGATAAAAAGTGGAAAATCCCGAAAGACTCTAAGCAAATTTGACATTCCTCAATCTTAGCCAATTAAGGATTGAATCCACCTTTCACTTATCCACCTGAATTTCAATCACAAACCCTAAAAACTCTATCTGGGTGACATGGAATGTACATTGGTCTAACTTAGTGAAAAGTTGGTTTTTGTGCAGCCTTTCCAAGATTGCTCAAACATGAGTGATGTGTTCTTGCTCATTGTGGGAGAAAGGCAAAATGTTGCCAATGTAGACAATTGCACATATGTCAAATAGATCTCTGAAAATCTCATTGATAAAAAACTTAAATGCTGCTGGGGAATTACAAAGCCCGCAGGGCATTAGCCAGTATTCATATAGTTTGCAGTCAGTGTGGAAGGCGGTACTCCATTCATTCACTTTGCACACGCGAATGAAGTGGTAGGCCCCCAATTCATATACTTTGGTATATATTGTCAAGTTTATTGTTTTTAAACATGAGTATGGTTTTACAGAATGTAAGTATTGACAGGGTGCTAAGGCTTTTTCAAATAGTTGTTTATTCTGAATTGTTCAACAACCAGATATATTATATAAACAGAGTATGATGAGATAAAGAGCAACTGTGTGCCAGATACTTAAGACAGAGTCCTTACAGAACCGTATAACCTTACTTTGCTCCACAATGCAGGTGAGAATAGCAGAAGGTGCTATTATACAGAATGCTGGTCATATACACGTGAGAATCCTCTTTGAAACTCCAATTAGGGCCCCTATTTTGGTGCTACATTTAGTTTAGTTAGCTTAAGAGATGAGGTGGGGTTGAAAATATGACTAAAGAGAAAGTGTTATAATATTACCAGTATGTTACAATTTTATTTGCTTTAACCTCTTTTTGTAAACGTTTATTTTTGTAATAGTTACAGTTACATTGTATGCACTAGGATAGGATTTTGATTTCAAAACAATAAATCTTTAACATATGTCCCTGTTTTCCTAGTGTTTTTGAGTTTGTCATTCCATAATCAAAGAGAGTTTAGATTCCATTAACTATCCCTGTGTAATCTCATGGGATTGATTGTTACCTAGAACACATGACAATAAACTACTGCTCAGTAGGCTAAGGGGAGGTTGCAGTCCAACTGGCTTTCTGTTTCAGGTTGGCACATTGACAAAGTCCAGGGGGCCTAGAAAGTCTATAACTGGGCCATGTTGCGGAGAATCCAGAAAATGCATCAGCGCCATCTGCTGCCAACTTTGTCCCTAGAAAGTCTCCAACTGGAAACAGCAATGAAAGGGGTATATTGCTACCCACAGAGCCACCTGTCGCCACCTTCCCTGTTCACACTCTGGCCACTTTAACAACTCTCAGGGGTCATTCACCAGGCCCAATTGGTGAAACAGCAAGAAACATTCGAAAGTCAAGCAAGGAAGAAGGGCATGTTTGACACTGTGCACATACACTTGTCTAAATGCAGACTTTGCAGAAAGTAACAGTGATGTGAAGTATACATCTGCATATAAATATTATAAGAGGTATGCTTAAAATTTAAATATGATTCTTTCAATGCAAGCTATGTATGGAATCCAGCTATTGCAAATATAAAAGGCGGTGTTTCAAATCAGTGACAACTGACACTTCTAAATACAATAGGAACCCAAATGATAGTCTTCCCCAACACATTTGGCTGCCCTCACATTGTTCACAGACATTGTGCTCAGATGTGCACATAAGGTACACCAAATTTCAACAAATAGGGTATAGTGAAGAGCACCATCTTTTGCATGGTTTTCCTCAGATGTTTACCTTCTTATTCTGAATCCATTTTGTCTGGTCCTAGGACTCTGTACACTTTAAACCTGCCAACCAGAGGTAAAGTGCTTGTGCTCTCCCTTCTAAATATAGGTAAATTAGCAGACACCTAATTGGCACATTTTAATGTATTTATAAGTGCCTAGTATATATTACATGTACCTAGGGCCTGTCCATTAAATACTACAAGTGAGCTGCAGCACTCACTGTTCCACCAATTATAGTAGCAATGTAAAATATGTCTCCAGGCCTGCCTCTGTAGCCTGAGTGCGCAGTTGTAAACTGCACTTCGATCTGGCCAAACAAACCATTTGCCAGGCCTGCACCTTCCTATTTAATCCCTATACGTCGCCACTAAGATAGACCCTAAATAAATTTAAGGCAGTGTGCATGGTATTTAAAAAGTAGAACTTGATATTTAAACTTTTACATGCCTTGACAGTGGAATACTTTCAAAGTAATTTTCAATTGCGGCAAGGGTAACCCTCTCATAGGAACATAATTGGGATACATTATGACCATTTATAATGTTTATTTTAGTTTGGGAACATCTAGAACCACTATTCCAGGACTCAATTTATTATTAATTTAAAATTCAACCTAATGACCAAGTCAAAGTTTATATTACTATTTTAGAAATGACACTTCTAGAAAATTGCCATTTCTCTACCTAAGCTAAATATGCCTTTTTGACAGTGTCTAGGGTCACCTGATCGTTAATGTCACTCCTGTGGTGTTATATGTATTGCTCCCAAACAATGGACAAACGGCGTTTGTGTGCAGAGGTGTTGTTCTTCATTGAGCAGGATGGCCTGGGCGTTATGCCAGACCATCCCTAAGGTTCAATAGTGCCTCACCTGTCACTATGAATTGTAGCTCACACCAAGGCCTACTGACCTTCATCTCCCTAGTAGGCTCGGCCCCAAGCCCAGTATCGGAGGAAGAAAAAGACACACAATTGATAGACGGAATGCAGAACACATCAAAAGATTCACCCCCAGTCAAGAGATCTGGGTTAAATCGTGTGACGTTTGCTTTCTGGCCCTAAGTGCGCATGCGCAGGGTATGCCCAGACGTGGGTCCTGGGCTCACTGTGCCATTGGATTCAAGAAATCCTGGCTGATGAGGGGTGAAGCCCCAAAACCAGTCCTTGGATGCCTGTTTCCGGTCCATAGAGGACCTGGCTTGGCAGTTCGGGCTAGACTGTTCCCATGAGGCACAGGGTCAAGACTGATTTGCATATGGCCAGGATTAAACTGGGGTGGCATGGTGAGCAAAAGAATGATGGATTTAATCCAGATCTCTTGACTTGGTGTGACTGTTTTGTTTTTTTCTACATTCCGGCCATCAATTTGTGTCTTTTGCAATATTGGAGGAAGGCTGCCCCAGAACTTGTTTAGAGTGACCCCAAGGGAGGATTTATCTATTATCAAAGTCACACCTCTGAGTGGGCAGAGGAAGCTCTGCAATGCCGGATTCAGGTAAAGAGAGGCACTGTGGGATAGTTCACTGGAAAACACTCAGAATGTACTGCAAAAGCAGACAGAGTCACCACAGGGAGCTTTCAACCATTGGTTAGGGAGCGGTGGGAGGTTCCCCACCCGCAAGCTCGCACTGGGCATAAATGTAGCATCCCAAGTAGCCTCCTTAGATCACTTCTTAGCTGTGGAGGAGCAGAAGAGGACAAGACCTCAGTAGAGTCTTGGAGACTGAACCTGTTTTCCCTTGTGTACCCAGTGCAAAGAAGTGGACTCCTCGGGTCATAGACTGACCTCCTGTTTGATTTACGGAGACACAACAAGCTTCTAGAGACTGACCTGCCCTGGGCCCTGCTGTTGGCCTCTGCTGGAATGAGTCTTGCCCCCTTGTGAAGTTTCTAATGTCCTGGACCCTTGGCCGGTGTCAAAGTGTACTCCTCCTAAAGTTCCTAAAACCTGGAACTTAGACATTTTTGTCTACTTTTTCTATAAGAACTGACAGGGGTCTTGGACCAACCTGCTACGGCCATTTACAAGGTGCTTTGCGGCTGGACTAAAGATTCATGTTGCTCCCACTTCTGTCTTCTGCACAGCTGCAAATCTGATCCAGACATACTTTGCGGAGAAGGTGTCTGGCTTTATGGAGCCCATTTCAGCTATAGGCTGCAGCCTTTCCCCGTTTGAAGAATCCAAGCTCTAAAAAATATGCTAAGTTCGAAGGTAGAAATCTTCAATGGTTAAAATCCATCCATCAAAATTAAAATTTCTCCTGCTTGAAGCTTTCCTGCCGAAAGACAAAGGCTACACTGAGACCTTGTACAGTTTCTATCAAAAAACGTGGAGCCCTCTTCCACTACAGCCTGCTGTCTTGTCCCACTGAGGATTTTCACTTTCATCTAAGAGACTAACTTAGAAGGTAAAGCTTTTCACTGGGACAAACCTGGTCCCTGTATCCGACTTGTGCTCCACTGTGGTCAGCCGTAACTTTTGACTTTGACCCGATCTAGCGAGACGAGATAACCGCAGGTGGTGCTAAATGCTTTTGCCGCTATTTTGAACCTTATACATTAAAGATTCAGAACCTTACTTATTGGACTTTTGTCGGTCTGATGTCATTTCATTTTTTTTTATTTACCCTGTTTTTTTAAAGTGGTTTGGGGTTTTTCTTGTATTGTGGTTTTACTTTATTACTGTTTGAATACTGCATAGATACCTTACACATGGCCTCTAAGTTAAGCCCAACTGTTTTGTGCCAACATACCAAAAGGACAATTAAGAGAGTTACCTTGTAAAGTGACTTAAGTTAGTTCAAACTTGAGTATTAAGCCTATGCAGTCCTCAGTTGCTCATATGATGGTTCCTATGAGAATATTCTTACCTGATGGACAGCAAAAGGTTGTTTGAGGACCTTTATATTCAGGACCATCAGGTAATTACATGGACAATGAATTTGCTAAAATGTTACAGTTACAGGTGACTAAGAACAATGCTCATGAAGAGGTTATGTAACACCCTATATGTGTTCATATACTTATGATTCCTTTGATATGTTTTGCAATTCATCATGACAAATATTTTTTTGATTTGTTGGATGCACCTCAATTTGAAGTGAATGTAGGTATATATGTATGTATATTTGTTATATTGATTGGGCAGCTGGGACCTTGGCAATAAATTCTGAATATTGTGTCAACAATTCTTTACTGAATATTGAATCATCGGCATGTCGCCCTTTTAAGGCACTGGCAGTTATTGTAACATCTTATGTCATTAGTCGTTTATCCTTCTTACCTGACTGCTAAAGATGATTCCTTGATGTTTTTGAATTAAAAAAAAGCATGTGCACAACAATAACCTGTAACTGAGAGTATGCACTTACAGAGTTGGAAAAACATCTTGGACAGTAGATAGATAAAAATCTAGATAATGGGTTTATCAGGCCATCGCAATCCCCCGCTTATTCACACCCACTTTTGTACCAAAGAAGAAAGGTGAGCTAAGAACATGTATTGATTCCGCAGCAATAAAAAGAGTATCCATTACTATTGAGATCTGTCCTTTTAGATCAGATTAGACATGTCAAGACCTTTATACTAAGCTGAACCTTAGAGAAGCTAATTGTTTAGTCTAAGATTGTGAGGGTGATGAGAGGAAGACTACATTCAGCACTGAATTCCGTTTATTTGGATATCAGATGATTTCAGTCAGACTCTGTGATGCTCCAGTGGCCTCCTAATATATCATTGACAGCATTCTAAGAGGGATTTTGGATGTGTTCTGTATAGTGTAGTTAGATGACATGCTGATCTACTTTTTCTTTTGAAACACACATACGACATGTAAAAGCAGTCCTGCAAACATTAAGTTCACATCTCCTTTTTACTGAAATAGATAAGTGTGCATGTTGCACCAGTTTAATCAGTTCCTAGGGAATTCAAAGCAAAAAGAAATAAACTGATGACAATACAGTCAATCAGTCAATAGGCTTTATTTCGATAAAATCTTATCTTAAAAAGCAGTACATACAATATAGTAAAAAAACAAACAAAAAAAAACAAAGCCATAACAATACAATACTGTCGATAAAAAATACCATAAGCAAATGACATTAATAAGTTACCTTGAACACACAACTTTAAAATCCTCCAATTAAACAATTAATTTAAGCCTTCTTGATCTGATCACCCAAGCCCAACTTAAAAACTTTGCCATGCCACACACAATTAGGGGCCGTGAATCTGACTTCAATATTCTCAAGGCTACCATATAGTGCCTAGTACCCAACTCCTTCCATAATGGTTTTAACCATCTAGATCTAGACGCTTTATAGGCAGGACACTCAAACAATAGATGCGCAACCGACTCAGTCCTCTGTGAACAGAAAACACACAAGGGACTAGTTTGAGCCGGGATTTTCCAGCGGGCAGTCAATTCTCCCACAGGTAGTACACCAATTCTAAATTTAATATACAAGGTCCTGTCTCTGGATTTTGAAATTATGTCGAGATAGGGTTCCCGAAACGACACATCCTTAACCAAGAAGAATTCACTGGAAGATCTACATAAATTTGGGTTAGAATTGTTCCTACCCACTACCCAATTCCAAAAAATCTTCATCAAGGCGGATTTGGGAGGGGCAGACCTGGAATACCATGACTCCCAGAGACCCAATTCCCCCAGCAAAAATTTAACATCCCTTAACCACCCAATTTTTGACCAGCCAGGCAGCGATAAAATCTCCCTCAGCCCATCTGCATAACTCACTAATTCAGGGACTCTCCATAGGCGAGCCCAGAGGAGCAAGGGGCGAAGCCTGGCCTGATCGCTAAAAGAGCGGCAGCCCATATCCATAAATAGAGGTAAGGACGGGGTACTATAAGGGAGGGACAACACATCTTTCATAAATGTACTCTCTGAGCATGCTAGTAGGTCAGTGCTCTGCAAACCCCATAGCTCAGCACCATACAGGGCCGCACTAACCCCTCTGGCTGTGTAGATGTCCAACACAGGAGCGATGGGTTTTGAGGTGGATAATCGTTGCTCTTTCAGAAGAGCCCCTATCACCCTTTTATGACTCAGCAACATCTTCTGGAGATGGGAAGTCCACCGCATGGTATCAGTGAGACGGATACCAAGGTAATCAAACTCCTTGACCCTTTCCAAAAGCATCCCATTTAAAATTGGAAATTTTCCAAGTTTCTTCGGGGGATTAAGGATCAGATATTTAGTTTTATCTGTATTAATTTGAAGACCCCTTTTCTCGCAAAAAGTTTGGAAACTGTCAAGGAGACTTTGTAAGCCCATCGGGGATTTGGAGATAAGCAGGGTGTCATCGGCGAATAGTAAGGTGGGTATTCTCCTGCCCGCCAGGGATGGTGAATCGGTAGGATTTTCCAAAAGATGCTCCACCACACCGTTCACATACAAAGTGAACAGAGTGGGAGCAAGCACACACCCCTGGCGGACACCCCTATTCACCGGTATTCTAGTGGTCTTCTCCCCCTGCTTGCCACACCTCACCTGTGCAAAATTTCCTGTGTGGAGCTTCATTACCAAGGACAATAAATATGCGGGCATTCCCATTTCCGACAGAACCTTCCACAAACAGCCCCGAGGGACAAGGTCAAATGCGGAACGTAAATCAATAAAGGCAAGATACAAACTGCCTTTACCCAGGACAACCACTTTCCAATACAAAAGCATCAGTCTGAATGTCTGCTCAATAGTCCCAGTACCTGATCTAAACCCAGCCTGTAGATCTGAGAGAATTTTCATGTCATCCACCCACTGAAGCACTCTCCCCAGAACCACCTTCCTCGCCACTTTCTGGGAAGAGTCAATTAGGCTTATGGGCCGGTAATTAGCTGCGTCGTCCCGGCCCCCCTTTTTGAAGATCGGAACGACCTCAGCACCTATCCAGGAATCAGAAAGTGCTGCACCACAATATGAAGCATTTAATAGTGAAGAGATAAGTAACCCCCATTCCGTTAAGTTAAGAGGGAACAGATCCACCGGTATCCCATCTGGGCCTGAAGCTTTGTTGGGGACAAGAGAGTTAATAACCTTCTCCACCTCCTTAGGCGTAAAAGAAACATCTTCGCTCGAACCAGGAGGGCTCAGAGAAGGTAAGACAATCGGATGTATGTCGTTACAACGCACACTTTTACAACGCATGCACTTACAACGCATTTTTTACAATGCACAATCCATTACAACGCATGACATTACAACGCAGGACACTACAACGCATTTTTAAAAACTACCTTTACAACGCATTTCCATTACAACGCATACTACCTTTACAACGCATACCATTACAACGCATAATATTAAATTGCATTTAAGGTAAGTATTAGATAGTATAGGGGTAAAAATTACTATTCTAACTCCAGGGGGTGCAACAGTAGGGTAAATGTTGGATAGTATAGGGGTAAAAATTACTATTCTAACTCCAGGGGGTGCAACAGTAGGGAAAGTGTTGGATAGTATAGGGGTAAAAATTACTATTCTAACTCCAGGGGGTGCAACAGTAGGGTAAGTGTTGGATAGTATAGGGGTAAAAATTACTATTCTAACTCCAGGGGGTGCAACAGTAGGGTAAGTGTTGGATAGTATAGGGGTAAAAATTACTATTCTAACTCCAGGGGGTGCAACAGTAGGGTAAGTGTTGGATAGTATAGGGGTAAAAATTACTATTCTAACTCCAGGGGGTGCAACAGTAGGGTAAGTGTTGGATAGTATAGGGGTAAAAATTACTATTCTAACTCCAGGGGGTGCAACAGTAGGGTAAGTGTTGGATAGTATAGGGGTAAAAATTACTATTCTAACTCCAGGGGGTGCAACAGTAGGGAAAGTGTTGGATAGTATAGGGGTAAAAATTACTATTCTAACTCCAGGGGGTGCAACAGTAGGGTAAGTGTTGGATAGTATAGGGGTAAAAATTACTATTCTAACTCCAGGGGGTGCAACAGTAGGGTAAGTGTTGGATAGTATAGGGGTAAAAATTACTATATTATGCGTTGTAATGGTATGCGTTGTAATGGTAGTATGCGTTGTAATGGAATGCGTTGTAAAGGTAGTTTTTAAAAATGCGTTGTAGTGTCATGCGTTGTAATGTCATGCGTTGTAATGGATTGTGCGTTGTAAAAAATGCGTTGTAAGTGTAGTGCGTTGTAAAAGTTGCGTTGTAAAGGTTGTTCCCCAAGACAATCATCCCACTGGTATCGTCCTGGGAGGGAGAATAAAGTTTGGAGAAATGATTAAACCACATCTCCTCAGAGATGTTACAAGTTAATAGAGAGTCAACCGGCCTGTTCCTCGACCTAACTAGGTCCCAAAAACCCCTTGAGTCCCTCTCAACACTAGCCATTTTCAAATCACACCAGAACTTATCGTCCCATTCTTTCTTAGCGATACTGATAGCATACCTATATTCCATTCTAGCCACGCCAATCAACTCAGAACTCTTGGACTTCACAGCTTCAATTAAAACCCTTTTCGCTCTCCGACATTCCTTGGAATACCATCCATAGTTGCCCCCAGATTCCCTACAGACTCTTGTTGAAGAACGCTTATTCCGTATCACAAATAACTCTGCCAGGGCTTCAATAATGTCACAAAAGATGGAGGAAACGTCAGGGTAGGTCAGGGGGCCGGTTCCTAGTCCTAACATAGCCTTAGTCAAAGTCAGACCTATTTCCTGAACCTTCTCCTCGTCCAAGATGGCATTTTGCCACTTAAGACGCCTCCCACAGTTTGCTGGACAGACTTCCCCAGTTGACCGCAAAACTGGAACTTCTTGAGAGCGAATACGGGCTGACAGCATAGGGGCGAGTGACAAAGAAAGCGGGTTATGATCGCTGTCATAGATGGAAGGACAGCCATGTCAATCATATGAACCCAGAGCTTAAGGTCCAATAAAACATAATCTATTCTAGAGGAATGGCCGACCCTGTTAAACGTATGTGCTCCACAGCGGTCCGAAGTTGTTCTGCCATTTGCCGCCCTTAAACCATATGTCAAAACTAGGGCATTAAGTTGCATGGCCCATTTGGTCCACCTTTTTATAGGTGCTATTGCTAAAGGTGGGATATCTCTCCTCAGATCCTCCTCTGCAATACCCAGAATGTCATCTACAGCAAGAGGCTCAAAGGTGCAATTAAAATCTCCAGCAACCAAAATATGCATATCAGGACTACACCGAATAAGTTCGTCTTCCAGCCCTGATATAAGTGGCGATGACATACCACTATTACCACCTCTAACATAAATGTTAAAGATTTCCAGGGACCGCCCTCTGTGCGATCCGGTAAGCGAAATTCTCATTAAATCTGGGGACTTAGAAACCCTAGACCTAATCTGGAGGCCCAAGGCAATACTGACCCAGATGAGCAGGCCACCCGAAGGGCGACCTCTCCCTGTGAAAGAGGAAATTGCGGGAACAAAATAGGTGGCATAGCCAACCTTATAACAAGGCTCCAGACACCAAGTCTCCTGGAAAATACATATTCCAAAAGACTCAATGAAGATGTTCCAGTCCGGAAGATCTAAATTTCTGGCGATGCCAGCTATGTTCCAGCTAACAATCCTTAAGTCGCCTTTAGTTTTATCTTGTACCACTTGCAGATGTTGTGGGGCCATACTGGGCCCAACACACGACTCACATATTGTGCCCTCAGACCCTATCATCGTACAATTGTTCTCTAGATGGCAATAATCCAGTTCAGCCTCATTCAATAAACCAGGAGAAGGGGAAGGCAAAGGAGCATAGGGATTAGTAGGCACCATTGAACCCGCTAAATGCATCAGGCTACGGCTTACAGGAAAAACAACTGGAATAGCAGCCCTCCCCGCAGTATGCAAGACTTTAGGTCAACAGCCCCACCTCTGCCAACGAGAATCTGAACCTGAAAACTTTGAGAGCAAACTATGGGGAGGAAAGGTGGATTGAGGATACGATTTAACCCTTCCCCCCCAGTTCGAAGTGCTATCTGGCCAAAGGGTTGCTTGATACGGATAGAAGTAGTTCAGGGTGTAGGTGTTGATTCCTGAATTACCATCCCTGTAAAAATGACTGCAAATGAAGCTGGCTACCCTGGCGTCTGAAAAATTTACTATAATACATTCACCCCACAGATCTTTGGGCCTAACTCCCAGTCAGGTAACCCGTCTTACATGAAGGATCTGACCATCCAAAAAACTAGGAAGCGGTCTATTTTCCCTCAACCAGAACATAGTTTTATTTTTTAATTCATTATAAGTTTCATGTTTACCAGCTTTAAGCACAGGGACCCCAGTAAGCACCACAACAAAGGGTTGGCAATCGGGCGGTAAATTAACCTGGGGAGTAATAATAGCCCCCTCCTCTTCCACTAGCTGCGTGTTGGGGGGAAGAGCTGAGATGGAGCTTTGCCCCCCATTGCCTCCCATGTTGTTACTAGCGCTAGAACACCGCGCAAGGCTAGGCTTGTCAGGACGCTGTGGCAGTTTTGCCAAATTTGGGGGGATGTTAGAATTCATAGGGGCTGAAGATTGTGCAGGGGCGCCTAAAGCTACAAAGTCAGGATTCATGTATGACCCAGATGGACACCCTGAAGTAAATACTGCTGCACACACATTAGAACCCCCCCCCCGCCTCCCCTGGCAACGAGGTTAGATCATTCACCTGTACGGGAGATGTAATTTCCTGATGAACTATATTCCCCGCCAGCCCGTCTTCCTGAATTTTAAAGTGTAGTTTTATTAGGGTTTTGAGAGAAAAAAAAGTTATCCCGGGAGGTCTGTTCGAAACTGTCCAGCCGCTCTGTCAAACCCCTTATTCTCTCCAAAACCGGAGCAATCATAGCTTTCAATAAATGCTCAATCTGAACTAAAGAAGGAAGATCAGACTGAACACCTATATCTAGACTAGTCTGTGGAATGGCGGCCGTCGGTCCTCCCAAAAAGCCAATTGATTGGCCACCCGATGGTCCTAGCGGGCCCATAGACAGCTGTCTCTCCTCCACTTTCTGCCCCAAAATGTCCAAACCCCTCTTTGTACAAATAGTTTTTGGCTTTTTAGCAGATTTGCGATTCCTACCCTTCTTTGGACTTAAAATACGCTTCCTCTTGGAGGGAACTACGCCAGCTACCTTTGCTGGTGCTGGTTCCATGCTAACAAGAGGAAATTTTTGTTGGGCAGAAATAGTCAGGGGAACAGGGGATGCAGAGGACTCAGCCGGCCTCACATCAGAAATAAGGGCCATATGTTATTTTGGGGATAAGGTGAGCCTGTCCAAGCCACACCTTGTGGCAGTGACTCTCTGGCCCACGCCCCCCGGAGAGCCCGCAACCAAGGGCTCAGCTACATAGGTGGGAGAGGAAACTAAGGCCAAAGGACCCAAAGATGATCGTTTATGAGTAAGAGGTTCGCAAGAGAGACAACGCTCAGTGATTGCGATCTCATTCTCAAGAAGCGAAAAGGCCCTAATAATGAATTGATCCATGGTGCCACTAACGGAACCGCCCCCCCCTTAAACCTTTTCCTGAGCGTGATGTCATGGCATGCACAGACTGTTAATAAATATAAGCAAACTAATGACAGTCCTTGTGAATAATACAACGACACAAGGCGGAGGTTTAACGAACCTCTGGTACAAGAAATAATACAACTTAGAGAGGTGGCCCAGCCCTGTCCCCTCCGGACGGCCACAGACTACCTGCCCTTGTTCCGGGCTTTTCCCTCGGCACGCTACGGGTGAGTTATATGTATAAATACCAGCTGCAAGCAGGGGCGGGAAGAGGACACAGCTGTTAGAAGTCACGGGGCTGCTGGTCCTCGCAGTCCCGTCCACCAAGTCCTCCCGCTAATAACACAGAGCAATGTCCAGTGGCAGCTCCAATGCTCCAATGTGAGTTCAGAGGGAAACAAACTGCTGGATTTGAGACACGCTAAACTCCCTCGGCGAACGGCACCCGGAAAGCACACAGCAATGTCAATGCAATGTCATGTTATGAAGCACACAACAAAGTCCAGTGGCAGCTCCAGAGCGTAAGTTCGGAGGGAAACAAAACTTTCTTTTGAAACACACATACGACATGTAAAAGCAGTCCTGCAAACATTAAGTTCACATCTCCTTTTTACTGAAATAGATAAGTGTGCATGTTGCACCAGTTTAATCAGTTCCTAGGGAATTCAAAGCAATAAGAAATAAACTGATGACAATACTTAAATGGCTTACCTCTACATCTGTAAATAAAGTGCAAAGTGTGCCGGGCTTTGATAATTTTTATAGAAGGTTAATTTATCAATTCGCTGTGATTGTCTGACCAATTACTAGACTACACGTTAAAAGGGTTAACTTTGTATCGTCAAAGGACTCTGAGCAGGTATTTTATTTTCTTGAGGAAATGTTTCTCAAGTGTGCCTATTCTACAGCACCCACATGTAAGACTCCTGTTTATTGTAGAAATCGATTCACCATATTATGCAATGGGTCTGGGTAGTATTATCTCAGAGCGAACTTGTAACTCGAAAGGTGCATCCTGACACTCCATCGCCGTTAGCCTGAACTTGTGACTTTGTCCCGGTCCGCTTTGACCAGATAACCATAGTTGGCGCTTTGTGATTTCAAGCACTATTTTCACCTAAATATTTTAAATTGAATATCTATAGTTCTATTGATTGAATTTTTGTTATTTTGTTCTTAAATTCTTAATTAAATTTGGCTCTAGTTTTCTAAATTAGTGTGGGATTTTTCTTGTGTTGTGTTTTAACACTATTACTGTGTGTTGGCTGTGTAAATACTTTACTCATTGATTTTAAGTTAAGCCTGACTGCTTTATTGCTTTGTGTATAGGTACCAGGGAGTTAAGCACAGGTTAATTTGGGGTTTGCTAGTGTTTCACTCTGACAAGCATGTTGGCTGTTGCTTGAGAAGGGTGCACACCTCCCTCAATCAACAATCTAATTCCCTATACATTTAATATATTATTTTTCATAAAAATGCTGGCAGACTAGTGTCTAGATTTATTGATATACTATGTGTCAGGATTTGCAGTATGACAGCAGATCTTAGATGTCAATCCAAAATGTCTTCTAGATATATCTCATAAAGGTAAACGGAAACCCATTTCCAATGCTGTACTCAAAGGGGACAAGAACGGGTAGGGTTGATAACTGAAAATCTGGACTTGAAGAACCAGAACCTTTTTGGACCTGGTGGCGCAGGGTACGCCTTAATCTCCTGGGTTCTCCTGCTTCAGCTAACAGTGACTCGGGGACACTCTGTCGGTGTAAAAGATCAGATTTTATTAGCTGCAGCTAGTACAGTTGTCCTAGAAGTACACACTGTATGTTCTCAGGAGACTGCCACTTCACTCCGTGGCGCACAATCTTATATAGTACATAGATAACATATACACTAACCAGAAACACACCCAATACATACACGAAGAACCAATAAGGAATGTTTGGAAACAAAAACGTAGCCAATAGAAAAGGTTTAAAAATAAGGTATCGAGTAACTCGAAGAAGCCTCTCCTCCAACGGTGTTTGCCATCCCTCCCACAGGTTAAGGTATTAACATGTTTGTAACTGGTTTGCAGGTGGCGAGATACGTTCGTGTGTTTTGGAGGACAGTTGTGAAACAAGAGAATACGAGCGGAGGACAGCGAAGGCCAGAAGATAAGATAAAGTCAGGAGAGAATAGTGTGAACCAACAGATAGTTAAGACAGGGATTAGAGGAACCAGACAGGGATTAGTGTACTCGGTCAGTCTCTAATACCAGCTTCATAAACAGAGGCACAAGGCTATTTCGACGCAATAGTGCAGGAAAAGCAGAAAAGACTTTGATCGTCGTGCTGCCTGAGTGAGGGCAACACAAAATGGCGGCAGAGCACAAAATGGCGGCTCAATGCGATCGTGATCGAAAATCGAATTTCCTCAGACTGAACTCAGCTGGAACCAGTGTATGGATGTCACAGCCAATGAGGTGTGATGGATAATCTGGGCCTGGTCTCACAAAACAGAATGTGGTATGTTCAAGACCAGTTGTTGTTCAAGTCTTACTTGCTTCTCTAAAACAGAAGGTGGTGAAAAGCCCATGGGTGACAGGAATACAAACCTCAAGCGCAGGAGAAGCAGGGAGGTGTACTGTAGTACAAAAGAGGTGAAAGGAAAAACAAGAACAAAACTCCAACATGTAACCCAAGTGTATTAAAGAAAAACCAAAGTAAATGTGAGCCGGAAAAGTCAGGTACAAACTAGTATGACAAGTTAGAACCTAACGACATATGCAAATTGCTAGGCGAGTTGTTCTTGGCTGACTCTTCCTTCATAGCCTCAAAACATTCCTGCAGTACATTCTCTGTCTTGCTCCTGTTGTAACTAAGGCATGTTGCTGATAATCCATTCCCTATGCTTTTAATCAGAGGTTTCAAAGTCTGGTGTGACGGACAATGTTTAGTACATTTTTTGATGAATGGCCTACTTGGCCAGGATGGTTAGTTAATTGAAAACATGTACCATTAGATAATTTGGGCAGTACAAGTTTGGCTACTACCCTTGACTATATATATATATTTTTTTTAAGGAGGTCATTGACGCAGTGGGTGAGTTATGGACTTGTCAATTTGGCTATTTAGCCTTGAGCCTACGATCTGCATAATGAATTGGTGAAAATATTTTTCCTACATATCCCATATCATTAATTAAATAAAATAATTACTAAATGTTTCTGACACATATCCCATGACCCACAATCGCTAGAGTTTATTTCTTTGTGGATTGGTTGGCTACACAACATTATAAATATAAAATAGATATTTCCAGTTGATGAATCAATTAATTTGTGGATTGATAGTTTTGACGGATTTAATATAATCATGCTTTGTAATTGGACATAATTATTCATTGTAACATTTACAATTCATCATCATGGGCCAAATTTACTAAGAGTTGATTCCCAAAATGCTGTTGCAAAATGTGCATATTTAATCAGATTGCAAAATAAGGAATAGCAGGGGTTTTCAGAAGGACCTATTCCATTCACATTCATTTGGCATGTCGCAATGCAACTCCTTGTAATTTGGCTCCAATACATGGATGGTGGCCTGCAAGGGACAGCAGACCATCATCACTCCAATTCCATTCCAAAACAGAAAACCTTTTTTTTAACGGAGCCTGAGTTCCTTAAAGGAACTGGTATTGTGCTGGAACATTTCACGGAGAAGCTGTCTCTCTTGGTTCCCAAATGGGATTGGTTCCAACTTGGGAATCTGTAACTGATCACACTTGAAAGATCTGTCATTACAACAGTTTAGAGTGAATATGGTGTCTCATTTAAATAAGTTACTATTGTACAACCCAATTGTTCACAACACAATAAACCACTCCACAAGAGATGGTGCTAGAATTGGGCATATTCCAAAATAGTGAATATTGCTTTATATCAGTGCATGATGTGCTGATGTACCAGCAGAGTTAGGCTCTCATGTACAAACCTCTTGAGGGAGATTTTGTCTACAGAAATGCTGCCTCAGATTCTCTCGATTAATTACATTAGAACAGTGATGGTTTCTCCATTAGGGCAAAAGGGTGTTGCCCCCACCCCTGCTGTGAGTCACAAATCTGTAATAAAACTCACTAGTTTATTTGGTTTCCAATGCCCTGACAGTGGCACCCTTTCTGTTGTTTCCCGTCAGGTGGTTTCTTTCAGGGCTGGGCCAATGTTGGTAAGAAAGAGACTGTATTGATCACGGTAAATGCAGCTAAAGTGCGCATGTCTGGTTGGACGGCTGTTTTGGTATGTCTAGACCGACATGCGCACTTGAAGCTTCCTGTATCCTCCTATGGAGCGTAGGATTTGACTGATCAAACTAAACTTGGTGCTGCTTTCATGCGGTTTACTGTTACAAACAGTATGAGAGCAGCATCAGGATTGGTTTTAGAGGTTGGCCTATACTCCCACGGCCCGGGCTCAAGTGGTAACGCTGTGGGACAGGAGAATTGCACAACTTGACCAGTCACCATGTGGCTTTGTTTTGCAGCCACACTGTGATTGGATATTTGCCTGTGAAAGTCTCACTCTCTGGCAGCGTGCTAACTCCCTACGCACTGAACAGCTGACAACACTGTGCCAGCAGCGAGGTAGTAAAAATGAGAGCACAGCCACAGAGAGAGCTGCCTGTTGACCACTGTGTGCATGGGGCAGGCAAAACCAGCCATTCAGCATGTCCGGACTGATGTCAGCATGTAAATTAGGAGTATTTGCTTCGGATGTTGCCAGTTACCATTGCTTGTTTTCCTCGGTGACCATTCTGCCTCCTATGTTAATCTTACCCAGCTGCTGATCAATAAATCAAAATAACAAAAATGTTGTCACTAGAAGAAAGAAATGAAAATGTTTCTTTCTTGTCTCCTAATGACAGCATTTTTGTTTATTTAGCTTTATTGATGAGAGACAGTTCACTTCATCGACAGCAAACTTTTTCACCTTACCACTTTCAAAAGTCACCATCCGCCACCGCTGTCTAGTCTCTGACAGCAATTCTGCTGGATTCCACTGCGTTATTAAATTAAAAATATAAAGAGAGAAACCCTATATGGAATCCTAGTAAGAACACCTGAAACATAAGCCCACTCATATTGACACGACTCTGAGTCATGATACTCCCCTCATGGATTATCTAGCCAGGTGGATTAATAGCAATGGGAAGTGCAGGTTTGATTATATTTTCATGAAAGAAAAAGATAAGGTGCTTGTTCCATCTCCTTGGTGCTCTGCATTGAAGGTGAGGTCATTAAGGCCATGATAGACACTGGGGTATGAATGCAGCTTTAAATCTAGGACTAGTATGGGAGTGGTTAACCTTTTTTAAGGTGCATTTAGGATTTGTACCCATCAAACACCATTCCATTAGAAGACTGAGTTCCACTGACACTGAGAAAAATTCTTTCTGTTTTCTTTCTAAATAGGGGCCTGTAATTCTCAGGTCCATCTGATCGTTTTTTGCATGCGTGCTCACTAACTCTAAGCAACTCTTCATCATGCAAGTTGTTGCAAATGGGAGCGTTGATAAACATTTGGTCCTAAAGTTCATAATGCACAGCCAGACTTCACTTCAAATTCAGAAGCCAGTTTAAACCAGACGTAAACAATGTTGCAGTTTACGCTTTGTCATTAAGTGGCATTTTATACTGGAGGCTGTACTTCTAGTACAAATGTCACGCCAGATATCACTGACTTGAACTTGCATCGTAGCGGAGTGCTTAGTGCTGCATACAATAGGACGTGGCCATTAACCGGACCCCATTTATAAACTTTTGATGCATGGCAGCACAGCAGGCGTTCCTGCTGTGCTGTTGTGCGTCAAAAGAAAAGGACAGGAAAGCGCCGTATTTACAATATATGGTGCATTCCTGTCCTTCTCCCCTGCGCTGGTGCATAAACACCAGCTGTGAGCCAACGTAAACACCCTTGCGTCATGTAGCATTAGTGCCTGCATTGCTGGGGCAATCATTGATTTTCTTTTTTCTATGTGTACTGCAGAATGGAGCAAGCAGAGAAAGAGGAAAATGCGAGGAGAAATAAAATGAATTCTCCTCATTGCATGAATCTAATGCATTCCAGGTTTACGATTCCTTGTAAATCTTGGACTACCTCAAATAACATGGATGTTTTGTGGGAACATCCACAACAACACCCATGGAGCGCCCCTTTCATGAAGTGTTCTGCATGGAATGGTCTCATATTTACAAGGCCATGAAAAGCCACGTAAAGTGGCTTTGTATGGCCTTGTAAATATGCTGCACCCGTGCTGCCACCGGAGCGTCAAAAAAGTGCTGCTTCAGCAGCGTAAAAGTGCCGGCAGGGCCTTGTAAATGAGAGGAATTCAAATGAAATAAGAGGGAGGAAAGTATATGGGACTAACACGTATCACTTGCACATAGAACCAATAATCTATTATTGTTGTAACCTGTTGGACTCTAGACACTACGGGGCTTAGTCACAAATTAACTTTTGACCGTAAACAAATACTTCATTTATGCCTGCAAGGAATTCACAAATGGATTCCTGGTGGGAGTCACAGCATTTGCAACTACAGATTTCTGCATCATGCCAGCAGAGAAATCTGGAGTTGTAAGGGATAAAAAGGGGGAATTCCAAGGTATTGTTTGCCTTGCAAGATTGGGAGCACCCATAAAAGTGCATTCGTGGGTATTCCCTAACTTCAAACCAACTCGTGTCCATCTTTAAAATGGTCAAATAATTACTCCGGACTGTTACATATTCCTGTGAGCCAGTCTGCTGTATGTGTATGTCATGATATGGTGCTGGAATGTGGAGCTCATGGTGATGGTAGATCAGAACTGCCAAGGTGTAGCACCACTGTACTGGAGCTCTGGAATAAATCTCCTTATAGATATTACAACAAATGGTGCCTCCTTAAAATAGGCGACCAGGATGGGATTTGGAAGCTCCAAGGATTAATAGAGAATTCTGGCTAGGTGCAAACCCTACAGGTTTTCCTAGGTGAGGAAAACGGCTGTGAGGATGACGGATGGGTGCTGTATGTGGCAGAAGAGTATCTAAAGATTAAAGCCACACAACTGATTGAGAAACCAACAAGTCAAGTTGGGAGACTGAAAGCTGGGGACATTAACTAACAAATGTATTTATTTTTGTTTATGGTTTCACGGTTTGGCGCACCAATCATGAGCTAAACAACGCACAGAGATTTTCATGAGTGTGGAGAGGTTGTGTGTGGAGATCGGTGAGGAAGGCACGAGCCGATGTGCTGCCATTGTACCTATCACGAGCAGCGACACACGGGGATCTGTACACGTGTGGGCTATGCAAGTCTGGAGCAGTAAGGGAGGTGCGAGACGTAGGAGATATTGGCAACGAGTGGAGTTCAGGCATCAACTTCTATTTTCATGCATACCTGATGAGGTACAGCAGTTCTTCATCGAGGCGGGCTCATCCACTGTCTGATACAGCATCTGAAACAGTGGCATCAGGCTGATGACATGTAAGAGGAGCCAACATTGAGGCAATCAACAGAGAAAAGGGGCAACAGTGAACAAGTTAAAGAAGCAAACAGAGACAAGGGGCAAACAGCAGAGAGGCATAAACAAAGAAGGTGGATTGTGAAAAATATTTGTGGTGTTATGTGGAAGCAAAGCTGTGCAGAATATTGAATATTTTTGAGAGACTGAGATAGCGGTGAGTACTTTTATTGTTTTTTACAAGGACTACGGTGACTACTTTGTTTATTTTAATTTAATGTGGTTTTTTTTGCATTATGGCTGTGCAAGCTGTACTTGCTCTCCCAATGCTTTTGAAGGAATCAGGACTTCCTGTTATTGCCTCGGAGGATTAGAGGGAGTCGTTTTAAAACATATTATGAAGCTATAGGCAGAGATGTATTTGTATCAAGAGGAAAGCTGGCACTGCTAAAATACAGTTTAGGTGTGGAGGGTAGGAACACTCTGAAAACCTTACCAATGCCCACGATGGGGTGTGAATGGAGAAGTGGATCAGATGATGGTGATAGATTTGGCGATGAATATGCTTGTACTACGAAGGCTCTTCAAGAAAATTGTGGGAAGATAGTGAGTAAGGTGGTGGAGAGACACTCATTTTTCTCTCGTGACCAATTAATTGGCAAATCAATTGAACGATATGTGGCCGTATTAAGAACTTTGACAGCTTCCTACAAATTCAAGGACGTGCATGAAGAACTCATCAGTGACCAATTGATTAATGGAACAAGTAATATGAAAATGCAACGAAGGTTATTGGGGGTAAAGGATTCATCTTTAGAAAACAAACAATTGGCATTGCGAGACGGATCGAAAACACATCTTGATAAGTCAAAGAACTCACTGCAATTCAGAATAGGTTTGGAATGAGTGAAAAAAACATATGAATGTGTTACAGGAGGAGAAGGACTAATTCAGTGAGACAAAATGCACAGGAAGAGAAAGGAGCCACAAGGAAAAAAAATGTTACAGGTGTGACAACTTAAGACATTTAGCTGAATCAGCTACATGTGCAGCGGTCAAAAGAAGGCGTTACGAATGTAAAAAAATTGGGAAATTCTTCTTGATTATGGAAAATGAGCAGCCCCACCAAAGAAGTAAGAAGAGTTTAACTAATTGGGGGGTCAGCGAATGAGACGCTAACAGGTATTGATGATGTTGACTCAAATGAAGTAAAAGTCATGATAGTAAGTGAGGATGCATTACAAAAAAAAATGGCATTAAGTAATGACATGGACCATTGTGATACATATCATCCAAGAAATTTACAGTACTGGTTAATGAATCAGACGTTCACATGTGGGAAGATTCTTGCTCTCCATACACATTGATCGACAAATATATTTGGGAAACAATGAAGAATGTTAGTTGATTCCTCCTGGTGTGGAACCACAGGGTAATGTGGTGTGAAACTTCAGGTGAAGTTGCATTCGGATTCAAAGCACCTACTGTCCTTTATCACACCTGAAGAGGCTTATCAATTTGCACACAGACCTAGCTTCATTAATTTTCAAAGAATCATGCAGACTGACATGATTGGGCCCTTAAGAAGGTGTTGGGGAAAATAGAGAGTTCTGGGTTGATCCCATGGGTTGACAAATGTACATTTGAATAGGAAGAAGTAGAGTATCTGAGACATACGTTCTCAAGGGAAGGAATCAGACCCAAATTGAGGTTGATTGAAGCCATCGAATGAGCACCTCCGCCAAAAGACAAGGAATAGTTGGGCTCTTTCTTGGGTTTTGCCGAATATTATCCTAAATGTGTGAGTTATTTTTCAGAAAAGGTACATGAGTTGAGATCTCTATTAAAAGGCATTGTGTAGGAATGGTCTGAATCGTGCCTGGTCGCCTTTAACAATATAAATGAATCAACTCTAAACCCAAAGGCAACTTCACATTTAGCAAAGTGGTAATACAGGTTGCAGGAATTGATGTTTGCAATCAAGAATGTGCCAGGGTCTAAAAATATTAGTGCAAATCATTTTTCTAGTTTGCCATTGTGCGAAAGTGAACGTGAAAAGCAAGATTGAGTGGATGGTAGCTGAAAGAGAGGAACTAAGTAAAGGAGACATTTGTAAGGAGGTGTGGAGAGATGCCTTAAAGGGGGATAAAGACATCTAATTAATATTGAGCAAATTGTCAACCAATTTTCGCGAGTAATCCTTCATCATTCACTTATGAGACAAATGTTCAATATCTTCAATATTTATTCTCAAATGTAGTGCATTAATTTCATGCAGAAATCATTCTTCGAAACCAAGTGGTGTTAGAAGCCATTCTTTAGTCATCCAAATACGACATCAATAAATCCAAACCCAATGCATTTCGGGTCCCAACATCTTAAAAGCCCTTGAAGTTGAAATAACTACTATAAAGGAAGAATTATCTAAAACAGACACTGAAAATTGGGATGAACTTTTAAAAGATCTCAACGAAAAGCTTGACAAATATGCTAAGGAAATACACGAGAGAAAAATTAAGAAGTTTCATCGCGACATGATTGATTATAAACTCGATGAGGTTTATACGTGGGCAGAGGTTTATAATCAACGGAGATGGCAAAGACCATACAAAGCAGGTTCCTCCGAAGAAAGTGTCGTATCAGACATAGAATTGGCTCAAAATCGACCTCCAGTCAATAGATCTGAAATAATTTCAGATACTCAAGCAAGCACGTCAGGAAGTACACAAACTAAGAAGTCGTCTTTTTTGGCCACCAGTCCAGCGGCAAATCATCAACCAGAAAAATCTATACAAAAACAAGGAGGGGCAAAAGGAAAAGAACAAGAGAGCGAATTAGACAAGAGATCTCTTCGCAGCAAGACGAGAGCAACCTAGTTGTTAACATTTCTAAGGTTGATCTATCAAAAGCTCAAATTGCGGTTTTGAATAAAGGTACATCGTATGTACCTACTTATCACAGCAACATCGCAGAGACCGAAATTGCTTTCTTTAAGTTCGTCAGAATCTTAAGATTAAATATTTTTTCAGTACCATTGAATCTCCTATGCCATCTATGGAGGAAAGTCAACTAAAAGAGTTTAAACCCAAAAGTTCGTTTTGCTCACCAATATCCCATAAGTCTATCGATAGTTTTAAAAGATTGGTTAAAGCAGAGATGACTAAAATCAATTTCCGAAAGAAGACTAAACAAAACTTCAGTGCCAATGAATGGAGTACTCTCAGACAACTGGCCAATAATCAACTATTGACTTTCTCTAAAGCTGACAAAGGAGGAGCTTTAGTTGTTTTAGACTCAGAATTTTATGATCAAAATGTGATGCAACACATCACCGATAGTGACACGTATACCAAATTAGACCAAGATCCCACTGTTAGTTATCAAAGTCTTCTTAATCAGATTCTCACACGGGCAGAAGAGATGGGCTGGATCAATCACAAAACTAAGAAGTTTTTATATACTACATATCCAAGACGGCCTAAATTATACATGTTACCAAAAATTCATAAAAGTTTGGAAAAACCACCTTTTTGTCCCATAGTCTCAGCATGCGGCTCACTGTCTAAACCCATTGGCAAATATCTTGATTATTTTTTACAACCTATTGTACAGCAACAAGAATCTTACATAAAAGACACCACTACCCTTTTAAATATTTTACAGGGTCTCGACCTCAATCACATCAATGAGTGGTATTTGTGCACTGTGGATGTCACTGCTCTTTATACCTCCTTTCCACATGCCAATGGTTTAGATGCTATTGAATGGGCTCTATTGAATCATAATAACATCAAAGCTGAAAAGGTGTTTCTTTTTGAATTGCTACATTTTGCATTATTTCACAGTTATTTTGAATGGCAGGGGGTCTTCTACGCCCAAAACAATGGAACTTCTATGGGCTTTACTGGGGCCCCTTCATATGCCAATATTTTCATGGCCAAACTTGAACATGATCATATTTTAAACAATAAAGCATGGGCTCAGCATTTGATTTTGTTTAACCGGTACATCGATGATATTTTGATAATTTGGAGAGGTGACCCCAGTGATTTAGAAAGGAATTTTTTTTATCTCAATCACGTCCACAACCGTATTAAATTCACTCATCAAATTAACAAATTTAGCATCAATTTCTTGGATGTACTCATTCAAATTGACCAAGGGACCATTAAAAACAATGTGTTCATTAAGTCAACTGACAGAAATAATTGTCTTCACTTTGACAGCTTTCATAAACCTACACTAAAAAAACATTTACCCTACTCTCAATTCATTCGACTAAAAAGAATCACTTCTGACCCACAAGATACAGTGGATATCATTCACAGATTCACCGATAGATTCCGTAAGAGAGGTTATCCAGAGCATATTCTTGAAAAAACGAAACAAAGACTTGCAGGCATGGACCGCACTAGTCTATTAAAACGCACAGAGAAATCACAAACCAGTCGAGTAGTGTGTATACTGAAACACTCCACACAAGCTTCTACGATTAAATCCATCATAATGAAACATTGGGATATCATACAAACTGAACCAGATCTCAACTTCATATTTCCGCAACGTCCAATTTTTGCTATGCAACGTTCAAAGAATCTTAAAGAACTGTTGTCAAAAGGATCTACTGGCCCTAAAAGAATTTTTAAAGGTGTGCAAAAATGCATGAATTGCGTACATTGCAACAATGTGATGATAGGAGATCACTTTACCCATCCCACAAAAGGATATAAAATCAAATTGCGACACTCCAGCACCTGTGACACTTTGAATGTGATTTATGCTTTGAAATGTCCCTGCGACAAAATCTATGTGGGTAGGGCAGAAAGAAATGTGAAAATCCGTATAGGAGAACACAAAAGCAATATTCGAACGAATAATGAAAAGTCAAAAGTAGCGCTACACTGGAAGGAAGCTAGACATAACATAGCGCAACTACGTTTCACAATTTTGGACGCACAAAAGCCCACAAAAGACACAGATCCTTCTAAATCATTAGCGCGCTCAGAATTTTTCTGGACTACAAAATTACAATCTCTACAACCACTGGGGATGAACGATCGAATTGAATATAGCTGTTTTCTGTAAAGCTTATTGATTTTTATGGTTTGATAGCGATTCATTTTTATAATTTTTTATTCTTTCATGTATCTGCTTTTGCACACTGCATTAGAGTGTATTTATTCACATTACATTAGAGTACATATCTAACAGGCTGCTGCTTGTTTGCTTTCAAATTTCCATTTCCTCTTGTATCTGTTTCTTTGTTTTGCAGCTTTTTGCTATTCTCGTTCTCGAAATAGATCACCATCCGAAATAGAGTTATTTTTTCTATATCTATTGTTAACTTTCACCTTTAAGCGCACCGTCTTCGATTTCTAGGATCAGGTACCATGATCCGTTTTCTATTTTCCCAGTTAGTTTAAATGAACACGTTGCTTACGTCACTCACGCACCCTTGGCTGAGTAAGCCACGTACAACTACCGAATTCGGTGAGTTTGAACTATCCGTCACCTTCACTTTTGGATATTTATTAATGTTTTTTCGTGGACGTTTGGGTAACTTTTTATCACACTATGGTTTACTGCGAGCAGTTTTTGTATCCAGACACGCATTCTTTCACTATTGCTACAGACTCGTATAGGTTCGGCTATTTACTCTGGCACTGCTATTCACGTTTTTTGTTGTATGCCTTGCATCATTGCCATGAGCACCTAATGCAAGTGACGCTTGTATCTTTTCCTTTTTCCTTTTTGACTTGTAGTTCTACTGGGAGCTTTCACGCGTTCACGCGGTTTTCGGTGAGATTGAGTTGCACGATCTTTTTTCTATGTATTTATTAACAAAGGGCTCACCTTATTTCATATAGTTCCGTTATATCACAAGTATAACATGACAGCAGTTACTGAGGACTGATAGACAAATTGCCTTTTTATGTTTTTGAATTACAGCATTGATACATGACCCCTGATGAAGGGTCTTGATGGGACCCGAAATGCATTGGGTTTGGATTTATTGATGTCGTATTTGGATGACTAAAGAATGGCTTCTAGCACCACTTGATTTTGAAGAATGATTTCTGCATGAAATTAATGCACTACATTTGAGAATAAATATTGAATATATTGAACATTTGTCTCATAAGTGATTGATAAAGGATTACTCGCGAAAATTGGTTGATAGCAATTTATTTGCTTTTGTAACAGTGCTCACACCAGCAGAAGGATTCACTCTTCTTGCACTTTCGTTTGGATGTCACCCTAACGACGCCTTGGACAGGCGCCATGGTGTTTGAAGCACACCATTATTAACGCATTACATGATCGAAAACACTACATATCACGTGTCCACGTTGGCATCTAATTAGTATTTCTACAGTTTTAGGTGGATTTTTACCTGTATGCTCGGTATTGACAGTTGGTAATGGCATTGTTAGAAGGAGTGATAGGTTGGTTGTACCTGGTTCATTGCGGCAGAGACTATTTAAGCTGTTACAAGAAAGACACAGGGGTGTGTCTGCAATCAAAAGAAAGGCACATTGCAATTTTTGGTAGCCAGGCATGGATAAACAACTAGAGAGATTTGTCAGTGATTGTGTGCATTGTGCACAAAGTGACAAATCTCACGTGGTGGCTAAGTTGTCTGTAGTACAAGTCCATTTCCCAACATCCCATGGGAGAAAGTGTCGATGCATATTTAAGGGCCCTTTGACAGTCTGAGTCCAGAAAGTAGGTTTGCCATTGTTATGGTGGATTACTTTTCCAAATGGCCCGAAGTTGTTTTTTGGATCGTAGTCTGGATTGGAAGAGAGAGGTGAAGAACAAGTTGTGGAATTACAAAACAGCTCCATATTCTTCTACTCTGAAAACACCATTCTTTTTGTTGAAAGGGAGAGTATCTTGCACCGCAGCTGTTCCTGATGGATGGAAAGATCTTTAAAAATGGCAAAGGATAACTGTTTGTTGTGTGAGAGGATGAAGAAATATCAGGAACAGTATGCGAGAAAACACAATGAGAAACCAAAGAAGAGGCAAAGCGTTTTTAAGAAGAGAGATTGGGTAAGAGTGAGCATTGGAAGTAACATTAGGAAAGGAAGCTTCAATTGGTCTGCTCCTAAGTTAGTCACTGAAGACAAGGGAAATTCAATTTGAGTGGATGATGGTAAATGGTGGAATGTAAGAAAGGTAACTATGTGTCATGAAGTTGAACCGGGAAGTGAAGAGTGTGACATTGACTTTGGTGCTTCCAAGGGAAATAGATTAAAGCTCTGCATCACGTCAAGACCATTGAAATTAAATGATTATGTATCTGATCTGAAAAGTTAATTTATAGTGCTATTTTCATGATTACTCTTTTTCTTCTTTTCTCAAGTCAAATTTGGCTGATGATAACTATGAAATAGTTTTAAAAAAGTGAGTTCTGAAATGGTTAATTATTCTTAGTAAATCTTTGATCTGATGTTTTCTATTGTGTTATTTATTGTTGTAAAGACGAGAGGATATGTTACATAATGGCTTGAGCCAGTCTGCTCTACATGAATGTCATCATAGGGTTGTGGAATGTGGAGATCGTGCTAACGGTTGATCAGACCTTTTGAGGGGTCGCACCACTGTACTGGAGCTATGGAATGAATCTACATATAAATATCACAATGAGTGGTGCCTCTTTTATACAGATAAAGGCTGGAATAGCTTCCAATTCCAGGATGGGAAGGTGCTCTGGTTGCCCCAAGATTTGTTTGGAGTGTAGAGAAAGGCCTTTCTCCACTGAGTTAAATATTTTCCTTGTGAAGGAAAAAACATGCTTTTGCAGAGGGGACTCCATGTGCAGAATTCTACACACAAATTGTAGCATGTGGGAACTGTCACATGACGTTCTCAGGAGATCTGAGTCTCTGCCCATACGTTGATGAATTGATGAATAGGCCCCTCATTATTTGTTTCTGAATTTATTTATCATTTTTTGCATGTTTTATAGTACTATGTTATGTTATCGTGACTTGTAAAGCGCGCGATTACCAAGTAGGTGTCCTGGCGATGTCCACTACTCCCTAATCCTAAGCGGCAGAAATTATTTTCCGAGCAGCCAGGTCTTCAGCGCTTTTCTGAAATGCAGTAGGTTATCTATGCATCTCAAGTGCAGCGGCAGGCCATTCCATAGCTTGGCTGCACCATAGGAGAAGCTACGTCCTCCCCAGCGAGCTTTTTTTATAACAGGGACCATGATCAGACTGGCCTCAGTTGATCGAAGACACCGGGAAGGGACATACTTTTTAAATAGTTTTATTAGGTAGTGTTATCTATCTGTTATCTTTCGGTTACTTCACAGGTATAGAAACTGGCAGTCGAGGCACATCCAAAATCAGTCCAAATCTGTAAAGTAGGCATTAACCATCATGGTAAGATAGAGGAATTCCATAAGTCGATCTTTATTTCCTTCTGTATAACCTTTATTTCATGTCAAAATCCCATTACACAAGAAACACTGGCAGCCGACACGTGTTTTGTCCGAAAGGACTTTTTCAAGGCTGCAAACAATTTAAATATACATTAAATAGGTTTGTGATATAAAAATACAAACTACAAAAGTTTAAAAATTAATTGGCACAAAAGCCCAAAATATTGGACTTGTGTCCATTTGCTACCAAATAAACTCAGTCTAGCGCCATGACAAAGACAAAGAAAGATGGAAAATATCTTGCAACCGCGAGTCGGGAAGACACTGTTGCATATCATTGAGGCTGTATTTTCCAGGAGAGAGGTGCTACAATCCCAGTGTTTATGTTCCCCACTAGAGATTTTAAGTATAGAAAAGAATGGGCACATGCATGCAAAGTAGTACATAGATACCCTATTATAGCGTGACATGTCCATAAAAAAATCTGTGACACTGAAGGATCCACCACCAAGACCGTGATCAATGTAAAGATCAAAAATGCCAATCTCCATAACATGCTATGCTGGCAGAGTGTAATAAAGACATACTTTTATATGGCTCTACTGTGCCACGTGTGCACGTTTTGGATATATATGCCAATGTATAAATATTGTTCCGTGTTTTCTGTGAACCCCATCACTTAACAATGTTGAATGCTTTGAGAAATGTACATATGCAATTTCTATATTGTACGGGGACCTTCTGCTTTGCTCATAGTAATATGTGTTTTACCAAACGATTTTTGGCAGGTACTATCAGATGTTGAATGACCCAGGGACTATGTCTCAGGATGTTATGATATATTATAACCATGCTGGACTCCAGTGTACCACTTTGGACATTAGATTACAATTTATCGTATCCATTGGGTGATGTAAACACTAAGCCAATTGTGTTTAGATTTTTATAAGATGCATAAAACCATATAAACCTGTCTGTTGGGCCCGAGATGGTGGGGGGATTTTTTGTCACCTCATGCCACACAGCTGAATATGTACACAACTCTTATGCCAATTTGCCTCTTTTACAATCTTTGGAGATTAGAATATATTTCTTTTTATCCACTGGGTGTTTAAGAATTATGCTAACTATCTTTCTATCCCTACTATGTACATATAGACCAGGGATTTGGACACGTTTCGTTAATGGTTTAAACAACATTGTTTACAGTGTGCATATCATAAAGACATGTTTTGTCCACATTTTAAGAATCATGTTTTGTACATCATTCAAACATGATACTCGGATGGTGAGACGCTCCGGTTCTGTTGCTTCTTTGTCATTCTTTAATATTTAAATTTGCACTCTATTTAAGCCTCTTTGCCATATTCCACCCTTCCAAGATGGTGCCCATGTTGAGGGACGCAAGTCTCTCACCCCTCTTTCTATGTCTATGGCCACGTGTATCTAATTTTAAACGCGGGCTCTTTGGCGGTGTCTCGGTGCATCGGATCAGGATGCGAGCTGAGTCGCTACCGATAAAGGTAACTTTATAGATGTAGTATGTTACCGTGCTTGTGACACTATGTAGCCAATGAGGGATGGTTGACATAGATGTTTCATGTTTCTCTGCTATTAGTTTGCAGGCTTATCAAGGCTTGTCTTGTGGAACATAGGTAGCGGGACAGGATACGTGCCGGTTCCCATCACTATAGGCAAATGTGTTTACACCGTTGAGTCTCGTGTTTCCTTTTTTATGCACAGGTCTATCATTGCCCTATAGTAGAGTATGCGCAGACCCCTCCTCCTATGATGCTTACTTATGCTTGGATGCTGCTGTTCTTAATCCACAGTTTAATTTTTTTGCAGGGAACCCAGACAATTACTGCATTTAGAACTGTTTGCAGCCAAGGGGGCATAGCAGTGATAATATATTTATTGAATATGTTATTTCTATACAATTTCTATACAATGGCTATAGCAGCTGTTTTTTTGTAAAATTTATTTACTCCGTAACTGACAGATGTACTTTTTGTTGTTATTATATATGTGCATCAGTTTAACCGAAACAGAATTGTAGAATTATCTATCATCTTAATGGGCTAATACTGCGCATTTTTGTTATGATTTTTACGTAGCAATGACATACTTTTCGGGATTGAGACCCCAGTAAACAAGTTTTTATTCACGGTCAGTCCATAGCTGGGCTGACATTGGGACTTCACATGTTCGTCCTACAATAAGTCCCTAACATTCCAAATAAAGCAAGTGGAAACAGTGGGTTTTTTGACTAATGGAATAACTACGGATCGGTATTGGAGCATTTGAATTGCTATTCCACGTTCTTGCTGATTATCTAGTACAGCAGACATGTTGTATTCATCGCATGTCTTTTATCTGTATATTTACTAGGTTTTAACATCATTCTATAAACTGCCAATGCGGTTAGAATTTTCTCCGAACACATTAACTTTGGAGTTACGGCTTGCTCTACAATTCCTATCAGGTAAGATGTAGCATATTATTACACTCTGCCAGCATAGCATGTTATGGAGATTGGCATTTTTGATCTTTACATTGATCACGGTCTTGGTGTTGGATCCTTCGGTGTCACAATTTTTTTTATGGACATGTCACACTATAATAAGGTATCTATGTACTACTTTGCATGCATGTGCTCATTCTTTTCTATACTTAAAATCTCTAGTGGGGAACATAAACACTGGGATTGTAGCACCTCTCTCCTGGAAAATACAGCCTCAATGATATGCAACAGTGTCTTCCCGACTCGCGGTTGCAAGATATTTTCCATCTTTCTTTGTCTTTGTCACGGCGCTAGACTGAGTTTATTTGGTAGTAAATGGACACAAGTCCAACATTTTGGGCTTTTGTGCCAATGAATTGTTTATCTTTTGTAGTTTGTATTTTTATATCACAAACCTTTTTAATGTATATTTAAATTGTTTGGAGCCTTGAAAAAGTCCTTTCGGATGAAACACGCGTCGGCTGCCAGTGTTTCTTGTGTAATGGGATTTTGACATGAAATAAAGGATATACAGAAGGAAATAAAGATCAACTTATGGACTTCCTCTGTCTTACCATGATGGTTAATGCCTACTTTACAGATTTCGACTGATTTTGGATGTGCCTCGGTATTTGTGCAATATATTTGTGAAACTCGCAGGGGATTTTTTTCCCAGAGAGTGGGTTTGGTCTCCTAAAGGTAGAGGGAGACTCAATGCTTGGAAAGCACCACAGTGTACTAAGAAACTGCAAACTACTTTCCCACGGACGAAGTGTGTAGATGTGCAGTTGCAATTTGGCAGCTCTGCATTAGTCCTTTGTGCAATAATAGAAACTGGCAGTGTACAGTTACATGGGAACATAAAAGCAGGATAGTTGGAGTTAAATACCATATCTAATATTTCTCAGCTGGGTTCTTTATCACGGGAAGGGGATGAGGACATTCTATGGTTTAGGCCCTGCATTCCGAGTGAACAGCTTCTGTGTTTCAATTGATTGAAAAAATCACTTATGGATCTGATGTGTAGATGCTGATCGCAGGTTCCTTGGTGGGATGAAGGGACTGTTAATTTTGGAAGGCATAATAAGAGATGAACTAGCTGAGATTAAATTGTGTTAGGTTGCAACGATATGACTTTCAAAGAAGGAGAGACGGTAATCTTGAAATGAGGTGTGGGTAATTTGCAGGAATTGAATAATAGAGATTGAGGCAAACATGCATATGATTTAGCGTAGGATGTGCTCAGAGAGAGGAGACAAGTAGATGATGGAAAGGAAGAAACCATTTGAAAAAGTTGGAAGTTTTACCTCAGAGTACGTTTTTTAGGGAGAGTTTTTCAGGAATTTTGATGAGGCTTTTTGAGATATCATGCAATATGAGGATGTAAAACTGTAGAAAGAAACATAATTTGCATGTGCATGTGAGAGAGCTCTATATTAGTTACTTTTGATAGACACTAGAAACAGACGCACAGTCTTGTCTGCTGCTAAACTATTGTGAGACCACCGCTTCAGCAAAGAAAGGTGATCTGCTCTGGAGTTGGAAGTGTAAAGTAATGGCTAGTGGGATATATAGTAAAATACAAAGAGTTTTTGGCTAAGAACAAAGCAAGCAGTAATCCCATGATCATCTCAATATCAGATTATATACAAGGTAAATAATGCATCATCGTAAAATAGATTCTATAAATTCTTCAATAAGTGTTCTATTACGCTCACCCTTAAAGGTATGGTCACTGTATTAATTAGAAAAGAAATAGTGTTTGATTATGAATGTTTAAAAGACTGAATCTGAAGAAACTGAATGATTAAAGAGAACTTTCAGAAGAGACAGAAGAACACAGTTTTGAGAAAGTATAGAAAAAGGCTTAAGATAAAAAGGAACAACTGTAAAATAATCTCTGGGCAAGAAAACTAAGGAGCTCTGCATTGGCAGAAGCCCTCAAAGAAGAGAAGACATTCGAAGGAGACAGTACTGAAGATAGAGGCATGAAGACAGAACTAATAGGAAGTGAAATCTGAGGCAGTGTGAAAAGCACAGCAGGGGTGGGAAAGCTTTTGGGGAATCTGGTCAAATCTGATGCCAGATGAGATGACATGGGAACACGAGGGAAGTCAATGTGTGTTGTTGTAAGAGGCCTCTCCTCCTTCTGTCGACCCTCAGAATAGCAACAATTAATAAAGGAGCTGTTCACAATTGGGCTTTCATCGTCTCAGAAGTCACTGCAGCAGCGATAACTCTGACACCTTCATCTGTGGTCCGTAAGCAATTCAGGTGAGCAAAGCTCTGTTCTCAGGCATTTATATATCCTTATTATCACTAAGGGTGACTCGCAGCTACCCAGCAAGTCCAAGCGGCACGTGCAAAAAACAATGTAACAGAGCACCAAGTATCACACTTTGATCCTCCCCCACGGCCTGTCAATCTCCAATCTTCCTTCCTGTCCTGGTGACATCACCAGCTCATGTCACCTCACAAGAAAGTGTGGCAATCTGTCTGCAGAAAGAGACAGCCATGATTCAGAGCATACACGCTGCCACGAGTGTGTGCGTGCATGACGCAGTTTGCCTATACCATTCACTGTACTCCTTACAGCATTGACTTTTGATTGGCTTCTGCTTTATTCCTATTTACTTTCTTTTCCAAAATGGGACTGGGATGAGGATGAGACCTAAGTAAAACTCTGAAGCTTCCCCTTCCAGTTTATCTAGCTGTACCTATCTGGTGCTCATTGAGCTAGATAATGCTGTCCTGGTGCATTTAGTTCATGTAGCACATTGAGGTAGAGAGGCTAGCTGTCTGCCTCATGCTGCACTCTTGCTGGTAAGGCTTTTATGGGTTTTATTCACATCTGTATCTGTACCTGCACTGTAATATCCTAGCGCCTTTCACTCACATACATTGAAGGAATGGGGCTTCTAGATCCCGTGTACTGAGGAACTATTACAGCCCTTTCTCTTCTCCTGTTCTTCCACTGCCTGCTCTCTGTTTTTACTGGTTCCTTTTCACGCTCAAAATTGGCCAGGGTAAGTATATTGACCTTATGTATATTTGGCATAATGCGGCCAGCCTCTATCCTTTAGGGGCTATCAGGGCCCTATTAATCACTTGATAAGGAAAACCCACTGACCTTAACTGTTTCAGCGGATGCAGCATGTTACTGGAAATATGCAGACCAATCTGGTTCACAGCCACCATCTAAACCTTTACCCCAGCTTAATACTGACCCAAGTGAAGTTAAAATCCAAAATTCAAATAAAGAACTCACTCCAGTAAGGGTGAAAGGCTCACCGCCAATTTGATTGATTCTTGAGAAGAGCCAAAGAGATTTGAGGTAGGGAGGGTAGAGGCAAAGCAGAGGATATTTGAGACTAATAAAGCATTATTAGTGTAAAAATCAATATCACTAAAGCTAACATCGTTAGATACCACCAGCGAAAACGGGCAGCAACTATGATCCATCCAAACCATGAGCAGCCTTTTGAAGGAACACTCGAGTTCTTGATAGGAGCTCCCTAAGAACTGGATATTGAAGTCCAATTTTAAATTATTTCCACAACCTTATCTATGAATTCTTTCCAGTCCAAAGTGAAGATGGTATACCAGGTGTATCAGGTAGCAGTAGTGGAGGATATTACTGATGGTGGTGGGCACCAACATGAATCTATACATCAACAACAAGAGAGAGAGGGAAATTATTTGGAGCCACTCTTAGTCCCCCAGGGCTAGTATATGTAAACAATAGAAGAGTGTATCCGCCAGGATTGTGCAAGTTAATAAAGTGTTGAAAAAGTGAATCACTGTGTTTTAAAAGAACCCTCACTCACCAACCTGGTTGGTGACATGCTTCATCATTGGGTTCCCACCGGAGAGACCGAATGTCTCCCTGGTGTGCTGCGACGCCTGATTTACAGCGGAGCTGGGTTTTTTGTGTAGAGGCAGTGCAATATGTGAAAGTGCTGGGTTAAAAAGGTGTCACAATTTTAACCAATTGGTAACTTTAATAATGGCAAATTGGACACGGTTAAAAGGGGTGAGGTGGACGTGTAAGTTCTGGTGGCTATTGGACCAGCTACGTCCTAATCAAAGTGAAAGGTGGTCAACATGTTTCTGCTTCTGGTGATAATACATGAAGCATTCATCAGGACCTAGTTATGGACATCCACGGCGGTGTGCGCTCGCTAAGGCGCACCCTAACCAGTGGTGTCTAGAACCGCCAACACTTACGGTTTTAGTCTGGCCTTCAGGATTTCTGAAAGCTTTATGTGAGCTCTGTTGAAACAAAAAAGAGTAAAGAGACAAAACAAACAGTGATTCACAACATACATGTATATCAACAAAAAACAGTACATGGAGAAAAAGGCCACTCTGTGAATGTTCTCCACACACTTAGAGGGTAAATTATCATAGTACCTGGACTTGTGGGAAAAAAAATATATTCAACTCCGTCCATACCAGTATGGTTAGTTCGTGGTGACACAATTGTGGTAATACCAATGAAACTAACAGGGAAATAAACGTGTAGTGCGAGCAGTACCGAGATTAGCGGTGATTACGACAGAGGTGTCTATTACCTATGGCGTGTGCTCTTAGCAGTAAAACAGCCATCAGACTATAATCAGCAGCAGGATTAGGCTGACTAGAGGAGGCGAGATAGCAGATTTAGGTGCAGCAGTGGAGAAAGCAGGGCTTGGCATACTCGATCCAATTTGAAATATAAGAAGGGCACCGAGGTTTGGAAGTTGGCGCTTACGTGATATTGAATTACACGTCACAGCATGAGTCCAGGTGGGGGGCGAGTCTTGTAGTCACACTCTAGGTAGGGAAAGGATGTGGCTTAGTTAGGTATCGATTACGAGAAAAAGGCTAGAAGCTCAGGCCAAAATGGAACCAGTACTTACTACGCCAAAGTCTCCAACCCGCAGGGAACCTCCTTATCCCTCCTATGGACTCGGATGTTATCGTGGACCTCGCGGGCAAAGGTAAAAATAGGAAGTGCTTCACTCGGGAGGGGCATTGCGTCACCACGCTGATCACGTGGTGTGCCTGCCGCCACTAGAGACTAGACCGCTCAGATGAATAGAGGCCGCGGTCTAGTGATCGCAACTTCGTCTGCGTGACAATAAAGCATTCGAATAAAAAGAAAAGAAAAGAAAAAACAGCAGCAAAAGGTTTGCAAGTGAGATCAGTTATACTTTGATGGACACAAGGCTGGACCCCTCAGAGGAATACAAGATGCGGTCCAGTAATCTGAACGTCAGCAGTGTGACAGTAAAACATTCGAATTGAATGGAAAAAAAAGGACACAACAGCAAAAACGTCAAAGGTTTTGCGAGTGTGCACAGTTACTCTTGTGGAGAAACAAGTATGCAAGAATAGCTAAGCCATAGGACCCTGAAGGCGAGCGGTCTATATAGCTTATCGAGGAGTTAATAAAGCATACTTGATTTTTGAATGCCTTAGTGAAATGGATATATTCAAAAGGATATGCATATCTTATCAACGAAAAAGGCAACATGACCTAAATCATTTAAATCCAATAAGTGTTATTTACATTGCAGGGTTCATGCATATTAAAGAATTCATGTTTAATAAAGAAATGGTTATACATAAGTGTCTACACTCGGGGGGGTAGTGAAATGTAACCTAACGTCTGAGAACCGTACCCCATGGAATATTATCATTGAATCCCGATGTATGGGTGGAAAGGCGGTAAATCCATCTTTGTTCTTTTTCGAATAAAAGGTTCGCTGACCTGTTTCCTGGTTTTATTTGCTCAATTATTGTCCAATTGAGATCGTTGGTATTATGTTTAACTTGCGCATAGTGGTCAGTTCGTTTGGTGATATTTTTTCCACAGCGGATGTTACTTCGGTGTTCACCAATGCGCTGTTTTATTTTGCGTGTGGTCATCCCAATGTATCTGGTACCACACGGACATGTTATCAGGTATATTACGTTGGATGAATTGCAATTTGTATGTGCACGTTGGGTCCAAACTTTACCTTGTTCAAGATTCAGGGTTTTGGTGGCTTTAGTAAGGTGACACACACTGCACGAACCACAGGGAAAATGGCCTGTCACTTGTGGGAGCCCCCACAGTTGGAGTACAGAAGGAGTATTGTCATTTAATATTGTCCTTGGTCTAGTGTGTACTAAGGCATCCTTGATGCTTCTTGCTTTTTTAAAAGAAAAAAGGGGTTTCTCCCATTTAAGGTTGTTGCTTACAAGGATACCCCAGTGTTTTCGAATGGATTTTGTCACTGCGTTAGATGCAGTGCTGTATGTGGTCACACATGTCAGTGGGACTTCCTCCACTGGTCTTTCTGATTCCTCAAGAAGGGCTTGTCTATGTTGGTTCTTTGCCCTCTTACAGCTACGTTTGAGGAATCCACATCTTTTCGGTCAGCTTTATGCTGAGTGGATACCATTTTTGAAAATTCAGCGGATGTGAAATCTATAAAGGTCTACTAAATCTAGTGAAGATGCCAAGGAAAGAAATACTTGAATTAAAGTGATAAGTAAGTTAATGGAAAAGTAATAAATGAGGGCAAGGCATCTGGGGTAACAGTGAAGACAGGGAGGGGAAGTCAAATTGTATGACCTAAGCATTTCTAACTCAATCCTCAAGATCAAAGGATATAAGGAGATTAAAGCCAACAGGAAAATTAAGACAAATAATCCCAAAAGAACATCAGCCCCTTCTGCATGTATTCCTTGTTCAGCCCAGTGATCACGTTACTCAACTCAAACCTGAAACCACCCAGATTTATCAGTAAAATATACCTCCCATCCAACAACACATCTGCAGTTTGATTGCCAAGAACAAGACAATGAATCTGTTGGCTTCACCTTTTCATCCTTTTGCAAAGGGTGATTCTGGTAACCTTATGCAAACAAAAGAGAATATGACTCTACAACTCTGATGTTATGTTATGTTATATGTGTTTTGTAGTATATTAATCACCCATGAGGGTATATAGGCATTCTGTAGCAGGTGTGTGAGGCCAGTCCTCTGGCTTACTTGTTCTCCCTTTCCGTTCCAGTTGTTTGGAGTATTGCATGGTCAGTTTGAGATCTTCTATATACCAGCTGGCTTGTGTTTAGGTTTTTGATGTGTTGCTTCATTTCAAGGGGGCCAGAGTGTTGGAGCAATTGATGAGTCATTTGTTGAAGTTGAGGTGCTCCATGTTGGTTGGTCCAGCTTATGGGGAAAGTGTGTGCAGATGAAGGTGATGATGACGATTCCTCCTCTGGGCCTGTTTAAGCTGTCTTGCCTCTTGTATACGGCGTGGAGCGCTATGTCGATGCCTGGCATTGAAGCTGTGGTTAACCATGTTGCTGTGAGGAAGAGGAGGTCCGGTCACAGTCTTCCAACTGGTCCTTGATCTCTGTGGTTTGCTTGCTGAGCAAGCAGGTGTTGAGGACCATGCTTGCTATTGATGTGGGGGGGTGCGGGTGTGTTTGTTGGCAGACATCTGAGTGTATGTGGGTCAAAATCTTGGGGACCAAATGAATGACCAACAGAACGTCATCTTCTTTAATGCCACTAAATATGCAAAGTAACAACCTTAGTGGTCACTATGTGATAAGGCTCGATCATGGCTGAGGACAATGTTCTGGTCAAATGTAGTGTGGCGCAAGGATTTAAAGTGCCTGAGACATGTTCAGATCCCAGAATGGTCAAGAAATTATTGCATCATTATCTGTTGTGGATATGGACACCTCTTTCAATAATATTAGTATAGTATTTTGTCTATTCTTCACTACTTTGCATTGCACTTTTTGCTCCATGCTTTGATGACTGACTGTATGTGAGAACAATAGGAATAAGCAATTGCAATGTAATAGGTCTTGCATTACTGAAAGTTTGAGCTATTGGTGATGCTAATAATAATAAAACACCAATCGCTTAAACTTTCAGTAATGCAAGACCTATTGCATTGCAAAAGCTTGTTTTTCTATGTATTTACTTTTTAAGCAATCGAAGCACCCATACTTTATCTCAAGATGTGTAAAGCTAAAGTGGAGTGTCCGTGATTGTAACAAAAGTATAGATATAGAATAAAAATGTGTGCTGTCCCATTTAAAAAAATTATTTATTGACTTTTTAAGCAATTGCGTCACACATGATTTTGCTTAAGATGTTTAACGCTAAAGCAGGGCGTGGAGCGATTGTAACAAGATTATAGAAATAGGGAAAAAAGGCAAGCAGCACACTTCAGCTGCAATAATGGTGGCCACGCCTTTCTTTTCTGCTGTTGCAGGTAGGACACGAACCGCAAATAAGAAAAGAAAGGCGCTGCCGCCATTATTGGAGCTGAGGCTTGCCGCTCTGGTTAAAAATAAATATAATGTTGCCAGAGAGAGTACAGAAGGAAGGAGAAAGTGATTCAAGAAACTAGTGCTCACAGGCTGTAATTAAAACATCTAGAGTAAGAACACATGTAACGGGGGCAGTTTTCAAGTGAGGTTACATCAGGAGAAAAAGAGGTACAAAGGAGGGACTACTAAGCCTATTGTCAAATTATAAGCCACCATTTACAAAGGACAGTAACAGGAGCCAATTGAACAGATGGGCTGAAAAATGGGCAAAGCTTTACATCCATACCTGAATACAGCATGTCTCGAACAGTGCACGCGCCTCCTAGGCAAGACCTAAAAAGGGACATGAATGGGTGGGGGAGCAATGGAGGAGCAGGGTTGTAACAGTAAAAAAAGGAAAAAGGCTGGTAGGGGAGTGGTGACGAGACATTGAATAGCAGAGGAAATGGAATACTGAGGGCACTTTAGAGCGAGAACCAGAACACAAGGGAGAGAGCAAGAAATACACCCCCAAAGAGGTGCTAAAAGACACAAAAAAAAGTAGTTAAATGGATGCAAGGCATGGAAGTACACAGGTAATCCAATTAGAATATAGTAAAGAAGTGCTTTGTGGGCAAGACAAACAATAAGAAGGAAAACAAGTGAATATGAAGCAGGGAAATGATATACAAGGAAGCCAGCAATCAAGAGCATGGGACTGACAACAATCCATATTTGAATGTATCAGAAACAATAGGTCTTTGATAACAGAGAGCTAGTCTATATGTAAGGATTAAAAAGAGGTATGTTAGAGACCAATGCACATCATCTTTAACCAAGGTATCATTCTCAAAAATGATAAAATTACAGAGTAAGACAGATGTGGGCTGGGACAGTACTGGATTACAACATAAGGTTAAGAAATAAAGAATCCGAGGTCGCTAAACTTGCAGATTATTTCAAATTATTGGAATAAAGGTGGAAAAGATTGATTGAGGTTTTAATGTTTTTTACTTTGGGAATAACAAACCACGCACAAGTTTATTCAGAAAGGTCCATTCATCTCTAAAATATGATTCCCACCAAGCTAGCCTAGTTGTTACCGGTAGAAGGATTTCTAAGAGCGCAGTTTATAAAAAGAAAGCATTAAGTGGTAACACGTATAGACACACATGCGCTGTGCTGAGTCAACAGGTAGAGTAGAGAACAGCTTTGAGAAGGGCCATGGAATTTTCAGATATACCAGTTCCACTAGTGTCTTCATCAGTGTGAAACTGGTCAAGCGGGCGTCAGAAAGAACATACCTTGGCATGGTGCCATGGCTGGTGATATGGGTTCTGTGCATAGTTTAGGCTAGAGCATCTTAGCAAAACTTTAGATTGAAGAATGCATTGAACAAACTAAGTAATGGAAACCCAGCTGGGGAGATGACAAATATAGTTGTTTGGGAGATTTATGTGTGGCTTGCAGTGAAGTATTTAAACAAAAAAATGCAACTCTGCTCAGTTTTACTAGAGACAAACAAGAACTTCTATTTTTTCGGTATGACAAGACAACAGCTAATAGGGAAATACTGTTAGAGATGAAATGATGGGCAACCAAATAATCAGGGATTCCCATTCTGCAACGGCAAAACTGGGAACCGGCTCATAATGAGGACAACGTGACTGCTGAAAATGATGCTAACACCCCTGCATCTGCCTGCTGGGAACTCACGTGAGAACTACTTCATAGATGTTGGGGTGTAGCTAAGGCAGCAAGTGACAGCTCCATTAATAACATGAAGCTACAGAGTGTAAATGAATTTCGCACGAAAAATGACAACCAAGTGTTCTGGAACGGCCACTCGGGGAGAGACTAAGGGGGGAGATTTGCTAGAGATGTTTCTGTTGACAGGTGGATCAGTGGAGCAGGTCAGACACGTGATTTGACATTAGGGAAACAGCAAGGCAATCAAACAGTTTTAGTATCTCCAGAAGGTGAAAGCTAGAGGGACTAAAGAAGGAAGGCCGAGAGGATGGAGAGCTATTACAGATCACACCCCAGGTTCTGTTAAAGTTGGAGTTAGCTACCTTGTCGACTATGGGAGCCGTGAGTGGGTGAGGTCGGGGCATAACATGGTCACAAGGATGTTGTCTCCGTGCATAGCCTACGGTTCTTATGTCCATGTATGCTTCCAACTAGCAAGTTTACAGCACATCTAGCCTTTAACGCCATATTTTAAAGGTTAGTCAAGCATGCAAGGTAGAATTTACCAAATTCAATAAAGATTTGCCATTTCCTCTGTGTTAAATGACGTGGTAAAACAGAGGGTGTTTGGGATAGGGTAAGTTAACTTGATTTTTAATTCAGACTAAACAACACTCCTAGCCCCAGGTAACTCAATCTAGGGGTAGGGAAGTTGGAACTAGATTTAATGACACACCTCAGCTTTCCCACCTTGATCAGGTCAACAACCATCCCCACTGTACACAAGCAGCCTCATTTCAACAGCACATAAGTCACTCATGGGCAGCCATCCAACACTTGAGCACAGCAGTCGAGTGCCCATCGTAACATGAGGTCACATTCCTTGGAACCATGAATTGTCAGATAAACAGCTATGTCAACCACAGATGAGCATCATCCCCAAGACATGTGAGAAGGGCCCACCAACATGCACAGACAAATGTCATATGATGCAATAACATGATGACAAATGATAAGCATCAGCAGTTGCACAGATATATAGGCAGTCATGTGCATAAGAGCAGCAGCCTTGGAACAAGTGGCCAGGATGTAGTCAGTAATCTTAAAATATTTGAACAACAGTTCTGGTACACTGATTCGCTCTGGAATAACTGGGTATCAATCACCACTAGCACAGAAAGGAGCAGCCCTGCCCTGCTGGGACACTGAGCAGGTCGATAGCATGTTTAAGCACCCATGCAATATTGCATTTCAGCAGCAGCATGGCATATTCAGTATAGACCGACAATATCAGGGGTACAGTGAGCAACTGAACAATACAGGGGTACAGTGAGCAGAACTTAGGACTGAGCCCTATTTCAGTAACTGGGCAAACTTAGCAGCACTCTATTGGGACTGGCCGCACAATGTGATATATGCAAAGCATTGACATTAGAACAGCATTCGGACATAATAGACCAAGAGTCTGGCTGCACCTGACATATGAAAGTAGCAATTCTCATGGTATTTAATTTCAGTGAACGGGAGTTTTCGCTGGCGTTTTACCGAGACTTCAACACCGGATTCCACCTCTGGCAACATTATTTACAAGTAGGGCACAGCTCTGGCACAGGATTTACGAGGATTCCTTTTGCGCAGGGACACACATCCGCATCTGAAACCCCAATGTCTCGACCTGCCACACTATTTTCCAATTGAAAAGGGTTTTTGCTGAGCAGCAGAAATAATGTTTTTTGATAACATGGCTGAGTCTGGAGTGTCAGAGTATTCCAAGAATTACTCATAAAATCTACCTCTACAATCCATTGACTATGTAGTCAACATTTTGGGAAAGATGTTCTTTAAATGTATAGCATGGTCCCATTTCCAAAGATTTGAGCCAAGGGTCAGTAATGAAATCGGCTCCCAGCACCCCCTTGCACGCCCCCATGTCCACCTCGTTGAAACAGGTAGGTTTTCTCACAGTGCTGAAGTAGTGATTTATGGGGCAGATGTACAGTGCTGCTCATGGTTCCCAGACTGCTGTTTCTTCTTTTGTTATGTGTGGTGTGCAGCAAGTCTTTTGGCCCTACAGTGCTGTTCATGGTCCCCCTAAGTCATGCATGGGGTGCAAGTCTTTGAGCCACACATCTGCTTTTAGGACTGCTCGTACTGATTGTTGCAAATATTGACCATTCCATTACATTCCCTGATTGTGACTACTGCAATATATACACTTAGCATTGATTTATAGCAAACACTCACTTGCCTTGGAATGTTGCATAAAAGGTAACAAATCTTTAAAGTGGTTTTACCTGTTGGTACAGAGAGTAGGGGTGGGGTGCCACAAACTATTAACCTTCGCTCACCAATAAGTAATATTCCTGCAGCAGCTGAAGAATTCTGAGCACCTACTTGTGTGCATCTCACTGCCAACGCCTGGTAGTGCTAGACGGTAGCCAGACTACGGAAGCCGGGAAGCACTCGTTCCGCAGAAAAGCTCCAAGTTATGAATAATTTGATTGGGATACCAGAACAGTGAGTACCATGAAATGCCAAAAACGTCAGTACAAGCAGAGGAATGCTGTCATTTTATGCAGTGCATATGCACAACGTTGGCAATGCGCATAAAGGAGGTGGCATTAACCTTACCTACACACCCATAATATATTTTACAAGGCCGGTGCTACTGTCACCAAAATGAAGGATCTAATTGTACCCAGAATGCACTTCTGTCACAATACATGCTGGGTGTGACTGAGACCCAAATGTATGCTTACACTAAGAGAGAGAGAAGAAGGGGGCTAGCTGTGGTGATGGTGGCAGCTGGGGAGTAAGATGGGGGCTTCAGAATCAAGAGTGTCACAGGAAGCCCGTCACAGAGGGAAAATAAGTCTGGCATGCAAGTGGTGGTGGCGGGCTACTGACCTGGCAACTGAACAGCAAACCACTGCTTACAGGCTGAGCACCGGTGGGAGGGGGAGGATCAGGACACAGAGGTCTGTGTAGTTAATCCATGAGAAGGAATGCCATGCTGGTGGGAGGGAGAGGAGCGGAACACATGGGTCTTCTAGCGGAATTTAGAAGAAGGACTGGTTTGCCGGTGGGAGGGGGAGGACGGGGACACATGTGCCTGTGCAGGGAACCCACATTACGGTTTGGAGGTGGCGGCCGCAAGTGGCTATTGTGAAAACAGGAGGCAGGGGGTTAGCATTGCAGTCTGTAGGCGGCAGCTGCAAGTGGCCATTGTAAAAACAGGAGGCATGGAGGATTAGCATTGCAATCTGGAGGCAGCGGCCGCAAGTGACCATTGTGAAAACAAGAAGTGGGGGGAATTAGCATTGCAGAATACGGCAGCACGCAACATGGGATGAGTACCACTTGTGAAAAGTGCTGCTAAAGAAATAACAAATGGAAAAAACCAGCGGCGGGCGGAGAAGAGAAGAGCAGAAAACTACAATTAAAAAAAAAATAGTTCTCTAAAAACAGCAGAAAGCACTGCGAGCGTAACAACACTGTCCTTAGCCAGTGCTCCTCTGCTGAACAACGGACGTGACATATCGCTGCCTGTACCAGTTAGGAGGCATCAGAAAAGAGCGACGCAGGAGTTGAACCAATGGTAAGTAGCAGGCGGGAATAGAGTAGTATTATTTGATTACAGTAGGCTTTGCAGACAGTGCATGCGTGCTGGCTATGCGCGACCTAAAAAGGATTATTTATGTGTATGCATTGTGTTATATATGGATTGTTTCTTCTAGCAAGCGGAAGAGTAGTTGTAATATTTTATGTTTTCTTTCTGTTTCATATTTAATTAAATTTTTGTTGTTTAAAACCTCATAACTGAATTTTGCAAATGTGATTAATTATAGTGTTGGTGGTGCTGTATCAGTCGCCACGTACGCTGAGATCTCAGAGCCTGGCTTTGTGCACTTGTTTCACGTGGGTCGTATGGGAGTGTGCTCTTTCTCTGTCTGGGGTCTGAAACTGTGGAATTCCCTCACAGAGCCTCTGAAGACATTGTGCGTCCTTATATGCATTCTGTAAAGGTCTAAAGACCTGGCTGCTTAAAGCTGTTAATCTGTTCATCTCCTTCTTTCCGCAGCGCCAGGGAACCCTTTTTGGGTAGCTGCACACTGATCCAGCGGGTTACCAGCTAGAAATACTCTCAAACCACATACTAACCTGGGCCCATAAACACACATTCACATAAGCTGGTAAAGTACTGCTGGGGTCAATTTGTTGTGATATGCCTCAAGTTTAATTTACTTTAACATTTTCTAATAATATTTTTTATGAATCAAAATTTACTTTCCTCTGGTCAATGGACCTTTTAGTTAACCTAGTATAAGGTAAAATACCATAAATTGAATATTTTAAATAACCACAGACTCCAGAAGAGTTTAAATGTGTATCTAGTTAAATTCATGTGAGCCAAAGCAAAATACAATTCGTACACCGTTTTCTCCAAGGAAGGAAAAATCAATCTATCAAATATGTCAGTAAAATCATCTAAACAATATTATTTCAATGACAGTACCTGGAGAGGAAAAAATAGAGAGAGCAGTACAATGACATACTACACAGAATTATAATTACCTAGAATGGTGTGGAAACCAACCCCTTGGCCAAGGGGCTGGAAGGGTCCCCTGGGACAGCTCAGGTGACTAAGGTTTTAGGACAGGTTTCAGGGACAGGATAGATTACCTCTTCTAGATCGGACACCGGTGTCGCACCCCTCTCGGACACTATCTTCCTCCTCGATTCTTCTGTGATCTTCTTCTAATTCTTTGCCTTATTTCCCTCCTCGATTCTTCCGCGATCTTCTTGGAATTAATTAGATTTTGGCTCTAAGTTCTGCAATTTGATTTTTCTTCAGTATTTGATCAGCTCTCGGACAGCATCCCGGTCTCTCAGCATCTCAGCAACACGAGCAGCAGTTTAACTAACTAAACTACCTCAATTATACCTTTCTAATGGCATGTACCACCACTAATTGTTTCGAATTTATGAAACTCCTAATTCTGATTGGTCAGGAAGGGGGGGATAATCATCACACCATGCTAAGTTTTAACAATTTTCTAGTTTGTTGTTCAGTGGTCCCGCCCCTTAATTATTTTCCCAAGCTTTATTTCCCACCCGCATTTCACATCTTTATCAATAAAAAGAATACATATAACAGTTGTCTTGTTCATCCTGCAGGATGTCCATCACTTTCCCAGGACATGTTGTGAACGCAGCCTTGGACGAGATCCAAGCACACTCTCATGGCTTCTGGCTGGTTGTCACTGCGCCTGCGTGAGGAGTCACGTGAAGTATAGACTTTAGCATCGCTCAGAGGCTCAAATACGAACTAATAGAGAGCTCAAAAAGAAACATGTTAAAATCAAAATAAAGTGATTTCACTGTATACCACCTATCTCTACTCTAATCCCATTTACTTATAAAAGGTCTCCCTGCATTAGCTTTTAGTAAATAGCATGTTTTAGTTTCAGCGAGGCAGATGCTTAGCATGTGAGCTTTCAAGCGGCCATTTTAGAAGTAAGTGCGCAGAAGCAGAAAATTCCCTCCAAGCTTTATTCCGTCATCCTGCGTAGATGCAGTTGACGCATGCGCAGTACAAATTTCTGCGTTAGCAGCCATTTTAAGTTTCACTCGGGGGTGCTTGTTAGTAAGACACATATGCAAGCTTCCTCTAAGCTACTTATATGGAATGTGGTGCATATTAGTCTTTGCAAACATGTATTAATACAGTGTTATGAGTTATTTGAGAGGATTGTTTCACAGCAAGTCTCTTTTATACGAGTCCTTGCTCCATCAGCACTTTACAAGACTAGAAATAAATAGTTATTTATATGTGGCACAAAAGAGTTAAATAAATATTCACTTCACAAGCCCATGGTATGTAAGAAGCCAGTCCTCCTTTCTCTTTCCAAGCTCAGTCACTTACTGAGGGCTAGCAGTTGAGATAGGTCTACCTTAATTCTATGACTTCCACTACTGCTGCCCTTTATGAATGAAGTGGCCTTATAAGCAAGAGTGCTCTGAATCGAAAAACATAATCCGAAACTGCTGATCACCAGGCTATCTTTTCAGCACACCTGGCAGACCCCCAACCAAATCCCAGTCCTGAGTAAAGCAAAGGTATCTGGAGACCAGTTACTTGTGAGGCAAAGCACCTCCAGCCTGCCTACAGCAGAGTGCTTGCTGTTGCATCCCCGGAGATACAGGTGAGGTACTCCTGTACAAACTCATCAGCTTACTGAAGGGACCACCCTCTGAAAAAGGGCCAACCCTGACATAAAACTGGCATTTCTCAATTTTACTTTTAAATCAGAGTGGCCAATCGTTAAAATGTAAATTGGGTTTCGATAGTCTGATCACTTTTTCCAAACAAAAAATAACACATAAGCAGCCATTTCAACAGCCAGCAGCTGCACGTGCACTCTAGCAATGGCACTAGTAGCATGAAAAAAGCAGCATAGGGGAAAGGATGAAACCAGAAAATGTTGTCCTGTAAAGGAATGCCACTTCAAACATTGCCAACATCGGACAGTAAATGGGTCCTTTAACAATGTCCTAAACAAGGGTGCGACAGAAAACTAATCAGCATGCAGACAAACCCCTGCTTCAGAACCACATCTAGACATTTTGGGAGGATTGGGCATCATGCATGTGTTAGTCGCACTGATATGACCACTTTAAAAGTGAATTGGCCAGCAGTTCAGCTCATTGTATGCCCCACCATCCCCTTATTTAACTTTGTCAACTTATGAACCTGGACATAACTTTGCTTGTAAAATCAAATAAAAAAGCATGCATGCTGCCTTTCAGGCACCTGTTAGTGCAAACACAATTGCTCTTTCTGTGGGTTGCATGCCACAATGTGTTCAAATGTTTAAAAAAGCTAAAGGAAAGGAGGGCAGAAGGGAGCTGGTGCTGTCTCGCCTTTTAAAGCCCCTCTGCCCCCTATCTCTTGAGGCTTTTTCCACTTGGCTAAACTCTTACCCAAAATCAGATTTAGCTCAACAACTTTACTACGTCTTAGTATTAAGATACCATCAGTAAGGGTTCAGGCACCCAGGTTCAGCAAGAACCAGCATTAGGGCTTAAAAAGTGGCTAGGAAAAGACTAAAAAAGTAAGAAAGTTGGAGTGGCTGGCAGGTCTTTTTTAGTAGCATTCCCTTTGAGCATGTCTTTGTTCACCTTTAGGGGTAGTTTAATAAAAAAAAAAAACTGCTGAGTTTAGACTCAAACACATCCTATCCACCTCTAGGGGTGAATCGCTCACTGATGCAATTGACCCTACACTGTGCTTTGTAAGGTAAGACTCTCTGCATAAGGCCCTTGCCAAGGTGAGGAATGTGGAGCAGGGGTCCCTCATGACAAAAACAGAAATAAAATCAGCATCTTGACGGCTTCCAGTCCATCCTAATGACTTCCATCTGCTGCATTTTCAATGTAATGGTAACTTTTTTTAAGACATGTATGCCCATGGGGTACTTACTATCCTGTGCCTACTTGGATCAGTACAGCTATCTTCCGGAGTGGGTCACCAGCACATGGCTGGGATTTACTTGATCATTCATTACCTGGATGGTTTCTTGTTCCTGGGCCCCAGGTGCTATGGGAGGTTTAAAGATTTGCTGTCCTCTTTCATTGGGCTCATTCCAAGTTTGGAGTTCCACTCACAGAGGATTAGACCTTGGATCCAGCTACTTCTCCATTATTCCAGGGACTGGGATAGACTCTGAAGGGGGGGATACAGGTTACCACAGAAGAAGGAGAAGGGTTCAAGAGTTCCTTAGAATCGAGTCATGGGTCACATAAGGTGGCTGTGAATCAGCTCCAGGTGCTGGCTGGGCAGCTCAATTTTGCCTTGCGGATCATTCCAACGGGCTGCCTCATGTCAAGATCCATTTCCTAGGCTATGTCAGGGCTGAGAGGAAAACATCAGCAGAATTGAAAAAAAGACATCAGGATCTGATTATTATTCCTAGAGTACGTCAATGGTGCAACAGTTTGGCCTGCGCCTGTCAAGTCAAGCTAAGATTTCAGCCTATTTTCTGCTGCTGCAGACCATGCTGTAACCCATTTTGTTTTAGCTTTCAATCTACTTCCAGGTTGCGGTGGGCACTGGTGTGAAATCCATGGGTGATCCGGAAAAGCTATTGGTTTTTGAAAAGCTGACAAAATTCTAAATTGAGCAAAGGGTCGTATCTGTAGATCCTGCACGTTTTGCCAAAATAAAATAATTGTTGTAAGATTGAAAATGAGTAGGAAAAACGGCCATTTGTGACAACGTTTTCATCTGTAGATTTTTGTCACAGTGGCCGATTTGCAAAAGCAATATCCCATTATATTATAGGGCTTGTAGGTTGTCCAAGATCCGAAGTACCCAGAGCCAACAAATGAGCTGTACATTACAATGTTTTTTCATTGTGTAACGAGTATAGACAAATTCATATGGTGAAATATGTAAAATGAAAAATGGGTATTAAAAAATCTATGTATTTCTGAAATGGGCGCCAGATATGACGTTTAGGAGCAGTTATTGTTTCTACATCTCTGAATTTGTGGGTAACCAATGCTTTCATGGGATTCATCGGGCACATTTTAAGATGTCTTCTTTCTTTTACCGTTGAAGGACTGGGTTATTCTAAGACCCAGCGGTGCCAGGGGACAACACCTGAAACCTTCGTGGGTTACCTGTTCTGGCGTACAAAACACAGAGACACGGGACACTTCCAGCGACGTCAAAGATCAGCGTTTATTTACTGCAGGGATACAGAAATCGCAAGAAGTACACAACGTGTAGGTTCTCGGAGACTGCTTCAAATTGCAAAAGTGGATTGCTCCTTTTATACACGTTTTTGCCATTGCACAACATGGCAAACAAAGGTTACAACTCAGTTCCCACAATAAACTTCAAAAGAGTCGCGTTCATGTTTCAGGAGGCCGGAACATAATTACAGCAGCATTGCCGGTTCCCAACTGTAAAAACATATCATCCCCACAGTTAAACGCATTCCATTCTGACTGTAAACACATTAAGAGAAGGGACAGAAACAGATGCAAAGAAAGAACAAGGATGCACGACAGATTGGGAAAGAGTGTTGGGAGTAATAACGGGAACTTGATTACAGGATCAAAGACCTCGTGCCCAATGCATGCACGACTGAAACAATAGACCAGCACGGTAAGATGAGCCTCGAGCGGGCCCATCTGCCTTTGCCGTATAATTTCCCTATAATAAAAGTCACCCTCAAAGGAACATGTGTCCTTCGTGTAAGCTTGGGAATCCCAGGGTCACAGAACGGACAAAGTCCGTTCGCTGGCTACTTGAGGGCAAGAAACAAAATGGATGCCGCATCTAAAATGGAACCCGAGGGTTCGGATGGACAAACCCAAAAATGAGACGAACCATACGTGGTTGCGTAGCGAAACTGCGTACACCCACTAAATTCGTCATTTACGGTTCGTAGACACCAAACTCATCCATATTCGACAACACCCAAAAAGTGTCGTTCCGTCTCGCACGGAACCTCAGACGCTCCTTTTGCCCTCATGTAGGCAAGCACTAGTCAAAATCGGAATCAATTTCGATATTCATCAGATCGTTCAGCTGTTGCTGAAACATCATTCTATCCATCAATGTCTCCTTGGTAACAGATGGCCGTCTTATACACGTCGTAGCACAAAGGCCACATAAGGCAGGACCACACTGTACACAAAGACAACAAGTGAATAGAAACGTTACAACAACCCCTACGATCATCAGAATCTTCCAACCCCAAGTGGACATCAAACCCCAAAACCATCCTAGAAGTGTCCAATTACCTTCGTCCACGTATATGGACTCGGAAATCTTATGCAACTTCGAGATGGCTTGGTAAACAGTTGGAGCATTGTCAGGAATAAAAATGCAACAGCTCGAATGGATAACTTTAAACACACCACCTCTATCTGCGAGAACAACGTCTAGAACCATACGGTTCTGCAACGTCATGAGTCTATCCGCCTTAAGTTCGGCTGTTAAATTACCAAGGGCACTCGCAGTTATATTAGCAGTCGACTCAACTACACGGGTCAACTGTCTTAGGTTCCTACTATTAACCATAGGTCCCCAAAACGGCAAGAAACCCTTAAAGAAGTCTCCTGCTTCTTGACCGGCAGTGTCCTCTTTGCTAATAACGCCTCTCACAATTCTAGTCTTGTGATAGGCTGAGGCAACTGTAAAAGTCGGTGGTAAAAGATTCGCAATATAACAGGTACCCGAGAAGTCACGGGGTAACCATGTATATGCACGTTCATAACATACGAAATAAGTGCCCTTAGCAGTCAGAAAAACAGGGGAAGAGAGCATCGGTAGGACATACGTGTCAGTACAAGCACTGTTCCCAAGTTGTGCTCTCGGATTTCGACCCAAACCCTTCAAGCAGAAATTACCGAGGTGGGGTACGATAAATATTGGGGACGAACTCTTGAGCTGTCTATCACCCACTGACGTACTATACTCAGCCTCACTCAGATCCTTATAGGCTTGCACCTCTTCATCTGGGATAAGCGATGCATCAAAGACATCTCTATCTAGATCAGCAATCGCTATCGCCAAAGGCTTGTGGTACGGACCAGGACCAAAGTTTGCAGAGCGTGGCTCTCGACTGGGGTAGGAATCTAGTGCACTACGGAACATAGTTTGGAATGCTCGAGCTGACCCTTGGGGGCTATAAGGAAGAACCAGATACGGAATACCCCTATCCATGGTATGTGGCATTAACCCACACACCCAACAGTTGGTAGTATTCATCACCAACTGATGCTGATGTAGGAGTTGAACGAAGGAGTTATTCATGAATTCCGCACGTCTAACCTGTTCGTGTTGAGGCAGGGGATGAAAAGAATGTGGGGAAACAGTGGTAATAGAGCTTAGTTTAGGAGAAAGAGTAGGTGAAACAGAGGGTAACAACGACTGTATTCCAAAATACACTCCACCCACCAATAGCATAGACACAGTCAGAAACAGTAGGAATACCTGAAACAGAAAACATTTTGTTCGTACAATCTTATGCAATTTTGATCTTTGCGCCGACATCCTTTCTACTTCCAACAGCTTAGAGAATGCCATCCTCTAAAACCGTCCGTGACGTACTTGACGCACTTCGTTCTGAGTAGCGATTATCAATTCCCAGGAGTTCCCAGGAGTCGACAAAAGTAACCGACCTAGTGTCAGAAACCTGCTAAACAGAAAGGAGTACCCGCACGGCCCTGCGGTTAACCCGGATGATAGGTTTTTCTTAAACACTCTGCTTTAATACAAATCTCTTAGCAGTGAAAAGCACATAAAAAGAAACTCAAAAAGAAAGGATGTAATTGTTCATAATGTTCGTAGCACCAGAAAGAAAATATAAAACAACATTTTATTAGTCCTTGCTACGTGGACGAAGAAAGTATCGATTTCTTCCAGGTTGAGTCTGCTCTACAAACAATTGTTCAGCTGGTAAAACAGTGTTCGGTGGAGTGGACGACGATTCAGACCTTGAGTTCTCTACGACTGATGACTCCACAGGTGTGTCTGGCAGCGACGAATTGTCTCCTACAGGTTGAGCATCACTAAACGGCACGAAGCATAAAGGGGTCACAGTTTCCGTTGCCGCAATCCCAGTTCTCACCCAACCATCTGTTGGTGAGGGGATTGGTACTTTTTTCGTGTGGCCAGCGTGTACCCAGTTCTTTCTGCCTTCCAACCGAACTGCAGTCCTCGTTGTTAATAAGACTTGAAAGGGTCCCACAAATCTCGGCTCCAAGTTACGTTTTCGGCCAAAATTTCGGGTAACGACCCAATCGCCTGGCCGGAGCTGATGTCCAGGACCCTCTGTCTGCGCCGGTAGAGCTTCAAAGACCTGTTGGTGAATTAACCTCAATTTAGTGGTCAAATCATGAAGATAATCAATTAGCATTGGATACTCAAGACTATCAAAGGCCTTAGGTCTCGGGACTCCCCAAATGTTCGCAGGGCGGCCGAACACAATCTCATATGGGCTAAGCCCTACTCGAGAGTGTACAGTCGCTCTGGTTGACAGAAGAGCCAGAGGCAAGGCATCAGGCCATGATAGACCAGTCGTAGCTTGTACCTTTGCAAGTTTCAGCTTCAGGGTACCATTGTACCCTTCAACTAAACCCGCTGCCTGAGGATGATTAGCGCTATGGAATTTCTGACGAATTCCAAGGCCCTTACATACACTCTGCATCACACTCCCCACGAACTCACTTCCATTATCTGACCACACAATCCGTGGCATTCCATACCGAGGAAAGTATTCCTTCAGTAGGACTTTCGCTGTGGACAGGGCAGTGTTATCCTTAAGGGGATAGGCCTCAATCCATCTGGAGAACGCACAAACCACAACCAAAACATATTTTAGATTATTGCATCTCTCCATATGGATGAAATCCAGTTGGATAACCTCAAAGGGACAAACAGGGGGAGCAAAATGACCAGGTGGAGTGGGGGTGCCCTTGCCAGGATTATGCATCAAACACACCATGCAATTCTTAACCACTCTCTCAGCACATTTAGCAGTACCATCATTCTTCCATACAGGGGACAAAAACGTGCATATCCCTTTCGCACTAATGTGTGACAACCCATGAGCCATCGTCACGACAGCTAATACATACGCATCCGGTAACATCCACCTCTGACGTTCCGACAAGTCAACCCAACATCCATGCATATCCAACTTTCCCGTGCTTTCTTTCCACTTGGTCTTTTCAGCTCCAGTGGCCTCGTTCTGAATTGCTTTCACACTCTCAACAGTGTCTTCACACATACCAGTTCCTATCGACCATCTCGCTGAACTTGTCACATACATTCGGGTTGCAAGATTCTTAGCCGTTTCCTTAGCAATCTCGTCCGCAAATGCATTACCACGACCAACATCATCCGTCACCTTTCGATGCGCACTACATTTAACGATCGCCACCTGTTTAGGCAATGTAAGTGCATCCAAAAGATCATTCACGAGCTGCCCGTGTTGGATCTTCGTGCCATGCGATGTCATAAATCCTCTTTCTCTCCACAATCGTCCAAAACTGTGCGCAACGCCGAATGCATACTGACTGTCGGTAAACACATTCACTCGCTTTCCTTTAGACAAAACACATGCTCTTGTCAATGCAATCAACTCTGCCGCTTGCGCTGAATTCTGATTTAATCTCGCAGTTTCCACAACCGTACTCAACGTCACTACAGCATACGCAGTCGTCACATCGCCATTCGGCAATTTAAAACAGGAACCATCAACATACAAAGTGCCATCTGGATCTGTCAATGGAGTGTTTTTCAGGTCCACACGACCCTTTGTTTCTTCCTCAGTTCGTAAATAACAATCATGTGGTGGTACATCATCTGATTCCATATTAGTCGGCAACAATGTCGCCGGATTCAATACATTACAACGCTTGATCTGTATATGACTTGCCAAGAGGGTCAACTCATACCCAGACAACCTTGCACTCGTCAGATGTTGAGTTTTTGTCCGATTCAGAAGAGTGTCAACTGCATGCGGAACCATCACTATGAGCATATTATCCATGACCAGACCTGCGGATTGTCGAATAGATGCCGCAGCTGCCGCCGTCGCCCTCAAGCAACTCGGCAACGCTCTAGCTACCGGGTCTAGGGTCGAGGAAAAATATGCACACGGACGCTGCTTGCCACCAAATTGTTGCGTTAAAACGCTCAACGCACAACCTTCCCTCTCGTGGACGTATGACGTAAATGGCTTACTGTAATCAGGAGTACCTAACACAGGAGCCGAACACAACGCATCACGCAGTTCAGAAAAACTTTTCTGACATTCTTCCGTCCATGGCAAAGGAGTCGAAACATCCTTGCATGTGAGAGCTATCAATGGCTTCGCTAACAGTGAAAAATTTGAAATCCACTGTCTGCAGTATGACGTGATACCTAGAAAGGCACGCACATCTCTCTGAGTTGTTGGCACAGTCATTCGAGCAATTGCTGCAATTCTTTCGGGGGTCAACCTTCTTCTCGCCTTTGACAATAAGTGACCTAGGTAGGTTACTTCTTGACAACAATATTGCAATTTAGAAGGTGACACTTTGTGATGTAAGTCACAAAGATGCTGTAACAGTGACACTGTAGCAGTCTTGCAAATCTGTTCAGTGTCAGCAGCAACCAACATATCGTCAACGTACTGAATCAAGGCCGCACCAGTTGGCAGCACGAACGCATCAAGTTGACTCTTTAGGGCTTGGCTGTAGATCGATGGACTTTCACAGTAGCCCTGAGGTGCACGTTTGAACCTGAAGCTACGACCACCTAATGAGAAACCGAATAAATCTCTGCTTTCCTCAGCAATCGGAATGCTAAAGAACGCATTCTTCAGATCGATTACCGAGAACCATGATGCAGAGGCTGGAATCAGAGTCAGCAAAGCTGTAATGTCAGGTACCACGGGAAACTGTGGAACAACAATTTTATTTACCTCCCTTAAATCAATAACTAGACGGTACACAGGAGGCTTGGAGGGATCAGTTCGCTTCAAAATAGGCAACACAGGACTATTACACACGTTACCTCGTGTTTCCTCAATGACATCTTTATCGATCAAATCGTAAATGATCGCTAATAGTGCTCGTTCACCATCAAGGGAGATACGATACTGAGGTATGCGCGGCAATCGCGCGTTGAATTTCAATTGAACAACATAAGGGGGTATATCCAGCAGGCCCACATCATTGGGACCTGTCGCCCACAAAGAAGCCGGAAGAAAACTCAAGTCCGGTGGGAGCTTATCAATCGACAAATACATAGGAGAGATCACTCTCTGACCCAATGTAAGCTCCACTCCCGCGGGAGAGCAATACAAAGTCGCATGTAACCGTTTCAACAGATCCAAGCCCAAAAGATTCTCACCACAACCAGTAGTCAAAATCAACGGAGCTTCTAACTCAGAAGACCCAATTGTAAGGGGCAAAGGGCTAGACACTGGATTGCTAACAGGGGCGCCAGAGAATCCAACGGAAACATTCGTTAAGCCAGACAAAGGCGCGCCAGGGAGTTTCGAATGCATGATGGAACTTTTTGCTGCACCAGTGTCCAACAGAAAAGGCTCAACTACGCCCATTGTGGCAACTGCGACATAAGGCCCTCTCTGATCAACCGGAACTGATACTTCTCCCTTCCTCTGTCTACGGCTGTCCTAGTAGATACCATCCGCATCAACATCATGCTCAACATAATAGTCATCCACATGATACTGTGCAGATCTACCAGACGAGAGATCGCGTCGATCGAAACAATTTTGCGAGTCTGAGGAAGTGGCAAGACGGTCGGTCTGATTCAGAGTAACACCGCGACCTCTACCACGTGAAGCTTGTTGAGGACCACTACGACCTCCCCGAGCCAAAACACCATTGTTCCTGTCACGTAAAACTGGACAATTAAACTTCAAATGGCCCTCACCCCGACAATACGCACATTGATTATACCCCAACACAAAGCGAGGTGCAGAAGAGTCATTACGCAACTGTGATCTAGAAAACTGCGATTGCGATCGATTTGGCTGTTGCGAGTCATTGTAATTCGAGCGCGGAGGATACGCTTGCTGCAATAAGACCTTAGTTTTAAGATCCTTCGTTTTCTTGTCGGCGCGTTCGCTTTCTTCCTTCTCTCTGTTTTCGTAGTACTGGGCCGTAGCTAATATCTGAGCAGTGGTAGAAACAGCCCACGAACTTTCAGAATTCTTCAGCTTGTTGCTGAGTTCAGGCAACAAATTCGATACGAATTTATCAACGAACAACCGCTGACCACCCTCAGAGCTCATGTCCTGACCACTATGATCAATAAATGCCTCCTCAAATCTCGTAAAGAAATCGGAGACACTCTCATCCCTCTTTTGTTTGCACGCAGACAACTTGTCCCAATTAACGCGTATTGCTGGCATAAGTGTCTTCATAAGGGTAATTATCCTCTGGGGCAAATCCGCAATAAGCTGTTCAGGTTTAGCCCCACCAACTTGCTGGGCATCTGCCGCCGCAAGAGCAGCCCAATCACCGCCTAACTCGGCCGCGTGATTCTCATGACGGATTTTCGCCCAAATCGGCTGAGGCACTACATTGCCAAACAACATGTCAATATCGGCAAGGTTCATAACGGTAGCATCCACTAGTTGGGACAACTCCTTATAATAACCTGCAGGATTTTTACGGGGGTCGGGCAAGGTTTGCTTTACCTGCAAAACTTCCGATCGCTTCCAAGGGAGGTGTATCCAAACTCTCTGAAAACGTGCTGGAATAGCGGGATTAGCATTAGGATCACCTGGCATCCATACTGGGGGAACTTCCCGCATAGGATACTGACCAGGTTTTGCCATCCACTCTTCAGTCTCGTCCTTAAACAATGCTCGAGGTTGCACTGTACATCGAAAAGATAACAGACGCTCTAGAGCACATCGAACATTATCACCTACAATCACACCAGTCGAAAATTGATTCTGGAGCTCAGAGACCTCGGGCGGTACATTATCAACCGCATCATTATCCCACTCTTCTCTCAAAGATTTACACATTTCCTCGAACACGAGTCTTTGTGTGGGCGCATTAAACTGGGAAAATGTCTCGAACACTATACGCGAAGTGTACTTCGCAGGATGGCGAATCCATCTACGCGCCGTTTTTACCAACGACTCACGTTCCCTACCATCAGGAATCTGACTGCGCCTCTGAGCAACATCAGAAAGAGTCGATCCGAGTATTGGCCCAAAAAGCGGAGAATAGAGAGTAGCAACAGCGTTAAAGAGACGGCTACGAACAGAAGGAGAAGAAGAAGAAGGTACAGGAGCAACAACAGTAGGAGTAGAAACAGTAGTAGTAGACGGAGTAACAGGAACAGTGGTAACAATAGGCTGACGAGGGACTGGCAAAGGAGCAGTAGGAAGAAGAGCTGGTAAAGGAGGATGAACAATCTGCGGTACAAGAGGATTCGGGAGAGCAGGAGGAACGACGGGCTGACCAGCAGCCGCCAGAACAGCAGGTTGAGGAATAGGAAGAATCATAGGACCCACAGTATCTGGAGCATAGGGAGGTGGTGATTTCAATAGATAAGACAATAACGAATCTTCTATCACTTCCTCTCCCGTCTTATCAGAATTAGACGGTAACGCCGGATAACACTTATCCACCGCCATGTGATGAAGTCGAGCACTAACTTCCTGCTCCTTCTCATCTTTGTCTCGCTGATACTGTTCTGCATTTCGCATCACCGTAATAACACCTTCTCTCTTATTTTTCCTAATCTGTTTGATTTCTTTCTGCTTGGCCTCTTTGCGCCATAACCGGAAGGAATCAAACATAGCCGGCCTAGCCTTCCTTTTAAACAGTTTAGCTTCAAGATTATCTAAGACGGCAGTTTCGAAACTACCATGTGATGGCCAACTAAGAACACCATAATTTTTAGTGTAACGAACCCAATATTCATTATATACGATAGGACCTACGCCATGGCGACTATAGAGCTCATAAATTGGAGTTCCAACCGGAGGTATCGGACATGAATCCTCCAGCCGGGAATCCGTGCTGCAACATTTAAGGAAACCAAACAAAGTACTACGGCCAGGCATCGTGCACACTAACCGAGTTTACAAACTTCGAGGGCTATCGAATTATGATGTCCTCGCACAAAAAATGCAAGACCCTCGGTTTTTGGCAATTGCAATCGTCAAATAAAACCCAACAACTAAGAACCAACAACTAAGAACCACAAATGCAATGGAACCATGCAAACAACAAAGTAACTCTGGGAGCGACCCACAAATACTTAACTGAAAGAGCAATGGCGTCACCAGGAAGGCCCGTCTATCGTCTCGCCGTACAAAGGACTACGCCAGGCGCCAAAACAGGTCGACAGTCAGGGCATCAGTCCGTCGCAGCCGTCTGGAAGCGGGAATCTTCGCGGGAAAAGACTTCGGACCACTTATTTCAACAACTGGATCGATGAAGCGGGGTGCACCTTCCCTCGGAGATTTCACACGAAGTTCCTCACGATCGTCGGGCTTTGGACCGGTACCACTGATGTCGCCCCTGGTTGGGCGCCAACTGAAGGACTGGGTTATTCTAAGACCCAGCGGTGCCAGGGGACAACACCTGAAACCTTCGTGGGTTACCTGTTCTGGCGTACAAAACACAGAGACACGGGACACTTCCAGCGACGTCAAAGATCAGCGTTTATTTACTGCAGGGATACAGAAATCGCAAGAAGTACACAACGTGTAGGTTCTCGGAGACTGCTTCAAATTGCAAAAGTGGATCGCTCCTTTTATACACGTTTTTGCCATTGCACAACATGGCAAACAAAGGTTACAACTCAGTTCCCACAATAAACTTCAAAAGAGTCGCGTTCATGTTTCAGGAGGCCGGAACATAATTACAGCAGCATTGCCGGTTCCCAACTGTAAAAACATATCATCCCCACAGTTAAACGCATTCCATTCTGACTGTAAACACATTAAGAGAAGGGACAGAAACAGATGCAAAGAAAGAACAAGGATGCACGACAGATTGGGAAAGAGTGTTGGGAGTAATAACGGGAACTTGATTACAGGATCAAAGACCTCGTGCCCAATGCATGCACGACTGAAACAATAGACCAGCACGGTAAGATGAGCCTCGAGCGGGGCCATCTGCCTTTGCCGTATCATTTCCCTATAATAAAAGTCACCCTCAAAGGAACACGTGTCCTTCGTGTAAGCTTGGGAATCCCAGGGTCACAGAACGGACAAAGTCCGTTCGCTGGCTACTTGAGGGCAAGAAACAAAATGGATGCCGCATCTAAAATGGAACCCGAGAGTTCGGATGGACAAACCCAAAAATGAGACGAACCATACGTGGTTGCGTAGCGAAACTGCGTACACCCACTAAATTCGTCATTTACGGTTTGTAGACACCAAACTCATCCATATTCGACAACACCCAAAAAGTGTCGTTCCGTCTCGCACGGAACCTCACCGTGTCTTACATTTGGAAGGCACAAATGCAGCAAAATCCAACTGGTAATAACAAATGTACTATATTATGTTCCCACATGTCTTTTGATACAAATGGAACTTCACTTCTGTGGGTAGGCCTTGTGCCTACCACAGGAGACGGCCCCAAACACAACATGGAGGCATCACATTTTTCCACTGAAAGCTAACCCTTTTTAGGTCTCGCCTGACCCAGCGCAGGAGCAGAGGCTGGTAAACCTCGTCATGTTAATTAAGCGCCCACGATCACTTTCACTTTCGCGGCGCCCCTTTAATGCTCTCGTTTAAAGAACATCAAACATCAAAGAACATGTTGTGTTAATGCTTTGCTGCGCCGTTTAACTTACAATGTGCTTTCTCTTTCCACAAACTCGATGTTTGTGTTCCTTTATTTTGAGATGCTTTTAGTATTACTGTTTTGTGACTTAAAGAACATTAAGGAAATGTTACTGTGAAACTGAACAACGTTCACAGTGTTTATTTCTGATTGCAGCAGCTGCTTCATGTCCGTTGCACCATTCAGGGAGTCCTTTCGTTGGCGCTTTCAGGAGGACATGATGAGGAAGCTGGAAACTTTTGGCACATTCTCTTAAAAAGCACAGCATGTTGGTGACTGGTTAATTGATTAGACCTATGTAGCGCTTTAGATCTCAAAGCACTATGGTGGGTGCAGCAGTTACAACTCATGAAATATGGGGTGCGACTTACAAGGAGGGGTCAGGTTTGAGTGCACATTGGCTGCAATCGAACTCTTAAGATGATGGGCTGTGTGTATCCATTATTAGCACTCAGTCTTCGCTAAGTGATCTTGTTTGTTTTGTTGTTGTGTTAATGTTTTACTGCGCCCGTTTGACTTACAACATGCTTTCTCTTTCCACAAACTCGATGTTTGTGTTCCTTTATTTTGAGATGCTTTTAGTATTACTGTCGCACACACAACCACACACACAACCACAACCACACACACAACCACAACCACATGAACAACCACATACACAACCACACACACACACAACTACAACCACACACACAACCACACACACACACACAACCACACACACACACACACACACACAACCACACCCACACAACAACCACAAAACCACACACACAACCACACACACAACCACACACACAAACACAACCACACACAGCCACACACAACCCCCCACACACACACACGTACAACCACACAACCACACCCACAACCACACACACACAACCACACACACAACCCCAACCACACACACAACCACACACACAACCACACACAACCACACCCAACCACACACACAAACACACACAACCACACACACCCACACACACAAACACACACAACCACACACACACACACAACCACAACCACACACCCACAACCACACGCACACAACCACACACACAACCACACACACACACACACAACCACAACCACCCACACACACAACCACAACCACACACACCCACAACCACACACACAACCACAACCACACACACAACACACGCAACCACACACAACCACACACACCCAACCACACACACAACCACACACACAACCACACACACAACCACACACACAACCACACACACACAACCGCACACACAACCACACACACACACAACCACACACACACACACACACACACGCACACACAACCACACATACACAACCACACACACACACACACAACCCCAACCACTTACACAACCCCACACACAACCAAAACCACCCACACAACCACACACACAACCACACACACAACCACACACACAACAACACACACAACCACACAAACAACTACACACACAACCATACCCACAACCACACCCACAACCACACACATAACCACACCCAACCACACCCACAACCACACACACACACAACCACACACACACACAACCACACACACACAACCACAACCATACACACACAACCACACACAACCACACACACAACCACACACACAACCACAACCACACAAAACCACAATCACACACACAACCACACAAAACCACAATCACACACACACAACCACACACACAACCACCCACACAACCACACACACACAACCACCCACACAACCACACACACAACCACACACACAACACCACACACACAACCACACACACAAACACCCACACAACCACCCACCCACACCCACAACCACACCCACAACCACAACCACACCCACAACCACACTCACACACACAACCACACACACAACCACACACACACAACCACACACACACACAACCACACACACAACCACCCACACAACCACCCACCCACACCCACAACCAGACCCACAACCACACCCAGACCCACAACCACACTCACACACACAACCACACACACAACCACACACACAACCACACACACACAACCACACATACACAACCACACACAACCACACACACACACAACCCCAACCATACACACAACCACAACCACACACACAAACACACACAACCACACACACACACAACCACACAAACCGCAACCACACACACACACAACCACACAAACAACCACACACACACAACCACACCCACAACCACATCCACAACCACACACACAACCACACACACACAACCACACACACACACATACACACACAACCACACACACACACACACAACCACACACACACACACACACACAACCACACACAACCACGCCAAGCATTGGCATAGCCAATAGGTCTCGCCTTTGGGACCTTATAAGTGTTTAGCCACGCAACAGTTGATGTGGTTGCACCAAGGATAGTGTGCTGCATAACTAAATACTTAGAAGGTCCCAAAAGCAAGACCTATTGGCTATGCCAATGCTTGTTTGTATTGTAGGTAGCTGTGGATTTTGTGTACTAACTTGCTTATGGAAACCTAGCAATCATGTACATTTTTGGAAATTAGACACCTAGGGAAATCCAGAGCAGGGTGACTTGAACGGCTCCTGTCAGCTTTTCTGAAACAGAATCCTTTTCAAACATCAAACTTCTACTAAAAAACACAGTTTCCTCACATTTTCTAAAGGAGACCTCTGGAATCTGAGTGGAACCACAAACCTCTTACCACCTAGCATTTCCCAAAGATTCCCTATAAAAATGGTACCTCATTTGTGTGGGTAGGCCTAGTGCCTGTGACAGCAAAAGGCCCAAAACGCAACATGGACACATTACAGTTTTCCACTGAATACTAGTCCTTTTTTTGCCATGTCAGTAGCAGTGGACTTTGTGTCCTATCTAGAAAAACCTAACAAACCTGTACATTTTTTAAAACTCTAGACACCTAGGGGAATCCAAGGTTGGGTGACTTCTGTGGCTCTCACCTGGGTTTCTTACCCAGACGCCGTTGCAAACCTCAAACTTTGGCAAAAAAAAACACATTCCACTCACATACTTTCAGGAAATTTCTGGAATCTGTAGGGCTCCATAAATTTCATACTACTCTGTGTTCCAAGCTGTCTCCCAATAACCACAGTACCCCACTGAGTGTGGGCCAAGAGACCACCACACAAAAGCCCCTAAAGCGCTATGTAGAGAGATCAGCATTAGGAGTAGCTGCAGTATATGGGGATGTGCTGGGCTACCACTGATGAAAACCTACCAACGACAGACAATTGTCAAAACTAGACACCCAGAGGGTATAGGGTTATGTGCCTTGTATGAATCCAATTGGTTTTCTTACCCACAATGCCCTGCAAATTTCAAACTTTACACATTTCCCTTAAATTTCTGTGATGGAAACTTCCGGAGCAGGAGGAATCCACAAAATTCCTACCACCAAGTCTTCCCTTAATTCTCCCAATGAAAACACTATCCCCAATTGTGTGGCTAGGCCTAGTGATCGCAACAGGAACAGACCACACTTCGCTCAATGGAAGTTCCACTCTGGGACTCCTATTGATCCTGGTTAGCTCTATTCCTGTTGCGATCACTGGGCCAAGTGACACAAGTGTTTTTTATCGGGACAAGTAGGGGGAACACTGGGTGGTGGGAATTTTCTCGATGCCTGTGAATTCCAGAAAATAATGTCACAGATATGCAAGGAACGTTCATGATTTTAGGCAAAGTTGGAGATTCGCAGGACATTGTGGGTAAGAAAACGTCATGGGATCCACGTGGAGCGCATCACCATGGTCTGGTTTTCATAAATTTGTCAATTTGGTAGGTTTCTCTGAGTTGTGACTGAGCGCAGCTACCCACAAATCAGGTTTGTGTTTTTTACAGGAAATGTTGATGTCTCCACATCACGTTTTGGGGCTTTTCTTATTGTGAATGCTAGGCTCACCCAATCAAGAAAAGTAGTGTTTTTATCCGAACAAGTGGATGAATACTGGGCAGTAGCTATTTTTTGGGTGCCTGTATACTCTGGAAGTTTATATCACAAAAATGCAGGAAAAAGCATGATTGTAGGCAGTGTTTGAGGTATGCAAAGCAGTGTGGGTAAGAAAACATTATGAGATCGATGAAAGGCATACCACCCTGGACTCCCCTCAATGTCTAGTTTTACGAATGTCTGAGGGTGGTAGTTTTCCCCAGGAAGCAACATACTCAAGACCAAAAAATGCAGCCGTTCACCATGGCGAGTTTAACGATGTTGGGTTTATCCCTACTCTCCTAGCCCATATGTAAAAACAACACCCAAAAGAATCAAACATCCACTTGCCATTGGGATGGGATACTTTTAGTCCACAAAGGAGCAGAAAGGCTTTAGGGGAGAAGGTATGGCCTGATGTCCGGATGGGCCACATCCACCCCATTATTGGATAAAAAAAAATATAGGCCTACCATCCAGGGGGCTCTCTGCCTCCCAGGACAAATTGGGGGAAAACTCTGTGTCTGCCTTCCAGGGAGGCTAAAATACTGGTTTGTTCCTTCTGGGGTGGGAGCATGTCCTAATGTCAGAGTGTGATGCCTGAGCTCCTTTCTTTTGACCCAAATGCACAATCCCTGGTGTCTAGTGTGCTTTCTACCCCACAGGGGGCAGATCTCAGGCAACCTCCCCAATTGGGACAAGACTCCTATCTGCCACCAGGGGGGCAGAAAGACACTATCGCCCCTACCGGGGTTGGGGTATGTCTCAATGCCAGGGTAATCAGACCCTTTTTTTATTTGTTTTGGAGCCATTTTGAATTTCCTCGAGTCTTGTGGGCATTCTGTCCCCCACAGAGGCAACTTCGGGGCAAACCCCTTGCATGCCCCGGGGGGGGGGGGGGGGAACAAAAGATTGATTTGGCGCTTTTGTTTTGGGGGCATGTCCAATGCCACAGTACAACTGCTGTATCCCTTGCTTTGGCACCAAATGCAAAATTCCTGGTGTCTTGTGGACTTTCTACCCCCCCAGTGGGCAGATATGGGGAACCGACCCCCAAATCGAACAAACTTCCTATCTATCCCCAGAGGGACAGAAAGACACTAATGCCCCTTCTGAGGTCAGGGTACAGCTCGATGACAGGGTAGGCCACCACTTCCTTTTGTTTGTTTTGAAGCCATTTTGAAATCCCTGGTATTTAACGTGTTGTCTGCCCTGTTAATACGGAGTTAATACAGTTATCCATCCCAAGGGAGGGCAGAAAGTGTATTGGACCCTGGAGTCGGGAAGGCACAGGCCCATGCCCAACAGCCCCTCTCCCCCAAAACAATACTGCAGAAATGCAGCTCTCTTGTCTAGTGGTGCTTTTTTCCCCTAGTGTCTAGCAGAGTTTCTGTGACCATGGTGGGGCGATTGGAGCTAATCAACGCCATCTACTCCCAATGGGTGGCAGTAAGCCTGTCTACACATTGGTTTGGGGTAAGGGCATGGTCAGTCCCTTGGTGGGTAGCCCCCACCCCTATATTTTCTTTAAGTTTTTCCTTGCCCAAGGGTCTGCTCCCTCAAAATCGATGGTGCCCTAGTGGATTGATCCCTGCTTGGAAATGGCACTCCTGTGGAGATCCCCAAACAGGGATCCCCTGGACAGAGTTACTATTGGAAAAGAGCGATTATCCCTTTTCCAAAGATACCTCTCTAAAGAGAATCAGTGATCAGGGGCTGAGATATATCCCCTGAGCACTGATGCAGTGAAAGTAAAACAAGCCAATAGGCTCATTTTACTTTCATTATACTGTAATGATGTCAATACGCAGACCGTCATTAGAGTAAAAAAAAACTCATGCTGCTCAGGAAACTCACCAGAGGAGACTTTATACACCTCTACAGTGACAGATGCACTGTGGAGGCAGTGTGGCCGCTGGCCGCACTTAAGAAATTGAGGAACTGGGACTGATTTTCCGGACCATCCTCTTTGCTTCCTCATCATAAAAGCCCTCAAACACTAGGAGAGAATGGAGGAGGCTGGTCCTGACAGGAGGCATTCTATCAACTTGGACAAGTTAGGAAGGATCCTCAGTGCCCTTACAGTAGTCTTTAATTTTAAGGATGAAACGGTACTGTCTATAATTACTTTTGCCATGGCCCTTAATGGGGTATTTGGGATTCTGAATTTGAGGCAGGATGCAAAGAAGGACATTCAAAAGGGGGTGATGCTAAAACACACTACCTGGTTAGTGGGGAACTTTGAAGTTAACCTCCGCTATTCTAAGACACATCAGCTAGAAAAGGTGGATCAGGTGATTCTGAGACAAGCGGGTGGGTACCAGGATTGTCCAGTCCCCGCAGTAAATGATTATTTAAGTAATCTATCGGCTGGCCCAACCTCCTTTCTACTGGTCTACGGCAGCAATATTCCTCTCACTTTATAGTAGTTTAGTGAGTTGCTGTCCATGGCACTACAGGCAGCTCATATAGATAATCATATCTTATTACATGCAGCTGAAATAGACATTCATAACATGAGCTCCCGTTCATTCAGGATAGGCGCTGCTTCATCAGCCAGCTGCAGGTGTTGACTTCAACGTTAGGACAGTTAAAAGGATAGGGAGATGGAAGTCGGGCAGCTACAAACACTGGATTTACCTAAGCCTGAATTAGGCTGCACGCTCCAAAAAAATAGCAGATGTCATTCATTAACAGTATCTCTCTTTCCTTCTGTTTGCATTAGGTCACAGGGCTCCATCAAGTGTGTGGATGTGTATGGATTCTTGGGAACTAATTTGTGAGAAGAGCAGGTACAACATTTCATGGAGGCAATTCCCATAGGTGTGCAGTAGAGGTATCCTGCAGATGCATTGGGTTGGTTTAGGAGGCCTTTGCCTGGATAGTCTGCACAGGCTTGCCAATGAGGTGGCAGGCAGGAGGTTGCAGCCTATGCTCATAATTCTTTGCATTGGCAGTAATGATTTGGCAATACTGGGAAAGAGTTGCCTCTTTGAGTTGCTCATAACTGATATTTCTTGGGTGAATAAAATGTTCCTTGGTGCTGTGATTACCCAGTCTCATATCATCCCCTGGGTAGTGTGGAGGATGGGTTACTCCGCCAGGGGCCTCAACGAGTCAGTCAGACATTTAAATAGATTTTTAAAGAGCTACTTAAAACAGATTTGTTGAAGACAGTTCATTGTGGGTAATCTAAGGACAGCCTGGATTTTCACAAAGATCCCATGCATTTGTCCCCTTAGAGTAATGAGCCATTTGTTGAGTCTTTGGTGACTTTTACAGTTTAACATAGGAAATTAACCTTTATGGGGTGGGAAGCAGATTATCAGTAAATCATCCAGGCCCGTGGCTGGGTAGATTTCTAGTTGGCCACAACGCAGGTAGACACCTTGGCAGCGGACATCAAAAGGTCTGACAAATTCTCAATTGATTTGGCTATAAATCTTATCGCAAGCAACGCCAGTGGTACTGCAGTTTTCAGGGTAGGGTGACTGTCCATAGCCCGTCATGTGTACTCTATAGCACTGACATGGGATGTTGGGGAGTTGCTGCTTGCACCAGCGGCCCAAGCTATGGCCCAGCTGTCCAGGCCTAGCTCCCAAAGGGTGCCAAGGAGGGTCCCTTTTTAGGGCTCGTGCCTGCGTTGCAGTGCGCAGCACTGCTCGCGCAGCACTGCTCACGTAGCTAGAGCCCTTTTGTATGGGGTTTTGAAAGCTGACCATACGCTTGTGCATGTGATCAGGCTTTCGCCGGCAGGTATTGGCTTTCGCGTGTTTTTTTTTTTTAAAAAGGCACGCGATTGGGCAAAGGCGGGCGCATGTCCTGCCTTTGCAACGCCCATTCCCGACCATGTCTAGCACGTGCAGCAGCGCGTGTTCACCACGCTACCGCTGCCGCGCTCCCTCCCCCCCGCTCCTCTGTGTTGCTTGTCGGAATAACTCACGGGAATGTCTCGAAACCACATATTTAATTGCGAATAAATCTTGTTCTCCAAATCTCAGTTTGGCTCGCTTCTCCCCCTTCCTGTCACGCAGTCAAGCACAATCTCTGGGATCTGGTAGGGCTGTTCACTTCTCGTTGTTTTCTTTTGCAGCTTCAATCCATTTAGTTATGGTATGCCGAGTTGAGGAGATTAACGCCAGTACAAAAAAGGGAGAAGGGGGGCGAGGGGGCACACAAAAGGGAAACGAGTTTGACAGTTTACGTCGCTGTTGCTGAGGGCAAACCCCCCTCCCCCACTGCTGCGTAGGTACCTGAACCCTCCTTACCCTTCCTGTTGCTGTCTGTCCCCCCCTTGAGAATGTTCGCGCCCTGCTTCTGCAGCAGAGCAGAGCGCCGGGGATTAGCTGGATTCCATTCACTGTACCTTGATCAAGGGCTAATTCCCCACAGACAGTTTGACCGTTTTTCCTCACCCTCACGCAATGCAGCTACTGTGCATATTTGTTTCAACAACCTGCCAGTGTGCTGTTTTTTTCCGAAAAGCAGACGGCTGTTGTTTTCTGGACTATCTTCTTATTTTTTTCAGTAAAGAACAGAAATAAAGGATTTCAAAGAAAAGGACATTATTTTAAATATAAACGGGCTTCCCTTATCACCTGGTGCATATTTTGAAAATGAATTTGCTTGAAAAAACTAGGACAAATTCGGTTTGCACTATTGTTGCTCTTCGTAGATTGGGGAATGGAGAAAACTGGTTTAGTTCCTAAATAACTTGAGTTATATAAACTATGCACCAGATCAAAAGATGGAGCAGACTGATCTTGTAGTTTTTATTGTGCTTCAATGAAGAAATAAATTCATATGTTTTCAAATCAGACAAATTGTATTTGAGATTTTAGGGGTCTGCCAGACATATCAAACCACCGCTGCAAAAGCCACTTCACCTTTTACACATTTGTGTATTAATTAATCTGCATTCTGCCATGCAAAAAACATTCTGCAGCCTTAGTTTATCCTGACAGGAAGAACTGTTTTGCGGAATTTACATCAAGAACTTTCAGCAAAACGTGTGTATGGTGACCCCGGAATGAATCCAAATTCGTGTGCAAAATCATCCATCCACACGCATTTTCGGGAAAAACCTGACGATGGAAAATGGATCGAAGTGTGGGATAATGTGAAGGACTTGGAGCGGACACACCTTTTCCTACAATTATGTCACGTTCTCAAAGGACAGCTCCTGATCGCTCAGTTATTCTCTATTCTGGTATCTGTAATTCCCAGTGTAGACGTATCTATGCGGGAAATCATGTGAAAAAACATAAGTGAACTGTTTTTGGAACTTTCTTTTGCTACGTGTGCAGCCGGGAATATTAGAGGAGCAGCAGGGCGGCACACTGGCTTCAGCGCACTGTGGATTTTGCACCCACGGGAGGGGGAGGGCCCACGTGTCTGTCTGGGTAAAGGAGCTCCTGCGTAAACACACCGTCCTAAGGACCAGCACGAACGTTCATCGCCGTGTGGCTCCTGGCGTTAAAAAGAAATGGCTTTTATTTTTACGCGATTCATATGAACAGGTAAATGAATCTTCTGTACAGCGCCTACTATTCACTAGAAAATGAATTCCTCATAAGAGGCGAAAGCTTCCTCTGAGCTCCTGCCAGTGCAGTGAGCACTACCACAGAAGGGGCAGGGAGGTGAGTTATGGCTCCTCGCTGTTTACAGTGCACCTTTACACCCTTGAGGGCGCTTGTTTTCATTTTAACTGCCATGACACAGCATTCTGAGGAACTGGGTTGGGGGTGCGGGGACGGGTGGGGGCAGTTCACTGACGGCTGTCTCCACGTGATACCCTGGCTGATAGATGGCTGTCATATTCACGTTTTCTCCCACATGGACCTCACCCACAGACCTTACTGGACTGTAGTCTATTGCCCTTACAGGAAGCTGTCTCATTCTCATGGTCTCACGGCTGGACTCATTGGCATGTCCATTGAGAGCTGTTTCTTTCATATCTCTTTCTGGGCAGTTGTCCCATCTAGTCATTGTGCACTTTTTTTCACCAACTTCTTTCAGTTTTTCTCTTTTCTTTCTCACGCTGTCTCTGGTAGCCAGTTCTTTGCTATGCTGTCACTTTCTGGTAGCTGTCAGTTCCTTAGCCCTTGATGAGAGCTGCCCTTCCTAAACTGTCAATAACAGCCGCCCTCACTGTCAGTGGCGTGTTTTCATATGCCTTCACTATCAGCTGTCTATTTCACATGTCCTCACAGAGAGCTGTCTCTTCCCTCATGTCCACATTGACAGCTTTCTTTTCTGTGTCCTGCAGGAAGCCCATCGCCCCCATACCCACCCCCACTTCCCTGTGTCCTCAGTTAGAGCTCTCTTTTTCAGTACACACGTACACTAACAGCTTTTTGTGTCCTCACTGAAGCCTTCTCTAATTTTGACCGCCACACACTGACGACTCTCTCGTTCCTCTATCCTCCCTAAGTTCTTTCCTTTTGATTCAGTATCAGTTGACTCCTTTCCAAATGATAACTGTCTTTTTTTCTCCTTACCCTAATCACGCGTACAGTTGTCTCTTCCCTTCCCTTCCTTTAACAGCGGCAGCGGACCTTTCCTTAAACACCCTTCATCCAAACAAAGGGGCGTGGCCTCTATTAGCGTGAAAATGCAGCATGGGGCGCATGGCCATTACTCTTTTGGGCCATCGGAGGTGTATGTCAGCGGCGGAGATGGAGTAGTCCCCGCCGTCGACATATTGAAGGTCCGCCCGACTCTAAATGACATGGCCGAACCTTCAGTTAGGCTAAGGGGGTACTCCATCACTGTTACAACTGAGTACCCTCTCCGTAGAACTCTAAATCAGGACCTGAATGTCTAGATTACTGTCGGATAAAAGAAATATGATTAAATGATTCTGGACATATTATCTGAATGTAGAGCAAAGTATTATTGAGTTTCTATTTGTTAAACATAATAAGTATAGCCTGAGAATTGTTTTTTCACAAAATCAATCAATGGTTGGTTTCAGGCTGTTTGTCTTGTGAGCACTAATGGGTTGGGCCTTCCCTCCTCCTGCGATGGGGACCCGTCCTATGCACTCACATACAGCTTTCCTGAAGACACTTTTTGCATGTGTGTACAGGTAACAGCAACCACATGCTTGATACTTGCAGTCATAGAAGACAAGAGTCACTAGATGACAATGGAGCATATCAGCAACAACCGGCGATAATTATCGCTAGGCGCACTTAGCGCTAGGATAATTATCGCCGGCTAGCGTGGATTTTTATCACTGAGATAGCGTGCTATTAGCAATGCTTATCTCAAAAGCGATAAAAATCCTAGCGCTAACTGCCAAACGTGAGATTATCACTGGAAACCCAGTAATAATCCCACGAAGTTTGGCGATAGCTTGCTGATAGAGCCTCACATACTTAGCAATGATATCCACCTTCCATAGGATATCATGGCTAAATCAGTTTCAAAGCAGGCGTAAGGAAAGTAGCGATAACAGAGGTTATCGCTAATTTTCTTGTCACTATGCAGCTTTGCGTGAGGCTTGATAATAGGAGAAATGTCGCTTAGCGACATTTCTCCCGTTATCCTGCGGAGGAACGCCCACTTTACATCTCATTAGAGATGCAAAGATGGGCGTTAGGAATTCAGGCGCTAAGGCAAGGTTTCACACGATAGCGTGACCTTGCTGATATAGCGATAAAATTATCGCCGCTTTTCAGCCGAAAACGGCCGCAAAAGCGGTGATAATTTTATATCGCCGCCTTGTAGATATGCTCCTAAATGACTTGGGTTGGTCACTTACCAGTGTAGACATACTGACATATTGGTGCCGATCACGATCCTGTAAAAACCGGGTACGAACTGTCGGACGGAGCAAAATCTCCGTCCGACGCGTACCCGGTCGTCAAAATGTACAAACATGGAATTACGATTCGCACGGAAACACTATTTCCGTACGAATCGTACAAAACCCCGACCGACGAAAATAAACATACAAATGCGATCCGGGAAAGTGCCGACGTGACGTCGGGATGCACGCAGCCTGCCATTCACGAACCAGGAATTACGATTCGCACCAACGTCATCCCGCACAGTGAATATTTTCCGGCTGCCAAAAACTGCCGGGAAATCAGGACGACGCGAACAAGGAGTACCTGTACGCGACGGACAGACATGGACCCGAACCTACGTGTCATCCCGGCCCTCATAGCAGTCGACCTCCTCTACAGGTTCCGACGCGGACGCCGCAGAAGGTCAGAACAACTAAGGGAGGGGGGGAAAAGGGGGGAAAGGGGGAGGGGGCAGGACCAGGGGCAGGCCACAAAACCACCACCAATGTCACACAGCACACATGCCCTGGACATACCTGACCCCCATGCCCTGGCCACTACGAGGGGGTGGGGGCGTGTCCAGCAAAGCCAGCGTCCGCCACAAAGGAAGTGCCTTACGACACGAACCGGCAACACAACTATACAGGTACGTCCCGTACCCACGCCTTAAGAGCGTGGATACGAGTCGTAGCACGCCCACACCTACATCACCCCAACAATGGCGGGACGGCTGTACCCACGTGGCAAAGGCCTGGGTACGGGTCGCACAAGCATCACATAGCGTGGGGACGGATATGTACGGACCGTACCCCCACCACCATATGCATGGAGCGTACCCCCAACCCCAACAGTGTAAGTACGACCCGTACCCTCACCCCCGTACGTATACGTCCCACCCCAACAGTGTAAGTACGACCCGTACCCTCACCCGCGTACTTATGGAGCGTACCCCCACCCCAACAGTGTAAGTACGACCCGTACCCTCACCCACGTACGTATGGAGCGTACCCCCACCCAAACAGTGTAAGTACGACCCATACCCTCACCCGCGTACGTATGGAGCGTACCCCCACCCCAACAGTGTAAGTACGACCCGTACCCTCACCCGCGTACGTATGGAGCGTACCCCCACCCCAACAGTGTAAGTACGACCCGTACCCTCACCTGCGTACGTATGGAGCGTACCCCCCACCCCAACAGTGTAAGTACGACCCGTACCCCACCCGCGTACGTATGGAGCGTACTCCCACCCCAACAGTGTAAGTACGACCCGTACCCCACCCGCGTACGTATGGAGCGTACTCCCACCCCAACAGTGTAAGTACGACCCGTACCCCACCCGCGTACGTATGGAGCGTACTCCCACCCCAACAGTGTAAGTACGACCCGTACCCCACCCGCGTACGTATGGAGCCTACTCCCACCCCAACAGTGTAAGTACGAACCTTACCCCCATGGAGCGAACCCACACACGTGTATGTACTAAGCATACATATTGTTAAATAAGAGGGGTGTGTGCCTATCACTCCCAGCAGTGCCCAGAGTCAGGAGGGGTGGGTGCAGAGTCCTCCCAGCAGTGCCCAGAGAAAGGAGGGGTGTGTGCAGAGTCCTCCCAGCAGTGCCCAGAGGCAGGAGGGGTGGGTGCCTATCACTCCCAGCAGTGCCCAGACGCAGGAGGGGTGGGTGCCTATCACTCCCAGCAGTGCCCAGAGTCAGGAGGGGTGTGTGCAGAGTCCTCCCAGCAGTGCCCAGAGGCAGGAGGGGTGGGTGCCTATCACTCCCAGCAGTGCCCAGAGGCAGGAGGGGTGTGTGCAGAGTCCTCCCAGCAGTGCCCAGAGGCAGGAGGGGTGGGTGCCTATCACTCCCAGCAGTGCCCAGATACAGGAGGGGTGGGTGCCTATCACTCCCAGCAGTGCCCAGAGTCAGGAGGGGTGTGTGCAGAGTCCTCCCAGCAGTGCCCAGAGTCAGGAGGGGTGTGTGCAGAGTCCTCCCAGCAGTGGCCAGAGGCAGGAGGGGTGGGTGCCTTTCACTCCCAGCAGTGCCCAGGGGCAGGAGGGGTGTGTGCAGAGTCCTCCCAGCAGTGCCCAGAGACAGGAGGGGTGGGTGCCTATCACTCCCAGCAGTGCCCAGATACAGGAGGGGTGGGTGCCTATCACTCCCAGCAGTGCCCAGAGGCAGGAGGGGTGTGTGCAGAGTCCTCCCAGCAGTGCCCAGAGGCAGGAGGGGTGGGTGCCTATCACTCCCAGCAGTGCCCAGACGCAGGAGGGGTGGGTGCCTATCACTCCCAGCAGTGTCCAGAGTCGGGAGGGGTGTGTGCAGAGTCCTCCCAGCAGTGCCCAGAGGCAGGAGGGGTGGGTGCCTATCACTCCCAGCAGTGCCCAGAGTCAGGAGGGGTGTGTGCAGAGTCCTCCCAGCAGTGCCCAGAGGCAGGAGGGGTGGGTGCAGAGTCCTCCCAGCAGTGCCCAGATACAGGAGGGGTGGGTGCCTATCACTCCCAGCAATGCCCAGAGTCAGGAGGGGTGTGTGCAGAGTCCTCCCAGCAGTGCCCAGAGGCAGGAGGGGTGTGTGCAGAGTCCTCCCAGCCATGCCCAGAGGCAGGAGGGGTGGGTGCCTATCACTCCCAGCAGTGCCCAGACGCAGGAGGGGTGTGTGCAGAGTCCTCCCAGCAGTGCCCAGAGGCAGGAGGGGTGGGTGCCTATCACTCCCAGCAGTGCCCAGATACAGGAGGGGTGGGCGCCTATCACTCCCAGCAGTGCCCAGAGTCAGTAGGGGTGGGTGCCTATCACTCCCAGCAGTGCCCAGAGACAGGAGGGGTGGGTGCCTATCACTCCCAGCAGTGCCCAGAGTCAGGAGGGGTGTGTGCAGAGTCCTCCCAGCAGTGCCCAGAGTCAGGAGGGGTGGGTGCAGAGTACTCCCAGCAGTGCCCAGAGACAGGAGGGGTGGGTGTGATGCACAGTGTGAGCCTTTATAATTGATTGTGTCTTTGCCCTCATTCCACCTGTGTACTTTCACTGGCACGTACTGCTTTTGCCCTTCCCCAGAGGAGTATGTCCCTATGGCAAAGGTGCAATGCGTTGGCTGCATGACATGCCTTGTTGTAACCAGCAAATTTGTTCTAATATGTCTCTCTGTGACATGTTGCAGGTGTATTGATGTAGTGTCACTTGTTCATCCTCACAGGTAGGCGCCTCTGCCAAGGAGCAGATCTGGCTGACCGCCGTCAGTGCCGTGAGGAGTGCGGATGGTCGGAAGCGGCGCCTGTCCCAGGTGAGGAAACGCTGGCAGGATATCCGGTGCTGGACGCGGAGGATCGCACGGGTCCTGCTGGGGGACTCACCTGAGAGCCATAAGAACCGCGGGCGCCACCGTCTCTCCCAAATCCACAAGCGTGTGCTGGCGGTGGTATTTCCAGACTTGGACAGGCGCTTACAGGAGATGCAGCAGCAGGAAGGGGGTAGGTACATGTGTGTTTGTTGTGTTTCACCAGCATTTGTAAGTGCACTGTTCCATGGATGCACTGCCAGGGTTTAATGGTGCTGTGCAGATCCTGTTACCCACAGTATTGCAGTGCTCTCCTGCCTCCCTTCCCCTCCTTGCAATGTGTTCCCTGGTCTGTGTGAAGTCACTCCGTCACACCCATAGTGATAGTGAACGTACGCACGTGTGTACGGCCCGTACCACTACGAGTACGCATACGCGAGGACACCCATAGTGATAGTGAACGTACAGGCGTGTGTACGGGCCGTACCACTACGAGTACGCATACGCGAGGACACCCATAGTGATAGTGAAGGTACGCACGCGTGTACGGCCCGTACCACTACGAGTACGCATACGCGTGAACACCCATAGTGATAGTGAACGTACAGGCGTGTGTACGGGCCGTACCACTACGAGTACGCATACGCGAGGACACCCATAGTGATAGTGAACGTACGCACGCGTGTACGGCCCGTACCACTATGAGTACGCATACGCGAGGACACCCATAGTGATAGTGAACGTACAGGCGTGTGTACGGGCCGTACCACTACGAGTACGCATACGTGAGGACACCAATAGTGATAGTGAACGTACAGGCGTGTGTACGGGCCGTACCACTACGAGTACACATAAGCGAGGACACCCATAGTGATAGTGAACGTACAGGCGTGTGTACGGGCCATACCATTACGAGTACGCATACGCGAGGACACCCATAGTGATAGTGAACGTATGCACGCATGTACGGGCCGTACCACTATGGGTGTTCTTGCGTATGCGTACTTACTGACCGTACACATGCCTGTATGCTCACCATCACTATGGGTACACATACGGCAGCACTCCCATAGTGATATGGGAACGTACACAGGCCCTCTTAGCAGCAGTAATGGTTTTCACACATCACAGTGGTGACAGGCAGCACACAGGAAGGAATAGGGCTGACATACTTGTCCATGGATGGACATCAAGGCATTGTCTGGGCAGTACTACATGTGTGGGGCACAGGTGTGACAGGCTGTGATGTGGCACATTACTCCTGAGTCGAGAAGGCACCAGATGTATGATGAGATGTGTACACATGTAATGAGTGACGGTGCAATGTGTGCCAGGCATGCCCTTGACTCCTTTGACATGTGTGCATGTCGTACTGCACACTTGTGATGAGCGTCACTGGCATGGCACGGACACCAACACACGGAAGTGTCCCCTGATGCCCGGTACAGGGGTTACCACACCTGACATGTCACTACCCACGGTGCACAATGTGACTATGTCATGTATGTGTGGGGGGTTCCCATTAGGTTGATGTTGGAGCTCCCTCAAAAGCTGCAGCTGTTGCAGCAACCAACATGTGTCTGTGTGTAGATTGACATTGCACACTGTTCCGCACACCATGCCACATGTGGTATCGGATGTGAGGTGCGTATGTATGCATGGGACACGGAGTAGCGTAACAAGGACATGTCTGCATCCTCTCTATGAATGTGTGGTGAGTCATGACATGTACACCTTCATGGCAAGGTGTGTGGGCTGTCCTAGTGTAATGTCATGTGACCTGTGGCTCTAGTGTTCCGCTACCAGTCTCTGCAATCGACATCCTACTTCTTCTGATGTGTGGATGTATGTCACTCCTGTCTTGCGTCTGGCTGTTCACTTGCACTGGGACACAGCTAATCCCATGCCATGGCATGTGGAGGTTCACAATCTCCGTGTGTAGCTGGGTCTTGGTAGGAGTGTCACCTGGCAGCCATACATGTCCAGGGCATGTGGCACATACCTGACTCCGTATGTAGCATATGTGTATAGACAGATTAACATGTGCTCAGTACAAATTAATTGTTGTTGTGGTGCACTCACTCTTCCTTGTCACTTCCAAATTACTGCAGAGCGCCGCCTCTTCCCCGAGCAATTCCGGACTTGGCTGCCATGCGGGAGAATGACTGTATCCGGTGCTACCGCTTCCCCCAACGGTTGATTCTGGATTTGACGGCGAGACTGGCACCACACCTGCAACCGCTGCACAGGTATCCTACGGCACTGACACCCAAGCTGAAGGTAATGGCAGCCCTACATTTTCTAGCCACGGGTACCTTTCAAAATACCATAGCTCATGTTGGTGGCATGTCCCAGAGCATGTTCTGCCGTGTGCTGCATGATTTCTTAGAGGCCATGTTGATTCACCTGGATGACTTCATCCATTTTCCTACCCCTGAAATGTTGACTGGGGTCAAGCGTGGATTCTATGCCCTGGGAGGGATGCCCCATGTCATTGGGTCCATAGATAGGACACATGTGGCTTTGGTACCACCACAGGCACAGGAGGTAGCGTACCGGAATCGCAAGCACTACCACTCCATCAATGCCCTTGTGGTGTGTCTGTCCAACATGGTGATTTCACATGTCTGTGCTCGTTTTCCAGGATCAGCACACGATGCCTACATCATGAGGCGTAGCAGGGTGCCTGAAATGATGACGCAGCTGCGCAACGAACGAGCATGTGTTGTTGGTGGGTACAGTCTGTCTGTCCTGTATTTTGCGTAGACTTCCAGCACGACCGCTTCTCCTGTCCTGCTTATGTCCATGTGGTTTCCATGTAGGGGACGCTGGCTATCCCAACATGCCATGGCTGATCACACCTCTTCGCAACCCCATCACGCCGGCCCAGCTCCGCTACAACACCGCCCATGGCCGGACAAGGCGAGTGATAGAGAGGACGTTTGGCCTCCTGAAGAGCCGATTCAGGTGCCTACACAAGACCGGCGGCGCCCTCCCATATGCCCCGGCGAAGGTCTGCAAAATCTTCATGGTCTGCTGCATGCTGCACAACATGGCAGTTGAGAAAGCTGTGCCACTCATCCTGGATCAAGATGACCAGGACCATCCACCCGTGGAGGACGAAGGGCTTGGCAATGGGGCTAGTGATGTGGAGAATGTGGAGCCGCAAGAGGACATCCGGACTCGGCTCATACGCGACTTCTTTGCTTAGTGGTGAGTACCAGTGTCTGAGTGTGCACGCATTGGTCCCCGTGTGGCATGTGTTGCGATGTGTGTCTCCACCTGCATGTATGGCACGTGAGTCAGAGGTGTGTGTGGGTGTGTCACTGGAGTGATGGTGCCAGTGATGGTTGTATTTCCCCAGTCATAATTGTGACCTAGCATGTTGTCAACCATACATGTGTCGAGTACATGCACATGCAAGTGGCTGTGCTTTTTGTGGCTGACTTCTTGTGTGTCTCTCTTCCCCAGGTACTTGCGCATGCCGTCTGCTGCTTGCATTGTTGTGGCACTGCTATTCCTCATGGACACGTCATCGTGTGCTGACTCAGCGTTACAGGCACGGACACGTTTGGAAGTCTCCTTAGGGTAAGGGATGCATCAGGGGTGTATTGGGTGTGGCAGTTGTTCACGATGTATGCACACTGCCCCTGTCGATGTTTGGTTCCTCTCCAGACATGTTGCATCACCATGGTACACATTACATGCAGCTGGGTACACCTGAATAGATGGTCACACTTGTTGACAGTCATCTGTGATGGGATAGTGGATTGTGATGATGGCATCAATGTGTGTAACACTGCCCTCGGACACATACGGTTTGCATTGGCTTGACATGCTGTGGGACTTCCACATCAGCGGATCAATGGTGTATGGCAGGCTCTCCGTGAGCAGCTGGGGGTGTTTAGCTGTTAGCCGACACTTGTGTGCCAGTTCCATGGCTATCACGCATTTGTGCTGCAGAAGGGGGGTGTCAGTGTTGGACCCACATGTTACTCCACATGACCTGTGTATGTGTACTCCGAGTTGCCTCTGCAATCCCGAATACATGACTAATAAAGGTGTCCCTATGCCTCCAAGGTGCCTCTTCTCAGTCAATGCTGGTGTGTTGCCACGGTGCCTCCGGCATGTCTGGCTTGGTTTTCCCTGATAGTGGCTATGTGTCTATGTGTAGAGTACCAAGATGCAAGCTGTGTGTGTGAGATTAGACTGTGTATTGTGCATGATGTCCATGACTGTGTGGGTATTGTGACATGTGCCATCCCCATGCATCCAACGTTGGCCAGGCCCCCATTCTCTGCATCCACCGGACTCAAGCTTGCAGGACATGGTTCTGCCACCTGTCTACACATACCTGGGTGCCCCCCAGGACACTCCACATGATCCCTGACCTCTGCGCATGACTGTTGCTGTACTCAATATGTCTGTCGGCACGGTTGTGCGGCCACCCCCTCAGCTGGTTGGGCCCATCACGGGTGTGTATGGTGCTCCATGTCTGTCTTGCCTAATACACTGTGACCCGTGTGTCCTGTGCCAGACTCAGGCCCCAGGGTGTGGATGGTTGAAGTCAAAAGAGAACTCGGGCATGTTTAGACTTTACAAGACATATGTAAGGTAATAATGCAACCAGCAGGCATCTTCTCTTCATGGTGTAACTTTTTATTTTAGTGGGGGGGTGGGAGGGGTATGACATGAGGGACTTTCCGGGTGTTTGGAATCCAAAGTTCAGTAGGGGAGTTGGTGTCCTTGCCATTGGAAATCCTCAGAGTCCATGCCACAGTCTTTGTCAACATTGGTCAGACAGTGACCAGCAAGGCCATGTGGCAGAGAATGTCTTTTGATGCTGTGCTGCTCCAGTGGGCCAGGTGCCAGGCCAGGTGTCCTGGGAGATGGTGCTGTAGCGCCGACCCTCACGGTCTTTTCCGTGGACGACCCGCCCTCCTGCGGGGACCCTCAGAAGCAGGCCGTGACGATGTTTGGGATGCTCCATCGGATGTTTCCTCCTCCTCCTCCTGATCCCTCCCTGTGGGTGGTGATGTTCTACGCCTACTGGCACAGGGAGGGTTGCCCATGTTGTCGGCCATCCGACGGAGTGTACTGTGAATTCCCGTGAACACCGTCACGAGCTCAGCCTGTCTGTCCTCCATCCTCCGTTGGTGTTGCAGTAGACAGGCATGTTGCTCCGCATGTTGCTGGGCCTGCTGGGTCTTGATCTCATCGAGGGTCCCCTTCATATCGTTGAGGGTGGACACAACCTGGGCCATGCCCGTGGTGTCCTGCCGGTATGTGTCCAGGATGTTTCGGACATGGGAATATACCGGTTCCCCAGCCAACTGGTCAGGCTGGCGCCTCCGCCGTCCTCCACTCCCACCACCCCTGCCCACTTGCGCCTGGCCTGCCGTTGTGGGCACATCGGGTCTCCGGGACCCCTGAGGGATGGCATTTGCGGTGTTGCCTGCCTCCTCCTGGGTGCCCGGAGAACCTTGTCCCTCCTGGACAGACTGGCTGCTTTGTGGTGGTGGGGCAGGGATCCTGGGTGTCTCCTGGGATGTGGCAGGAGTGGGGTTGGTGGTTGGCCCTTGTTGTACCTGACGCAGGTGCTGCAGGTCGTTGGACACCAGAGGGGCCAGGTTGGTCGGGGTCGTCCACAGAGTGGTGAGAGTCGTCGCTGCCGGTGGGATCGGCCTCCCGCAGAGCCGGGTCCTGTGAGTCTTCCCCCCCAGTGTTGGTGGGTGAACCACGAGGCTGACCTGTGTGTGAGAGAGACAATGTTAATTTTGTTCCATGCAACATCCATGTTTCATTAGTTTCAAAGTTGGAACATTTCCTCTGGGAATTTGGATCTGTCTTGCATTCCACTCACAGTGCACTTGTGCATGGGTGTGTCCCTTGGGCACAGCTTTGGCGACTTTAACTATGTGTGGCACAGTCTTACTTGCTGCGTCAAGTGTGACTGCAGTCAGCAGTGGAGTGGGCAGGTGTGGCGAGCCGTGCATTGGCGCCTTCCGTGTTGCACTGTACGTGGGCACATGAAGTTGTTCCACACAATTCAATGATGCAGGTAGCTGTCGTTGTGCTTGTGCACAGGTTGTGACATGGCCCTGTGTTTTGCCATGGAGGAGAGGGGGGGTGCTGGCACTGGCCACCCTTGTCTACATGCACGCAGTCCACCTGCTGACGAGCAGACATTCCCACACACCACAAGGCTGATTTGCTCTCCCTGTGTCTCCCTCCCTCTCTGTCCCCCTCTCCCTCCCTCTCTGTCCCCCTCTCCCTCCCTCTGTGTGTCAGCCTCCTCCCTCTGTCCGTCTTCCTGTGTCTCCCTCCCTCTCCGTCCCCCTCTCCCTCCCTCTGTGTGTCGGCCTCCTCCCTCTGTCCGTCTTCCTGTGTCTCCCTCCCTCTCTGTCCCCCTCTCCCTCCCTCTCTGTCCCCCTCTCCCTCCCTCTGTGTGTCAGCCTCCTCCCTCTGTCCGTCTTCCTGTGTCTCCCTCCCTCTCTGTCCCCCTCTCCCTCCCTCTGTGTGTCAGCCTCCTCCCTCTGTCCGTCTTCCTGTGTCTCCCTCCCTCTCTGTCCCCCTCTCCCTCCCTCTCTGTCCCCCTCTCCCTCCCTCTGTGTGTCAGCCTCCTCCCTCTGTCCATCTCCCTGTGTCTCCCTCCCTCTCTGTCCCCCTCTCCCTCCCTCTGTGTGTCAGCCTCCTCCCTCTGTCTGTCTTCCTGTGTCTCCCTCCCTCTCTGTCCCCCTCTCCCTCCCTCTGTGTGTCAGCCTCCTCCCTCTGTCCGTCTCCCTGTGTCTCCCTCCCTCTCTGTCCCCCTCTCCCTCCCTCTGTGTGTCACCCTCTGTCACCTCAGCCCAGCTTCCTGGGCACACACTGTTAGCAGATCTTTGAATGGCCCTTGGCTTGTTGATGTGAGTTTGTTTCTGATCTCCAGGCACCCATTGGGTGTAGTGTCTGTGTCTGCGCTGCTGCTGTGGTGGTGTGTGCTGCCACTCTTTCACAGTGTTGGCTGTTCATTAGCTGCTGTCATGTGCAAAACAGTGCCTTCACCCCCATGTGTTAATGCAAGGCGTCCGCCATTTGCTGGCGAGTCTTTCCTGTGTGGGGACACACTGTTTGTCTGGCTGTGACCTAGGCCATATGGGCAGGGGGCATTGTTGTCTGCTTCTGAGTTGCACTATGTGATTTTTTGGGCACACCCTCCCGCCATCCGGGTTACCGTGTCATGTGTTGGTGTCTTCTGTGGCCTGTGACTTGACATTGTCCAGCTGGGTGCATGGGGCATGGTGGCGACAGTGGCATGTGCGTGTTCATGGAGTGTGGTTGAGTCATGCGATAGCTTGGGGTGGTTGCGTGCCTGTTTGTGAGTTTGGTTGTGGATGACGTTCCCCCCATGTGAGGTGCGTTGTTTGTGTACTCACCCGGGTCTCGGAGTCCTCCTAATCCTTCGACTGCCTCCACCGGCAGTATGGCCATCACCCTCTCCTCCCAGGGATGGTAGTGTACGGGTCTGCGGGACGGCCCTCCTCCAGTGACGTTGGCCTGGTTGTGTTCATCCATCATCTTGGCTCGGACCCTCCTCCGCAGATCGTACCACCTGGCTTGGCATGCTGGTCTGTCTGACCAATGTTCCAAAGAGGTGTGGCTCGACTCTGAGGATTTATCGACAAGGACCTCCAACTCTCGGTTACTGAACTTTGGATTCTTGTTAGTGGGCATGGTGAGGGGTGTGGGTGTGGATGGTGGGGGGGGTGTGGATGGTTGTGGGTGTGTGGGTGTGGTTGTGCAGGTGTGTGTGTGAATGTGATGAGGGGGTGTTTGTGACGGTGTGTGTGTGAAGGTGTGCAAGTGTAAGGTGTAGTAAAGGTTCTAGTTTGGTGCTGTAGGTTGTCTGTGGGGTCTGGCAGCAGTGAGTCTGTTGCAAAGGCTCATGCTTTGTGTGTGTGGGCCCTTTTTATTGGTCCATTGGTGGGTGTGGCTGTGTTTGAAGTTTGGGTGGGTGTGTTATAAGGAGTGGTGGTGTTTTGGGCAGTTGCAGGTCAGTGAATGTGTTGTTTTAGTGGTTGTTGGACATGTTTAGTGGCTTTGTGCCATTCGAATGGTGTATTCTTGTGTTGTTTTGGTTTGTCCTGGTTGTGTACGTGCGTTTTTAGCGTGTGTACGGTGTGTACATGGGCCATTTTGTTGTACAGTGCTGTCCTTGTGTGTGGCTTGGTACGACTCGTACATGCGGTTGTGATGTTGGGGCCTGGGGTGCGCTCCGTACTTAGAATGTTGTGGTGGGGGTACGACTCTAACGTACAGGGGTGTACATACACGGGGGTATGACACGTACACAGGTGTTCATACACGGGGGTACAACACGTACAGGGGTGTACATACACGGGGGTACGACACGTACAGGGGTGTACATACACGGGGGTACGACATGTACAGGGGTCTACATACACGGGGGGTACGACACATACACGGGTGTACATACACGGGGGGTATGACACGTACACGGGTGTACATACATGGGGGTACGACACGTACAGGGGTGTACATACACGGGGGGTACAACACGTACAGGGGTGTACATACACGGGGGTACGACACGTACAGGGGTGTACATACACGGGGGTACGACACGTACAGGGGTGTACATACACAGGGGGGTACGACACGTACACGGGTGTACATACACGGGGGTACGACACGTACACGGGTGTACATACACGGGGGTACGACACGTACAGGGGTGTACATACACGGGTGTACGACACGTTCAGGGGTGTACATACACGGGGGTACGACACGTACAGGGGTGTACATACACGGGGGTACGACACGTACACGGGTGTACATACACGGGGGGTTCGACACGTACGTACGGGGGCTGGGGGGGGTGGGCGCGTACGTACGGGGGCTGGGGGGGGTCAGCACATATGCGGGCACATGTCTCCATGGTTGCTATGGGTGTTCGGTGCGGACGGTGTTTTTTCCATACGGTTGTAACTTCTGACGCACGGGATGGATCGTGATTCCGCGGTCGGACTTCACTTTTCACATTTGTACGGAGATTCGTCCGAGGACGTGTCGGACACATTTTCCGACCCGAGGACGTGTGGGGAATAATTCCCAATGCGATTCGTATGGTCTTTTTTCCCATGCGAATCGTAATTGGCAGTTTGTACGGCACTTGTACGATTCGTACGGTAAAAAGACCCGATACGAGTCGTACGGGGAAAAATTTTAACGGATCGTAATTGCCACCTTTATGTTTATGGCCTCTTCCACCTAGCCTGAAACCCAGCTGAATTACAATTAAAATTAAGCCAGTCAGTCCCTCAGCCCCATTCTTTCTTCCACCTTTTAATGGGTTTATTAACTCTTTATTTGCCTAGAAAGTCACGCAGAGAGCCGAAATCTGTGTATAATTTATTCCCAAAATTCATACATCAGTACAACATTTTCAAAAGGTCCAAAGTCGATGGGCAAACAAGAAATATGTTTGTGGCAAATCTTAGTAATTACTTTCAGCGCCTTCTATTCCATTCATTTTTTGCTCACTTCACTACTACAAACATGGTCTAACCACATACAAATCAGTCTAGTTCCTGCCCCGAAGGGAATAATCCAGCATGAATTTTCAGATTTTGGCTCCTCTGAACGGACACTCAAGGAGCTTTAAAAATGTCTATCTTAATTGGGCCTCAGCAGAGAGGTTTTATATTACAGTGAGCTGCAAGTCCCATCCCCGGGCACACTCATGCCAAGTTAGATGTCTGAGATAAAAAGGAGGTGATGGGTGGATTGCAATAATTCATTTTAAACACTGGTAATTACTTTAGTTACATTCGATTCGTTTTGCTCACTGCACATTTTAGTCCAGTTTTCATATAAGATCTATCCGGGTATTCAGTGTCTAAATATATCATGTAGGATTTGATTCCTTATTTAAAGAAGTGCTCCAAAGAATAGAACATGTGCAACTGAGCATTACACTGGATTGGGAAAAGAGGGGGGTAAAAAACGTACTTGCCTATTTCTAGAAGACTGCATGCATTGCATCACGCTTGCTTGGACTGCCAAGGAATAACATGCACACACTGTTAGTTCCTTCACTTCTACTGGATCAACATAACTGTACTCTAGATTATGCTAATGATTTAAAATACTATTTATGACGCACTGGCATGTGTTATTGGGAAATGGCCCCGCCATGCACAGGAAGGGCCTTCTGCCTCCCCAAGGACATCGCAAAATCCAAAAGAGGGATTTGTTCATAATGACTTGTTCATTGCGTCTGCTCAAGGATAGCTTTACCTGTCTCACCAGCCTCATATTTTCACAAAACGTATTATGAAAATACATCGGGGGGGGTGTCAGCCCTCTTCATCATTGGTCTGCTCAGGTGACATTCATATAATGAATCACAGAATACAGCATGGGTGAATGGGTCAGACCACTTCACCTATTGTTATTCTTCCCTCTGAGTGATGTTATTTTATATGTGCAATGTGCCTAGTGGTGGAACCCAAGTTGGAAACACAACACAACAAAAATTTTGGCATGGGGGGGGATTTCCCACACGCAGCATAACAAACATTACTTTTTTTTAGCACTACACAAGAAGCATGTTACCCATTCAATCCAATTCAAAATCTTTATTTGACCTATGTAATGAAAGAAACCACAGTACAATAATACAATCCGAAAAGTGGTACTCATTGGAACTAAAAATAATGAAAAGAAAGTGTTGAATCCAGGAACATAAATGGAGACTGACAGCAAAGATAGACAAATCTACCTAGCTGAACTAAAAAGTTATCATTGTGCCCTAAAAAATGCTAAAACAAATTACAACACAAAAAGGATTGAAGATAATGGTAGCTCTTCTAAAGAACTTTACAGAGTAATTTGAGAACTCTGCAAGTCCACTACTCTGTCTCAAACCATGGCACCCACAACTGAGAATTCAAAATTTGCGAACATACGTGACAAGAATTTTCAATTCTATTAAGGACAAGGAGGCGAGGATTATGCTTTCTCATTTCTTTATTAGAAATGCTCAGCGGCCAATCATAAAACAGTAGATAACGAAAAAACTACAGTACCCATAAACACTAGGGTATCACGTGGCTAACCATAGAGACCATACTATAAAAGGTCCTGAGGAAAGTATCATATCCTCTTTCTTTGGTGAGTAACAGTTCAAGTCAAAACAGTAAGTCCCAGAAAATGAAGAACAGCAGGGATACAGTAGAAGACCACTTCGAACCAAACAGGATTCTGCAGCCGAATATCCATGGAGACAGGAAGACTTCGAAAATCGGATGAACCAGCAGGAGCAGCAACCGCTACTTTGGATCGGAACCTGAAAAGAGACATACAGCCGTAATACACATCCAGTAAATAGAATGAAGTTATAAATAAAGGGGGGGTAGAGAAAAGGTACATTGCATTAAACAATAATCATATGCAGAAAAAACCACAATATAAGTGCAGAACATGTGCAAAAGATAATCACGGGTGGGATAATCCTCGCCTCCTTGTCCTTAATAGAATTGAAAATTCTTGTCACGTATGTTCGCAAATTTTGAATTCTATGTCAGGACAGGAGGCTCCGATTATGCTTGTTCAAAGCTGATCCACCACTACAGAAGCAATATGATCAATAGGTTTAAAATAGTAAGTTTTAAACACTGAGTCAGAAGACCAGTCTGCGGCCTTCATGATGTCAAACAAAGTAACACCCATGGAAAAAGCCTTAGAAGCTATAGCCTCACGTGCCGAATGAGCACCAAAAATAGAAACATCAATGCCGGCTTCCGACATGAGCCATCTGACCCAGCAAACTAGAGTAGCTGGGGTAACAGGACGAAAGGGCTTCTGCAAAGCAATTAGTAATTGACCATGCATATCTGAACGTAAAGGGGCAGTACATACCTCATAATCCTTGACACATTGAACAACACAAAGGTTGGGATGATTGGGAAAAGACGGATAGGTAATTTCAGAAATATTAGTCTTGGTACGTCTGGAAAGGCGAAAAGTAACACCCTCAGGTGTAAAACTGCGACCCGCCAAATCCAAAGCACGAACATCCGAAATTCGTTTGCAAGAAACAAGACAAAGCAACATGGTCAACTTAGCCAACAGTTGTTTGCGAGAAAGTAAAGAGTTGGAAGGCGATGATTCCAGAAATCGCAAAACAACAGAAACATCCCATAAAGACGCGTACTTGGGACTAGGAGGTTTCAAAAGACAAATACCCCTAAGCAATTTGGTAATCAGAGGATGTTCACCCGCAGGTTTACCATCGATTGGAATGTGAGCTGCCGAAATGGCAGAACGAAAACTGTTTACCGTGCAATAAGCCAAACCAAATGAGGCAAGAGAGGCAAGAAAATTAAGGATTAA